>NC_092608.1:7637500-8345741 GCF_047663525.1 Anas platyrhynchos | reverse complement strand
GCAGAAAAGCCTGCCTTGCAGCACTGGGCAGCGCTAGCCACACAGACTGTCAGGTTTTCACATGGCCAACTACTTGGACGGCTGCAGGGCTGGAGCCTTGGGAAGAGGTCACACGGCTGCAGATCAGTACACTCACACAGAGCACTGTCCCGGGCAACCTCTTTCTGGATTTCCTGGGTACAGGTGGCTGGAGTTGGCCTCCTGAACTCCCCTGCCATGCCCTAGTGAGCAGGTAGTAAGTACAGGTGATAGCTGTGCACCAGGACACTGTTCTGCACATGCTACAGTCAAAGCACGAACCCCTTTGTCATTTCTCAACTGCAATGCTGACTCTCACTAAAGCTGTTGCTCTCCTGCTGCAGGGCTGAGAGCCTTCCTATCACAGGGACAGGATCCCTGTGGGTGGGTGGGATCTAAGGATTAGCAAAATGGAGTAACTTGGGGCAATGGAAATTTAGCCTTCAAGTGAGTCAGAGGCATGAGTCAGCGGGTCCCAAAGCACAGACCACAGTGTCCAGCCTTCCTGAGCCAACATGCAGGGAGAGGCCAGCACCCCGCTTACACTACACACGGTCTGTGGGAAGAAAGCCAAACTGCTGAGCCAAGGGCAGGCCTGCATCTGCCCATGTGGGACACAAGTCTCAGCAGCAGAGCAGGGCAGAAGGGTATTTCCTTTTCCACCACCCTCTGCTTCCAGGGATCTGTGGACACGGCAAAGGGAGGAGAGGCCTTTCCCTATTCGTCTTCATAAATCACAAACCTGATTGGAACACCTCCTTCCCCAGGAGGAGAGAGCCCCTGACTCCATGCTTGTCTGTGATGGTTCACTAGGCAGGAGAAAGCAGTGCCTGGCCAGGTGAGGCCCTTCACCGCAGCCCCTGTACCATGGTCCTTTACTGCTGCCTGCACATTTTTTTTTACTTTTTTTTTTTTTTTTTTTTTTTCAAAAAGCAGGCACATGGATGCTGGCACTGCCCTGTGGCTGACTGACTGTCCTCCTGCCATGAGGATCCTCACGGGGGAGCTGCCACAGTAGGTACCAGGCTCAGTACCCAAGTGCAACCTCTGCCTGATCTCTCTGAGGATGGGGCTGGGAAGGAGCAGATATGGAGTGGACATGAAATAGGGGAGATGCTCAGGTGGATATTCTGCTCAAGGTGAACTTAACCTGCTCAGTTGTGAATGAGATTTATGGTTTTAGAGAAAGTGAAGCAAATGAAACATGATCAAGAGTTAGTTTTCATCCATTCATTCACCAATAAGTATTTCAGGACACCAGAAAATGTACAAAACCAATCATTGGCCTTCTGTATCCCAAAGGTCTTCTGTTGTCCTGATGGACCATCACAACCACACAAACTACATGCTGGTACACCAGAGTTCTATCATTCAACCCTGCCTCTGGGAAAACAGCTTCCTTTGACATAGCTTAACCTTTACAGGGAACCTTAAGAGACTCTTAAGCACAGCTGTGCTTCTGCAGAGTGAGGACTTGGGTTTTCCAGACAGTTCTGGAAGCAGAATGAGACAAAGTGACTATTCTCGGAGTGCTCCAGCACTACATGCAGCCCAGTGTTCCCAGTGTTAAATAAATGCATGTTAATGGTAAGCCACCAGGGACTTTGGCCTGTGAGATTATTGACCTCAGTCTGTGGTTGTCTTTACGATTTTGCTGCTCCTAAGCCTTGAGGTTAAACCACAACAGAGCTAGCTCTTTTTTTATTTTTTATTTTTTTATTATTATTATTTTTCCACAAGTGCTGAAGCAGTTCCTTGGATTTTCTTTAGATGTAGCTCACTCATGTCTTCAAATACCATTACAGGTTTTTGGAGCAAGAGTAATATCCTATAAGGAAACTATAATTCCAGAAAGACTAAAGACAGCATCAGAAACAAGACATTTAATATTTGTAGGATATATTTCCTAGTGGCTGAATGTTCACCCTGCACAATTACAGCCCTTAGAAAAGACCCTCCAGATCTCCAGAACTAAACAGAGAATAGAAATAAATCTGGTGTCTTTAACATTCTTACAGGAAGGGCAATTCAATTAAAAATTAAAATGAGGGTTTGGAGCAGTCTTGTGAAGAGGCACTAAAAAGGTTGGGATTCATTTTGGAAAGGTGGAAGCTGGAAGGAATGTGTTTGAAATTTACAAAATCCCCAAGGTGGTGAATTAGGTGAAAATGAAATCAAATCTCAAGGACAAGAACTTGGGTCTTGGTCGAAGATACCACTTTCAAGTTGAGAAAAGGAAAGATTTATTCACGTAGTTAGTAAAACTTCAGGTATTTGCTGCCACAAGAGGCTGTGGAGGGAGATACTGTCAGCAAGCTCAAAAAGGGATTAGGCCAGTTAATGAATGGGAATAAAGGAGGAAATGGGCAGGGGTATGTCCTGTACTGTCGCTTTCCTGTGATTAGATTGTGGATGCTAGAGTCTAGACTGTTGATGTTAAAGTATGAGCTGTTTGGACTGTAGAAGACTCACCAAAAAAGAGTATCTCCTACCATCCTTGTTGGACACAGGCTAAGATAGGCTGTTGCTCTGACACAGTGAGGCATCTCTTATATTCCTATTCCCTCTCCTGTTCCAGTGTTCTCCTTTTAGGTTCTTCAGGATTTCTCCACCAGTCAATGCTCATCTAACTGGGCATCTCAGCCACAGAGCTGAGGGACGTGCTCATGAGGGCAACCTCTGCACTCACTGTGGTGAGGACAAGCTGTTACACAGGGAGAAATAGATGGGGGAGCATGTGCTGTGCCCATGTCCAGGCCTTGAGGCCATCCACATCCAACTGCATTTCAAAACACAACTGATAGAGGACAAACACTGCTAATTGCTCAGTGAGACAAAGGAGTTGATGAATTTCAGTTGATGAATTCATTCTCCTGAATGCTTCCCAGGCTGATCTCAGTTCCTGTCAGTGGCTTCCTTATTCAGGAGGTTTGGTCAAGCAACCAGGACAAATAATATTTAACCTCAAGCTATTTTCAGAGTTCTTCACTCATTTATTGTTTATTTGTTATGATGCCCGACTGGGCTGCTTAGCTTGACGCTGAATAGCAACCAGCAAATGGCACAGATGCATGTTTTTGCTGGATGAGTCTGTTCAGTTGCATATGTGCTATAATCTTCCAGTATAACAGGGAAGAGTGAACTTCCAAGAGTAAACTTAGGCAAGGTGCATTTGTGGAGGGAGGCAGAGCTGAGTTGCCCATTGACACCTAGATCACTGGGATTGTGGAGTCATAGAAACACAGAATGGCTTAGGTTGGAAGGGACCTTAAAAATCACCCAGTTCCACCCACCCTGCCTTAGGCAGGGATGCCACCCACTAGATCAGGTTGCCCAGGGCCTCACGCAACTGGGTCTTAAACACCTCCAGAGATTGGGCATCAACAGCTGCTATGGGCAAACTGTTCCAACTCTTTTTCAACTCTTTTTCTAGTTTTGCTCTGAAAAACAACCTTTTGCTTTATTAAAACAGTTTTTCTGCTTTCTTCCTTTCCTTTCCTTTCCTTTCCTTTCCTTTCCTTTCCTTTCCTTTCCTTTCCTTTCCTTTCCTTTCCTTTCCTTTCCTTTCCTTTCCTTTCCTTTCCTTTCCTTTCCTTTCCTTTCCTTTCCTTTCCTTTCCTTTCCTTTCCTTTCCTTTCCTTTCCTTTCCTTTCCTTTCCTTTCCTTTCCTTTCCTTTCCTTTCCTTTCCTTTCCTTTCCCATTATGTTCTAAGACTAGGTCTAGGTCTAGGTCTAGGTCTGGGTTATGGAAGAACTGCAGAAACTTAAACACAGAACAAGGTGACAATCCATGAGTTCATGAAATCTTGCATGGAATATCATCCTTGTCAGGCTGAGCTGAGCAGTGCTACAGCCAGTTTACAGCAGAGAAGCTGAGAGCTGTGCTGAATGTGGGCAGGAGCAACTGAACTGTAACAAACCCAGCCATAACATTCCTATTTTGGGAAGTTTTGCTATAGGTGACTTCCTAGGGATTTTCTGCTCATGAAAATACTTTTCAAAGTACATTTTCAAAGTATTGGGTGGGTGCAAAAAAAGTATTCTTTGATGTTTGCCAGATACAGAACAAGCTCCCAGCAGCACTGCATTGAGCCAAAAGAAGAAAGAATCAACCCAAATCAATGTACCAGAAAAGGGAGCTTCAAATAGCAGAAGTTTTGCAGTATCAGGTAGGACTTTACACAGAGCAAGCATTGTTTTGTGCTTGTCTGCCTTTGCCAACATCACTAGAAGCCAAGCCCAGCCTTACCACCACGTCAGCATGTGCTGATGATGGAGTATCTCTCTCTTGCCACCACTAGTCATTTCAGGTTTTCTCAGTTGAAAATTAATATTTTTAACTTTCATACCAGTCAAACCATTCCTGAATGTAAAAACCCTTCAGTCTCCTTGGGAAGCTCACCGGCAGAGACAGTATGAGCACCTCCTTCTCATCCTTTGGCAAGCCAGGATCCATCCACAGAAGCCTAGAAGAGATCTTGAAATTACAGTATGGGGAACAGAGGACACCACCAGGCAAACAGGGATGTTTTCCTACACTTGGCATGTGGCAATTGGGGCATAAAATGCAGTCACATAAATACTTTGCGCAATTGTCCCTGTCCATTAGGAAAACTAAGAACAATGAAATTGAGCTGATGTGATGCCTTTGGCAGGTCAGAATTTCCATTCTATTCTCCACCAAGACCAACAGCTTTCATTTCAGTTCACACATTCGTGGATTGGCCAGTCTACTTTTCAATGCTGTATGGGATGGAGAGTTTATGACTTCTCTAGGCTCCTTGTTCCAATGGTCAGCTATTCCCACTGTTAAAAATAGTTACTTTATCTCTAGACCAACAACCACCAGTTTTGCTCTCCAATCCCTGGATCTTTTTCTGTCATCGTCTGCCCTCTAAAAGAGCCCTGTGCACTCAAAGTATTCACCCACATCAGTTCTCACAGAGCGTGATTAAATCACCTCTTAAAACCAGATAAATTAAACAGATCATGTTCCATTAGTCTCTCACTAAGAATGATTTCTAGCTCTGGGATAATTTTCTACTTCTTCCTGAGTTCTTTCCAAAATTTCAGGGTCACTTGCAAGCATAAGCACCAGACCTGAATGTGACATTTTGGTGATGAAGTCACTAAAATCACATGCAGGAGTAATGCCACCTCCATGATATTTCCTGCTTCTGCAGATGAGGATCATTTTTGGCCTTGCAGCAGCAGTGGGAGTTTCTGTTCTCTGTGTTTCAGTTGAAGTCCTAAGCGCTTTCCAGAGTTGCTGCTTTCCTTTGTTTATCATCCCGCAGGCAGGCTGCACATCTGGTGTTAGGTAACCATTAAATGTTGACTGGAGCATCAGTATTCTACTGTATTCCATAGGCTATGTACCTCTCTTTCCTTTAGCTTTCTTCCTATATCACCAAATATCCATCTGTGGTTTTCTTCAGGTAAGATTTTTCGCATCCCAGGCTACCACTCTGTGCTGTCATTAACCCCATAAACAAGCTTTTGCCATGAAGTTCTTGTGCTCACCATTTACCAGTTGCTTCCAACCAGGAAAGAAAATCTTTGCTTTAAATGGTGCAGAACAGGTGATCCATTCCAGTTAATTTCTGTAATGTTAGGTCAGCTATTTCTAAAGTGAGAACTTTTTAAGAAGCATCACAGTCAGACCCAAATTTGCACTGTGGGAAAGGTATCATGAGGTTGATAGAGACAGTAAATCACATTTAGAAAAGGCATCTGAAACACTGAAAGGACATGCAGTTTGAGGTATCCACCTTTCTTCTCCAGCTGCAGAGAATTCCAGACGGCTCCTAAATTAGACAGCAAGGTGAGGTGAAGCCAAATGACATAAAGTCCCATTTATCAAATATCTCAATGGAGTTGGTGAAATGCAGAATCCAAATTCCCCAATTTTTTGCTCCAGCATTCATACATGTGCCTCTTAGTAGAGTTCAGGATCCTTACCCACACCTGGGACATACGGAAGCTAGGATGCCAGAATCCTTGTGTATGCCATGCTCCACATGGTGAGTGCGGCTCTAATGAACACTGCCCTTCTTTCTCTGCAGCAGAAGGTGGGTGCACTATGCACTAGCTGTACATCTCATTAGGGTACTTCTCATTATTCCTTCTAGCCATCACAACCCCTGTTTAATAAAGTATTTAAGAATTATGGTGCCCCTTAATAAAGCACTTAGAAATATATTGAATCTTAAGATGTGGAGTTCAGCTAAGTACTTTGTTATGGGAAGAACATGGAAAAAGTTTGATCATACCTGACCATTGCTGAATGGCCAGTGTCAAACTAAAGCCCTCTGAAATCAGAGATAATCCAGGATATTTCAGCAAGAGGAGCTGCACGGTCACCACAGCCACCTGTGCAAGCCCACTCTACTTGCGTGTCCCTATTGGCTCTGCGCAGGGCAGGGAGAGAGGCACCTGAAGATGTATGAACCTTTATGTACCTCCTCATCAGTATGCTCTGTCTGAGCTTGGAACAACTTAGAGAAGGCTGTGACCCTCTGTGGGATAGCCCTGGGCAGTCTGGGAGAGTGGGAAGGGTGGATGCTGAGGGGATTTCTGGAGGAGTAGTTTAAAAGGGGGATTTGAAAAAAGAGGAGGCTGAATTCAGCTAAGAAGCAGGAATATTGCTTCTAGGAATTAAGAATAACAGGACAGAGAATGATCAGCCCTTCCAAGCCATCACTAACACTCATGTCATAGGCTTGAGGTCCCAATGCTATGATAAATCCAGATTTTCACAGCAGGAGAGAGACGAGGCCAGAGGAGGGCCCCAGCAGGAACTCTCTCAGAGCAGACTGTGGTGTCCATGTGGGTATAGCTGGCAGGCTGCATACATACCTCAGGGTGTCTTGGGCCATGGCAGTGGATCGGTGGAGCTGAGAAAAGCTTTGTTTTTGGAAGAACAGCATTAAACAGAGAGCTTCCTTTGGGGTAAGGTGAATTCCTGGATGTGTCCTGGCTCCGTTTCAGCAAAGCTGCACTCTGCTGCAAGGACAAGCTTTTCCTGTGTGACTGGGAAGTCATGCTCAGCCCTTTGTGCTTGTTCTGCTGCACCAAAGCACCCTGTGTCACCCTGCTGTCCCACTGTCCCTCTGCAGGAAACCAGCAGCCCCCAAGAAAAGACAATAAAATGGCTCTGGAGCAGCTGCATCTCACATAGCAAAAGCTGGTGGAGAAGCTCTTCTAGATATTCTGTCCTGCTTTGGTACTTGTATTTCCCCTACTCCTTTACAAGCACCAGTTTCTGAGGCAGCGAAGCCCTGTGACTCTGCAGCCCCCACACCAACACAAGCCGGCCAGAGGAGGGCCTGGCAAGAGGACTAGGAAATACTGTCACTTCAGCTGAGGTCACACTGCAGCCCATCTTTTACCCAGAGACCTCAAATGAAGAAACTGAAAATCAACACTGTAACAAACTCACATGTTATTCTCCATCCTGTCATTACCCTGAGTCAGACAGAGACAAGCAAAGAGCCTCTACGCAGGCTAGATTGTAATCGGAATGATGGAAAAGACCATTAGGTCATCTGGGCCATCTGCCCCCACCAACACATGCCTGTTCTCTGCTTCATGTTATCTAATGCTTAGCTTGGAGTGAGTCAAGTGATGCAGCTTCCAGTTTCCCACGGGAGAGTTTTCCTAATAAAACTAATAGCTGAGATGGAAATGTTTCCTGATATTCTGCCTAAACATGATGCTGCTCACATACATCCCATTACTCCTGCTGATCCTCCCATGGGGCCCTCTGAAAGCACGTCTCTCCTTGGTATTCATACCCATCACATTCCTGCTGACAGTTACTGTTATATTTTCCCTGGGTTGTCTTCTAGACAAGCTACATTTTACAGTATTGTGGTGATGACTCCAGACCCAAGGCGGCAAATAGCTTTCTTCATCCTTCAAACCTTTGGGCTCCTCCTCAGAAATCAGTTTTCCTGGAAATTCTAGTCAGGGGAATATTCTGGAGAGGTTTTCTTGCAAAATTAAGCCTGGAACTTGGAGAGATGGGCTCTTGAATGAAGAGCCTGTTTCCTGCCTTCTGAAGTTTCTCATAATGATTCTTTTTCTTTTGTTCTGATCTAGTTTCCCTTCTTTAAAATGTGATGTCTGTTTTCACCAGGGATTGCTGTCCATTTTCCACACTAAAGCTTGAAGTCCTAGAAGAACTTGTGATGCCACTTTGGGAAAGGATTCAGGTGCCAGGTGGCCTTTGCTTGTAAAAGAGATTTGGTGTTTTCACTAAACATTTTGGTGATTTCACTAATGAGGTGAAAGACAGATAGGGAGAGAGAGAGAGAGAGAGAGGGGGAGAGAGAGAGAGGAAGGGATAAGATATTAGGAGGAAGGGGTAAGATACACAGATAGATGTCCCTAGGAGCAAGGGAAGTAGCCATGACTTGGAAGCTTTCTAAAGACCTCAGTACATAAGATCGGGCTTCTTTCCCTTTCTGAGAATAAGAAGCTTATTAAAATAAGTGGTTTTAAGGGTTGTGCAACCCCCCGGTAGAGCAGCTCTCCTGCATCAGAATCCCCTCAGCCACTCCTGCATACATATATGTAAGACATGTTCCTCTCTGGACCTTGCTGTTGCTCAGCCTCCTGCAGGTGAGCCAAGCACCCACAGCTCCTTGGAGCTTCCTCTGCAGAGCAAGGTGCTTGACTTCACCCTGAAAGCATGACTGGGGAGCATGTGGGTGCTAAGCTCATCCTCGGAAATGCAAAATGAGGGAAGAGACCTGTCTGCATCTCTGCTATAGTCAGAGACCACCCCTGCAAGAGGGGACAGCCCCACTGGGGAGGAAAAAGCAGAGTTCAGGGACATTGTTCTTGATACCTACCAGTCTCTGATGGGGTTTGGTTGCCATGAGGTGTTTGATTTGACTAAATGATATATTGAGAGGAAGGACCTGCTCCCTGAATGAGTCAGGGGGACTCAGGGTGTGCAGAACTGCAGGATTTATCCCGAAACTGAGATCTGACTATCAAAGCACTTCTTACCAATTCTTTTAAATCTCTGACCTCTCCTTGTAAAAGCCCTTCCATCCTCAATGCCAGCAGCTCAGGGATGTTGCAGTCCCCAGGGGAAGGAGTGTCTTGCACAGAGCAGAAGGAACTGCGATCCAAGATGGTGCCTCTGTGTAGGTCAGATAAACAGAGCTGGGCCTGCAACAGGAAATTAATTTAAATTTATGAGAAATAATTTTTGCCTTGGTTGAATAAGAAGGGAGATCCTCCTTCTGTTCTTCATTAAGCAACAAAGGGTGAAACCAACAGCAAATTGTGTGCAAACCACCCAACTGTGGCCCTGAACTCCTGAAACATCTTTATTCACTTAATCTGGGATTCAGAAAATTCTCATCCAAGCCAGTTTTATTGGGTGGTTTGAATTGAGCTCTCAGCCTCCCAATCAGTAACAGATGAACAATTTTGCATAACATTTTTTCTTGTGGATTTTTGGCCCTGCTCTGTTCTTCCTAGTGGCTCAGCTGATGAAGCAGGCCTGTTGTTCATCCTTTCTGAGAAGCCTGCCTTGCTGCGATTCTGGGAACAGCCACAAGCTGCTCCAGGCTGCTGGAGGGAGATGCTCGGAGGCCTGAGCAAGGCCAAGTTCCACCTTTCTCTATTCACCTTCACTGACTGCTCTTCTTCTCCCCATCTTCTCTTGTCCCCTCTCACCACCTCCGTCTTGACTCCTTCCTCCAGGGCTGGCATCAGATATGAAACCCATGAAGACCAATCAAAACCAGATCACAGGTGCTGAATTGTGGACAGTAGATGCTGATAAACTGTAACACAGCCTGACTGAGGCATGCCAACATCTGGTGATAAAACATGAGGAGACAGGCCCCAGCCTGCTCTCTTGCAGGTAGGGTGGAAAGAAATGTGGCTGGAGCTGTGTGAGGAGAAAGGATGCTTTACAGGCTGGCCTGCCCTTCAGTGCCTCTCCGGACAGGTCACTGCTGCACTTATTTTCATCATTCACTTCTGAGCATGGCACTTGTGACTGGGAGCTGAGTGCATGCTGATTTCAGTACTGCTGGGATACCTCTGGCACCAGCACTCACGTTGGCCCAGTGGGTGTGTGGATCACTGCAGGCATGCAAGGGTACCCCTGGCTGTGGGACGTGCTGGGCCTGGAGACCTTCCATGCACCATATGTGGACTCGCGGGCCACAATAGGTGTGTGCATGTGTGAGAGTGTGCATGCTAACCCCACAGCCAGGGTGGTTCCTGTCCACAGGCCTCCACAGCTCTACTGGGAACCCATGGCATCTGGGCTGCTGGGGAAAAGCAAAATGAGAAGGGCAAGACACTGGGAAAAAAAAAAAAAAAAAAAAAAAAAAAAAAGAGGTAAATCATCTGAAGAAATTCCAGCCCTCTGGCAAGGAGCTGTGTGTGCTCACATATGCACACCCATGTATGTGCACGTGTGTTACTTGTCAGCATCTATCTACCTCCACCCTTGCCTCCTTGGCTGCCCCAAGCTGCCAGGACTCAGTTGAAGGCCAGCCAGGAAATGAAATAGGTGCTATGCAGCTCAGTGCAGCCCCCCGTGGCCCCGCAGGCTGGCTGCCCTTCGTGGGTGGGCTCCCTCACCTGCCCTTAGCCCCAGACATTCCTGCCGACCCCTTGGCAGCAGATTTTGCCATATGATGTTGCCGCCTGATATTTTGGCACTGTCAGTTCCCAGAATAACCTGGGCCAGAGCTGGGGAAAACACTTGCTCTAGTGATGTGTTTGCTCAGACGCTTCAGCCCAGCCTTTTATTATTATAATGCCTCTGAGATCTGGGGCTTAGAGGGGGATTTGCTGCCATGTGCATGACAAAAAGAGTGACCTCAGCGACACCAGAGAGTGGAGAGTGTGTAGAACCTTTCTGGGCTCTGTGTAGGAGTGCTGCCTCCCTTCCTGGCTGCTTTCGGCTCCATCTGCTGTCTTCACACATGGGTCTCCCTGTTAGTCCCTCCAGGGTGTTGAAAAGACCAGGCAGGAGAGAAGTATTCACACAAATGGATAACATTATTTGCAGAGGTCCCAGATTGACGTGTCCTGAATTTTAAGCATGCAAGTGATTTCCCTCACTCTGCAGGTCTGCGGCTTCTCCTCTCTATCCCTTGGGGAGCTGAGCAAACAGCAACCAGTGAATCACCCCATCTGCATCAAGTGCTTACCTAGCACACTACATCTCCAGGAGTGAAGGAGCTCCCTGCCCCATGGAGCTGTCAGCTCACCTACAGGAACTCTACCTTGACTCTGTACTTTTCTAGCCAGGTTTCTGCTGTGCAATTTGGTGGTCACCGCAATGTGTTGCAGAGCTGGAGCTGAGTCAAATCGACATGTCAGAGATCATATTAGACATTCCCTCACTCACCCCAGTGAAATATTGGCCATCTTTTCGGCCTCATGGAGCAAAGTACGCTGCAAACCCAATGGGAAAGGCAGGAAAAACAGTCATTAATAACTGTACTTAATTACAACTTAATTTCTTGAAAAATGTATTTGAAAGCAGCTGGCAACAAGTTAAACTATGTGGAAAGTTTGAAGAATAGCAGACCAGACATTAATTAGTCAACAGCCTCCAGAAAAGGTCAGGCTCTGGAAATATTTAAAGTTCCCATAATAAAATGAAATTTAATTCCAATGCTGAATTAAAACTTCATTGTAGATCTCCAGAAAATAAACTTCTTCCCCACAGACTGCACTGTACCTGTTTGAGGGAGACTTGCTCTTCACACACCATAAAATCTCAGTGGGGTTTCCCAAGCCATCTCTCCTAATAACTTCATTTTGGTTTGAAATTCCATACTAGCAACTTCCTCTCCATCAAGGAGTAAGTATTGTTAGCATGAGACCTCTAATATTAACCTCTCTTATTTGCTGACAGGACTCTGTAATGCAGCATGACCTCTCTAGAAGCCTAGTGCCACCAGTTAAAGCTGATCCCAAAGCCTGACTTGTGCATAGAGAGAGTCCCTTGTGAAGGCTGGGAGCATGTCCTGGGCATACAAGTGATTCAGCAGACAGAAAAGTCCCAAGAAGGAAATCAGTGAGTCTTCAGATAATTAGAAGCATCTACCAGTAACGGATGACACTCACCCAAGAGGCATTGGAAAGAAAGCCATTATCATGAGACATTTTCTATGCCCCTGAGTTTGAAATATTTCCTTGTGTCTACTGAGCTTGCTGTCTTTCCAACCCTGTCCTTATCCTGACCTTCAAGACTCCCTTTGGCAGATAAACTGCAGGAAAACCTGTGCAGAAGAAGGTCTGGGTGCATTGGAATTGTCATGACATTAACTGGCACATGCTACAGATTGCCTGATCTGACTGAACTATCACAGACACCATTGCCTTTCTGCATAATGGTATCACTGTTCAGGTTGTGTGACATTGCATGAATTCCAGGTCTTCATGGGAAGAAGAGCATTCCTGGTCCTACAACATGGAAGCTGCATGTTCCTCTGGCACATGCATGCTAATATGGCACCCGGGGGTTGTGGTTGATAGCAAGCTGAATATGAGCCAGCAGTGTGCCCTGGCAGTCAGGAGGGCCAACCATACCCTGGGATGCATCAAGCATGGCATTGCCAGTCGGTCAAGGGAAGTGATTGTCCCACTCTGCTATGCACTGGTGCGGCCTCACCTCAAGCACGGTGTGCAGTTCTGGGCAGCACACTATAAAAAGGATGTGAAACTGTTGGAGAGTGTCCAGAGAAGGGCTACAAAGATGGTGAAGGGCTTAGAGGGGAAGACATATGAGGAGTGGCTAAGGTCACTTGGCCTGTTCAGCCTGGAAAAGAGGAGGCTGAGGGGAGGCCTCATCACTGCCTACAGCTTCCTCACGAGGGGGAGCAGAGGGGCAGTCACTGATCTCTTCTCTTTAGCGACCAGTGATAGGACCCGAGGGAATGGTGTCAGGGGAGGTTCGGGTTGGATATAAGGAAGAGGTTCTTCACTAAAAGGGTGAATGAGCCTGTCAGAGTTTAAGAAGCATTTGGACTGTGCTCTCAGTCATATGGTCTGAATTTTGGGGCAGACCTGTGTGGAGCAGGGAGTTGGACTCGATGATACTTGTGGGTCTCTTCCAACTCAGGATATTCTACAATTCTCTGTAACTGCCCATTTCTTACCTGTTCTGGCCATTATTGCTCTCCTCTGCACTGTACTAAATTAGATGTATCTCCTTGGGAAGTGGGAGTGGGACAGGATGGGAGCTCACTGGTGGATGTTTTGTTGGCAGAAAGCAACATCACTGAGTGTGCAACGTGCAGATTTTTACTGAATGTAGGCTGGTATCTGTGCTCTGCCCATTTTCCTGCTGGCTCACCTGCCCACCCAGCTCTCACAACCACAAGTCCCAGCCCTCCCCTGCTTCTCAGCCAATTCCAGAGCAGCTGGCAGGAAACAGTGGCTTCCAGGTTTGCAGGAAGTTATGAATAGTTGGTTTCAGAAATAGCAAACTGTTTGGACTGCAGGTGTTTACAAAACAAAACATCTCAATAGTTCTCCTCCTGTGAAAGATTTCAAGAGGTCTGTATGTTAGCCCAATTCAGAACAAATCATTTTCCTAAGATTTCCTACAAACTCTTTTCAGGGTGTGCACTTCTGCCATGTGATGACAAAGAACTGCCAGTGCTGAAAAGTTGTCAAAATTCTGGGGGCACATGTCAACCACCATAACATTGCTCTGTTCTTCTTTTCCCTTCTTGGTAGTTCTCCTGCAATGCAAATGGGAGAGGGAGGCAGCTACATTGTGGGAGATGAAGTCAAACATCCCATCATTAATATGGAGATAGGAAGCTGGAAAACAAAATTGCCATTCCCTCCCCCCCCCCCCCCCCCCCCATTTTTATTTTTTTCCCAGTAGAACTTATGATGTATTCTTTTGTAATCCCAATGTTGGACTGTTCTTTTGGAAGTGTGAAAGGTATTTCTCTCTTCTCACTGCTATCTGAAGATGCTTAGTCCATCTCTGAAGGATCTGTACGAGGTTACCAGAGAGGCCAGGCTGCCACGGCAAATCCAGCCCTGAGGGCTGTAACGGCCCAGCAGAAAGGATAATTTTATCCATAGTTCATTTTAGAGGAAGTTTCCATACCACATCATCTCAGCCATCCTCTGGCATCTAGAAGAGGTTCCTGCTTCTAGCGGATCGGAGAGGTGGTCAGTGTGCTTGAAATTCCTGCTTCCAAGAAAACTGTCACCTTGTGTCAGACAGAGTGTGATTTGCTTATTGATCCATTTTGCAGGACACATCTCAAGAAAAGTGAGGTGGAAATGTGACAAAGAGATAAAAAAATGTCTGAAGAGTCTGACTCTCATGTAGTTTCCCTTGGAGACACCAGCAGATGAAGAAGACCAACAGTTGTTTGGAAATCACTTTTCTGTCTGCTCCTGGGCTGATCAGGGTATGGAAGCAGAAATAGGTAAAGCAAGCTAAGCACAGGAACATGTGGGCTCCTGGACAGAGTGACAAAGTATCCTGAATCACCAGCTATTCTCATGTGCCTGTCCCTCGCACAAGGGCTGAACAGCCCGCTGCAGGGTCCATGAATCAACAGTGGAGCATTTTGTGACTTGAGTTTGTGTGAGCTATCCCCAGGAGTCAGGCTGCCTGGCTAGGGTGAGTCACCTTTCTGCCCTAGGGGCCTGCTCTGCAGGGTGACAAATGACAAAGATGTTCTGCAGTAACGGCTCTTGAGAGCTTTTAATGTTAGCCAGCTGGATTGAGGCTTACTCCTTAGTACAAAAATATGAATCGAAGGGAAACACTGTAAGCAGCCAGCAAGGAGCTATACAAGACCCCAACCTTTCAGTCTGCAGAAAGGCATCACTAATCTCAGCTGACAGCAGGCAGAAAAAACTCCTGGCCCCGTCTTCTGTAGTGGGAAGTGAATCTCATCTCTAGGAAAGGAGGTAATCTCTGGGCTATGTCAACAATCCTAGCCTTGACATAAGCTAGGATAGTCCCAGTGCTGCTCTAACCTGCAGGTAGCTACCCACCCCCTCCCCCCCGCCCCCCCCCAAAAAAAAAAAAAAGCCAGCATGCCATGTCTTCAATTCTTTTTCCCAGGAACCTAAACCTTTTTTTCCCTCAACAGGCAGCAAGCGTTGTCAAAGCTGGCAGTTTAGTCGAACTGGGTGAGGAGTAAGTCAAGGAGTTAGAAGATTTTCCTTTGAAAATGGATTCATGATTTGTGTTTGTCAGTAGGTGGGAGTGTTTCGAGGAGCTAAATCATCATGAAAACATTTACAAAACCCAGACATTTTGTGGATTTCACCACAAATTATCACAAAATCACAGAATCATCTAGGCTGGAAGAGACCTCCAAGATCACCTAGTCCAACCTCTGACCTAACACTAACAAATCCTCCACTAAAACATATCACCAAGCTCTACCTCTAAACGTCTTTTAAAGACCTTCAGGGATGGTGACTCCACCACTTCCCTGGGCAGCCCATTCCAATGCCTCACAACCCTCTCAGTACAGAAGTTCTTCCTAATATCCAACCTAAAACACCCCTGGCGCAACTTTAGCTCATTGCCCCTCGTCCTGTCACCAGGCATGTGGGAGAATAGACCAACCCCCACCTTGCTACAGCCTCCTTTTAAGGTACCTATAGAGTGTGATAAGGTTGCCCCCGAGCCTCCTCTTCTCCAGGCAGAACAACCCCAGCTCCCTCAGCCACTCCTTGTAGAACTTGTTCTCCAGGCCCCTCACCAGCTTCGTTGCCCTTCTCTGGACCTGCTCAAGCACCTCAATGTCCTTCTTGTAGCAAGGGGCCCAAAACTGAACACAGTGTACTCGACGTGTGACCTCACCAGAGCCAGAGCACAGGGGGACAATCACTTCCCTAGCCCTGCTGGCCACACTGCTTCTTATACAAGCCAGGATGCTGTTGGCTTTCTTGGCTACCTGAGCACACTGCTGGCTCATATTCAGCCGATTATCAACCAATACTCCCAGGTTCTTCTCTGCCTGGCAGCTTTCCAACCACTCATCTCCCAGCCTGTAGCTCTGCTTGGGGTTGTTGTGCCCCAGGTGCAGGACCCGGCACTTGGCCTTGTTGAACTTCATACAGTTGGCCTCAGCCTACCCAGATCCTCCAGCAGAGCCTTCCTACCCTCAAGCAGATCGACACACGCACCTAACTTGGTGTCATCTGCAAACTTACTGAGGGTGCACTCGATCCCCTCATCCAGATCATCGATAAAAATATTAAAGAGGACTGGCCCTAGTACTGAGCCCTGGGGGACTCCTCTAGTGACCAGCCTCCAATTAACTCCATTCACCAGGACTCTTTGGACCCTGCTAGCCAGCCAGTTTCTAACCCAAAGAAGCATATGCCTGTCCAAGTCATGAGCAGACAGTTTCTTGAGGAGAATGCAGTGGGAAACGGTGTCAAAAGCCTTACTGAAGTCAAGGTTGACCACATCCACAGCTTTTCCCTCATCCATCAAGCGTGTAACTTTGTCATAGAATGCGATCAGGTTCGTTAAGCAGGATCTGCCTTTCATAAACCCATGTTGACTGGGCCTGATTGCCTGGTTGCCCTGCAAATGCCACATGGTGACACTCAAGATAATCTGCTCCCCTGAGCTTCCCTGGCACTGAGGTCAAACTAACAGGCCTGTAGTTTCCTGGGTCTACCTTCCGGCCTTTCTTGTAGATGGGCATCACATTTGCTAGCTGCCTGTCAACTGGGATCTCCCTTGATAGCTAGGACTGCTGATAAATGATGGAAAGCGGCTTGGCCAGTTCTTCCACCAGTTCTCTCAGTACCCTTTTTCTGTCCAACACAGCTAAGCCACATGTTCGTTGTCATTTTTGAGCTGCAGTTTATTAATCCACCATTTCCAGCAATTGTGTGGAGATGGCAATGGCCAGAAAGAGGAGACATGCCATTAGAGAACTATCAGATAAACAGAAAATGGGCAAGTGTTTGGAAGCTAAATGATTCCTCACAGCTTCATCACCTTGCTCAGCAGTCAAACAAATCCAGAAGCATGGGGAAGAAGAAAGATGAGACTGTGCCAGCTGTTCTTGGGAAGACAGAGACTTGTGGAAGGACTTTTCAGCTCTACATGTGCAGGATAAAATTACTGAACCCATTCTGGTATCCAGTATTTTGTGCCTGTCATCCTGACAGGGCTGCTGCCTCAGAGCTTGGTTGGAAAGGAGAAATAATGCCGGGATTGCCCATCACCAATAGCAGACACCAGACTAAATGGTGTGCAAAAAGACAAGGTTTTATGTTCCCCATGGCTGAGTATGTGCCAGTCACAATCCTCACAAGACTGCCCAGCAGCAGGGTGTATAGGAAGGAGAAAAGCTCTCAAAAGTCATGTTTTGTTGACACAAGCTAACGTGATTGGAGCAAAGAACTGGAGTACACCAGGCTTCCTTAGAAAGACCTGGCTGTGGGCATCTATGGAGACATGTAGTAGAAACATTAAGTCTGAACGAACATGTATGGGTTTCAAAGATCCAGAATAAATGTCAAAATAGATAACAGGCATCAATGGTACCCAGTTCAGCAGATAATTCAGGTTTGTTTGCTTGTTTGTTTTAATAAAATCACGTTTGTCTCCTAAACTGTCTCTCACAGCTTCACACACAGTTCAACTGAAGTTGTATCTCTGTCTTTGGTCATACCAGCACAAAGCAATTGCTGGCCAGATTCAGAAAAACCACAGGCTTGCTAGGCCAGGTGTCTCCATCTGCAAATGTTAATAAAGAATAATAATAGAGGGCAAAAGGTCTGTTTCTGTAGAGTAAGCTAGTTTCTGGATTTTTCTGTATGTGTAGGGAGGTCTGCAGAGACACCCACACACCTGGGGACATCTGGGAGATACATTTGCACATAGTGGAGAAAAGTTCCAGCTTGTTATTCCAAACGAGAGCAGAAGCCCCTCCCTTTTCATAGCTGATTGGTCTGATTCCTCAGAGAAGCTGCAAACCCTGGTTAAATTAATGTTTTGGGATCTAACTGTGTCCTTCAAAAAAAGGCCATGGCTCCTGATGTTCAGGGAACGATTGTCTCCATGCTTGCCATTCATAGGTCTCTCTGTATGGTTCATGACATCTGATTCAGATTTTCTCTCTTGTTATAATCAATGCATATAGCAGCAGCTATAGCTAACACTGCCTAAGATTTTCCATTATACAGTCTTGTGGAATGGCTCATGGCTCCCTTCAGCCTTCAGTTTTGGAGCTGACATTTTAGGGGTTTGGGCTAGGAGTGAATTTTTTGGAAAGCAAAGAAGTCCCATTGTTAATAAAAGCTTATATTTTAATTTCTAACAGCTCCTACATCTCACCAGTCTGGGTAGACAGTGAAATGTGGCAGGGAGAAATGAACTTCCCCCTCCATGAAAACCCTTCATAACTGGACAAGTTGGTTCCCTGTCTCCTGAAGCCAGATGGGACTACACATGGAAGCCATTCTGCCTGTCCTCTACTGGGACCATTGCAATGTCATGTCAATTCCAGCTAGCAAGGCAATGCACATCACTGGATTAAAGACCAAAAAGTAGTAAGTCACCTAATTCAACCTCCTAGGTATCTCAAGCCTTTGAAGTTTGCCCTGATTTTTCTATGTTAAGGCTAATAATTTGGATAAAGCATTTCTTCTAGATAGCAGTACCACTTGACTGAATCAGCACTGCTTTGTTAAAGAAAATATTCACTTCTCTGTTCGGCTGGGATTTTATGATGCTGCCAACAAGGATATTAATATCTTACACATTTGCTAATGTATTTTTTGACTCAGAATAATTTCTGTGACTGTCTTGAGAATCAGCTTCCCATGGGGCAGTGTGGGAACCTGCAGGCAGAAGGAAGTGCCAAAATTGACAGGAGGAGATGGGATGACCTGAGCAAGCCCATCCAAAGCAGGGCACTGCCAGATTGTGAGAGACAGGGTGAAATGCATGGCATCCTGACACCTCCGGAAAGGAGCAGCATGCCTGTGAGAGAAATTGAAACAATCACGTTCCCTAGGCCAGAGTTCAGGGATATCCTTCCTGGTCCATCTCATCACTCCAGGGCAGGAATAATGGTGTTTCAGAGCAACCTGAGATCATTGCTTGCAGGACACTGGGCAAGCTGGAGGCTGCGTGGTTTGGAGACAGGACAGGATTTGGGAGATGGGGGGAAACAGAGAGGCATGCTGACCAGGGTGTCAGGCATTGCTGTTTATCCTTTCCTATCCTTGCCTAGCCCAAAACTCGATGGCAATCAGAGAAATAATTGATCTGCAGCCCCACTTTCATCATTGTCTCTACTGACAAGGAGCAAGTGAAAACACTTCCCTGTAGAGAAGAGAGAACAGAAACAATTCTTTCAAAGATGGATCTCTTAAACACTGGAGTGGGACCAGGGATTGTCAAACAGTGTGAAGGGCAATGCCCTTCGGTGGCAACCCTCATGCAACCACGTTCTTGAATTAAATTTCAGAGGGACTGGATGTTCCTCTGAAGAATCACCATATCTTGAGCAGAGTGATGACATTGAAACCAAGTGAGAAATGTTGGCCAAGGGATAAAATATCCGGATCCAGGGTTTAAACTGGCTCTCTGGGGTTAGCTTGCTTGCAGTAGTGACATGTTTTCTTTAGCTTTCCTCTCACTGACCACTCTCACAGCTCGGGGGGATGGCGGGGGGGGGTGGCGGGGGGGGGGGGGAGTGACACTGTTTCTGCCTCACCACCCCATCCCAGAACCTGGATGAACCCAGCCTCTACCTTCCTAGTGAGTGAACTCAAAACAACTTAAAGCTGTGTTATTTCTTTTCTCCAGTTCTCAGTGTCCTTTTGACTATCCCTTCCCTCTGCCCCAGCTTCACAGGCTCCAGGGATTTGGCTCTGGCAAATAAGCTCAGGGAAGCAGGAGCTGACTGTTATATGACCCTTCTTGTAATTTGCTGGAAATCTTGTCTGTAGGATAAACAGACCAATGTTAACCTTTATATAGTAAATAAAACTCCAGTGAATGTGGCTACTTAATATGTTTAAAAGCTACATTTTCACTTCTAATATTAACACATTTTTAAGGAATTCTTTCTTTGGCAAAAGCCAAAAAAATATTTGTTTCCTGTTTCAGTAAATGGCATGGCAAAGCAAATCCATCTGATACTGACTCCCTGCTCCATACAGCTGATCCCCCTTTATCCTTGTTTACTGCAGGGATACTATTAAATACCTTCAGCCGCTCCTGCTTGCTGCAGATTTCCAGAGAGCCCATATCCTGTTTATAGCATCTCTGTCTTGGCTGCCTCCATGGGGGAGCTCCAAGCAGAAAAGAAAAAGTGAAGGAGACAAGGAAGGGATGCTGAATGTGGAAGGAAAGATAGGAGTTGGAGAGTTGTCTGCCTGGCATCTCCAAGCAGATCCTACTACGAGCAACAGCAGCATAGCTAAGCATCTCCCCAAGGGGTCCCAACAACAACCTCTCCAAGGGAGAGGTACTCTCAGCCCACATGGGAACATCTTTACAAGCTCCAGAGTGACTGGGCTCTGTTTGGCACCTGCATTAGTGATGGAGGGACCTGTCCCTATGCAGTTACACTGCAATGCTCTCCATTCACCAGGCATTTGTGCACTACTCACCATCCTTCTCTTGGAAATAGAAGATTCTGCAGCCCCCATGAAAACACTGATGCAACCCTTGCTTGACATCTTAGAGCCCAAAGCCATCAGTGCAATAAGAAGACACACAGAGCAGGCTTTGGAACCCTGACTTGTTCTGCTCTTCCAAGATGTTACTTACAGATGGAGCTGGGCTCCTGTGTTACTTTCTGTAAGGTTAGAAAGCTTTGCACTTATCCAGCAGTCTGCACACAGCATTGCTGTCAGAGAGAGATGTTGCCATGGGACATGCAAGCCATGCTGGGGTATGTGCTTATATACACTTGTGCAAAATTTGCACACATTATCCCGTGATACCCGCCTGGGACTCCGGCTTTTTTTTTTTTTCCCTTGATTAGAGCCTCAAAGCAATTTCTTGCTTCCTTTTCTAAGTGCTCTGTTGTTGCTTTGGAAATATGCATAATAACCCAGAATAGAAATGTGTGTGTGTTTTCAGCCACGTGCTTTCTGCAAGAGCATTCATTAGAGCAATAAAATGCAGAATGATAATTAGTGAAGACAGGAAAGATTTTTGCACATCTTGCTGAGAGCAATCTTGATTTTGGTTTCTTGGCCAATGTCCCTGAACTGTGAGTGTTACGTCACATCCAACTTGTATTCAGAAGGAATGCAAAGGCTCCCAGCAACTCGCCAATATCTTCTAATGGGTAGAGCAGTGCCTGAGGCTTGTTGGACACCAGACTTGGCAGGGAGGATTTGCCCTTGTGCTTCTGCAGACGGCTGATCACAGGGCCTGAACCAAAGCCAGCTGAAGCCAACATGCTCCCCAGATGTGTGTTTCACAAAGCCAGATCCAAGGAGGTAAGCTGTGATATTCTGCATTGCACAGACTGAGTTTTAGGTGTTTTGCTCGAGATGGGGATTTGCAAGGCTAAGTTCCCTCTGTAAGGAGCAGAGAAGCTGGGAAGGGGTCCCAGGCAGCTTCCAGCACTGGGAACATCAGACCAGGAGACCACTGACAAGCCAGGGAGAAGCTCAGAGGCACAGGCAGAGAGCAGGCATGGGAGGCCCTGGCTGAAGTCTAGAGGTTTTGGCTCTCAGCTGCACAAGGGAGCCCTGAGATCTGGTCCTCTCCTCCTAGATGGTTTATGTACATTGCATTTGACAGACTCTGGATGAAAAGCATAAACAATGCAGGATCTCTAAGCAGAGTAATTTATGTACTGCAGGGTTTGTGTCACACACTGTGGCCTGCATTTAGGCACTGGTGGGTTAGGCAGCTTTTGTGGACCACTTCCAACTTTGACTCTCCTGGGGAAAATGAAGAGCAAAGAAGATAATATGAAGAGTAACAGCCTTGCCAGTGCTTCCACAGTGAGTACCTCCCTAAATGAACTACCCTCCATCCATCATGACCCCTGTTTCATTGCAGGGATCACCATGCACCTTCCAGCCAAGCCTGTGTATCATCATCAGGCCCTGCCAGACCCACCGGCATGGCAGTCTGCGTGTGACCACCCGCTGACCCAGCTTCAGCTGGGCCCGGCCACAGGCACTGCTGGGCCTACAACCTCCATAGGCACTGCTGGCCCTACAACAACCATTGCAGTCCAGGCCTTGCTGTCCTGGTGACGTGAGCAAGGCCTGTGGGAGCCAGCAGCTGGCAGACCTGGAACCACACGCCCTGCTGGCAGCCACCTGCCTTGGGCCATGTTCTCAGCTGCCCCCCATACAAGCAAGTTTTGTTCAGGGTGTGTGCAGGATGTGGGTTTTGTGACCTCTCCTGGGGAGAGGAGGCTCACTGTGCCCACCACTTCCCCGGCAGCTGCCGTGTGCGGGATGTAGAAAGCCCTCTTTGTGCTGGGAAAGGTGTCAGGTACTCAGCAGCTGAATCGGGGCTTTTCATCAGGCCGAGGGGCTGCTGGTTGAGGAATGCTGGCTCCGTCTGCAGCTGGCAGGGCTCTGCACAAGCTGTGCTAGGCAGCTCTGCCACACAGCCCGCAGCCTGCTCTTAACAAGGAGCTATCAGAGGGCTCAGGGCAGCAGCAGTGGGGTCTGCTGTGCAGGGACGATGTTGCTATTGTTAAAGCCAGGGGAATGGCCAGGCATGCATTTCTCCCTCAAGGGGGAGAAATTGCCTTGCTGTTTCAGGAGGCTTGTCCTGAATACAAGAAAGCCAGCAAGAGAAACAAAGTGCCCGGGACTGTGAAAGCAGCAGAGCATCTTGGGTGGGATGCTGCGTGCAGGTCCTGCCGTCCCACATCACCCGGGAGTCAGGGAGTAATCAGAGATGCAAAGTGCAGCAAACCCTCAACACATGCCATAGCATGTCTGGGCAGCAGGATGAGTGGTAAATGTGGGGGGACAGCCCAGTGAGGCATGCTTTAAACGAATAATTTCTCACCATGAAACATGGAGGATATTTTTAAAAGGGATACTTCTGAGAAACACATTTCAGCTCAGGCATGCATATAATTGTGCTTGCACATTTACTCTGATTTGAAGAGTCTGGGAATTTGCAGTATCTGGGGGGATATCTGCTTGTTCAAGCCTCATTATCATATCTTTGTTTTGGACCTATAAGTCAAGGAATCCAGAACTACAAAACTGACAGAACTACTTAGGATTCATAATTAAACCTGTGTCCCTCAAAACTGATTGTAATGACTGCTGTGAAAATTGACATTTCTCCCATAAATAATTGCAACTACTGTAAGAGGTATTTGGGTTTCAGTTCAGGCAGGGGTGGCTGATCTAAGCCAGACAGTAATACATGGAGTTATGACTACTGCATGAGTTGTATAATTATTTTTGGGTTTGGTTTTAATAGATATCTTGTCATTTCTGCCCTTACTCCAAAGTCCTATGGAGAATTTAGTTCAAGAAGCTGCCAGTGTTGAGCTATTAACTCCCAGTGATCACAACACAATTAGCCAGAGTCGCTGGGGGAAGTGCTGTCTCCAAAATTGCTGGAGGCTGCTCAATGTTTGAAAGTGGGACTTCAAAATAAATAAATGAGGAGAGTTCATTTAAAGGCCCCTAAAGGCAAATTCATTTAAAGCTATAGCTTTGATATGGAAGCCATGTATTTGCCCATCAAAGAGGATTTAAAGATTGCATGTCCTAAGAGGAAAAGCAGAAAGGCCCATGTGGGAATGAAAATCAACATAATTTGATTAAATGACAAAGTTTCATCATGTATTTGAACTGAATGGGGTCCTTTAGAAAAAAAGGAAATCCAGCTTTAGCACATAGGCAATAGAAGCAAGCATAAAGAATGCCAGGGATTACATAACAAGGGAATTAGGCAGGATTTCATCAGAGCAAATAGAAAAAAAAAGTTATGAAAGACAAAAAAGAAAAAAATATATATATATATAAAGACATAAAATGAAATAAAATCTGATGATTGCGAGTAACTGGAAGCCTCGGAGAGAAACAGGGGGTAATGGCAACTATCAGTGTGAAGCTGAGTGCTTTCTACAAATAGCTTGGGACTACAGAGGATCCTTGGGAGAAAACTACCCTTGATCTGCTCATTTCAGGTTATAAAATTAGGAATAGTGGAGTCAGAAGAAGGTGGTGGAATAAATTGACACACTGAAGAGCAGGAAGTCACTGGAACCCAACAATACATCCGAGACTTGAGTAGGAATATAAGAATAAAGTGACTGAGATATTAACAAAAATATCCACATGAAGGTCTGTGCTCAGCATTCAGCAGCAATCAAAAAAGCCAGAGAAATGGTAGGGCACAGCAGGGATGGGAATGAGGGGAATATGGAATATATTATAAAGTCATCACATAAGCCAGTGGGGTGTCCTCATCTGGAGCTGTGCCCTCTCTTGTGGTCATCTCATGCCCCATGGAGTACAGGACAGCAGAGGGGCAGAAGGGCTGGGGGCACAGCGGTGGAGTCCACCAGCAGGAGGACGGTTTGCCATTGTGAGCAGGGAGGAGGAGATGTTGTGATGGAGATACCTGCGTGACCTGGCAGTGAAGGTAGCTTGTACCCTTCTGTTGTAGTCCAAAAATGGGGTGGTAGGGAGTGAATCACTGTGGCTGAAAAGGAGATGTTTTGCTGTGGGACTTAGTGATGTGCCATGGTGCAGTTTTAGCAGCAATTAGTACAAGATCTACCAGCTAAGGAGGACTTACTTGGACATCCACAGCTTCTCCAGGAAGTTGCCAAGTGCAGGGAAACATAAAACATATGATTGCCCTGGGGTGCTGCCAAGGGGGAATATACCCTCTCCACATGCCTACTGCAAGTCTCCCTAGCATCTGTCTGAGATGGTACCAAGAGCCAGGAAATGCAGGAGGAAGGCTATAGCCATTGGGAAAGCAGGACCTGTGGGGCAGGGTGGTGTGGGAACACGTTTCCCCTGGGGAACAGAGATGAATGGGAAGGCAGCAAGAGACAGGAAAGAAATTTCCTTTGGAGCTTTGTGTTTTTCCTTGTCTTTGGTGGCTGAAGAGCTTTCACAGCCTTACCCCATTCTAGAAGGCCTGCTTTTGGTGTTTGTCCAGGATCATTGTCCAGGTTCTCTCCTGGCCATTGTATGTCCCCACAGGGAGCACCCACAGCCTATCCTTAGGGCCTGAACTTGATGCAGTGGTTTAACATGGCAAGCAGCTCAGCACCACACAGCCATGTGCTTGCTCCCCACAGCAGGAGGGGGAGAGAATCAGAAAAAAAAAAAATCAGTTGAAATAAAAACATTTTAATGGGGCAGAAAAAGAAAGGAAAATAATAATAATAACAACAATGAGAATAATAATAACATTATTATTATGGAATGAACAAAGCAAGTAACAAACAACACAATTCTCAGCACCCACCACCCACTGTTCAGCCTGTCCCCAAGCAGCAGCAGGCCCCCCCAGCCAACTCCCTCCAGTTTTATTGTTCCACATGACACTGCATGGTATGGAGCATCCCTTTGGCCAGCTGAGGTCAGCTGTCCTGGTCCTGTCCCCTGCCCGCTCCTTGTGCACCCCCAGCCTCCCTGCAGGGCAGTGGGAGCAGCTGAGAAGTCCTTAACTCGGTATAAGCACTGCTCAGCAACAACTAAAACATCAGCATGTTATAAACACAATTTTTCTCTTAAATCCAAAACAAAGCACCATATCAGCCACTCTGAAGAAAATTAACTCTATCCCAGCTGAAATCATTACACTTGGTGACAAAATGGAAAACTGCCCTGTGGATGCAGAGTTTATCCATTATCCAGCCTTTCTGTGGGTAGAGTCCTGACAGCAGAACCTTCAGGCCCCGAGAAACATCTGGGAGTGGGCTGTGACAGTGTCCTAAGGCCTCAGGGAACAGGAATCCATTCCCTTGATGGCTGTAGTGGACAAAAATAGGAGGGTTTCCACCTCTCTGGCACAGCAATCTTCCGAGTCAGGGCAGGAGATGTCCCAGCTCATTCTCTGCTTCAGCCGCAGAGCCAGGGCCTGAGCTCGTGGACCAGCCAGCTTTTCTGGGAGTCAAGGCTCAGTGAAGGAGAGGGTCTCCAGGAGATGATGATTCATGGTTGATCACTTTAGCTGGAGCTGGATTGAATCAATTCCTCTCTTCTGTGGCTCTGCCAGGTCTCATGGCCCAGGGAGGGGAGGAGAGAGGAGAAATAATGAGATTTCCCATCCAGAATTGTGGGGGATTTATAGCTGTTGTGATAACCTCGGCCGTTAGTGAGGCTCACAAAGAAACCTTGCTGATTTCCAAGTTACTAAACAACAAAATGAAAAGTCAGCATAAATCACCTCTGCTGACACAAGTGGCAGCTGTAGGGTCCCTGGGAGCTTTCTGCAAGGATATACAAGAGCCAGTGCTCAGGCATCTTGACTCCAGCTTTGACCAAGCCCAGGCCCTGCGTGGGTTTGCCCCTTCTCTGAGCAGTCTGTGCCTCTGAGGCACATCTTTCCCTTCAGCAGAGGTGTGAAGTCGGGGTGTCCCAGCTATAAGCTGTGTGGATACAGCCCTCAGCAGAAGGGATCTGCCAGCACAAAGAGTTTGCCTCCTAAAGCCCAGACAAACGCAGGGTCACATGCTTACAACATGCCATTGGTACAGCCCTCCATAAGCCACCTTGCCTGTGATCAGCCAGCCACAAAGTGCAGCTGCAGCACCCAGGGGACAGCTTCCAGGAGCACAAAGCCAAAATTTCCTTAGTGACTGCTACTGCAAGAGGCAACAGCCACATATTGGGACTTTACGGGTATAGGCAGGACACTGAGAAGCTCTTCTTCCCCAGCTTTGGGACCAGTCCCCACAGAGGTGCAGGATCCCCATCCATGGGGGTTTCCAGGACACAGCTAGACAAAGTCACAGCCACCCTGATCTAGTGTTGAACATAGTCTTGCTGCTGGTGGGCTGTAAGACTGAAGGCCCTTGAGGCCTCTTCTACCAGCCCTGCTCTGACCCTGTGTTTCCAGAAGTATGTTTCCCCTGGGCATCATTGTCCCAGTCCAGGATTTTTTTTTTATTTTTTTTTTTCTTGCATGCAGCCCCTTCAAACAGCTTTCAGATGCATTTTTTCCAAGAAAATGCCCACCATCCCCAGACCAGATGGAAGAGCTCGTATCCCACAGACGTGACTGTGTTTTCCAGTGCTACTGCTGAAAATGAAGTAGGGGTTGAAAAACAAGAAAAAACACTAACAAAATGAAACCTTACATGGCAACAGGATATGCTGCAGTATGTTCGGTGGCAGCAGGGGAGCTGTGACGTGATGCACCAAATCAGGACATTGAACTTATGAGGAACTCAGTGGCTGTCAGGATCTGCATTGAATAAGGCAAAGACCACTTACCGTAATTGTTCATTTCTAGGATCACCTTCCAAGCCAAGGTTAACAAGAGGGCAGATCATAAAAGAGGTGCTTGCAAATTGGTAAACGGAAATAAAGAAATGATTGGCACAGATCTGTAACAATCACATTTGCTAGCTTGCTTGCTTTACTTTTTGTTCTATCAAATTAGCAGGTGCTGATAGTGAAGCAGGCTGAGTATCCCCAGACTTCTGTAAGTGAAGCCTGGTCATACATCGCTCCATCTCACTGTAAAAGACAACAGAGTGCCAAAGTGACTTGAGCAACAGCCCTGAAACTCTCTGTAAGATGAGGAGCAAATGCAAGTGATGAGAAGGGGAACAGGAGGTTTGACGTGTTCGTTATCCTGACAAGCTAAATTGGAGAAATCCCAACACACTGCAAACGCCGAATAGAGCAGGAAACATGCAAAGAGTCAAGTGTGCTTAGGATTATGGACAGAAATAATTAAAATTGAAAATGAAAACACATAGCATCTGAAGATGTTTATACAAGCAAGCAAGGAAACATTTGTTAGGGGCAGAATCAGATAATTTGCAGTTTAGTGAAAAAGCAGTGGAAGGCTAAATGTAAGGGGCTTGGATATAGTACAAGTCACTGACTTTGGTGATACATTGCTACTGCAGCCTGCAGAAAGGGAGCCTGGACATGGTTTCAGGGGCGTTCAGTGTCTCAGGTCTGTGGCTCCATGAACACTGACAGCTGGGCAATGTTACCAGCATCAGCCTCAACTCAGGAAGCAGCCAAAGTCTCTGGACCAAAAACTTTAACAAAGCACTTGGTCCTTTCCCTCCCTTTTCCCACAACCATTCCCGGAGCCAAACCATTCCCTGAGTTTGCCTGGATCATCTTCATGTACATGTGATCAGAGATTGACAACTGTAATATGAAAAAAAAATACATTGGAATGTGAGATCAACCTGACTTTCCTTTCTGTTTTCTTGTAACCAAACCAGTCTGCAGGCTCCAGGTCCTGTAAATTATCTTCCAACTTACACAGATTTTCATAAAATTAATAATTTCTTCCATATTCACAGATTAGTCTGGAAGGCATATCGCTCTTTGCAGAACAGGGGAATGCATGCTTTATGGTGATGACTGGTTTGAGGCTTACAAAGAGGAAAATGTTGTTTCTAGATAAGTAGCCCTATCACATATCTCACACAGCACATGATGCAGCACCCCTCAGGCAGAATCCCCTACAACCTGCTCATTTCCATTGGCTCTGGTAATGAACTTGTATCACCCAAATCAAACTTCTGGCCCTTGAGACTTAGGGGACATTACATTAGAGAGCTGGCTTTATTGACCAGGGTTATTAGCTATATTAGCATAAAGAAGGGAGAGTCCCCAGCCTTCAAGGTTCTGCAGAACTTGCCCTGCCAAAATTTATTGGGTAAATCAGCGCCATTCAGTGCCCAGAAGCATTTCACTGAGCTACCTGTTTGTGATACCACATGGGCGGGGGGGATCTCTTCAGAACTGTCCTGCCTTTCCTTTGTGGCTGGGAAACCTCCCTGTGCCTCTAATGGATGCAGAAAAAATAACTTTCGGCACTAAACTCTGCCCCAGGTTGGAACTGGCCAGGACACAGAGGCACAGAAGGTGCCACAGAGTGCCCCAGACACCCAGCTCATCCCGGGTCCTGGCTGGGCTAGGCCTGACCTGCTGCCCATGGATAGTCTGCCCTGGCAGGGTCCACCCTCCTGCCTAGTAATTAAAGGGTGGCCAAAGAGATCAAGATATTTTTGTTTCCCAGATGATGCCTGGTTCTGTCTGAACCCTTCTCAGTCCATGATCCCAGCAGTTTCCTACAATGAGGACTTCCCATGTCTGATAACAACCTGGTCTAATGGGAGGTGTCTCTGCCCACAGCAGGGTGTTGGAACTTCAGATGATCTTTAAGGTCCCCTCCAACCCAAACCACTCTGGTTCTGTGATTCTGAGATACTGTGGTGCTATGATCACGAAGCTGGATGCTGGCAACCCTTTTGGACAGCCTGCAGTTGCGCCCCCTGTGATCCCGAGGGCTGCTGTGGGAGACAGAGGTTGGCACGTCTCATCCCTCCTCTCCAAGCACTGCATTCATTGACAGCCTTGTTAGCTCTCATTCATCTCCTCAGGTAGGGGAAAGCCTTTCAAATCCTCCTCACAGAAGGGCTTTCCAAGCCCTCGCCATTCTTGTCATTCTTTGCTGAATCCCTGCAATTTCTTCAATAAATAGCTAAACAGTTTATGGGCTTTCTGTGGTGTGGGTCAGAAATACCCTCTGGTTGCATATATATAGTACTGTGAGACCAGCATGTTACTTTATAGCTTATATCAACTGCCAGCATTTCACATCCTTGCTCAATTTTCAGAAGTGTTACAGTTTTGACCAGGAGATTCCCTGACTGTACAGGATGCATTCTCCAGGCAAGGCTCCTTGTGCTGACCTTACGATCTATGTGCAAGGAAGGAGCACAAAGGGCAGCACTGAGAAACATTTGGTGGGATAGGATGAGATAAGATAGGGTAGGATTCTATGGCATGGCACAGGGAGGAAATGGCTAGGTTTTGAAGGCAGAAGCTATGTTACTCTCATGACATGACCTGCTCCTCTCATCCTTGTCTGTGGGAGCTTCTTACACTCCTGATACCAACAGGAACAAGTCTGCGCTGTGTGGTTGTTCTCTCTTCCCAATAGGGGAAATGTGGTTTAATGGGGTTTTGTACCTCATAGACTGTTTGTTGTCATTTTTGCATGTAGGCCTCTGAAATATTTCAAGCAACTAAATACAATGCTCCTCTAGGTTTCCCCCGCTTGACACAAGGCTGCAGAGAAATCTCAGATTCTTGTTAATGCTGCCTGTCTGTAGGAGCAGAACAGGGAAGAAGAGTCACACGAAACACTCAAAAACCCTAGAGACTGAGGAGGGCCCATGTGGGGTCCTCAGTCCCACTGAGAAGCCCTTGTTTGGTAATAAAAATATTCCAAGTCATTTAATAAAACTTGACAAATGGCATGAAAGTGTTTCACAGCTCTGGTCATTTTCCCATCTGTGACGACCCGGGAACCAAACAGAGACGAGTTTGTAAAGGACTGTGGGGGAGCAGTGCTTATTAGATTACAAAGAACATGACTTGTTGTGAGAAAACCCAAAAAGTCATGTTTTTTGTCATGAAAGTCTAGGCTGTGGCAAATGCAATGCGTTAATCATGATGGATTTTTACTGGAAATCCATAATGCAGAGTACGGTCATTAAAGAGTTGGCCTTGTGCCCTGCTCCAGCCTCCTGCTTTGCCTGTGGTTGAGTAGCTATGAAGCTGCATGCTGAGATTATCCTTGCATGTACCAGAAGGAAAACTGGTGTGATCATCCCAGAAAAGGGACTGCTGCGTCCTGCAGCAGGGCCTCTCTCCCACAACAGCCTCCCTTGTTGTGCTGAGGGCTGACAGGATCTTTTCTCTGATTTCTTGTTTCACATTTCTCCCTGCCTGATCCATCTCTTGTTCCTGCAGATAAATCACCCTCTTGTCCTCCTTGGGAAGCACGGTCTGTGATCACAAATGAGCCTGTCTCCAAAGGGCACAGTGATGCCAATCTGCTGCTTTTTTCACTTCTATATTTTTCCCCTCTCCTCCCTTTTGAAGGCTTTTTTTCTAACAGTTCTACTTTCCTTTTGGCTCAGAGGTTCCTCCTATGAACTTGCCACCCCTCCCAGCCTGCAGTGATGCTTTCCCTTAGGTTAGCACCACTCGTCCATATGCATGAGGTCACTGTCTCATCAGGTGGGGTGGACAGTAGCTGCAGGTATGGTCCGGCTTCTTCAGGGGACACACAATTTCAGCCACTAGTCCCTTTGCTGCCCAGCATGCCCCAGATGATGCTTGAGTGGCAGAAGCAGTTTAGGAGATGATGGTCTTAAGGGAGGGAGAGGCCAGGGAGATGAGCCCATATCATTCATGCTGGGGATGGAGAATGGGCTCCTGAGAAAGCAGTGGGAAGGCACAGTCATCGGGGAGGACAGTGAGGGTGTCTGAGGGATGGGCTGCTAGACAGAGCCCTGGTCCTTGACAGAGGGAGATGGAGAAACAAAAGGGAGGGAATCGCACCTAAGAGGAGGAATAAGAGCTGTCCAGGGGTGGGAAGAGGAAGGAGGTCAGGGAGGAAGGGCTTCAGCCACAGCCCTGAGTGGCAAAGGAAGCAATGAGAAAGAAGAAGGCAGCTCAGGGGTGGAAAGCCCTTGCCACAGCTGCAGGGGGATGTGCAAAGTGTGGCTTCCTCCATTGTCTCACACCCCAGCATGGCCTCTCTGCAACAACCCTGCCTCTGGGCTGTGGCGGGGTTAACCCCCCTGCAAGGCACTCAGATCTGGCCCATCTCACAGAGGGCATCGCAGCATGCAGGTCTCAGTGTGGTCCCCAGGAAAGGGGAAGAGAGCTGGGGCTCCCAAGGGACATCAGTGCCTCAGGTCATATCCTGCGAGGTGTGGGCAAAACACAGGCAAAACTCTGGAGGTTCCCTGCACACCCTTCAGCTTCTTTGTCAACACATTTCTGTTTAATGATCCTGCATGAAGGGGGGAAGCAATGAGCAATGCCTGTAGGATCCAACAGGTTTTAAGCAGACATAGAAGGAGGGCCAGCTGTGCTGCTCTCCAAACCACTAGCTGGAAAACACAGAAGGGGGTACAAACATGCTGGCTCTGGCTCTGCAGCGGTGCCCAGAGCTTCAGGACCCTTTTCTGCGTATTCTTTTGGGATTGTATTGCCTGATGCAGAGAGACATCCGAAGCCCTTTCCCAGCAGGAGCTTCAGCAGATCCCACTGCCCAACATGGGGATGCCACAAGTGACAAGAAAACAGCAAGGGGAGCTCTCCCTCCATCCCACCAGCTTGCTCTGCTTTCTTTGTGACCCTACCAGACTTGGCTTTTCTCTCCAGCTCCCTTTCATACTTGGTGCTCCCTTCCCATTTATTAACTCTGCAACCCGCCTGAGGAAATGTGCCCCCTGCGACAGCTCTGCACAGAGGATTTATGAGCCCAGCTCTCAGGGGAAGGAGTCTGGGCATAAATCACACAATATTTAGGAAAGTGATCTACATTTATTATACTTAATACTATATTTAACATGTCCAAGAGGACCTTATAAATCAGAGACAGTGCAGAGCTCAGTACAGGGTCCTGGGGGAACCCTTCTGCTCAGTGAACATGTGCAAAGCCTAAAATCAGCAAGAGCAAATTTATGTTTGAATTCTTTGCTAAGTTTATTCCCCTCTAATTAGGGCTGCATATCATGCTGATGGTTTCCTGAATCAGGCTGGGGATTCGGTGCCCAGGTTTTACTTCCTCCCCCCGCCAGCAGCTTCCCTGCTGGCAGCACACTCAGCGGTGTGTGTGAGGGAAGCCCCCAGCCTCCTGACCCAGCTGCCAGCATCGCGCCAGAGAAGTCTTTAAGCATCTGTCACAATGAGGGGTGACAGCACCAGGCAGGCGGTCGTTCCTCTTCTCCTAATCCCAGGTTAATGCACCATGCTCCAGCTCAGCATCAGCCTACTGCTGCAGGATCCTGAAAGAGATGTAAAGCCCTCTTGTATTTCACAGAGAGCCCTGACTCCCGCTTGGCCCTTGTCTCCTCTCCTGCTTCACTGGTAGCTAAAGCTCCTTCATCACAGGCCAGATGGATGTCTCCCAGCACACTCTTCTGGACCAGTCATTCTGCTTTTGCATCCTGAAATTTGCATTTCCCAAGCAGCTCCTGGCCAGTTTTCTGGATCTCAGCACCTTCACTACAGGTTCAAGGATCAGGAAAGGGGAGCCTTGATAGCCTGGTGATGGACATCCAAGGAGAAAGGCTTGGTAAATGAGGACTTGGATCCATAAAGCCTCATTGGGCATCCCCAGAGCTGTTTGGTCCCTTGGACAGAGGACTGGTCTCCAGTCAGTGGCTCCACTGGTCATTTCCACCCATAACAGGAACAGCAGCATTTCTGATCTCACCTGTGTGACATTTCCCAAGCCCATGGATAAAAACAGCAAAAACCAGCACACAACTTTTTCCAACTGAAGGGTCCAGCTCTGACAGACACGAGAGAGCCTGAGAAAGGCAAAACACTCGGCCGTGTCTCCCAGCATCCTTGGTTCCATGGCACACAGTGACCCCATGGCTGCAGCCCACCAGAGACATATGCATGGCCAGGCCACCTCCTGTCACCCCCCCACCTGAAGCAGGCCCAGCATCTTCCCCAAAACAATTGAGCACTGGCTGTCCCCTCAGTGCCCTGCCGGGCACTGAGTGTATCCTGACGTTATGGGTTGCTAACAGGAGCAGCCAGCTCACTTCTTGACATGTTGTTTAAACCCAGGTGGATGTTGAAAAGCCCCATGCATTGTTCTGCCTGCGCTGAGAGGTTTATGCAGCAGGGCGGCCCGGCTGCTGACGCACTGGAGGCTGGGCTCCTGGGGGGACTGGCAGGTCCCGGGCAGAGACAGCTTGCCAGCAGGCCCAGCGACATGCACAGGCAGAACATCTTGAAGCTGGAGCTTGATCTGTGAATAAGAGCTGTACAGCACAGAGGAGTGGAGCTGTGACCCTGAGACGGCCAGTCCTTGCAGGCCAGTTTGTGTCCCACAGTGCTTCACATGGGACACTTGTCCTGTCCCCACAGCAGGCTCATCCATAAGTCCCTCAAGCAGGCTGAGGGCACCGCACACCACCATGGGGTGACTGAGCATTCAGGATATGCCAAAGCAGATCTGGTAGGCCCATCAGTCCAGCGAGGTTCACAATGCCCACGTGAGATGGCAACTCAGCATCAGAACAGACTTCAACACCACCAAGGGAAGGGATTTTCCATCTAACTGCAGAGTGTGGAGCCCACCAACGATGCTGAGGGAGCAGCCCCACCACTGGTGAGCGTGATGTGAGGAGGACAGGGTTAGGGTTAAAGGATAAGCAGGGGTCAGTCAGCCCAGCCTCCCAAAATGGGTGCCTCCAGCCTTAGGCACCCTAAAGATACCTTGGCACTCTCACAGAGGCAGTGCTAGCTAACTCACCGGCTGGTGCAGAGCCGGTGTCAACAGAGACATTTCCTCACCTTGTCAAGGTCCCCTCACCCCAGCCAGGCACACACATTGCTGCCAAGGTTTCCTCCTTCCCGGAGAGCCCTGCTGCCCAGGAGCTCTTGGCTGGGACTGGTGGCTAGCCCATGGCTCCTGCCTGCCTGCACAGCAGCCATGGGGCTGCCACACTCCCCACGGTTCTGCAGCCAGGTGCATGTGTGTCAGTCTGTCTATCTTCTCTCATGATTTTCCAGGAAAGCCATGTTGATTTACGAGCCGTGGACAGTGCTAGCTGAGTGCTCAGGAGGGCTTGATTACAGTTTCCCAGAGGAAGCTGTCTGTTTGGAGATGGCAAGGTGACAGGGTTTATACAGAACAGCACAATGTGTCTAAGCAAAGCTGTCAGCCGGAGACGGATGAAGTGATGGAGAAAGCCCATTACTTCATTCACACCTCAACAGGCAAACAATAAAACACTTACACATAGCAGTGGCTGAGGGGGAGGGGGTTCCCCAACCCCAACTTGTCAGACTGCAAAAATGCTGCAAGCTGCTGCAGAGTCATTTTCTTTTCTTTGCACTCAGCAGGATAGAGCAAAGGAAGGGACAGAAAGGAGAAGCATCAGGGAAGGAAGATGTGTCACCCTTTGTAGACAGGCCTCTGTTCCCGATGGCTCCTGTGGTCTTAGCACTGCAGTCAGCCATGCCACCAGGAGCAGCTGGGGCTGGAAGAGGCTTGATGGAGGAAAGAAAGGCCAAGGGTGCCGGAAATGCTGTTAGCCCACACAGCCTGCTGCACAGAGTGACAAGGAAAGACATGGACGTTCCATAGGACCCGAGGGAATGGAGTCAAGCTGCAACAGGGGAGGTTCAGGTTGGATATCAGGAAGAGGTTCTTCACAAAGAGGCTGGTCACACACTGGAACAGGCTCCCCAGGGACACAATCACAGCACCAAGCCTGTCAGATTTTAAGAAGTGTTTGGACTGTGCCCTCAGTCATATGGTCTGAATTTTTGGGCAGACCTGTGTGGAGCAGGGTGTTGGACTCAATGACCCTTGTGGGTCCCTTCCAACTCGGGATATTCTATGATTCTGTGATTGTCTCAGCACCCAGCTCAGGACATGACATCTGCAGGGTGGCTGGTGCTTGCACCACTCAGGGTGAAGACCTGCCAACATGCTGAGACTGGGCGCTTGAGAAGAACCGTGTTCTTGGTGTGTGATCATTTAGCCCAGCTGACCTGGGAGCAGTATCTGGATTTGCACAGGGGCTACAACCACCTGCCCAGATACTCTGCCCAGAGCTCTCACTCTCCAATAAGGGTGAGAATCAGCATAGTTGTCAGTGGGGTGCAAAGAGCACAAAAAGATTTGGCAAAATGTATTTTTTCTTCCTTTAAATCAATTTACATGGAACTGCATAGGTCAGTGCTCCCAGCGCGTGGAGAAGGCTGTTACCCTGCTTCCTCAGGACAGCTACTGCAATGATTAAAGGTGGGAAAGCAACAGCCCAACTTCCCCTCTGCACCTCTAGAACAGTCCTGGAAAGGAAAAGGTGCAACCATCTTCTACAATCTGTTGTGCAATTGCAGGTCTGGTTTGCAAGAGCACTCAGAAAAGACTCTTGGGTCCCTGCATAACCAGAGCTGCCACTGCCCCAAAGCAGTGGAAATGACATATCCTGCATGGAAATGCTGCAGCTCAACCACGAGACCTCCACATATTGCCTCCAGACAGGGAGAAGACAAAGCAGTGGTACTCAGGGACATGACAACACCTCCTTGTTATGTCAGTTATCTGAGATGTGACAGGCGTGAACCGGGAACTGCTTGTTGCTAGAGTGCCTGGCCAAGGTCTGGTGGCAAGTCAGGCAATCCTGTGGAGCTGGGCTGACTGCACAAAACCTAGGACCAATGACCATGTGTGCAGTAGAATGCCAGGATCATGAAATCAGCAACGGGGCTGACACTTGGACATACTTGTCCTTGGCAGACACTCAAGTACCTGAAAATAATGACTCAGGATATGATTTTTCTTAGGAAGCCTATTTTGCCTCAGCGGGAGCTGAGTTGCACCTGCTTTGAACTCCTCAGCACAATAAATTCTTCTTGAAAACAGGAAGTTCATTACCTGACTGGCTTATGGGCTTTTTACAGGAAAGAGAAGCCTCTGATGTTCTCATGTGCAGAACTGGGGAAGGAGAACACAAGCATCATGGCTTGCTTATTGGCACATCACACACTGCTTGGAAGCCTGGGCAGGGAGGGGCAGCAGCCAGATGTGGTACCCATCTGGTTCCTGCAGATCGAACTCAGCATCCTGTTGTGAAAGATCCAGTTGCTCTTAGGTATTATCCTCAGCTGCAAACTCAGATAAAATTTTTGAGGAAACTCAGTAGTGACTAGACAAGGAGCTTTAAAGTTCAGTCTGCAAACTACACCATTTAAAATATAGGCTGGCAGTTATAATGACACAGTGACCCTGGATGTTGTCATTTGGTTGGAAGACCTGTCCTATACCTGTTTAAAAATCCCATTTCTGTGTGGGAAAAGCTAGCTCTGCAGAAAATAAATAAATAAATAAATAAATAAAAGATTTCATAATTTTCTTTTCTGGGACACATTCTGATGCAATTTTTGCATGTTATTTCAGAGCGCTCAACACATTATTGTAGGTGTTGATGATTTAACTCCACTGGATTTTGCTTCTTCCATGTAGTTTTCTACCTTTCTATTACTGCATTACTGGCTCTATTACGGCATGCCCTCCAGAGTGCAGTGAAATCAACTGCATTGAACATTAACCTGCAATCCTGCATTCATTATCTCTTCTGCTGGGAGCTGGAGCTAGGTGATTTCTCCTCTTCCACCATCTCTCTGCAGTGAGGAAATACCCAAGGAAGGGCCCTTTGTCTCCACAACATTCAGTCTACTCCCAGTCCTCTGCACCAGCAATTTGTGACTTCCACCTCTTTAGTTTTCTGTGTGCTGTTTATTAGCAGGACCAATCTATTTTGGTTTTAGTGGACAATGTAATAATGCACGTACACATAGGCTCAGATGCAACTCCTTGGAGGAGAAGATGTTTGCATGGCAGAGGTAGATGCAGGATGAAGAAATCAGTGATTAGGGCTGTGACCCAACAAAAGCTGGGAGAACACTTCTGGGAAAGATTAGGTAGCAGATATGTAGCCAGTCCTCAGAGATGATGGAAAGAAAAATGTTTCCTGGGGACCTCAGGAACCCTGCAGAAATCAGTGCCACTGAAAAAATTACTGAGCTGTAAGCCTCATGAAAGGGTCTGCCAGCCCAGCCACGGGGAGTGCTGTTTACAGATTCTCAAACTGCCTGACCCACCACACGCACCTTAAATGTTGTCCTTTCAAATACTTTCTCAGACCAACCTACTTAGGTTCTTACCTGTAATCAGAAGAGGTTTGAACAGTTTCAGGTTTGAGTCTCACAATTTTTGAGCTTGCATCAGCTTTACAGCCATGGTCTGCAGCAAGCTGTCTGTGCACAGTAATAGTAAGTGCACAGCTCTGGGACTGCACTTTCCATTCTCTCTAATGGAGTTTTTTTGGGAGAGTTTCAGAAAAAAAAAAAAAAAAAAAAAAAAAAAAAAATAGAATTTAAAAAATCATAATTTTTGGAAAAAATCCCAACCAAACTTGGCAGCAGAAAAGCAATATTTCATCAAAGTTGTATATTTTGAAAGAAATTCCCTTATTTCCAAGTAAAACAGTACTTTTCTGAATAATTGCATAGGATTACTTCTGAGCACATGAGATCAGAATGGCCCTGCATGGTAATAGGGATAAGACCAAGCACAATGCTGTCCCCATTCCCCTGTGCAGGTGGAGGTCTGATGTGCACCCACGCTCACAAGAGGCTCAGCTGCATGCTGACGTCTCAGAGCCAGGTTCTTTATTAATGTAAATGTATTAAAAAATTAAAAATAATCCCTTCTCACCACCAATTCTTCCATCTCCCTGTCAGCATCACTCTGGGGATACAGCACCTTGCACATACCTTGACATCCTTCTGGGGCATTGCATCCATTTGGGTCATTGCAGTAGTTGTTTTTTCTTGCCTATTTCAGTAGGAAATGCAGACTTTCCTAATTCACTGCTTTTTAAAACCATGCTTATCAACATCTTTGTCTGTGCTTCTGAAAAATCTGGCATCCTGACAGATATGCTCAATGGCTCATTTTCAGATGTTACTGCCATGGACAGCTTCATGTTTTGCAACTCTGCAGCCTGAACTTCCAAGTAATATTGTGCAATCCGTGTGTAAGACAGTGTCTGTCTGTCTGTCTCAAGTCAGAGCAACTTCCCAGGCAAGGGCAGCAAACGGCAGGCTCCTTCAGGATAAGAGTGAATCACCCACCTTGCTTACACTAGTCAAACTTGTGATGCCTTCACTTTGCAAGGATGCTGATTTACTGAAATGTTTTATATTTGGGGATGAGAGGGTGATTGCTTCTAACCAGCTGTTTTTCTAAAGCAGTGTCGTGTTTTTAAAGAGTGAGGTCCTACAAGCAGAAACCCACAAAGTGGCCACTTCGGAAACTCTTTCCAGAGACACTCCTTGGCTGCAGACAGGTTTGTTTTGTGGCTGTGTTAAAATCTCCTTAGAGGGCAACTACTACCCAGTTCTACCAGCAAACACTGCAGCTATATGTGGGCTTCTCCTGGCCAGCAACATGATTTTTCCCACCTGCCCAGCAGTTGCAGCCAGGCCAGCAGTGCTTTTCAGAGTAGCAGTATGTACGTCTAGTGGAAAAGGGCCCATGAATTAAGTGATGCAATAGTGATGCAGGAAAAACAGCATTAGGGGAGCAGATCATGTTTCTGACTTTGCCTAATATGCTGGTGGGAGCTAACCCTTTGCTGGCCATTGTGACTAAATTTGTCCCAAAGTGAAATGTTTCTGGCATCTCCAATGCAGCATCTTTAATATGTGGACACAATGGTGGGTAAATTGCCTCATTTCATAATTTGCAGAAAATACTGTGTGTGGAGCTGTACAGACCTGGCTGGTCCTGTGCATTCAGGGCAGGGGCTGGCTGCAAGTGCAATCCATGCTGAGGGGCTGTTCTGTGTGGGATTGGCATGCAGTGGCAATATTCAGCCACGCCTTGCCTGTTCTTAGAGCAAGCTCTAGAAATCTTCCCAGTATCTCCTCTGCCTGAAGGAGCTGTGAGAGCTGGGCACTGTGCCTAGCCAGAGAAGGATCTGCTGGCTCCTGGAAAGAGCAAGCACAGCTCAGCCACAGGCAGCCATAGGTGAGCAGAGATGTCCCCTCTGCTTCCCTCTGCCTGCTGTTGTCCGCTGTGCTCCCAGCCTGGCGCAGAAGCTGTCCCTTTCAGAGCCTTCCTAAGACTTCCACACTGTGATACAGGATGTCTTGTTTCTTTGCAGCTTGCATGTCTGAATAGGTCTCCTCTCCTTGCCTCCCTAGGGTTGCTGTATGATGTGCAAAGATCCTGGCTCCCTGCTGGAGAAGTACTTCTGGAGAGGGAAGGAAGAGTTTTCAGAGCTGAAAATGAAAATTGCAGCCAGTGTCAGGACAGAAGTACAAAGTGTGATCAAAGCATATACCCTTGGAAAGAGCAATGAAGCTGGGACATGTTCCTTTGCAGCCAAAACCCTCTGACCTTTTCCCTCTTCCTAAGCGAGACTTGTGGCCTGTACCTCCTGGGAGACCACCCTTCTTCATGAGACAGTAACCATCCATCATGTTTCCCAGTCACCCTGCAGCCCTTTCCCTCAATTCTCTGAGGTTAGGGGGGTCACAGCTTCCTCCTCCTCCAGGGCTGGCATCCTCTTATATTGTCTCCTCTCTCACCTCCTGGTGATGCCATGTAGGAACCTTGTCTCATGTTTACCTTGGATCTGAATAACCTCCCCTGACCCATGAGCAACTGACTGTTGGGAGCTTGACTCCTTGCTATGGCATGTACAGAGGGAATGGAGGGGTACAGAGAATTCAAGGCCTGTGTGCAGATAAGTGCGTGTAGAGGTACATCACTTTCTTGCCTGCAAAGAGCTTATGAGAGCCAGCCAGTCCAAGCTGCCCCTGCACCCCAGATGGGTTTCCTGGGGAAGCCTGGAGGAAGGGGAACTACTTTCTCTCTCACCCTGGCACAGCCAACCCCAGTAACTTCAGCTGACCTGGTGCAGGATCTGGAGGGCAGAAAGCCACCCATGAGGCTCGGTCCAAGTGGCAAGAATTTAGTCACTCCTTTTGGCCACGCAGGTGTGTATTATCAAACCTAAAAATCTGTCTGTCAGCATGGACAGGCCAATCCATTTCAAAAAAATAAAAATCAGTATTGCAATAGCACAAGATGGCATGGACACCACTAGAAAAAATGGTATATAATTATCTAAAGGAGAAATATCACAGCAAATTTAGTCACAGATAACAGGCAATATACATTACAGTGTCTGTAAGTAATAACACAAAACAGTAAATAATTCTGCTAAAGAAAATTAACGCAGTACACAATATTGATGCATACTATACATCTATACTATGTATATTATATGTATATATGTATATAGAGGTATATATATGTATATATATGTATATATACATATACATTTATATATATACAAATATGTATACTATACATAATAGACATATACAGTACAACTACCTGTGCATCCAGGATACATGCACCAAGCATGTGAGCAGGGTGGTGTTTCTCCATTTCTGGAGAAGTATCCCTTCGACCCCATCTAACCACATGTGAAAGCACCGTGTGAGGCAGTAGAAAATAATCATAGAACTGTAGAATATCCCAAGTTGTAAGTGACCCCCAAGGATCATCAAGTCCTGGGTCCCAAAAGGACCACCCAAAAAATCAGACCATGTATCTGAAAGCATTGTCTGAACACTTCTTGAACTCCAGCAGGCTCGGTTCCGTGACCACTACCCTGGGGAGCCTGTTCCAGTGCCCTACCACCTCTCAGTGAAGAACTCTTCCCTCATATCCAGCCTGAACCTCCCCTGTCACAGCTCCATGCCATTCCCTCAGGTCCTGTCACTGTCCACAGAGAGCAGAGCTCAGCGTCTGCCCCTCCGCTCATGAGGGAGCTGCAGGCTGGCATGAGGCCGCCCCTCAGCCTGCTCTGCTTTGGGCTGAACAAACCAAAGGAACTCAGCTGCTCCTCATGTCTTGCCCTCCAGACCCTTCACCATCTTTGCAGCCCTCCTTGGATGCTAATAGTTTTATATCTTTCTTATGTAGCGGTGCCCAAAGCTGCACACAGTACTCGAGGTGAGGCCACACCAGCACAGAGCAGAGCAGGGTGATCCCTTCCCTTGACCACCTAGTAGTGTCGTGCTTGATGCACCCTTCTGGCCACCAAGGCACACTGCTGGTTCATGTTCAGCTTGCTGTCAAACAAAACCCACAGATCCCTTTATGCAGGGCTGATCTCCAGCATCTCATCCTGCAGTCTATACATATAGCCAGGGTTGCCCCTTCTCAGGTGCAGAATATGGCATTTGTTCTTGTTAACTTCATATTTTTGGTGATTGCCTAGCTCTCCAACCTGTCTAGATCTTTCTGCAAGACTCCCTTGAGGGAGTCAACCGTTCCACCAATCTGGGTGTTTTAATAATGTTACAAAACTCACAGCGCTTTGTTTTGGTGCCATTCCAGCAGGACATTCAGATAATACGAAAAACTGCAGAAACAATCTGAGTCTTGGCTCTCCACATCCTGGGATGTGCCCAACAAAATCCAAGAGATGGGCTGGCTTTACAGTACCTGCAGCTCAGTGGGATCAGAAGCAGGGGTTATCTGCTGCCTTTCACTACTCTGCTTCAACTGCCTTCCCAAAAATAATCCCCAATTCTTAGAGGATAAAGACTTCCAAGTTCCCTTAGTCTTCTTTTTGTTTTCTTTTTTCTTTTTTTTTTTTTTTCTTCTAACTTCACCTTCTTTTCAGAGATTTCAGGATTGTCATTTTTTGTTGTTGATTAATTTTTGTTTTGTTTTTTCTTTTCCTTTTTTTTTTTTTTTTTTTTTTTTTTTTTTTTTTTTTTTTTTTTTTTTTGATCTGGAAGTGGTGAAACAAAGAAAGCAAACACCAGACAGCACTTCCAGTCTCTGTGAAACAACAACCTGGGTGCATATTGCAATTCAGCCCCCTCAAACCCTGCTCTTCCCACCCGGGTATCCCACACAAAACACTCACCTGAGGTTTCCTACCTTGGTCTGTGTCTTTCAGGGCTTGGCTGCCCAGCCATCAGCCATCATGGGAATGCCTGGTGGTTGGCATTGCATCCCATTGATCACGGGATGAAGCTCTTCTCATGCAGACCTTACACGTTGAACTGATGCACCACGCAAAAGTCAATGGGATGTGTGAGCTCAAGGCATGGATTCAGGCACCTGTGTGTCCTGTCCATGAAATGGGGGGCTTGCCTAAGGTTGGGCAGCATGCTGTACTGGCACATAGGCTGTAGGGAATACCAAGACAGGACAGCACTGGAGCTAACACTGGTCTAGTCTCTGCACTGTCTGCTAGTCCCTGAGGAGGTTTCTTGAAGTTGGAGACAGCTTTCCGCACTTGGCACAGGTGCTGGAGCTTTCTCTTTAGATCAAGAAGTGCTGCGTTCCTTCAGAGCACCTCTGCAGGACATAGATTCCCACTTAGCAGTCAGAAGAGTTGCTTGACCATCCAGGCAAGGGTCTGATATCCTTGATTTTACTTCTCTCTGACAAGGAAGTAAGAATTGTTCCACAGGGAGCTTTGTAAGCTGTAAGAAAGGCCTTTCATAAGAGTTTGCTCTGGTGCCAGCAGCTTAGGAAAGCAGTCTTCTGGCTCTAACCAGTAGGCTCCCATGCACAAGCTGGCTAGTGTCACCATTGCTCAGTGGTAGGATTATACTGAGTTTTTGTGGCCTTTGCCCAAGCTGACCTCAGGTGAGACAGTCTTTGGGCAGCTGCTCACCTTGAGGTTCTGGCTTACCTGATCAAATCAGATGGGGACACCCCAAACACAAACCAGCCTTTAGCTGAATCCAATCTTCATGAACACCAAACCACAAAAGATTCCCAGAGACAAAGAATACCTGAGTGCTCTGCACCCAAAGAGATAGTTGGGAGGTAGCTATATTTTTGAAAACCTGCTGTGTTTAATTATTTTTGGCTAATTCAGGCCACAGAGGTTAAATGTATCTACACCCCAGCAATTTAAGTGCTGTACTTCCCATACAGATGAAACAGAACAGAAAGATATTTTCAATCAGAAACTTTATAAGAAAAATGCTTTATGTGTAACCTAAGACTAAAGAGCCTATCCAGCAAGGTTCAGAGCCAGTAACGTGTCTGGAGTGGAAATATAACAGTGGGGCACACACAATTAAGTCATTCACAATAAGACAAGAGGCTGTCACACAGTGGGCATCCAAACTGGCACGCAGCAGAGGTGACCCACTGCTGCTCGTGTTGACAGGGTTAGTTACAGAGATCTGCAGGGGGAAACAGACATGGGCAGAGAGTGGCAGAAGCTGGAATGTCTTCTCAAGTTAGTATGCAGTGCACCCAGGGAACCAGGAATTCATCTGTATCCTTCAGAGCAAATTTGGCAGCTCAAGGGAATGTGTTTTTACATGGGAATTAAGCTGCATCCCAAGTCCTTGATCTATTTGTGAGATACCTGACATCTGCTTACAAGATACCTGGTTAAGAGTACAAAGTGTTTCCTTATGTTGCTCAGGATGCATGATCATCAGTGGTGTGCAATCTTCAGTGGTGTGTGATCTTCAATGGGAGATGGTCAGTAGAAAAGCAATGCTGCTGGAGATGATTTTTGGCTGAAGCTGGTTTTCAGACACCTCCTATTAAACAGTCCTGGAAACAAACAGAACAAAAAAGATTTGGGGTAATTGCGGTGTGTATTCCTTCACACAGCTATAGAGGCACTGTATCTCCATGCAGAGCAGGTCTGGGGAACAGAGCCATTTAAAGCGCAGTGCAAAAACCTCCTTATTTGTCACTGTGCTATCATGGACAAGTGCAGAACATTTCTGGGACCAGAAAGTGCAGTTTTTTAGGATACCTGTGAGGCATGCAACACCAGTTTAGAAGTGTCAGGGAACACAGCCAAACAAGCCACAAATGACTGCTTGTTGCAGTGACTAGGTCTGGACTCCCCACAGAACTGACATTCTGCCTGCAAGAATGGGATGAAGGGAGAAGCAAATAAGTCCCCTTTTCTCTGTTTGGGTAGTTTCCTTTTGACAAATAATGGTTGTGGGTCAGGAGGGTCTGGTTTTACAGCCCCCCTGTACCAGCCTGACATGCCAATAACTCTGCTCTGGCAGATTACTGAAACCATTGCTCATTCTGCAAGGAAAAACAGAGGCTCATTGCAGTGAGGTATGTTACACAGTCTCAGCATACAGAAGAGCTCCCTGTGTTAACTTTGCACACACTGCCTTGGTATGCATATCAGTGTCCTCTTTTACATGCATACGCTTCCCTTCACACATGTACGTCAGCCACATGTCCCGTGTGGCTGTCATCAGGAAGAGCCTTGCCGCTCATTCAGCAGCCCACGGCCAGCAATCCCCGAGACCCTGCAGGAGCTGGAAAACCTGGAGAGGTGGCAGGCAAGAAGTGTCTAGGTTTGAACCAGTGATGGGTCAGGAGGGCTGTGACAGGAGGTGAGTGAAGAGGAACCGCTCACTCGTGTGGTATTGAAGCATCTCCCAGTAGCACCACGATCCTCTCTGGTGCAGCACAAGAGCCAAAGCAGAGCTCCTCACTCAAAGGTGACCTCTGGAGTATGGCATGAGGAACTGGTAAAGGATAAATGGAAAAAAAAATCAGCTGGGATGTTGTGGAGCCTCATCTGCGAGAGAAATGCTAAGTGAGAGTCACAGACTGCTCTCCTCCAGCTCAGCTGGAACCAGCCTGCCCCAGCCCAGCGGGGCTATGTCCCCAGCTGACAAGGAAGGTGGGGTGTCTCAGATCATTTCCTGCCACGCAATAGGATCTGGGAGCTCCTCGTGCCAGCAGCAAGCTCTTTTGAACACCAGATGCAAGGCTAGGAGAGATCCGTGCCAAAAGATGGAGATGAGCCCCACTAAATGCCCTGGTGCCATGCTCCACAGAAAACCTCCAGCTGAGAGAGGGAGCCTGGGATGTTCAGCATCCACAGGACACTGCTGGTCCCTCTGCCCAAGAAGACGCCAGAGACACTGCTGGTGACTTCCTTGCTTCTCCGGAGACTGAAGCCTCATATGCACTTGGTCACCAGCTCTGAAGCTGATTGAAAAAGAAAAGGGGCTGCTCTGGGAACAGGGAGATGACCAGCTCCTGGGTGCTGGCAGCTTGCTGCACAGGACCTGGGAGAAGCAGAGCCAGCTTAGTGGCTGCAGCTGGTGGAGACGGACCCATCCTCTGCTGCTGCTCAGGAATGTGGCTCCAAGTGTAGCAGCAGGTGCTGGAAGGAGGGTTACACCACTCTCGCCCTCCAAGAAAAATATCAACCCCGCTCACCGAGGGGAAGGAGCAGGAGTGGCCTCCGCACAGCCAGATTTATGGGTCCCAGCAGGCTGGAAAAAATCCAGTGAACATTTCAGCAAATCCAGCCTCTGTCAGAAGTTACAGAGTGATAGGTGTAAGCCCCTGCCAGACCCACAGCTGCCACCCCTCCCTGTGCCGGCTCCGAGCAGCCGGTGAAGTCACCGTCACACCTCGGGGCTGTGGGAATTGTGGCCCGGGTTGCAACAGGTTGCAGTGGGGTGCAGCACGGGCACCTCTGCAACGGGAAAAGCTTGGGTAGCACTTGGGGGGGGGGGGGAGGGGTGCAAGGTGTCCTCGGCATCTGGAAGTGCACAGAGGGGGTAGGTTCCGTAATGAGCAGATGGGGTGCCTTTTAGGGGGCATGACCTCAGCCATGAGGTGCATAGGGCTTCCTTACAGAAAATGATGGTGATGGGTCCAGGCTGATCCCAGTATCCCCTTCCAGGTCCCATCTAATCCCATCTCAGCTGGGCCACACTCTCTGGTGGGGTCTGCCAGACTGCCAGGGGTCGCTGCCTCTTTGCACCCATGTACTGCCCACCAAGGGTGCTCACGAGGAACATCATGCAGAACCCCTTGGCTTGCATAGAGAGCCTGCTCCTTCAGGCAGGAGAGTGCTCCCCCTTCCAAAGGAACACAGGGAGTTCACATGGGCAAATGGTCACTGAGTGTTGAACAGATGAGCAAGAGGAAGGAAAAAATAGTAGAAATTCCCTTTAAAGTCACTAACATATCCATTTGTACTGCCCAGTGCTAGGCCTCTGCCTCCACTACCCCACTTGTCATTTCAAGCAAACTGCAGACTCTCTGGGACAAGGACATTCTCCTTGAGTTTGGGAACGACCTGCCAAGCTGAGGGTGCTACCAATTGTCAGGGGCTGGGAGGGACCCTCACACCCCATCAGGACCCTCACACCCCATCCATTCCCAGCCCCATTCATGCCCCACCGCAAACCCTGCCCTCTGCCATCTCCATGCCTATTTTGCACCAAAAAAAAAAAAAAAAATCAGCCCTGATCCCAAGGTAATAATACTTTGGTCCCAGCATCTTATGGGGGAATGAAGGATGGGAGACAAGCCTCTGCCCTTACAACATAGACCCAAAACTGGCATCTGCTGTGTGCCCTTCCCACATGTCCCACAGCAGAGGAGGTGTCTGCAACCCCCCAGATCCTCAGCTAGGATCTGCCTTTAGGCAGCCTCCAAAAAGAGGATGAGAGGAGGGAGCCTCCTGGCAGATCTTCTCTGTCTGAGACAGATAACAGCCCAGTTGCCTCCCCCATCTCCCCAGAAACCTGAGCGCCTGTCTGGAGACACAGCTCAGTGGAGAGGATCGCTCAGTGCTCAAAGCGAGGGGAAGATAAATCAGCCAACCCTGCACCCATGTCTGCCATGGTGGAGATTTATAGGGTGGGTGGGGAGCCCAGGGCAGTCGTTTGTTGTGCAGAGCTTGCTGGGAGAGGGGCAATATGACACAGAAGGTGCCACAGGTCATCTGGTGCAGGGTTTAGGGGGTCTTGATGGGGAGAACTTAGCCCCACATCCCAACACCCAGGGCAGCATGGCACTGGGGCAAGGCTTCATGTGCTGAAATGCCTGGAGGCTAAAGACACAGAAGAGGGAGCAGGCACAGGAGGTGAAGCCCTTTTGATCAGTGCCTTCATGTCCTGGATCGGTTTGCTTTGTCTTGGTCATTCTGCTGAGACACCAAGGTTTTGCACATTGTTCACACAGCTCAGTTCCCCTTCCCAGAGGACACAGTTTGAAGGCCTGTTATGATCCTTTGGCTACGCAGAGGTCAGAGGATCCCTCCATCATCCCTGAAGCTGTGAAAGCCAATATGCAGGGGCCATGCAACTTTGGGGGGGTAGGGAAGCAAGTGCAGAAGTACAAGAGAACAGTTTTTAGGATCATGCCTCACCTGCTAAGCTCTAAGTGTGAATAAGAGGGAGAACTTCACAGGAATTTCTCTGCATCCCTGTGCCTTTCACTCAGGGCCAATCCTGCTGTGCAACTGCCAGGCTGGTACCCAGCCCCACTCCCTCACACAGACCTGCCACAGCCAACGTTCAGTTCTGCTGCATCCACTTCTTCCACCCTCATACCTGGCGCCCTGTGGGACCCCATATTCACCTATATGCACCCCTGGTCCCTGCAGCAGCTGAGGCGGCAGAGCTTGGAGGAACCACATCCATGGAGGTATGCTGCGCCAACCAGCAGTCCAGGGTGAGACTCAGGACACCACTTCAGGCTTTTTTTGCAAGTTTCTTTGGTGCCCTTTACCTTAGCTCCAAAGCAGACTGTGCTCAGCCAGGCCAGCTCCTTTGGAAAGGGCTCATGTTTCACTTTCCAAGTGCATCTGTCCATTTTAGCCAAGTTTCCTAGTGAAACAGGGGTCATGGGATAGCACTCTGTGCATCTGTGTATGTCTCTCAGTCCTCTGAAAACCTGCCCAGCTTCACCTCTAAGCATCCAGTACAGTTCTAAGCGATATGATGTTCCTTGGAGAATTTTGGAAGGAGGGTGGAGGGGGTAATACTTCACAGAGGCCTGTAGGCTACATGGCAAAATTCAGACCTTATTAACTATCACATAATCCCCACAGAGGCTGCTCTCTAGGCACAAACAACCAGGAAATCCAGCTCCAACATCTCTGCTTTTCCCAAATGGCTTCTTTTTCACACAGACTCCTCAACCTGCCACTGTAGATAGCCCTCCTGGAGCTCCTGCATGTGGGAGAGGCAGAGATTTGAGATCCATGAGGATTTGAGATGCTTGTGAGGAACAGCTCCTGGGAAGCATGGCACAGTGTGGAGCTGTGCAAGATCTGCTCCTGGCTTCTCTCATCAGAGCCAGGAGTCAGCCCCAGCCATAGGTTTTGGAGCCAGTTCTGCCTTGACTCTCCACCCTGGCCATCTCTTTACATGCATCCACCTCTCTGACTCCACCAGCCAGCCCATCTCCCTCTTTTGCTGCCTTGGGAACAAACACCGGATCAGGAGGTCTGAATAATCTTCTTCACCCCACAGACTGAAATTACTCCTCTGCCCTGAAGCTCTCTCGCACCTACCTCTGAGCATCCCCTGCATTCCCATATCAACAGCAGACACAGGCAGACCCTGGCATTAATAGAGGTCAACAGGGTGGATTAGCATGACCATATTTCAGCCACCACCCTAACACCCAGGTGTAGTGGGTTTACGTGGCAAGGTTTTGGTAGCAGGGGGCCATAGGGGTGGTTTCTGTGAGAAGGATCTAGAAGCGGCCCCATGTTTGGTAAGGGCCCCACTACTGACCAGAGCCGAGCCAATAAGCGATGTTGTTTTGCGCCTCTGTGAGAGCATTTTTAAGACAAGAGAACAAATGTTGCACCACACAGCAGCTGGGAGAGTGAGAGGAGTGAGGAACAGCCTTGCAGGTGCCAAGGGCAGTGAAGAAGGAGGGGGAGAGGTGCTCCAGGAGCCAGAGCAGAAGTCCCCTGTGGCCTGTGGTGAGGACCATGGTGAAGCAGGATGTCCCCCTGCAGCCCATGGAGTACCACGGTGGAGCAGGGTTCCACGCTGCAGCCCATGGAGGAGACCACGGTGGAGCAGGTGGCCCTGCACCGACGGAGGCTGCTGCCTGTGGAAGACCCCTGCCGGAGCAGATTCCAGGCCGGACCTGTAGCCCGTGGAGAGGAGACCACGCAGGAGCAGGTGAACCTGCAGGAGCTGCTGCCCATTGGGGACCCAGGTTGGAGCAGTTTGCTCCTGAGGGATGGACCCCATGGTATGGACCCATATCTGGAGCAGTTCTGGAAGAGCTGCTGCCTGTGGGAAGCCCACGCCGGATCAGTTCATCAAGGACTGCATCCCATGGGTGGGACCCCACAGCACAGGGGACAAGAGTGACCGAGAAGGAGCGGCAGAGAAGAAGTGCTGCAGACTGACCATAACCCCCATTCCCCCATTCCCCTGCACCGCTCGGGGGGAGGAGGTGGAAGAGAGTGGACTGGGGGGAAAGGTGCTTTTGGTTTCTTTCCTTTGTTTCTCACTTCTCTAGCTTGTTAGTAATAAGCAATAAATCTTACTATCTCCCTATGCCGAGTCTGTTTTGCCCGTTACAATAATTACTACATGATCTTCTTGTTCTTATCTCAACCTTTGAGCCCTTTTCGTCGTATTTTCTCCCCATTCCTCTTTGAGGAGGGGGAGTGAGAGAGCAGTTGTGGTGGAGCTTGGCTGCCCAGTGTAGCGGAACCACCGCACCAGGTGATTCAGCCTCAGGAGAGCCACCTGCATTCTTCTCCAGCGTGCTGCCCAGAGAGTGAGGAGCTGTGATAATGCCAGGCAGAAATGCAGACACGAGTCACTCCGTCCCAAGGAAGAGGACAATTGCTGGGTTGGGTGTTGTGGAGAAGATCAGCGCTTGTCTAGAAAAGAAGACTGCTGTCTGAGGACATATGTGCTGTATGCAACGGGCTCAGGCTTGAGCTAAATGAGGATGGGCAGGACGCAGGGGAGCTGCAGCGTTGTTGCACCCAGCCCAGCAGGATGCTCTGGGCCAACAGGCTGTGCTCCATGCAGGTTGGGGGTAGCACACAGACACATGCCATAGACTGCACAAAGGGATGTGAACATTGTACACAGCCTGAACATGTGCCTACAAGCTGTATGTATGCTATGAATACGTATATATCCTCTTGCATATATAACATGCCCTAATCCACATACTTTCTTCAGCTATTTTTTTTCCTGTTAAAGAGTGCAATTGTCAAGAAAATTCATTTTTACAAACACAAGCTGAACATAAGCAGTATTTTTCTCTATAAATAAATAAATAAATAAATGTTTTGGAGCAGCTAAGCAAGGGGGAAGAGTAGTAAAGCGGACAGGAGATTGGGTCTGTCACAAAGTGTCCCTACAGCTATGTTCTTTGAGACTAGGAGTCCTCAGGGCCAGGTATGAGCCTGTGGCAGGCTGGGTTGGCCCAGGGCAGGCTGCCCTGTCCCACTGCCTTTGTGCTAAGGGGAACAAGGAACCCTCATTCTGCCTGTGCTGGGGAGAGCCCAAGAGTAATGTTTTAGTGGGACATAGAGGTGAGGCAATGACAGGAGTAGTATGGGGACATGTATGTGTCAGGGGACTGACAGGATAAGATCTTTCAAGATCTAAGCATCATTTAAATGACTGTAGAAGCCAGATAAAACAGCAAGTCTTCGTTCATTTAAAATAATAATAATAATAAAATCTCATTTAAAAGCTTGCTACCTTGTATTAAAAAGGGGTCTTGAATCCTTTGAATTCTCCCTCTGGGCAATCTGTAATCCCTCAGCTAAGTCCTCAGCCCTTTAATTAAGACCTCAGTCATTTAAATTGTTAATGAAGAGCCATTTGGGGACTGTCTTTCTCATTCTTGATTTCATCTTGTGCTCATTAGAGTCTCCTGATTAAAATTCATCATCTCGGAAGATATTTATAACTCTCTCTAGTCCTCGTTAATTCATAGCCACCTGCTTGGAAAGATATGGGGGACCTTATAGGCATTAGGCTGGATTGGAAGCAGGGATAACGCTGTGCTGGCTGATGGTGACAATGGTGGCCTCGGTGACAATGGCAGTCTCACACAGTACATGAAGAGATGTGAGGTTGCAAGGGATGCCACATAGGTAGGAGACAAGGTCAGTCAGACTGTTCCTAGTAGGGTGACAGGAAGGTGGCCAAGCTGCCACCAGCCAGATGTGCCAAAGAGGAGAGAGACCCAGTCCCACATCAGCATCCTGGAGGACAGGCAGACTTGGAGATGTTGAGCCATAGAAAAAAAACACCCCACACCTCTCTCTGTGTCTCCCTGGCACACATGGATCCTGTCTGTACCCAAAGCCCGGCTAGGACATGGCCACTGAGCTTCCCAGGTTCTGGGTCCTATACTGGACCTATAGCCTGCCCATCACTGAACTCCTTTCCTGAACATCACGAAAACTCATCCAGCCTCATGGAAATGACCCCTGGATGGCACATGGCATCCTTTTCCCAGCAAATCCTCTCCCCCTCCCCAGCCTACGAGGGAGGGAACCCCAAAGCTCCCACCTTTTTTTTTTTTTCCAACCCTTGCCTCAGTTTGCCCTACTCTGGGTTTTACCTCTTCCTCTCCCACCATGCCCTCCTTTGCACCACCACACCTCCCAAAGCCAAGCAGAAATATTTGCCTCCCCACTTCTGCCTCCTTTGCTAGCACTTGCGTGTTGTCCTTATCTTTTACTCTTCCCCACCCATGCTACATCCCACCATTCCGTTTTTTCCTGTTCCTCACTGTCCCTCCAGTCTTGACATTTACCATGACTCTGCTGACCAGAGGGTTTCTCCCCTGTGCTCAGCCTATGTCTGGGAGAACCCTGGGTCCTTGGAGCTGGGGACAAAACCTGGGGATCAGAAATATCACAAGAGCATTCTCCTGAGTCGTTTCTCCTCTTGACCCAAAAGGAATCTTTTCCTTTGGGATACCCAATGTTTTTGCTTAGCCTCATATTCTTCTGCTTCAAGCCAGTCTTCAAATAAAAATACCCTGAGAAAATAGGAAAAGAGTTTTGTTTCAAGGCTGTCTAATGAAATACTCCAGCACTCCTGAAATTAGACATTTTACCTTGGAAATATCTCACAGGACCATGCTGACACTTTCACACACATCCAAATGACTGAAACCTGAACTCACAGCTCCTTCTGGTCCGGCTGAAACGCCGTTTTGGAGTTCCAGCTGGCTACTCCCACCGCAGCCCAGGTTTTGCTGCCCTGCAGCCCAGCTGAGGGCAGGGACAAGTCATTCTGGGCTCCTTCCACCATGTGTGTCACCACCAGCACTGTCTGCAGGAGCAGAATGTGGCTAACTGCCCTGCTGATCATTTGCAAGGCAGAGGAGAGCATGCAGCTGAGACACAAGGGGGTGGTGGCAGAGCTGAGCTGGCTCTGCAGCAATCTCGAAGCAGGAAAATGTCTCTGGGTTGCTGTGGACGACAAGAGACAGTGAATAAGAAGGATGATAAATGCACTTTGAAGCTCTTTGCCTCTAGACAGACACATTTAAAAGTGACCCGTGAGGGACCTTCTCCTTTTGGTCCCAAATAATAGAAGCTCTGAATGGTTTTTAACATGGGGTTTATTCTCCTTCTGCTTTTTTGTTCCTATTAGAAATTCAGGTCCTTATGCAGGCTCCTGAATGAGCAAGTGAAATGAGGATGCAACAAGGAGTGAAGAGTGAACACAAGGGAATGAAAAATTATTTTTAAACACTTTCCAAAGTGCACGGTTTTTATACTGCTAGGGTGGGAGAGGACACTTTTGAATGCAGTTTGCTTTGTGCATGACAGATTTATTTAACTCCAATGATTGTCACATCTCAGACAAAGAAAGCCTTTGTTAAAGTTACAGCTCTCCATGGCAAGTAAACTCTATGCCCTTGCAGGAATAAGGCCACTTTGCATGGAAGAATGAACTGCTTATTGAGGTGAAATGAGTCCAGACCCTGCTGCCCACCAGGAAGCATGATCTGGGGTGGTCCGTTTTACACTAGCTTCAAGCCTCAGCTCTGTCCCTAATAGCCAGGAGGGCATGAAAACTGCATGTGTCCAGCCCAAGAAGCAGGGGGTCTCCTAAGCAATGGAAAGAGCCATGATCTGGGCCAGAAATGCCCAGTTGCCATCAGCTTTCCTTTAACTTCCCAAAAGGGCACACTTCTGATTGAGTCTGCCCAGGCAGCATTTGAGCAAACATCACGTGTGATACCAAAAGAAATCTTGTTGCTATCATGAGTTCTTTTGATATAACAGGTGACCTCCCATCTAACTGGGCTGACCAGTGCTACCCAGGCTACCTGAAGAGCTCCCCAGAGCTGGTGCTCTCTGCCTAGTGCTGGGTCCCTGGGCTTTCTCCAAGGCACTACCCTTAGAAGGCTGTTTTGGAAACAGGACTGTAGCCTGGGATTCAGGATCACTGAGCAGAATTGTTTGTCTCTGCACATACAGGTTTTTTTCTGTATCTCCCAAGTCCACGAAAAGGCATCCATTTCCTAGGATCCTCTTGGTATAAATCCAATGAAGTCCCTCAGCCTTTCCAGGACCAAGTTGTGATTGTTTGATGTGTAACAGGCAAGGACTGATGGTTTGGAAAAGGGCTGTGCAGGCCAACACACTCCACTGTCTTCTCCAGGCAAGGAGAAGGGGAAGGAGCTGTCTTCTGCTAATGGGAACAGTACTGTGACAAATCTCACTCAGTCTTAGCAGAGGACATAAATCTCACTTAGGTGCTTAGGTCAAAAACAGAACACCAACAACACCCTTTCAGTTTTTGACACACACACACAAGCACACACACATACACAAAAAAAAAAAAAAAAAAAAAAAAAAAAAAAGCCAGATAAGTAAGCCAATACTGACTGCTGGTGGGAAAGGGACACAGCAAGGCTCTACATGCAGACTTCTCTCCCTAGCAGCATATAGCCCAGTCAAGCCCCCATTATTCTTCTTGACCAGCTCCTACTGAGCTGTACAGACAGTGGCAGGGGAAAGGGCTGTCAGGCGGCCGTAGGGCTTCTCTGATTCAGCCAGGTGGCCAAGGCCTCAGACTCTTGGATTGGCTGCATGGCATCATGGCATGCATGGCATCACGGCATGTACGGCATCACGGCGTGTACGGCATCACGGCGTGCATGGCACCACGGCGTGCATGGCAGGAAGCACGCTGAACTGGCAGTGTGACCCAGCCATAGCCCATGCTGATGATGTCCCTCAGCTCTTCCCACACGGAGTAATGGGCCATGAACAAGCCCCAGCCACCCACCTTTGGCTTTCTCATCCAAGCAACTGCCTTGGACCCTGTGTCTGGGCTCTGGAGGTGTACATGTGCGATGTGGCACGGGTATGGCCCTGTGCAGCCCAGGCGTCGTGGCTGGGACCCTGCAACACCCACTCAGCATGGGAGCAGACACCGCAAGTCACTGCCTCCCTCTTGTGGGCAAATTCAGGGAAGGACGGCGAGCACCCAGAGAGCCCTGGCAAGACCAGCATCCACAACACCCCCAGCTCCTGGCCAAACCAAACAGGGAGCCCCCACCAGGCATGCTGTGCTCTCCAGCATCTAGAAAACAAACGTGTAGGGCCCCAAAAGGCTCATGCACAGCCCCTCTTGGTGGTCTCCTATACCTGAACAGTGCCCCCCCCCCAGTGGTCTCAAACAGTCAGGTCGTGCTCTCTGTGGGTGCTGATACTGGGTCTGAGATGAATGAGAGAAGCAAAGGATGCACAACAGTGTGTGGACTGCAGTTCTTTGGGCTATCTACAGCAGGCCTCTTGGCCCTTTGGTTGGAGAAGGCTGGGTTCCACCACAGGCAGAAAAGGATGGTTAGGGCTAGTTGGGGGACAGAGGAAGAAACCAGGCTGTCCTTTGCAATAACTGACCCACATACTTGGAAGTATGCAACGGTGAAGGTCAGAGCAGCAGCTGGACCTGCTGGACCACTGGGGTCTGAGGTTCCCTTGTTGGAAACCCAGGTTGCTGCAAGCCTGGGAGCCTCCAAGGCTTTGGAAGGTCATCTGGGTCCCCACTGAAGACAACAACATGGGAATGAAAGGAAAAAGGGAAAGCCAGGGAGTGGAAGGCCAAATGACCAATTAAAACCTCTGTGGGCATGGTGGGTGGCAGGACATCCCCAGCTGCCCCTAGAGATGCTGAACATACCCAAGGGGATGTTTTACAAGGTCTGACAATGAAAAGTAAAAAGCTGAACAGAAATAGCCAGGGGAACTGAGCAAGAATATGCAAACTCAGCTATGAGCTGCAAGGAAATGATAAAGGCCAGGGAAAAACAGAGAGAAATAACACTGCCAAGAGGGCTATTGGGAATAAGAAGGAATTTTGCAAATTGCAGCAAAGGGAAAGCAAATATAGTGTGAGTCAGCCCATTAATAAATGAGAGAGGAACACAAATTAATGAGAATTCAGAAGCAGCTGAGGTACTGACCTGCTTTCAGATTTTCTGTTGCATTCCCAACACATCAGGGTTTTCTGAAGCATTAACCCTTTCCTCTGTACCCTGCAGTACTGGGCATGACATTGGCCAGTTCAGATAGGCTGGGATTTCCAAAGGAGCCTGTGGCACTACTATGGCCTCATTCCAAGTCCTTTGTGCATTTCTGCAAAGCTTCATTACAGCTGAACTGCAAGTGTCCGTGAATATCTATCACAGCTGCCATGTGTTGCTCCCCACGGGGCACCCTTTGCCTGCAAACACCCATTCACATGTGGTTGTGCTTGTGTTAGAGTCTGGTAAAGGTCTTCTCTTGCACATGCTCCAGACCTCTTCTTCATTTTCCCTATCTGGTTATTTTGTATGTTGATCCTATTTGCCTTGAAACATTTTTCAGCTCTTCTTTTACAAGAAGACTTCTTGAGGTCTTTTCATACCTGAACTGTCCTTTGATCCTATGAACATACAAGTCTATGGACTAACCCTATAGCAATTGGCCTAACAGCTGAGATGGCTTCTTTCTACAGATTTGACTTGCCTTTACCCTTAGAGCATGGAAACACCAGCAACGATGGCACTCCAGTGCACTCACAGTGTATTCACTCAAGGTCAAGGGTCTGTGTGCAGCCATGCAGCCAAATTGCCAAGAGTGTCAGATTGAGCTCGTCTGGGCTGTGAGCTTGTATCCTGTATTTTTAACCCGACCTCCTCTTGACCTTGATGTCTGCAGCTACAACTGGAGCCTTAGAGCCAAAAGCCTCTCAATCAGTGATGGGGATCCAGTAAGATGCTCCTAATTGTTTACAAACAACTATCATAACACCCACCATCAGTTCAGAGCCAGTTATCACCCCTGCCCTGGTGGCAGGCCAAGACACAGGGCACAAGGAGCAGGCTAAGAATGCAGATCCCCAGAGAACCCAGAGGACCTGCTTGGTCCCATTTGGTTCCTTTCTGTTTTGCAAAGCACCGGGGAATCAGTCCACCTAGCCTGTCTCCCTGGGCATTTCACTTTTTACCCAAATTAAATTTTTCCTGCCCTCCCCAAGCACACATTTGGCCCTTGCTCCTGTAGAGCCCTTTAGGAAGATGCCCCAGAGGTAGCTTTTTAAGACAGATTCAGAAACAGAGTTAAGCTACAGAGCAGATTATAGCTTTTCCTTTACTCACATCACCATAGTCAAGCTGCTCACAGGGCACTGTTAAACTTCAAAATAGCATGACATTGGCTTAAGCCACTTGCAATCTTGTTTAAATATTACATCTGTTAATTTGGTTTATAGGCCTTCTGCTTTCAGGGTGTTTAAGTTGCTTTCAAAACAGTCTGTCAACATTTTTCCTCTGCAACTAGGAGGATTTCTAGGATTTCACAAGACTCCAGCATCTCAGGTTATTAGGAAAACATATTGGTGGCACCTTAGCATACACTAGCACCCATGTGGGCTCATGCAGGGGTTTGTGAGTTCCCAGCAGTATTACAGCACCTATAGGATTGCCAGTCACACATGTGAAACAGTTCAACAGTCTTTAAAACATCAGGCTCCAAAAATCATGAGACTCTCTTAAAAATCATGATTCTTTAATAGATTTTTTATTATTATTGTTGTTTGTCTCCAGCAACTAGGACTTTAAGGAAAATGTTAATTATAGAGAGACTTGCAATAATATCACCCAAGTTGGCAACGTTATGCCTGGTAGAGCTAGGACTGCAGCCACGGATTCATTCTTGGGTTTTAACACTTTCCAGAACCTTCAGAAAATTTCACCTTTTGAATAAAAAAGTCACTTTTTTTTTTTTTAATATTTCTAGCTACTGTTGCTTATATGTCTCCACAATATTAATGCAAAACAAACAAACAAACAAAAACCTCATTTTCTCATATTTCCTTCATTTTATTGTTAAAAACAAGTAGTGTGATGCAGTTGCCCAACCCAGCTCCACATCCACCAAGCCACCTATGGTGGACACAAGCCCTCAGCCCAAGGATATCTCAGAAAAAGGATATCTCATGGAAAAATATCTCAAGGATATCTCATGGAAAGAGATGCAAGGGAAGGGCACCTTCTGCTCTAATATTCTCTGAAACAGCACTGGTACGATCAGGGCAGGTGGAGAGAACAATGTAAAACTGCAGCTGAACAGCAAGCCCTGCACATAAATACCTAGGCATGTAAGTGAGAGCTGACCCTGGCTCTTCTGTTCAAGGCCTGCCACAGGTGGGTCTCAGAGCAAGGCCTGTTATTAAGGCCTATTATGAGACACTGTTTTCAGTTACTTACATTTTGCCAGACTTCAACTGTTGGGCTGTTTCCCTTCTCAGCCAGCTACAGTGCTGACTGCCTTTGTAGTCACCGGAGAGAAATAGGAGATTCAGTGAATAATAATATTAATCAATAAATAAATAAAATCTCGTCATCCTGAGACAAGCATTGCAGGTAAGACAAGGTTTCTCGGCATTCACTCTGTAAGGTGCCTGCATGATGGGCTCTCCCATAGCTACCTGGTGCCGACAGAAGACTTAATGAACCCTCCCTAAGTTGCTCTTTAGGGCTGCACTGTCTGAAGCGTAAATCTAAGCCAGAAAGTTTGGGCCAAGGGGCAAGATTTTGTCTGTGTGCATGTGTGTGCCTATATGGCAAAGCTGTCACAAGTTTGTCCATGTTGTAAGCATTATGAAGATTTCAGTTGACACACACACATACATAAAGCAGACCCAAGGAGCTGGTTTTCTGTTCCTGCCTGTTCTTCTATATTTTGTGGTGATGCAATGTCAATGAATGAATGACATCCTATTGCATTATCAACCACAGGCATTATGCATTTGAGGGTAATAGACACCAGACTCAAGATGAACCCTCTCTAGATTTTTGCAAGACTTTTTTGCTTGCTCCACATAGTCCAGCAAAGGAGAAGTAGGTGGGGAAAATAGCTGATAGAAATGGACCAGAAGAAGAAGGCAATATGAGGTGAGATTTTAAAATAAAATTGTTGACATAGCATAGAAAAAAAAAAATGCTCTCAGCACAAAAAGCAGGTTAAGTAGGACTGGGGAGGGAGGCACAAAAAAATGAGGTGTCCAGCAGCACGGCCTGCAAATGTTCCTGGCAGATGATCATAGAATCATTAAGGCTGGAAAAGAGATCATTTGGTCCAACCACCCCCTTACCCACAATATTGCCCATTTAAACCACGTCCCTAAGCACCACGTCCAACCTTTCCTTAAACATCCCCGGGGATGGTGACTCCACCACCTCCCTGGGCAACCTGTCCCAATGCCTGACCACTCTTTCTGAGAAGAAATGTCTCCTCATTTCCAACCTGAACCTCCCCTGGCACAACTTGAGGCCATTCCCTCTAGTCCTATCACTAGTTATCTGCAAGAAGAGGTCGACCCCCAGCTCCCCACACCTTTCCTTCAGGCAATTGCAGAGAGCAATAAGGTCCCCCCTGAGCCTCCTCTTCTCCAGACCAAAGAACCCCAGCTCCCTCAGTCGCTCCTCACAGGACCTGTGCTCCAGGCCCTTCACCAGCTCCTTAGCCCTTCTCTGGACACACTTCAGGGCCTCAATGTCCTTCTGGTAGTGAGGGACCCAAAGCTGAACACAGCACTCGAGGTACGGCCTCACCAGAGCAGAGTACAGGGGGACAATCACACCCCTGGCCCTGCTGTCTGCACTGTTCCTGACACAACCAGGATGTGGTTGGTGAGCATCGACCAACACCCCCAGGTCTTTTCCTCTGCACAGCTTTCCAGCCACTCTGCCCCAGGCCTGTAACACTGCATGGGGTTCTTGTGGCCAAAGTGCAGGACCCAGCACTTGACCATGTTGAGCCTCATCCCATCGGCCTCAGCCCATGACAGTAACTAGAATGAGGGTCAGCTGAAATTATGGTTGCCAGGTGCCTGGTGGCTGTGCCTGGGCTTGACAGAGGACTGTACTCCTCAAGAAATCTTAGTCCAGCTATATCAGACCTTAAATCTCCCTCCGTGCCAGATGAAAATGTTGGTGTGTGGCACATTTTCCTCTTCATCCCATCACCTGGTGAGGGAGGAAGGAGAAATGGTAGAAGAGAAGAGAAGAGAGACAGATAATAAACTACACAGCCAATTCCAGCTGTGAAATTTGCAAGAGACAGGACCTGCCCTCTGCGGGCACTGAGAACCAGCACTCAGTTACAGTAAGACCCACAGTTTCATCACAGGTGAAAAGCCACACATTCAAAGGAAATTCATGATTTGAACCAACCACAGGGCACAGACTCTTACACTTGAGCTATCTGTCTGTAAGCACGGCTGTGCTGTAAGAAAGGAACTTGGCATATTGCTAGATGGAGTCCAAAACTATCCCAAGCCCTCCAGCTGCCTGAGCATCTCTGACCTTTCTCCAGATTTGCATGCTGGCACTGAGATCTGCCAGGTGGAGAACAAGGGAAATGATTGCCAGGACCAGAGGAAATGACTTGGGAAAATGTTTGAATACACAACTGTACTTATTTGTACTTCTCCCAACTATCAGATGCAGAAAAGAGAAGATTAACAAGAGGGACAGGAGACCCCTACTCCCAGCACACCAGCAGTGAAAGGAAATGAGACACCAGGAGACACATCCACCACCAATGAGAAGACCCAGAAGAAATGGATCTGGTCAGTTTAAGCCCTTGCTTTTAGCAAAAACATCACAGTTTCATCGAGGCCAGCTTGCTCAGGTACAAACTTCACCCTAACTTAAAAGTAATGCAGATCTCTCAAATAAACATATCTCTCAGATAGTGCTGGCTGCAGAGAGACGTGGGGATAGGTGCCAGCATCATTGACCTGCCGGTGGCCTGTTCTGATGGTTGGACAGAGATGGAAAAGGGGTGGCAAGTCTTCTCCTGGTGAGAGGTGCTGAGGGCTGGGTGCTTGGGGTCGGGCAGGTACCAGCAGACGGCTCTGCACCGCGGTCCGGCGCGGCTAGATGGCACTGTGTACACTTCCAGGAGTTAGACGTCCAAACTCATCTTCCATGCCTGAAGTCTTAATACCCTGAGCAGTTTTTAGACCCCGTCGAACCTCTCGTCCGAGAAGCAGCTTATCTGTGGGCTGTTGGAAGTTTTGTGATGGCCAGGACACAGGTGACCTTCCTGGGGAGGAAAACGCTAGTAGAATTTCCTGTTTCAGGACATCTTGGCAAAAGTTAGTATGCATTTGAAACGAGAAAATACAATTTCCACCCACCCACAAGCAACAGAGGCAGGACCTGGGGAGTCAGACTAAGACTGGGCTCATACCATTATACCTATGTTCATGTCCTTTTCATCTACACAACCCCACACGGTGTGGGAGATGGGGACCTGAATTTGGGCTGCCAAACACTGAGAAACCCATCTCATCTAGTCTAGTAGCAAAGCCAGACATACACATGCTTTGTCTGGAGGAGAGCCTACACAGATCCCACTGAAATAATGACCATGATCTTCTGCAGCCCTAGTAGGAAGTTTTCTCACCCAAACAAAGAGTAGAGATCAGAGAAAAAAAAAAAAAAAAGAAAAAAAAAAAAAAAAGGAAAGAGCATTAAAGAGCATTAGATATGACCAGAGGAGTAGATGGGCAGGCAGCAGACGGGACCATACAGCTTTGCCACTTTGGTGACTTGAGATTTGTTTTGCCAACCTGAGATAAGAAGGATTATCTGCAATCCAAAGAGCAGGCTTTGCAAAACAGTCTGTCCCCTCACTCCCCTTTTCTCCCAGCTGGTGGGCTTAAAGCAGAAGGCTGCACCACAGCAGAGCAGAGTCCTCCTGAACTCCCTTGCTCCAAAGCCACCAGCCTGGGAGTGCCAGGGCCAGCTGGGAGCCCACCACTCCCCACCAGCGGGCTGCACAGGAGTCGGGGAGTTTAACAGCTCAGGAGTTGGGCTCCCATGTCCTCCTCTTGTTGCCAGCTGGTCAGGCGGGCTGCCAAGGGTACGCTGGCAGGAAACCGGGCAGGTTTCCATTGGGATTTCATCCACAGCAGCAGCACTCCAGGGAATATTGCTATCCTGATGAGTCAGCAGTCTCTGGTGGGAGATGGGCTGCCTGCTGGAGGGGTTAATGCCCAGGGCTCAAGAAAGGTGAGAGTCCCCAGCCAGGCAGGTGCTGGCTAATCCATCCCCCACCCGGAGGCCTCCCTGTAATCTGTTACAGTCGGCGTTTGCCCTGAGGCCACGGATCTGATATCTCATCCGAGCATGGTGTCAGTATTAACTATTATAACTCTGGATATTCTTGTTAGCCATGCAAATGTACAGCCTGGGGTGGAATCTTGCTAACTTTTTGTTCTCAGCCACATCCTGTGGCAAATTGTTCGGCTGCTGAACCCTGTACAGAGACACTCCTGTTTGCCAGCCCCTGGGCACCACCTGTTCATCCCTGCATGCCAGCGTTATCTACAGAGCAGACCATCCCTGGTGCCCTCCCTTGCACCACTCCGTATTTGATACCATGAAATTTTGGCCATATTGCAAAAGTCAGTGTTTTTCAGTGGGCTGGAGACAGGGATAGGGAAAGCAGAGTGGAGGTGTTGGGTCCCTCCCCAGTCCACCCCAGAAAGGTGGCTGGGCTGTTTGCCATGCATCTGCTCATGACAGAGTCCGTCCCTGTCCACAGGAAATGCATGCGTGGAGAAGTCCCATCCCACATGAACAAGCACTGCACACCAAGCCCCTTGTGGGCAGTCCAGCACTGGGGTCAAATACACCCACCCTGCAGAACAGCAAAAGGTAAATGGTTTCTAAAATGTGCCAGAGTTGGGGTAAAAGGTGGCTTTCTGCTCCAGCTATGTGTGAGGCTCCTATTTATCACATGGGAAGCAGGTGTAGAGCTCAAATGGAGACCAAATGGCAGCAGGACAGATAAATGTTAACAGCACAAAAATCAGCAAGTGCTGCACTGAGCTCTGTAGTGTCATTAATAAAACAAACATACAAAAAAATCTCTCTTTCAACACATAGCCAAAAATGTGGAGTGTCATGTTATCAGGGATCTTTTGCCCGCTGAATACTCGCCGCTCTGTTTGGGTTCATGCTAAAATACTCCAACATGTTTTCATTTTTTTTTTATTATTTTATTTTTTACAAATGCTCAAACTTTCCTGTCACAAATTATTCTTGGCTTGGTTACAAGTAGGAAAAAAAAAAATAGAAAGAAAAATGGTTTATGAGATATTTTGGTTGTATGGTTTTTTTCTACCCTAACATGCGGTGAAAGTTCAGGAATTCTCACCTTTTTCCACCCAAAAACCCCTTCCACCCAAAAACCCCTTCCACCCAAAAGCTCAATCTCCAGTACCTTTGACATGATCTCACTTTCACAGTCTGTGCACTTGGAAAGCACATTACCACAAAGAAAGCTTGGTCCTATCTCCCTCTGTGGCCTCCTCTTTCATCCCCTCCCCCCCCTCCAAAACAAAACAAAACAAAACAAAAGCCTAGGACTATTGTAAGGACAGGCTGGCATTAGCAACCCCAGTCATGAAAAAACATAACTCAAGGCTCTGCAAAATTATGACTTTGGCATAAAAATCTGAATTAAATCAGCAATAAACAAATAAGTCTTACTCTCCTTTTGTTCCCGGGTGCTCTCAGGTTGTGGTTTTGAACCATGAAGACTAGAAACTTCTTGGGGGACAGGCTAAGAAAGCAAATTTTTATGCAAGCACACACTGCCACTACGCTGAAAATTCAAGGAAAATAGTGAGCATCACCAAGAATCATAAAGAGCCTTGCTGCAAGATTTGGCACCTCTGACAGCCCAGCAGAAATACCCCCACCTCATGGGAGTTCAGGGGCAGTTTTAGGATAATTAACCACCAAGCACAAAGTCCAAGCAAAACTAATTGCTTTCACAGAACAAAAAAGATTATTTTACAGGCACTGTTGTTCTTTGCCCTGTCTCTTCTGGAAAATGGCAGCAGTTACATGAAATCAATTTTATTAACTGTCAGTGCTATGAAAGGATTTACAGAAAAGGACTGTTTGATGGTCTTTTATTAGACCCCATGTCCACTACCAGAGCTGACAAGCTGGACATACCAGACTGAATGAGGATAGTCTCTGAGCTAAAGACCTTTCACAGACTGGTAGAGATTCAGATCAGAAAGGTCTGGTGTGCCTGAGGCAGAGCACTTCTTCCCCTAGTGAGCTGAGCTCTTGACTTTTAGCAGTATCTATAGGAGTCACTTGAGTGCATAGGCCTGGTGATACCTCACTCAGAGAGCTGGTTTTCTTCCTGTAGAAATCATTGTGCTGGGCTGGCTTGGAGAAAGGCAAGACACAGACCTCAGTCCAAACACACCTGCCTTCCTAACACCTTGCAGTGCTGCTGCAGCATCAATACTCCCCTGCATCTTGCATCTTCGGCTCAGGTGTCTCTGCAGAGACCAGCACCCTGAGGACGCCCAGCAAAGGGAGCCAAAAACACCTGAAAACAGAGTCCAGTTGTTATTTCACTCTCATGCTTTCTGTTCCAGGAAAGACAGCCCCTGCAAGGTGTTATGCTTGCTGAAGGCACAACTCATCATCCTTCAACGGGGGACCCAATCAAGAGTCCATCACTTGCTCCATGGGTTATGAGAAAACCAAGATCTTCATCATAAGTCTTTTGCTTAGTGGTGGCTTTTGTTTGCTAGGCATCCCTGTCCCAGCTGAGTGACAGAGATGTCAGGAATTTACCACCCGGGATGAAGGATGAGGTTCATTTCAGATCCAAATGTCCTAGAGCTGTGCATGGGCATGGAACAAGGTGCAGAGTAGTGCCTTGGAAGCCCTTCAGCCTGGCCCTGTGGGGACAGATTGCCTCTCTGGCCCCAGACATGGGGAGGTCTCGCCTTGCTGGAGATTGTTTGGGTAAGTTGTGATGGATCGTGCTCCGATGTCGAGAGTCGACGTGCAGGAGGAGACTGAGAAACTTAACATTGGAAATGTTTTAAAGCAAAGGGAACATCAAAAGATCTCCAGGAAATGGCAAACACCCAGAGTTCAGCAATCTCTGAAACAGATCCCCTCCTCCCATCTCCATGTCTGGATAAGAGAGACTCCCAAGACAAAGGGCAATCAAGATCAGAGAAGATGGTAAGCTATAAATCAGCCACCTCTCTCTTTTCACTTCCCTCCCTCTGCCCTCCAGGCTCAGGAAACCCGTGGAGCTGCAGACACAAATTCAAACAGCCAAATGACTCCTCTGGTGTGCTCCATGAGGGACTCACCACAGCACAGCCCCCAGGCCTTCCTCCAAATGCTCACAGGGATGCTGGATGGGAAGTACAAGACACTGTCTCCAGGGCTGCAGCTGATTTTATCTGACTTGCCATATTTAGCCACTTGCACAAAAGCCAAATCAGCTTCAAGACCCTCAGACTCATCCTCTAACTTTGGAAGTGTTTTTCTATAAATCTGAGAGGATTAATAGAAGGCCCTTCCTGGCCAGAAGGCCTCAGCTCCAGCAGGGCTCAGCACTGTATGCACAGGCACAAGGCAGAAGGAGCAGTATGGGTCATGCTGGTTAGCATGACCAATGGGCACACATCAGAACTGGGCCCCTGGCACGTGTCTCAGAGGGGCATTTACCCAACAGCTCATCAGAAACTGCTCTCTGGTGCAAGGCAGTCACCTCTCCTGATGAGCAGGCAGGCAGGGGTGAACCAGCCCTGCAATCCCATGGTTTTAACACCCAGATTCGTTTCTCAGGTCTTCAGAGTCACAGAAGGTGTTCATGATGTTGGCTGAGCCTCTTAGTGTTGTTGACACCAGGCTGGGCCCCTTCCCCTCCATACCCCGAGTCTCCTCCACCTCTGAGCATACTGCTGCAAAGCGAGGTACAGCAAACAGGGGTGGTCTGCCTGAGGAGAGATGGGAGAGAAAGGGAGGAAGAGGAAAAAAATTAAGTACGGGACAGGATTTACCCTTCAAGAGGGCCCACAGTAAAGCAGCTACTCAGGGAACATAGCATGTCTCCAGTGTAAGGGGATACGGTCCTTGGTGGGTGCTGGCTCTGGTTCAGGGGAGATGTTTTATGAGCATGCATGCATTAGTGCAGTTGCCAGGTTACCAGGCAGACAAACTATGTTCAGCCTTTCTGGCCAAGATCTAATGCCCACAGGGCTGTGGGTCAGAAGCAGAGGTGCCGGCAGCCCCCATCTGTGCGTCAAGCTCTAGTATGGCCTTAAGGCAGAACAGGAGTCCAAAGACAAAAAGTAAGAAAAAGAGAGATGCTGGGAGGGGCACTGAGTAGCACCCCCTGGTGAGTGCCATGCCTGGGGTACCCCTGACCTGAGCAGACTGACCATCCCCAGCTCCATCATCTATCCAGAATTCCCTGTGGTAAAGGCAAGCTATCACAGAAAGGGACAGGATGACTCTCATTTTTGGTATTTGCCTCAGCTCTCAGATTCGCCAGGCACTCCTCCTTGCTTGCTTTCATCCATAGGAAAGCAGATTTGTCATGCTCCATCTCCCCACTTCCAGGTAGGTTGGCTCCTAACTTAGAGCCTCTTGACTTTCTGACTCTTAGAGGAACATGTCACCTGCTTGGGTAGGATCTGGACTTCATTACCATCATACTTAATCGCATAGGCTTTATTTAGGGACCTGGCTCCCAAGTCCCACTGGGGAAATTTGGCTCCTAAGTCCCTGTAACTGCCTACTTCTTTGACCACCTGCAGTTAGTCACAGGAGAAGAAATAACCAGACTGTTTGGGTATGTGAATGGAAACCAGTTTGAAGAAATACCCGCAGATGATACCTAACAAACAGTCCCTGGAACTTGGCTAGAGCACAGTGTCAGGAGGACTGAACATGAACCCTTACTTTTCCAGCATCCCATCCCAAAGCTGGGTTCTTCACTGATAAGGTAAATGACAAGAAAGATTGGCTAAAAGAGATTGGGAGGGAAGTCTTTCTGCTAACTCTGCAATTGTTTCAGTGTGTCATATGGGGCTATCAGTGCCTCTGCACAGGGTTGTGGTGGGTAGGAGGGATTCGCATTTCTTCCTTTACACAACCCTGCTCCTGTTAACAGCCAAAGCTGCACTGCATGGGAAGAGCCAGGAGACACCGTGCAACTCCTCCACCACTAGAGACAGCTCCTTGGGAATGGTGTGAGTCTGGGATGGCCCCCACACAGAGGGAAGGTAGCACTGATGCTGGATTGAACCCTAGCAGCAGGCACCCATGTACACTCAGCTTGGGGAAGGTTGCAGCAGGTGCAAAGACTGTGTCTGCGTTAGCTCATTTGCTTTGGAGAGTCCAGGGGCTGTTCAGACCAAGCCGCTTAGCTCTGGAGCAGCCTTGCATGCCAAATCCTCAGACTATCACACTGCTCCTACAGCCTCCCACAAAAAAAAAAAAAAAAAAAAAAAAAAAAAAAAAAAAACTGCTTGGGAGCTTGCAGGTAGCCAGGTGACCCATCTTTCCTGAGGGTCCCACACCAGGGTCCTCCCTCCCACTCCTGAAACTGGGAGGGTTTAGGACAGTGGGCATCCCCATCCAACCCTATTCTTGGTGATGGCCCATCAGTGGGAAATGAGTAACAGAAAGGGAGCCCTTGCTGCAGGCGTGGGGTGACTGCCAAGCCCCAGGGGTGGGGACCAGCTCTGGACCCTACTGGGAACATGCCCTGTTAAGGGGAACAAATGCCCAAGACAGGATTTCCTGCTGTTAGATGCTCTCATCGGCACACCTCAATATCTTCCATGGTATCAGAATGTCTGTAAGAATGGGAAGGAGCAAAGGGCATTGCTGTGGTTCTTCTCTGGTTTGGCAGGCAGTGCCAGTTCTGGTGAGATAAACTGCGGAGCATGGACAGACACAGAGAATAAGGAGGTGTTGGGAGAAAGAGGCAGGACTAGATGACTTCGAAGGGCCATGGAGGGAGCAATGCTCTGTTGAATTGGAATAGGCACAAGTAGCATTAGGATACAAGTCTGGGAGAGCAGCAGGAGGGGTTAAGCCCTGCAAGCATGCTGGAGTGGAGCTCCTGTTGGGGTTGGCTGGTAGGGAAAGGTTTGGGGCAGCCAGGCAGTGAAAGGCTGCGTGCAGAGGACAACACCTGTGGGGACGTGATTTAGGTGGATATGTAGGGCACGAGGGGGTCCAGGGACAAAAGGCAGATATGCCTCAGGCACAGGGGGAGCAGAGGGGTTTGGGGAGCAGCATCCAGCAGGGGGGCAGGAGAGGGGGTCCTGTAGGCCAGGGGATCAGCATGGGCTGCATGGCAGAGCGGGTGCATGGGGGCAGCCACGGCAGGGACAAAGCTCCCGGCTGCGGAGGCATGGGGCTGGCAGAGCCCGTGTTGCCCTTGGTGGAGGGGCGTCAGCCTGGAGGTGTTTCCCAGGCACCAAGCCACCAGGGCCTCCCCCGAGGGCTGTAACTCCAGTTCGGCCCTGGTCCCGCTGTCAGGCCCTGAGCCCAGAGCTTGTTATTGCAGGTGCAGTGCCGCCCTCCCACTGGCCTGTCCCTGTCCCTTCCCTGTGCCTTTCCCCCCAGCTGCCCCCCACACCAGCCATCCCCCCAAGGAGGTGTCCCCACGGTGCCCAGCGACCCATCCTGCTGGCCCACATCCTGGTGCCCCGATCTGCAGGGCAGGTCCCCACAGCACCTGCTCGCCTTGCCTCTCCCCCTGCTTTCCTCCCCTCCTGCCACCTCCCCATGTCTTTGCTACCCTGCCTTCTCCAGCAGCCTCCTCCCTGCTTCTCTCAGCCCCCCCAGGACCCCCACACCACATGCAGACACTGCCTTACACCCACCTCCACATCCATTCCTGCCTCTCCCTTGCCCTCCCAGCTCCAAACCCAGGTGCCCTCCAAACACCTCCCGTGCTGCGGCATCTCCCACAAGGCCACGCCGGCCCCACTGGGATCCCCTGGGGGCTGCCAGAATTCAGGGGCTGCCCCTGGACCTCCAAAACACCTCTGCTGGCAGCACCGGCCCTGCAGGCTCCAGGGCTGGGCGCTGCAGCTGCATGTGGCGCAGGCAGGGAGTTTGTGATTTTATTCCCTTTGGAGTGGAGCCAGGCGTCAAGCTGAACACCCCCTCCTGTTAAAAACGTCTCTTTGACATCTTTAATGACCTCAGCTTGGGGAGGCAGCAGCTCTGGAGAGCGGAGTGCCACTGACTGGTGCTCAGCAGCTCAGCCAAGCAGTCCCTGGGCCTCCCTGGGCTCTTCCAGCCCCTCTTCCAGCTCTTCTCTGCTGGGTTTTGCTTGTGAGGTTAACCAGGGACTGCTTGCATGCCTTCGTGCTGCGTCTTATCACACACCAAGTGTTTGCAAGCCCTCTACCCTGCGCCCAGCTTTTCCCAGGGCTAGAGCTTAGTTCCTCTCCTTCATAGCTCACGTGCTGCTGAGGCCACCTTTCTCCTTGGCTGTCTGCACAGCTCCCTCCTCTCTGCTTTGCGGGGGACAGAGGAGTGCAGGCATGGAGGCAATTACAGGCACAGCCTGGTAAAGCCCTGTGTTCCCATGCCCTGGCCTTGGCCTTGCCTAAACACCTTGAAGCATTCCAGCACTGAGCTCAAAAGGACAAATAGTCCCACGGTGAGTTAAAAGCTTGTGAGCCTGAGTCTCTCATGTGCTGCACTGGCAGCTCCTGAGAGTCCCAGCAGGTATTTCAAATGCAGAGCTCCAAATGTTTTAAATATGAAACTGCCGTGAGCAGTATCAAAATAAATACTGAAAATTAGAAAAAGCCCCCCTAGGGAAAAAAAAGAAAAAAAAAAAAAAAGAAAAAAAAAAGAGCAGCAGTGATTTGCATCTGCTGGCAATGAGCAGAACCTCTGCCCATGCATGCAGGCTCACTGCAGCTCCCATCACAGCTCTGAAATAAGGTAACACTCTGGAAGTGTCAGGCAGGAGCAGACTGACTCAGAGAGGTTTATGAAGTAGGAAGTTCATAAAGCTTCTAGCAGAGCTTGGTGTCCTGCTGTCCCTTCAGTGAGGAATGGGGTGAAAGTTGATGAACGAACACATGGTATAGGAGTGGTGGAAGGTGCTGAACGGGCTGCAGAAAACTGGAGATGGCAGAAATGTTTGTGTTTGAATTAATGTCCCAATGTGTGAATGCTGGAGGCTCAGGATGCAGAAAGCCAAGAAAGAAAAAAGAGTCATGGTGGTCAGGGCTGTCTTCTCCAGCCAGCTCCCCCAGACTTCTATGGGGTGTACTCCACTACAGGGGTACTCAGAGGCTTGTGCTCCATGCAGGTGTGGGGACAGCTCCATGGGCAGAGCTGTCTCCCATGGCACTCCAGCACCCACTCACAAAGACAGAGTGGGGACACCCTGGCTGCTGGTATCACCTGCTTGCTCCCCGCAGGGCCCTGCACCAGCTGTCATGTATCTGCAAGCAGTCTGAAACCAGACAGCAGATCCCCATCCAAACTCAAGGAAGCTTTAAGACCTATCTTCTCCCAGCCTGCTATGGGGGTCATCGCTTCTAGATGGTGGTGGCTCCTATTGCACTTGCATCTCTTTGAATCATGTGCCCAGCCCAAAAGCATCAGTCACAAAGGCTGGTATCAGCCAGTGCTGGAGTTTAAGGTATGGACTTGAAATAAAGCACTCAGCTAAGGCAGCTAGACTTGCTGGTACCCTTCTCCACTCCCAGCCTCAATCATCTCCAAAGCAGCTGGAGCTTACTTGCAAGTGTCTGTCTGTAACGGAAGGGATCTCTTGCTTCTTTGTCCTCATGTTCCTTAAAAAATAGAAGGGCAAGAGCAGAGAAGACCCTCTAAGGGAGGAAAGATTGGTCCTCCCATAGAAGCACATGGGACACTAAGCTCAGCAGAATGAAAGAGAGTTGCAGGGTAGACAAAGACATGGTTAGAATTATATCTCCAGAAAAGGAGGCAGTAGCCCAGAAGAGACTGGGAAACTGGATCATGGAGCAGCCTGGCAGCCTGGCCTCAGAAATGCCAACAGAGTGAGACCTCTTAGGGACAGAGAGAGCAATTGCCACAAAGCCACCGAGTCACTAAAGACTGGCCAAGAAGTGAAGAAAAGGCAAGGAGAGATGGGTCTGTAGACTGGTTTTCAGTTCTAATCTTTCCTCAAGTTAATGTTCTGCATTTTTCCTTCCTTACCTGCTCCAATTTCTGTCCTAAAAATACCTTGTGCATTAGTTAGAAGACCTGGAGAAGGTCTGGCTTGAAAGCAGAGGTCTGGTCTCATCACCACAAGGTACTTCTGGCCTCGTGCTTTTTGGGGCTGTTGAAATAATACTCCCAGATCTGCATCAGACTTATTAACCCAACCCCTCATTCATCTTCTACCTCTTGATTCATGCCTGGACAGAGATGTATGAGAAAGAGCAATTGAGTGTCATCTGAACCTCTTGGTCAAGGCCCAAAACAGAGCACTGACCTTTTGTACATGAACTCTGTGGATCCCAGCCTGCTATGGCACGGCAGCAGAGCATGTGTGGCACAGCTGAAAGGAGCCCACTGGGGCTCCCAGCCTGAAGGCAGGTGCACTTCTGACTGTCCCTTTGAGAAAAACCTTGTGAGCATTTCACAGTGTTCCTGAGATGCTGATTTTCTCAGAGTGCACAGGTACCAGAAGATGATAAACATGCCATTCAACTGCAGATGCAGGGAGAAGGATATGGTCCTCAGTGCAACGTGAGTGGAAAATAGGGGGTCACCACACAGCTGCAAAACCCTGGCAGAAGGTGCATGAGGTCAGAGGTACTGCCTGCAGGCCCATGCTGGACTGGAGAAGATCACCCTGGAGAGGCCTGTGTGCCTTCAGGCAACTGGCATCTTGTCCTGGGTCAGAGCTGGAGGAAGTTACCAGTGCATCTCCCAGAACAGCTGGCCTATCTTCCCCTGGCTGCCTTGTCTAGTCCCATTCTGCTTCTTCACTGAGCCTAAATGCATCCCTGGTGTTGTTCCAGCAGGACTGCAGCACAGCATGGCTCATGATTAACCAGTTCATAGCCAGAGATAGGAGATGCCTTAATCTGACAGCCAAAAGCAATGCAATAGCTGCTTGGTATTGTCATAGTGTACTTGTGCTCTGTGAACCCGGACTCTTATCCTGCAGTCAGCTGAGAGTCTGGGGATGGAGCTATTCAACTTCACATTTGATTTTTCATCTTAGGGTGCTCATCCCTCTCGTCTTCTGGCCAGGAGTGCAGGTGGCTCAGGACATGGTCTTGTGAAGTTTCAGGAGTCTCTCTCTTTTTCTCTCCACCACCAACTTGCCCTGAGCTCCTTGGCCTTCCAGCATTGTCATGGCCCCACTTCCTTCTCACCTCTGAAATACCAATTCAGACACCCTCCTCCCTGAGAATGGTTCCTCTTTTGCCTGCTCCAGAGCAAATGCACCTTTTTGCTGTCTCCACAGGACCCTGCTTCCAGCCTGCTCAGAGTTACGTGTCTGATACAACCAGAGACCTTCCAGGTACCTGAGGCCTCAATCCATTTTTCCAACATTTGGTCCACTGAGAGACTTTGGGCCCATCCTTGTGCCACACATAGGGAGCCTGGGTGTTGTCTTGGCTGATCAAATCGTGTAGCAGTCATCTACTTTTCTGCTGTACACAGCTTCATTCACACCAAATAAGTTTGTCCTTCAAGAATCAGGGATATTTTTTTGCATATGGATTTTTCTCCCCATCCTACACAACGTCCTGAGCTCCTGTTTCTCTGCCAGACCAAACTGGACTTTTCCTACCAGGCTCCCATTTATTTGGGAAAGGTCTGGAAGGGGAAAGTAGGAAAGGGTTATCCTGCAGAAACACCCTGTGCCCAGCTCAGACCTCTCCCAACATCATGTCAACTTCTATGCTAGCCAACTCTCAGTGCTTGTTTGTCTAGTATCATTCTGCTGTGGTTTATTTTCACAGAATCACAGAATCACAGAATTTCTAGGTTGGAAGAGACCTCAAGATCATCGAGTCCAACCTCTGACCTAACACAAACAGTCCCCACTAAGCCATTTCCCTAAGCTCTACATCTAAACGTCCTTTAAAGACTTCCAGGGATGGTGACTCCACCACTTCCCTGGGCAAAAATTTTGCTTTAACAGATTCATGCCGGGTGTGCTAACATGGCCTTTATTTGCAGGTAGGCAGCAACTGAATCATATTGATTCATATATATTCTATTGTTCTATGATTCAGTCTTCCTCTGGGGTTGTAGTGGAGTTTATATTCAGCAACAGGACTACTTTTTGACATCTGAAAGATGGCTTCATCTGGAGGCTATCCAGACCAAGGCCTTGTCGTGCAAGGAACTATAGGAAAACACCTCCATGGGAGAGATCTACATTTGGGCAGATAAGTCACCACTGAAGGCAGTAGAATATGGATACCAAACAGTTGGAGAGCGGGGGGGGGAGGGGGGGGGGGAAGCTGTTTAAGGACCCCCTCTCAACAGACTGAGTAATTTAAAATCACCATTTTATTTAAAAAAAAAAAAAAAAAAAGGTGGTGGTGGTGTGGTGGTGATATGTTGTCATTTTTCCCACTTTCTGCCCCTTTTTTGCTGCTGAGCTTCAGCTTGGAGGGGTCCCACTCTTGTCCTCTCTCACTGCCTTCCCCAACCTCTAGAAAGCATTAAAACAATAGTATATCAGCTGTCTCTCCCTGACCTTCTGTTCAAGAAAGAAAAGGAAGAACATGGAAAGCTGATAGAATAGAAGAAAAAGTGAGAAAGGCAGGGGACAGTATGCCCTGCCAAGAGATTTTACATAAAGAGTGCCATACAATCTTTGTGTGTGGTGTCTGGAAGAAGGTTTTGCCCCTGTTGCAGGCTGATCCTTGTCTCCCCTCTGCCCAGCTTGCCCAGATGGGATTTGCTGTGTGGCTCTTTGCCTCTTGCCCTCCTGCCCGGTTTCCCAGTCATCACATTTTTCCAGTCCCTTGGCTGTATGACCTGTTCCATAACAAGCTCCAGTCTCGCACTGATAACATTCAAGGTTTTTGGGGCCGCAGAGACTGGCCCCAGAAAACCTCTCCTTCACCTTTCATACCTCTTCCCTTCAGGCCCTGTCTGTCCAGGCATCACTTGTCCCAGTTTGCCTTAGGATTTATAGCCCAGCTGTTCCTTACAGCTCATGACTTTGGCCTGCCCCTGGCAGCAGCTGTGCAGACAGTGGGAACACGTCGCTGGCCTCTATGTGCTGTGCTTTACATGAAAGAAAAGTTTAGCCCCTAATCTACACACACAAAATAAATAAATAAATAAAAATACACGTAATACATAAGTAGCTCACCTGGTGGGAATACTGTAATTTCAGATGTTGACAGATTTTGAAAGACAAATATCTCCTAGCAGCTCCTGTAAGGATGTCTTCAGTCAAGTCTTTCAGGAATCTCAGTGTCCAACAAGCAGACCTCCTAGCCTCTGTATGTCTTAGCAAACTCAGATCTTGGATTTGCAAAACAAGACCAGTGACTCATCTCAAGAGCTTGCAGAAGGCTCAGAAATGTGGTATACGAGAAAAAAAAGTTTCTTAGGTCTGCAAAGAAATATAACCCAATGAGAGGCACTTATCTACGCTGCTTCCAACATGATGTGGATTCCACCAAGATGCAATCTGGGGGCTGTTTGGAAGCACAGAATCTCATGGTTCAAGTAGGGCAGTGACTTTGAAGAGCAAGACAGGCTTCAGGGCTTTGCAGATCAAAGTTACCACAAGCACAGTTAAATCAGCCACAGCAATACAGCACGAACATTGTCCAGCCTAGCAAGAATGGGCACTTCACCTTCTACCCCACAGGAGCCATCCCATCTGCTGGTTAGAGGCCACGTGGGGGTGAGAAGAGCTGCACAGAGGCAACAGACCCCCTCCCAAGGCCATTGGAACATGTCAACATTGGTTTCGCTGTGCTTTGGGCCCAGACACAGAAATCTCCAAGTTCCCCATGATGTAGCCAGGCAGCACTGCTGGCAGGCAGCCCTCAGCAGGGTGGGCAGCTGGAAGGGTTCAGGCATGTCTCCTTTGGCCCTCTGCCTGCTTCCCATCAGAAATGAAGAGAACTGAACCCTGTCCATGAAAACTTTTCAATTTTGTTGAGTCAGCAAAGGTGTAGGCAGGTTTTGTGGCTTGCCTGCAAGTGAATACTGGTTGATTCTCGCCTTCCTCTAGAAGGTCCAGGCTGACCTCAGGCTCTGTTTTTACCACAAGCATGTTACATCCTGCAGGTACTGGCCCACTGCCTCATGCCCAGATGAGGGCTGGAGTTTTGCAGACAGAAACTCTAGGGTTAAAAGCCATTTCATGCTAATATTGTCCATAAACTCATGTGAGAGATGAAGGCAAGTCCCTTCAGTGACAGGAAGCTGCTTTTATCACCCTGTGCTGATAATGTGGCAGGAGGCAGCCACTGCCTCTTTGCCAGCCTGGGAAAAGAGAGCCACAAAGCATCCTGCCTGTGGGAGGCTGTTCTCGGGACCATGCCCCGTGCTGCAGATCTGTGGGTGCAGTGCCCAGGGGTACAGAGTGCAGGGGTAGGCTGGAGCTGCCCAGGCTATGGAGCTTCAATATAATCCTCTGTGCAGACAGTAAGGTCACTACCCTCTTGTTGTGGCTGTATTTGGGAGTGGACAAGGGTATCTGTGCCAGTGGTGCCTGTGGACAAACTGAGCTCTCCATGGCTTGCCCATTCTCCCAGACTACCTACAAAGCAAAGCATCTTGTGCTTTACCAGGGAGAACAGACTGGCTCTAGCCCCATGCAAAGGGCATGTAGTGCAACTGTGCAGAAAAAGGCTATGAAGTTCAAATCCTCTGTGCTGGTAGGAGAGCCTGCTCTGCCTCCCAGGTGCTGCCCTGAGATCTAGGTAACACTCCCCTGTCTGCGCAGAGCCCATGTCTGCCATGTTCCACTCTTCAGGGCTTCCTCACAAGGAAGCCTATGCTCATCTGCCCCACTGTCCCCCCTTGGCATCCCCTGCAGGTGCCTGGATTGTCCTGGTATAGCACTCCTGACAATGCTGCTCTCAGCCAGGGAAAAGCCCTTTCACCTTTCATGCTCTCCACAGAGCAGAACCAGGGAACAGACACGTCCCCATCTGCACCCGTGCACTGGTGGTGATACCTCGCTTGGTCCAAAACGTCTGTGATTCTCCAAAGGCACAGCACAGCTTGGAGGGCTGGTGGGGAGCAGACTTGGTGCCCCTTCCCAAACTTGTCCTGTTGCAAAGATTTCTTGGCAACAGGGGATTGGGATTTGATATCAGTTCTTCCCACAACCACTGTGCCCAGCATCTGCTCTCCTCCCCAGAGCTCTCCGCACACATTCCCATAGCGCTTCCAGCCTGGGACTATCTCCCTGCTTCCAGCACTGTTGCCTGCCACCACAGCTCGTCCCACCCAGCTCCTCGGCACATCCTGGATGATTAAACCCGGCTGGTGTTACTGTCTTCCTCCCACACCCATCCCCGGGCACACGCCTTCTGGGGCCAGTGTGGGCAGCCCAGCTCCCAGGGCTCTTGGAAAGAGTTTGTCCTGGGAGATAAGGGAGTAAGGGAGCTGCTTGCCACTGTGGTGACAGGGAGTTGCCCTGCCAGACTGTGCTTTATCCCAAACCAAACAGCCTGGCCTGCTCCAGAAGTTATAAACAGATGCTGAGGCAAGGCGCTGGCTCTGGGAGGGTCTGGGAAGGGGAGAGGATTTGGTATCTGGCTTCCTGGAGAGCCACAGCCCTGGGGAATCTGCTGAGCCTCCCATGGTAACACCCCAAATAGCACCGGGAGGAAGCAGCTGCCCAGGGCGGCTGCAGGGCTGGGCACAGAGAGGACAAGGCAGCCCGCCAGGGAGCAGGCTCAATGATCCAGCTGAGATGGCTGTCACCCCCAGGCCTCTTTTCTCCCCCACCATTGGCAAAGGAAGCTGCTCCATGATGCCAGGGATGGGTCAGTGAGAAGCACAGGGCTCAGCTGGCCAAAGCAAACATCGTGGCTGCATGGTCTGGGCTGTGCTGGAGCTGCCCAGGGTGTCACAGATCCCCTTCCTGCCCAGGGGAACAAAGGCAAGGAGTGAAAGCCAGGTACCCACTTGCCCCAGCCTTTGTGAGTCCCTGTGCAATCTGTTTTCTGGCCATTTCCAACACGTGTGTGAAACTGGGGTACAACAGCGGAGCAAACAGCATTGCAATGATCCATTTAGGAGATCACAGGCACACAGAGAGATGTCCACGACTCCCTTCCCCATGCAGGTTGAGGAAAAAAGCCATCCTTTCACCCTTATTTTGTCCACTTGCCTTTATTACCCAACAGCACAAGAATTTAGAAAACTCAGGAAATTAAGATGAGGTCTACATTACAAAGAGGCCGTATTCACCTTAAGCCCTTGCATGAGGATCTCCACTTGGCTGCTCCAGGCACTGGCCTCTGCCATGGGGGTGCTGATGCAGAAAGCAGTTCAGCAACATTTAATTAAAAGTGGGCCAGGTCCCTTGTAAGGGGCTTTATGCCAAAAGGGACTTGCAAGGGATTTATGCCATGGGCTTATGCCTCCCCCTTCTTTCTGATACTGAGAAAAAAAGTGGAAGGAATTTGCATTTCATGAGGAGAGTATTTTGCTCAGTTTTTCCTGCAGAAATGTTGGTAAGGTGGAAGTAGGACCACCTAGCTGACTCAAGGTTTTACAGAGGAATAAGGGGATGTTGCATGTTTTGTCTTCACAGCTCTGTGACAAGAAGGCAGAATCTGTCCTTTAAGGCTTCATTTAGTCAAAATATTAATTTGTCCATTGGAGTTTACAGAAGCCTCAGACAAAGCAGTCTGGAAAAGTCCAGTTCCTTACAAATACCTTAGATTTCATCCCCATCTGCTCAGCAGTGTCAGTGTTTTACTTCCCTTGTCACCATCAAGTCTTCCAGCCTAAACAAGGCCCAAAATGTGAACACAAACATCCAGTCAGGGGAAAAAAATAGAACGAGAGAGTGGAGCAGAACAGCAGCTCTCACACCATCTGCTCCTCTGATAAAGGAGCAGGGCGGGATGACAGCCAAGGCTGTGTTTTGTTCCTTTTGCAGGTTGTCTCCAGCAAGCCCTTCTTCTGGCTCTTCAGGTCGGGTTCTCCCTTGGCCTTTCCAGTGAGCTGGGCTCTCTCAAGCAAAGTGGTACCCAGACACTGGCTCAGGCTGATGCCTCCCAAGGTTTCTCAACACAAGGGACTGTAAGTTTTCCATCTGCCTCTGTGCCCATGCCATTGTCTTTTAAGCTGTCACCAGATCGTATGACAAAATAATCACCTGTCTTCACTTTGTCGTGCTACAGCTCTTTCTGATTCCCATGTCTAGCCCATGTCCTAGTGGGCCCATGCTTTTCACCCAGTACCCAGATGCACTTCCAGGCTCATACAGGCACATGAGCTTAACTTCACTCCTGAAATATGAACTTGCATGCATTATCTACAGGGGGAAGAAACTGTTTTGGAGAGAATATGTTTGGGAGTTGGACAGGCAAATGTGGCCAGCAGGTACACATGACCAGGGCACACAATCTTACGGGCAGCCACAAGCCACCATGGGCTTGACTGATGTGAAAGGCAGGTTAGAATGGCACCAAGGGAGATTCACCTTAGAGACAGTATCCAATTTCACTCAGATAGACGCAGTGGCAAGGTGACTCTGCCACAGGTTTGGGGCTGTAAACTGTGGGAAGGGGACAGCTGAGGGTCTGTGGAGGAGGTTTACAGAATCACAGAATCACAGGATCGTCTAGGTTGGAAGAGACCTCCAAGATCACCAAGTCCAACCTCTGACCTAACACTAACAAGTCCTCCACTAAACCATATCCCTAAGCTCTACATCTAAACATCTTTTAAAGGCCTCCAGGGATGGTGACTCCACCACTTCCCTGGGCAGCCCATTCCAATGCCTCACAACCCTCTCAGTACGGAAGTTCTTCCTAATATCCAACCTAAAACACCCCTGGCACAACTTCAGCCCATTCCCCCTCATCCTGTCACCAGGCACGTGGGAGAATAGACCAACCCCCACCTCGCTACAGCCTCCTTCAAGGTACCTGTAGAGAGCAATAAGGTCGCCCCTGAGCCTCCTTTTCTCCAGGCTGAACAACCCCAGCTCCCTCAGCTGTTCCTCTTAAGACTTGTTCTCCAGACCCCTCACCAGCTTCATTGACCTTCTCTGGACTCTCTCAAGCACCTCCATGTCCTTCTTGTAGTGTGGGGCCCAAAACTGAACACAGTACTCGAAGTATAGCCTCACCAGAGTACAGGGGGACAATTACTTCCCTAGACCTGCTTCCAGGCTTACATGCCAGGAAGTCCAGCCTAAGCTCACCATCTTTTGCATTTGCACTGGCTTTAAAAATTTTATAAAACTTCTTCAGTGGCTGGTGCCTGAGCTAAAGCAGCCCAAGCACCCAGCACCTTTCCCATAAAGTAGCCCTGCTAAAGTTTTGGCATCTGCCCAGCTGCAGAACTCGCCTGATTTGAGGAAGCTGTGGTATAGAATTGTCCTGCTGCTTTGGGCTGTGGTTTCCAGTGCTCAGAGACACCCTTCCTGGCATCCTCCTGAGGACAGCAGTGGCCAGGGTATGTTATCAGGCAGGTACCCACGAGCTGTGTCTCTCTGCCCTCCTGCCACAACAGATACATGAGCAGTGTGCTGCCCACAGCATAACACTGGCTGCAACCACAGCATGTGGGGAAAATGCCCGGTTGCCCCCATACAGAGTCAGAGGGCCTTGCTGAAGTGACTCACATCTCCCCAAATAACCATTTCAGGCTGTCTACAGGTTCAGGAAAGCATTACTTCAGTGGCTCACTGTTGGCATACATCTAGACCAAAGGCAGACTCGGGGGCCCAGTGTGGTAGCCACACAGGACATTTATGTATCCTCCTGCTACACTCCCATGGGAGGCTCAGATGCCAGGGCCCGGCTGGCACCATCCCAGGTGCTCTCAGCAGAGGGGTGCAGCTGCTGATACATCCCCTTACACCACACCTGTGAGCAGAAGCACACTCGGCTACATCAGCTGAAGAGAAGTTTTAACAAGAGCACTGGGCTCAATAAGAGGAGATTTACACTCCGTGCTGGTCAGCCATCTCTCACAGCTTTCTGCTGGCTTCACACGCTTGCTTGGTAATCAGGCCCTGCACTCGACAGTTAACAAAAGCAATATATTATCAGCCAAGCTGCAATCACCCGCCCTGCCACAGCCCCACGCTGCAACCTTCTGACGTTAACCCCAGTTAACTCCCCCCACAGCCAGGCTGAACAGACAGATCACCTTGACTTGCCTCAAACATTCCACTCTCATGGGTGACAGGGCCCATATTTGCCAAGACCCCTCACACAAGGGTCTCATATCGGTACGTACAACTGAAGCCTCATGAGGACTGAGAGTTCCCTGCAGCAGCATTTACAGGGGTGCTTTCCAGTCACAAGGCACTGCGTGACCCCAGAACAAACATCGCAGTCCTCTTGTGGACCCAGGTTGTTGCAGACTCCCAGGGACCCCAGCGTCAGCCCAGCTTGTCCACATCAGCCCAGCGCAGGGCTAAAGCTTGTCACCAGCCTTGCTTGCTGCTGTCCTGTCGGTCTTGCACACTCTGGTGAGCGCACTGTTGCACCCAGCAGGCACCCAGCCTCAGAGCATGCTCCTTCCCCTTGCAGAAGCCTCCATGCCCAGGGTTCACCCCAGGTGGGACCCTCTCAGCACCCACTGCATGGCAAGCTGGTATCGCAGTGGGAGCCGAGAGGCCACCTATGCCACTGCCACTGCCATGGGTGGGAGCACTGGTAGAGGTCCCTTCACTTCCACAGGGCCCTGGGCATCTGGAGGAGCCCAGGATCAGTGGGTGTCACCTTGTGCCCTTGGGGCCCCAGTATGAAAGGATCAGCTGCAATAATTGAGGCAATGACGTGGGAGGAATGTGAAATACACTGCAAAACAGCAAGCGGAGAAGTGTGAGGTGACCACAGTCAGATCAGTTTGGACTGACCCAGAGCCCCCAGTGATTTCCCAAATGCACCCTCCTTCCGTGCCCAGCCCTGAGCCATGCAGACCTGGGAAGAGGAGTGCAGAACAATCAGCCCTTTGAGAAACCTAAACCACTTTCTCCAACACCTCTGAACTCTGTCAGGAACATCCTTCATCAGAAAGCTTCAAGTGCCAAGAAGCTCCCCTTAAGGGTAAATCTGCCTCATGCTGTCAGGAGCAAAGCTGCTCAGGTTCACATTGCTTCTTAAGGTGAATGTGTGGTGTGTTTTACCAGCTAATTATGAAATTGCAGGCTGCTCCAGAGGCAAAGAGAGGCATTTTATTGTGAGCAGAAGAATTAATCATACCTGGGGCAGTACAGATGTCAGCAAAAAACAATGCAGAAAGGATTTCTCAGGAAGATTGCTTGACATAAATAGGAAGGTTTTTTTTCAGGTCTTTTTAGATATAAATGAAAGATACTCGATTGCTTTTGTGACCCTTGTTTTTACCCCTGCTTTTACCCCTAGATCTAAAAGGGGTGTGTGCTGGAACTGAAAACAGAAGGGAAATCAATGTTTTACTCAAGAAATGGAAACTCCCCAAGTCAAGCAGTCTGCTGTAGCACTAATTCATGACATGTCCTGTACAGTTTATGGCAGAGATTAAACAACACAAAGGATAAAACATTTCAAAAATGGCATTTAACTAGGAAAACAAGAACAGACTAGACTTCAAACCTTCACTTGTGCAATGCTGAGCTGTTTTTCTCCCTGCTCCAGCATTCAGGTTGTGTGCAAGGAAATACCTCTGGCTGCTGTTTGCATATGTGCAACACGGAGTTTCATCACACCATTTTGTTTGTTACAGAGTAAATCCCCTAGGTAACACAACCACCCCCTTTTCTGTCCTTTCTTTATGCATTTTTCTCTCATTGGCTCTGTTACCCTGGTCCCCAAGGATATGCTCTCCCATAGTTGTTTCCCATTTGGAGGCTGCATATGCATGCCCTGGGGAATCAGTCCTCTAGTTCACTGCATGCTTTCACTATATTTTAGAAAGCTATGGTCAGCCAAGCTCTGTTGAACATGGGTTTATATGAGTTTGCCCCATCAGCCAGATCTACTCTGTAATGCAGAGAAAGCAGCAGCAGGTCTGAGCATTGGGAACACAGTATCTTCCTGGCAGTGCTGGGACTATTGCTCTAGCTAGGGAGGGAAAGAAGAAATGGTGATAAATGCAAGAATAGAGGTTAAAAAGCAAAACAGAAAATCTGTAGTGTCTTGTGTGAAACCAAGTCACATACATGGAAGTTGAAGAGAAAAAGGGAGAAGATACAGGGTACACTGAGTGGGGCTAAATAAAGAACAGGATGCTCCCTGACAGGGGGTGTGTTTGGTGATAAAGGATATTACCAAAATTTGCTATCAAACCTCTTCTCAGAGCTCCATCTAGGACTTCAGGACAATAGGCATCCCCCATCCTCCTCATGCCTTCCTCCCATGCACCCCACGTGGAGGCCTGTCCACAACCATAACACTATGTCACTGACTTGACATCAGCAAATGACAGCCAGTAACAAAGTGAAGAGGATGGGAAGCATAGCCACAGTATCAGGATGCATTAGGGACACAAGACTCCCCCAGGGATATGCCTTGAACAGCAGGTGAAGATGGTGAATATTGCATAGCAAAGATGTAGCACTTCCTTCTCCAAGCTTTCTTTATCAAAAAACATTTTTGATTTTAGGAGGCTCTGCCCATGCTCTTGTCTCCCTGAGGGGTTGGGATAGGAGCACCAATGTCAGTCCAACCTACAGAGATGTGATCATGAGAAGCCTGTTCTTTCCCTCTTTGTTATCCTTCTTTGTCACACATGAATGACACATACAAGTGTACAGTGATGTCGTTTACCTGCATGTACTCCCATACCCATGCCGATGACATCAGAGTCTCAGGGTTTGCACAGGGGACCCATTACCAGGAAATGACTTCTCTTTAAACATGAGGAAAACTCGGTGCAGCCTTTGTAGCTTCTAGTCCAACAAGCTGTAATATTCACAGGAATGAGACTCGGATTTCTAATTATTGGCTGAGTTATTTGTAGCTTCATATATTTTAAGGCCAGAAGGGACCATCATCTAGTCTGGCCTCCTTAAATGGAAAGCTCCATAACCAACAACCAATTCCCTGAGCTTCATTACAGTAATGAGCTCAGGAGTCCTGCCGTCTCGTCTCCTGCTCTGACTGCTAAGACCTCGCCATGCCAAACACAGCTGCTCAGATCTGCCTCCAGCTCTGAAGGGAGGTCTAAGAGTTCCTTCTGAATAGGTAATAAATCAAATATCAACATCCATGCTGACTGGGGAAGTGTGTGTCTGGGCTGGGAGGTTTGGGGGGCAGTGGAGGATGAAGTACCTGACTGCCAGCCTGTGGCTTTGTCCCACACACTGTTGGCCCCTCTCCTGCCCGTGCCTGTGCCCAGTCGCCCGGGACTGATGGACATGGCCAGCTCTCTGATCTCACAGGAGAGCTTTCCCACACACAGGCTCCTTCTTATTCTGCAACTCACTTTGACAGCAGCCTTAGCCGGGGGCCGCACGCTGAGACGGGCCCGGCCGCCTCGCAGGTGTTGAGGCTGCTCCCCTCCCCTAGGCCACGGGGCTGGCAGAGGAGAGGTGGCAGAGCCCCAGAGCCAGCCCCAGCACCAGCACCAGGGCAGGGGATGCCACTTCTTCTTAGGGAAGGCCCTGGCTGTGCTGTGAGGCGGCTCACTGACTCACTCAGCCTGCCCAATGGGGCCTTTGGGCCCTGGGTGCTCACTGCCTCGCCCAGAAGCAAGTGCCAGCAAGGATGCGAGTGAAGCCAGCAGCTCATGCTGCCCGGAGGGACAGAGCAAGCATGCCAAGCTGTTTTGGAGCACAGCATTTGGAAAGGGATAACACAGGACGATGCGAAGCATGTTTGAGCTTCCACGTACACAAGCACGGCACTTCAGCACTCAGGACTTGTGGGGTACCATGGCTACTGCAACCCCTCTGGGCCTGCTCCTGGCTGGTCCATGGAGGGCTTTGCTTTGCAGCGCTGTAGGGTTATTTTGGCAGAGCGACAGGAAACCACTGGCACTCACCAGCCACTGGCCTGGTCCCAAACCCTGGCCACTGCATATCAGCACACTCTGCTCCTACCAGCCCCGGGCACAATAGCAGGGATCATCCCAAGGCATGTAGTGCTGGTAACCAGAGACCCAGTGGGGCTCTGTGGAGGCCATGCAGCAGCTCTGGCAGCCTTTGGCCCTGCCCCGGACCTTAGATTGAATGGTATCAGGAAAAACATGGTGACTGCTCTGTGGTGTGTGAGAGGCAACCATTGAAAAAACACACGACACCTCCCTTGGCAAAGCGAGGGATGATGGCCTCCATCTTCTGGCACCAAACCACAGGAGATACAGCCCATCTCTCCATGGGTTCATAGGAAACCACCAAGCTCTGGCATGGCACAGAGCTGTAGGCAAGAAGAGCTCTCTGAACTAAGACATGGCTGCGACCCCCAGCACGAGTGGATGCTCAAAGGCTGGGGTGGAAATGAGAAAGAAGGGGCCCTGGAACAGGAGAAGGGTTGGTGCTGGTTCTCAGGGTCCAGAGGGGGTGGGCAGGATTTGGAGATCAGCCACCTAAGCAACATGCAATGGAGGCCAACCCCACACTCATACCTGTTGGATGCTCCAGGCCAGCAGCCAAGGGCAGAGGCTCATTGACGACAGGATATTAATAGTCTTTTTAGACTGGGGGACTGGTGTTCATGCATTCTTCCAGGTGTTTTCTTTGACCACTACAGGAATTTGTTTTTTGAGAGGCACCAGTGGCAGAAGGGAGCAGCCTGGAGGGCTTTTGTTTTTTCCATTCAGGCCTCCCATTTTTAGAGCAAAATAAGTGTCATTGTAGTAGTTATGGCCACCTTCAGCAATCACAGCTATGGCGTGATGGATGGGTTGGAATGGGATGGGATCAGGCATATACAGCTTCGTGAAAACTGAAGGCCACTCACAGCATGACCAGCTCATAGAGGAAGAAGCAGGAAAGAGTTGCTCCAAGTCCTTGGTCAGGACACTAACCACAGCCTGTGTCTGCAACATGACTGCTGGAAGGAGGCAGAGAAGCAAGAAGCCAACAAAACCAGAGCATTAGACATGTTCCCTGGAGGCAGCCATAAATATTATCAGCAGAAAAGCATTCATCCCATCAATCAGCAAGGCATTGCAGAGCACCATGGGCACTTCCCACACACCAGCTTGAACTGTGCTGGCTATGGCACCCCTGTGAGTCACCACCCCGGAGTCTACCTGGTGGGATGAGTTGGCTGCTGGTCACACTGCACAGCACAAGTTGCTTAACCTTGTTTCCACAGCTACCACCCATCCTTCCCTGCTGCCATGGTGTTTGCAGTGATAACAGAGGCAGCTCAAGACTTCTCCTTCCTGCATGCAAGAGGCAATTCTGTTGCAGCAGAGGAGCAGGCTCTGGGAAGGATGAGGGCTGCATTAGAGGTGTGGCACAGAGAGTATGAAGTTTTGGGGAACTCTGCTCACCTGTGCCTTCAGTTGGCCCAGCTGTCACCCCATGTATCCTTACATGTCTCCATCACCTCCTTGGGTGCCAGGCACAGAGATGGGACATAACAGGTGTGTTGACACGAAGGTACAGTGAGGGATCTGCTGCTAATCCCATCTCTTTTGCTGCTCAGATTCCCAGATTTTTGTTTGCTTGATTCTCACCACAGAAACCTAAACTCATGAGACAGACTTATGAGGGTGTGCAGAACCCTACAAAACCCAGCCCAGTCTCTTCAGGGCCCAGCAAGATGCATCTCCATGGACAGCATTTCAGTATGGAGATGTGAGATACAGGCAGACAGAGCTTTCTCACAACCTGGCCTCCTTGGAGTTCAGTAGAGTACATTATAAGGGCTGGACAGACTGTAGCAGCCTGGAAACCCCCTATCTCACCCCAGTCCAAGCAGTAACAGGCAGGGCAGGAGCCTAATGTGAAGTTCTGCTGTTCTCCACAGCACCATGTAAAAGCTGGGGTTGGGGAGAAGGGCAGCAGGTTGAAGCCTCCATCTGCAAGCCCTTCACTACCTGCAGAAACACTGCTACCTCCATAGTTTGGGGGACCAAGAGTCCTGATCAGACTGGATGTCTGAGGGGAATATGCAGTGCAAGCTGAAGGCTGCCACAGAGAAGCACACATACACAAAGAGGTATGAAAAAAGCCCAGCTCCTACAAGCCTTGCTGGACAGACTGTGACTTCTATTCCTGGGCAGCTATTGCCAGTGCAAAGCACAAAGTATTGTTGTCAACCTAAACTGGCCATGTCAAGCATGTTCTCATCAGCCTTTATGCTCAGTTGGTGCTTTTCTGTAGCAGAGAATGTCAAGATGAAGAAACTGAGGCTCACAGGCACACGAGGCTGGACTTTGAGGACCACAGTCATCATCACTTTGCTTCACACCAGCATCTTCATCAAGCCTAGCTCTACTAATGTGAGCCTTTTTTAACCAGATCAGGGCTCAGCCAGATGAGCTTTCAGTATGAGGAGAAAAGGAATGCTTATCCAAGGCCCTTGCTTACAATTATTTGGCCTTGAGACCAAAGCATGAAGCAGTGGGGGTAAAATACAGGAGAGAGGAGAACAGGGAGTTTTGAATTAAACATAGCTGGAGCTTCTCCTGTGAGATATGAAGAGCCATACCCCAAAGTGTCTGCTTCTCCCCCATGACTATGCAGGGACCTCACTCCCAACCAAGGACACACGTCTCCAGCTGCTCTGCAGTGCTCTGCTGACTCTTCACCACTCACTGGACTTCTCATGGGTGCACAGAGCCCTGCTGCACCATCATTTGCTGCCCAGCTCGAGCAGGACAAGCTCCACCAAGCAGAGCAGTGAGGACAGCTGGTTTCACCTGGCCTGGGAGCTCCGACGGTGGGGAGGGAGCAACTTCATCCACCCCGAGCTCACACAAAAGGTAATTGCCAGCCCATGGGAAAGAGGAGACTTGCCTGCTGGGGAGGGGCTGGGCAGTCTCAGGCAGCCAGTGACTTATTGCAGGCTCCTGGGGTGATGAATTGTGGCTAATTGTGGGCAGGTGACAAAGGGAAAGGGAGCAGAGACATTTTCTCCCCTGGCAGCTGCTTCCCAGCCCTGCCCCCTCCTTTCACTCTTCCTTTCAGGCCCATTTGAATTGTGAAAACGCAGTGCTTTCCAAAAACCTGCTGAACTCCCTCTGCAGGCTCCTCTCCTGCTCCTACCCTTCCCACCACTTTGCTTTCCAGAAGGCTGCACCATGTGGCAGCCCTTACAGTGCCACAGCACACCATGACAGCAGCTGTCCACCTTCCCCAGACCCACTGCTCCAGGTCCTGCTCCCCAGCCCCAATGCAGAGGGCTTACCTGGGTGGGATGAATGGCACCACATTCCAGCTATCCTCAGTATCCCACTGAAGGAAACACCAGGTGGTACAGCCTTGGGGTGGCTCTGATTTGGACCCTGCTGAAGGGAAAGGTCAATTTGACCCACACCTTACTCTGATCTAAGGTCAGGTCAGAGAACCATAGAAGCATAGAATGGCTTGGGTTGGAAGGGACCTTAAAGATCATCCAGTTCCAACCCCCCTGTCATTGGCAGGTATGCCACCAACTAGGTCAGGTTGCCCAGGGCCTCATCGAACCTGGCCTTGAACACCTCCAGGGATGGAGCATCCACAACCTCTCTGGGCAAGCTGTTCCAGTGCCTCACCACCAGAAGGACTGAGTAGAAAACAGAGCCTGTGAGGGCAGGTTCCAAGGATTCAGGAGATGAGCTTTGTTCAGCAAGCGCTGAAAAGCCAGGAGGCAACAGGTGCCCAAAGGTCCATGTTGGACCCTACAGGGATAACACAGGCTGCCTGACCTTATCCCACACTGCTGGTAGCTCTTTCATCCTTGCTCCATTCAAATGTTCCAGGGATCTACACTAATAGGGGAAACACTAACAAAGGACACTAGTAAATATATAAAATAAATATATACGATAAATACAATATATAATATTATATTAAATATAATAAATAGAAACAGCAGACAAAGAGTTTTCACTGCATTGGCAAGCCCTAGATTTCCAGAGATCCCTCAGGACACGGAGGTGGGTGAGTGCAATGACCCTTTGGAGAGGCTGGTTCATACATAGGGCAGCACCAAGCAAGGTCTGGCCCTAAGCCAGACTGAGCCCACCACAAGAGTTCAGGATTCCTGTGGGATCTGCAGCCCTGGACATATTTGTGACTGGCTCTAAGTGCTGGTTGTACAAGTCAACCAGGGCAGACACTCCATACCCATCCCACTCCAGGCTGCATTCATGAGGGGTGTCCTCAATTTCTCCATGCTGTGTTCTGCATTTCTTCACTTCCCACTTCCCCTCAGACAGCCTCTCTCACACTCGCCCTCTTCTTTGCAGCTTGTCAGAAGATGATACCCACATTGGAAAAGCAGTTTTAAATAAAGTCTTACAAGGTGGATGAAATTAGCAAGTAACCTGCTACACAAAAGAACTAGAATTAACTCTTTACTGTGCCCTACAGGGGCTGCTCCACTCCTTGCACCCACCATCCACCCTAAGCCACTGAACATTTGAACTCAATTAATAGTATGATGGCAATTTTCTGGAGTGACCTGGCAAAAATCCGTTAACGTGCGCTGACTGGTTTTATCACATGCTTGGAAATTATGGGTATTTGCCTGTAAATTCACTGTTTCCATCTCATCCAACCACAAATGCCCAAAAAATAAAAGCACATTAAATTCAGTCCCAGTAGGAAGCCTCCCAGAAAGGTGTCTCTGTGCACTGAAATGCTGCAGTACAAAATGGGGAGACAACTGTGTGATCAAAAATGATTGCTGTCAGGCTCTCTGGCAACCAGGCTATTTCAGGGGTGAAAGAAATCAGAACTTAAAATAGGTGGGGTTATAAGTGAGCTCTGTCCAAATTTGTGCAGTTGACTTGGGGTATCTCCAATGATCTTGGTATGATTAAGATCATGACAGCTGCATGACCTTGAGAGCACATCTGCAAGGCTGTCATGAGACAACTGAGACCCAAAATGTCCCCAAATGATTTTCTGAGTCAGTCAGAAAGTGCCCTCTGACTTTGGCATCCATGGCAAATTTTTCTGTGGGCATGCTGATCTGCCTGGATGTTTTGGATCAGATTAGAAGAGGTATCATGAGAGTTATTCCGAGGCAGAAACCTGGTGTATGCTCAGACAGTTGCAGTGTGCTGAAAGTCTCAGCAAAAATCAATAACAGTTCAGATTTTAGCAGGTACCTATCTGCTGAAAAACATCTGCCCTCCTTGCTTGCAAAAACCTATTTTGAATAATGAGGGACTTGCCTACCACCCTACATATCCAGGTAAAGACTTCGTCGCAGAGATCAATGGTGACAAAACAGGAGAGCCATACTTGTTTGATGGGCACTCTCTACACACCCTACACAGGGAGACTTACAGACCAGCACCCCTTAAAAGCAGACAAAGGTTCAACCAACATAGAAACCTAATTACATGTGGCCTGGAGATAGCTTTACCCACAACACTTCCAGCCATCCCTCTGCCCAGAGAAATGGGTTTATCAAGGCATTAACAAAGGTCCATTTGAAGCTGCTGGGTAGCCCAGACCAGCTGGTATTAACTCACTGCCTTACATCACTTGTGTTTGGTTTCACACCAAGCAGGTGCCTCCACACTCCCACTCCAGAAAAGCCACAGAAGCTTTGCCACCCATCCCACGCAGCTGCAGTGTCCCTGTGGCACTGCCGTGTCCCTAGGGTGGGGTGGGAGGAGGGTTCCACTTTTGGCAGCTACTGGCTGGCCCAAGGCACTGCTGCTTCAAGTGTCCCATGGCACACACAGTGGATGAATTAGATATTTAGGGGACATCTGCTCTCATCCTGAAAAGCCAAACCAGGCAGTCTGAGATTAGAGGGTGCTCCAGGGTTGTTGAGGCTGATGTTGTCAACCTTGTCCCATGCTGACTTCCAGAGATCCCATCTACTTTACTTCAGGAGGCTGAAGGCATTGTTTTATGCCAGAGCTCACCTGTACATCTGCCCTGATTCCCACTGTCTCTGTCAGTATGCTAGGGCTGGAATCACCCCTGTGATTTCTGCCTGGCTAGAGCTCAACCCTGGGCTGTCGTTGGAGTTAGCCTGCTGCACTTCTGCACTGCCCACTGCTACCAAAGGAGGCAATCTGGTCTGGAAGAACAAAGTGAGGAAGAGAGAATGGACATAATGTATGTAATAGACGTAATGTCCCTGGGTCTGTATTAGGGACTGGTGCATTTCTCTCCTTGCTGTGCAAATATGATACAACTGCTTCCCTCACCTCCACTGCCCTGAGATGCCTGATGGGCCAGGAGCTGGGAGCAGGACCAGCTCTACTAGAGAAAGCCATGTTTGCTGGAGAGGAGTGTAAAGGACTTAAACCTCTGCCATTTCCAGGGCAGTGAGACAGCTATTCTCCAAGGACACATCTGCCTCCCTGTGTTCCTTCTTTGTGAGGCTGGCCCATGGTGGCCACACTTCACCACCTTCCTGCTATGGAGATTCAAGGAGCTTTCTGTGCTCTGGTCTCCTGGCCCTTTCTTTATCCACACCAGCACTGGATGCTGGCCAGCTGCTAACCCTGCCATGGCTCCTTGCAGAGTTCCTCCTTCCTAGATTGCAGATGCAGCATGAAGCCTGTGTGGCAGATATCATAGAATCATTCAGTTTGGAAAAGACCTCTAAGATCACCTAGTCCAACCTTTAGATCATCCAGTCCAACCTTTATGTACTCCCCCAGCACAGCTCTACCCCCAGGTTTCACAAGGGCAGCAGGCAACCACCTTGGCTTATGCACAGAGCATCCTTTCATCTCCAGGGATGGAGAGTGCTATGCACTAGGAAAAAGTACACATCCAGTCCTGTCCCCTAAATCTCTCCCTGCCTGTGATCTCCTGTGATTGCCTGCACAGCTTTAGATAGCCAGACATCCTCCCTCCCTTTGCCGTGGTGCTCCAGGCCCCAAAACTGCAAGAGGGCTAGGAGCTGCCCTGTCTACTCCAATAGCCCATTTCCGTATTTAGGATTGGGAATTGCATTGCTGCCCCAAGGCTGTGGCTAAGGGGCTTCAGAGATGTTCCTTCCAGGGGACCAGGCACTGCAGGAACCAGCCCCCTTGGCTGGCCCTGCTCCCCACAGCTCCACGCTAGTGTCACAGCAGCTGCTGCAGCCAGCCCAGACAGTGCCTGGGCTGCAAATCTGTCCAAGCCCCCTTTTGCTCCCTGCTTCTGCACAGGCCCACCAGCACCCGGCACCACTTGGTGCATGTTTGTCTGTCTGCCTGTCTCCTTTGAAAGCAGTTTCCATAGGAACAGGCACGACAGCAGCCCACTGCAGCATGGTTCTGGTGCATTATCCAGCATGAAAGCACACAGCTGCACCGCATTGTCAGGCAGCTGTTCCCACATCCCCTGGTGCTCAGCACTGCCGTTGGAGCATTTCAAGGCCACTTGGCCACTGGGACACAGCGGTGCTGCAGGTCCCCCTGCATTGGGACCCAGCTAGGGCTAGAGATGCTTCCTTGGGGAGGGAATTCAGCTCAGCTCAGCTCATTCAGCTGCAGCACTTGAGTGCTTCCCAGCAGTGCTGTAAGTGACGTGGCAGAACCCTGCCCCACTCTCTGCTTCCACATTCAGGTCTTGCAGTTGCTCCCAGGCAGCACAGCATGAACCCCAGCTAGCTCCCCCAGGGCACCTCAGCAGCATCCCAGTCGGGGCCAAGGCCCTCTGGGCAAGGGCACAAGGAGCTTGCGGAGCAGGGGATCGCAGGCGCTGGAACCCATCTGTGTGTGTGGCATCAGCCCAGCGGGACCTGGCCGGCTCCGCGGCTGCTCAGCGTGGGATTGGCAGTGCACAGTAGCACAAGCGGCTGCACGGGGGGCCTGGAGAGGGCTGGAGCTGGCCAGAGGGTGAGGCGTGGAGCATCTCCCAGCCAAGCGCTGCCAACAGAGCTGCTGTTGAGGCCCTGCCAAGACTGCTCCCAGCTGGGAGAAGCATAGCTCCCCGTCCTCCCTCCTGCCCAGTCCCCCAACACCCGGCTGCAGCTGCCTCTCCCAACACTGAAGGGCGCTCTCTGAAGCCCTGGCTTATTGCAATGTCTCAGGGAGGATTGGGAAAGGGCTCAGCAGCCCCCAGCCAGCTCCCCCAGTGCCTCTCTTTGCCTGCACCCACCCTGGGTGCTGTGTGTCTGCAGCATGGGCACCCCTGGGAATGCCTGGGCAGAAGGGCTCAGCTGTAGGATAGAATCCTGTCCTTTCAAAAGGTCTTTCAGCTGGGACAAAAATCCCTTTGGAAGTTTGTCCTTTTGGGACAAAACTTCCTTTGGAAGCCAGACATTCCCCTGCAGCTCCTGAAAGGCCAGTCCAAGCCAGGAGCTGCTTCTTCCCAAACAGTTCACCGTATTTCCCCATTCCTTCCCTGATGTCCCATCCCTGTGGTGATGACAGGGAGACAAACAGTGAGGAAGAGGAAAGAGGTTTGGTGAGAAGGGGCAGAGTGGGGTGGGCAGGTGATAGAGAGCATGGAGGAAGCACAGGGGGCAGGAGAGGAGGAGGATGGGGCAGGAAAGGACCGTGTTTTACAATTCACTGTTCCACTAACCCTGTAACTAGAGACGTCTTTGCCTGAATGTGACAGACAGCTGGTGGTCAACAAGGACCTTCTCCTCCGGGTGGAGGACAGGGAAAGGTGGCTGGGGCAGCCCCAGCAGGCAGAAAAACCCATCTGCCCCATGCTGCCCCAGCTCCCATCAATCCTGGGAGCAGCCCATATGCAGCTGTGCCCGTCACATTTGTTATGGGGCAATAATGTCATATTTGTTATGCCTGCGAGCATCCTGACCCACGTCTCAACTTGCTATCACATTGGGCCGGGGGCACAGAACGCCGAGCAGGATCAGATCTGAGCCCAGTTTCTCCAGGTTCTGAAGATTCGAGGTCCTGCAATTTTGGACAGACTGGGTTTCAGGTGTTTTCGAGGTGGTGGGACATGCTACCAGGAACAGATCATGGCACAACATGGGCTGCACTGTGCGTGGCCCAGCAGATCCCATCTCTGTGGTTCTCGGGACTTCTAGCATTCAGTCCCACCCTGCTAGCCTTGACCTACCCACAGTATGCAGGTATCCCACACCATTGTGAGCTCCTTTCCTGGTTCAGAGAGGGCAATCCAGCACTCTCCAGCACAACACCACCTCTCCCCAACCCCCAGGACTCTACCCAGCCTCTGCAGTGTGTGCCAAAAGGAGCACACACACAATATGTCTCATGAGGTGATGACTCCCTTGAGGAGGGAGAAGACCTGGATGTCCCCAGGAATCTTTCCCCACATCCTGTATGCTGCAGTGGTTTAGAGGGAGAGGAGAGAAGGTCAGATTTGGGACAGAGAGCTCATTCAGGTTTGCCATACCACAGAGAAGGGTCAAAACAGGACACATACTTCCCCCTGAAAGTCTAGCACCACAGAGCTAAAAAAAGGGTTACTTTTAGGGACCACTTCTGTTAATCAAACTCAGTTTGAAGCTTGACTTCCTTTCAGCTAAAGAGGTGCTGGAGCAAAATCTTTCTGGACATTTGTGAATGGGAAAGATTTTTTTTAATTAAAAAACAACAACAACAACAACAACAACAAAAAGTAGTTGCCCTGGGTCATCCTGTGTATTTTGACAGCATGTTTTGGGGCCAGAGAAGAACCTCCCACTGGTGGTGGTCATGTCAACCTTGCAAGCTGCAGCCTTTGGTCAATACCTCTCCATGAGATATTTCTTTTTGTTCTCACTCCAGGGAGAAGCTGGGAACAGCCATGTGGGAAGGATAGTCAGCAAAAAGGGACCTTGTGGAGCATCCTCCTGACATAGGCACTTTGGCAGGTCCTCTCCTGCTATCTCAGGGTTTGATGGAGGAGCTAATGCTGGTGCCCCATAGCAGAAGAAGAACTGAAGAACTAACTGAACAAGACCAAAGCTTTCTACCTTGTTCCTTGAATAGCATCTGAAGTGGAAAAAAAAAAAAAAAAAAGTCAGAATTTGTCCATTAATGGGTGGTTTTCAAGAAACAGTCAGCATTTCACCTGACTGCATTCTTTTCGTTAAAACACTTGCTTTCAGAATACATTTAAGGTGTCTTATATTGAAAATAAAAGAGAGCAAGCCAGAAGGTTTGCAGCTGAGAGGGGTGTTGCAACATCTCCCAGCCAAGGAAAAGCTGGTAGACCCTGCAGTCAGCTGAAGAATGCAAACCCAGGACACCTGCATGACAAGCATCACCCAGCAGCTGAAAGAAATATCAGATTGTCATTTTTGGCCAAAAAGCCCAAATGGCCCATAAAAACAAATGTCCTGCCCTGCTCAAACCTGTTCACACATGTACATAGATTCAAGAACATGTACATACTGCCCCATATGGGCATGCACAGATGCCCTCACATGTTCACACACGTTTACATATAGATGTGCTGTACTGACCATGCTCACTTGCAGCTGGCCTTTGAATATTGGCCTGGCAATGTTTGTGGAGATGCAGGTAAGGAGCTCTGCTAATTGTTCCTACTCATTAGGCCACTCTGCAAGAACTTTCAAAGATGCAGTAGCATGGAAATGAGCAAGGCCAGAAGAATCCAGGGGGAGTTGCTCACTTGGCATCCCAGCCAAGTAAGGCCCAAAGCAGCCCCTCCTGTCCATTCTGCCCCAGCAGTGGGCTCCTGCATCCTCTGCCCCCCACTCAGCAGAAGCTCCTTGGCATGTAACTTGTTAACGCAGTGCAAAGCTTGGCCCCAAAGACTGGCATAGAGCCAGAGCATACAAGCAAGCCCCTGCTACACACACCAGAAAGACAATTGTGGCTGACAGCACCTGGGCCTTGGCCCGGAGATGCTGCTCCAGCCGACATCCTGAGCAGCAAGGCCAGGTTGGGCTCTGCGAGATGCTGTTTGCATGGCATTATTGTTCCATGGGAAACTGGCTGTCTTCCTGCTCTTCATCTGTCAGCAGGATTTTCAGAGAATATGCTCCCAAATATGAAGTGAATGTGGCAGGCTGGGCTGGAGCCCTTTGCTAGAAACCTGGATGTCAGAGTGTGTCCGGTTTAATCCCAGAGTCTGTGAGAATCAGTGTAAAGTAGCATATCAAGTGAACTTTTCACTCTGTGGCAGGAGGGATTACCACAGCCCCTTTGTTTGTTGTGCACTGCGTAACTGAAAACACTTTAACCCTTTATTGCAGCCCTTCGGCACTAAGTACCCATGAAAATTCCTAGGCAAACTGCAGCTGTTTCACTCTCCGCTGGGTGGGGGGAGACGGGTACACTCATTTTTGAAAAGCTGCCTTTCCTGGTCTCCCTCTCAGCTAGGGGAGTGGGTTCTGCTTTAAAATGCTTCATGACCAAATTTCCTGTGAAGGTTTTGTGCTAGGCAAATGTGTTTCCAGCCACATGAGGTGGTGAAGGCAGCCCCAGCTGCTTCTAACTTGTGCATAACCCAGGCCTTGTGAAGGCAGGGAGGAGACTCTACCAGTGAGATGTACAAGCAAGTTTTGCAGCTATAAAGCACCAATTACAGCCCTTTCAGCACCCACATAGCTCACCAGTCTGTCATCTTTTACGGCCCAGTGTTAGTCCAGTTCCAAGGAGAAAAAATACACAAGAATACCCTGCCAAAATATTAAAGTGAGATCATTTTTATTAGAAATGTTCCCTTTAGGGAGGCAAATTCTGATGTGAAGCAAACCAGAAAAGTTATTCTGTTTTAAAATGAAGGAAAATATAAATTCTGGTCTCTGAAAAGATTCTTTATTTGATCAATCACTGGTGCTGGCCTTCCATCGGTCTTGATCCTTTTCCCTATAAAATGTCTCCAAATTTCAGCAATATGGGAGAAGTCTCTGGGTGTCAAAGTGTAACAATTTCAATGTTCTTTTTCCTACTCAATAACTTTCCTGCAGTTGGAGAAAATGAATGGGAAATATAATGGGTAAAAGGCAGAGCAAAACTCCAGGGCATGACTCATCTCATTGCCCTCAGCTGCAAATTGAGATGAAAGAAGGAAAACTTCCCATTTCCGTTTTCACAAGAAGGACTTTGAAATCCATGCTGAAAAGCTAGGTTTGAAAGACAAATGGACTTTCCACCTCACTGGCAACTGGAGGAAAAAAACATATCCTGGGAGAAGAGAAGGAAAAAAAAAAAAAAGAAGAAAAAAAAAAAAAAGCTTTCTGCCTTAGGAAGTTGCTGGTCTGTCCCCTACAGCGTCTTCTCAGCAATAATGAGAATCCAGCTGGGCAACCCCTCACTCATCCCCTGATATTATCTTTAACACCAGCTCATGTGTAAGGCCTAGAGGAGTTTTCTGGAAGCATTTTAAATTATTTCATGTGGCTTCAGCACAGTGGCTACATCCCAGTATTCATGTCCAGCACAACAAGTGGGCACTGAAGTGCTTGAAAGCGAGTTGTCCAGTCCAGCCCAGCCCCTGAGCTCTCCAGACAGACAACCTGTACCTCTGCAGAGCAGTTCAAAGCACAGACCTGGGGTACTTGCTTATCTGGAGCTTATCTGGAGTTTAGCAGGCCCTTTAGACTCCCTGTCCCTTCTGGGACCAGTCTAAGACCAGTGGGTGTATCCAAAAGCTGCATCCATCCAGATGTGTGTCTGTATCCAAACAGATGCCTAAACTCACATCTTCCTTGCCACAGCCTGGGTGCAGAGCATGTCATCACCTGCACATGAAGAGATGCATCACAAAACAGCCCTTTTTCTTTTTTCTTTTTTTTTTTGAGTTTCCTTGACTGTCCATCCTCGTCCCTCAGGGAGGAGGTAGGCATGCCCATCCCAAAAGGGGTGTGGGGATGCAGCAATAAAGCCAAGTCAGGCTGTCTCAGAGTACAAAAATTTTCCCATCACTGAGATATTAGTCTCTTAAAGTTCATGTAAAAAAGACACCAGGCTGGACCCAGGATAAGGACAAAGTGAGGGACAGCCTGGCCTCCACTGTGCTGGAGGGCAGAGAGACATGGGTCTCTGAATCCCTCAGCAGACTATTGCTGTGGTTAATCCCCTGGGTGATAACATCTCTTCCTCATTTCTAGTCAGAGTTTGCTGAGCTTCAATTTCAAGCTGAAAGGTATTGTTATACCCTTTCCTATTTTTTCACTGGATTAAACAATCATACCCAAACAAGCATCTCTTCCTCTTGGAGGTGTGACATGAATTTCAGAGATGTAGTTTCTTAAACTCTTGCTGCAAAGTGGGTCCTGCTGTTGTTTGCCAGCTTCATTTTGGGACATGGCAATGGCACTGCTGACACCAAGTGCTCCCATTGCCAGAGCATATTAAAACAACAGCCACCTCCTCAACACTTCTCTGCTTGGACCTCTGGGGCTGCTGAACCCATCTGGGGCTCTCCTCATCCATGCACACAAAGTGTTTCCCCAAAGATGTGGCACAGCCTGCTCATTGAATGTGCTCCATCTGTGACTCTGTCCCTCCCTCCCCTATCAGCACTCAGTCAATACCTTTGCCTTTGGAAAAGACTTCATGAGGAACTCTTTTCTTTTACTTTCACTCAGTTCCCTATTATTTTAACAGTTCTTTTTCCAGAGATATTGAGCAAACCTCTGGCTGGTAGAGAACTTGTTCATTTTTAGGAGGGTCCCAATTCTCTCTCACTGTTTTTCTCCTCTTCTCTTCTAGAAAAGAAGATACTGTGTTTTCACATGGCAGATGCTGTTTGTTAATAACCTGCAGCCAACTCTCACTGTGTTTTCAGGCACATAGATGAGATCTTGCGTGGGTCCATTTTGAATTAGCAGTAGCATGGGCTTGGCTGACTTCCAGAGAATTCCTCCCTGCTCAGTCAGGAGACACTTCCCACCCTTGTAATTTGTTGTTTTAACAAAATCCTATGACTTTTGTCTGCTCCATGTTTCCCTGCTTCTTCTCCTCATCCTAAGAGTGACTGTGCTCTGTGCCCCCCAGGTCTTCACATCTTCCTGGCAAGACGAAGACGCACTGGACATCAAGAAATGAATGGTACCCATAAACCACTAAATACATCCATCCTTACCTCCCCATTAGTTCCCCATTTGTTACTCCCAAGCACTGGACTGGTGACCCAACCTCGTGGGAAAAACTTCAGTCCTAGAAGGCAGGTGACCCAAGAGTTCCCAGAGTGCCAGTATTTGGTGCAGAAGGATCAGGAGGAAGGTGATGAGACCACGACAGGCCTGCTGTGAGCACACATATGAATTCAAATGAGTGAGAAGTCCATGCATGGGGAGGGATGCAGATGTGCCCAAGCCCCATGGGGCATACTTGGTAAAGAACATGTGTAAGAGAGCACATATCAGTGGGTGCATAAGCCATGGGGGAGGATGATGAAGAAGTGCACAGCCCCACAGTAACTTGGTTGGGCGTCTCATCACATGCAGCATTCCATATGCTTTAGGACACAGGGGCATGTTCACATGCAGGCTGTGCAACAGTGCATGGGGAACACATGTCCCAGAGGGTTGTGATGATGTGAGTTTGACAGGCAGGTTGTGAACACACATGAGTGAGCTGAGTCTGTGAGAACACATGGGGGCGGGGAGGAGGAAGAGGATGCCGCACACAGATAGTGCTCGGAGACATTGTGGATTACTGCTGCTAATACCTCTGGTAGGAACAGAAGTCTGCTGGCTGGGAGCGGGAGCTGAAAGCTGAGCCCCTTTTTATATTTCTCTGTTCCCGCCTGCACTAATCCCTTTGAGCCCCAGGAAAAAGCTGCAGAGAAATCAAACGGGCTGTTCATTCTGCCCTAGCATACCCGGGATTAATTAATTTGGGATTTGTGGGGAGTCACAAGGTCATGCTCCCCCCACTGGCAGATCTGGCTCTGCAAGGCAATGGTAGGGGGCTGAGTGGCCCCGTCCGGGGGAAATGCCCCAGCACATCATGGCCTGGAGCAGGTCCTTGAGATGGCCACCCTGGCAGGGTGCTGATCGTTGAGCAGGGTCTGACCCAGGGTGCCAGGCCATGGGAAAGCATAAAGGTGAGGGAAACTGGCAGGCAGCAATTGTGTCCACGTCCCACAGAGATCAGCCCCCAGCTAGAGGCAGTGGGGAGGATCCTGCCTTAGGCTGGACCCCTTCCAGGAGAACCATGTTTCACTGTCTGTCTGTATGGCCTGCTGCTTGGACCAACAGAGAAGCAGAAGCACACCAAAGAAGTGTCTATCCCCAACAGTAAGGACCATACTTCATCCCAAGTATGGTCCTTACTGTTCTGTGGGACAAAAGGATGGGGCAGGAGAGATGAGAAGCTGGTCTTGGATGAGGAAGGCAGCACTGTCCTGGACTCATCAACATTTTGAGAGATAGGGGCAGAGAAATGACAGACAGCCTGGAGATATCTCCTCTGTGATGGGCAGATAGAGTAGGAAGGACTAGAAAGGGAGAAAATGCAAGACCAACAGGGCTGGAGACAGAACGCCTCAGTACAGAAAAACCTGTATCTCGAAGGAAACCAGGGACCTGCACTGGGACCACCTTAGATGACGACACAGCAAGGCAGAGGTCTTTCTCTCCAAGACGACAGGGTTGTTAGTCAGTTGGTCCCATAGACAGACACACCTCTGTAGTCCCTCAGACCACCAAGGCATGGCTAATAGGAATAACCTGCCATCACGCTCTTTTCCTGAATAATCCTCTTGTCTACTCCAAGTCTTGGTGTGCAAACATTTGGCTCCTGCCACTGGTCAGGACTCATGCACAATTCCCTCTTGTCATTATGCACATTGCACTGTTTGCCCCACTTATCCCTCCCAAGCAGGGAGCTGTGATTGCCATTTGAAGACAGTGTCTCAGATGCCAAATCCCCTGTTTCCACTATTAGCGGTTACTTAAATGATTCAGAAATTTGTTTTCAGGGAGTAGTTTAGCTTATGATGTGGGTTTTCTGAGTGTTTGCCTAGGAAAACTCATTCTCAAGAGAGCACATGCATTTCAAACTGTAATTGAATATTTGTGGTCATTTGTTTGGGCTATATCTGCCCAGCACTTGCAAGGAAACTTCATTCATTTGCACCCAAAGTTCTTTGGAATCCAGAACTAGCATTTGTTCCAACTGCACTGAAAATTATGCTCAAGTCTAGATGCTCTTGGTACCAGGTCTGGCCAGTTCAAGGGCAGAAAATTTTGTGAAAGAATGTGGGGCCATGCACTGCACATGCTACAGAGGAAACAAGAGCCCAGCACAGCGAATTTCAGGGTACAGAAGTATGAGTGCTGAGCCTGTGGCCGTGAAGGGACAACATAGGAAGGAAATGGTGACTTCTAGCCCCTCGGAAGGGACACGGGAAGCCCAGGACCTTCCTTTGGTTTCAGGGTTGGAGTGGTCATTAAATCAGCCCTCTGGCTACTAACACCCAAATGAAAAGAGTCTCGTGTGAACAGGAACCAAAACTGGTCCAGCAACAAGACCTGGTCCTCATCCCCTCATGGACAGCTATTTGCCACAGTAACATTGAGTTCATGAGATACAGACAGTTTTGAAGCTGGCCAAATGAAGGTGCTTGATTTGTTTCATGCTGTCCCTGGCTTCAAGGGACACTCACTTTTTATCACCTTGCTCCAGCCACAGCAAATTCCTTTTGACACATCTGAACCCTTAAAAAAATGGTTTGCCTGATCACTGGCCTTCTGCTAGGCTGAAGAGCTCTGTACAAGCCTGAACCTTACCTCTCCAAACCAACATGACCAGCCTTGCAATCCTCTGGCTCCTAGGTCTGGACTTTCTTCTCTCCCACCTCTACTCCAAGCCCCCATGGAGCAGCCCAAAATTCAAAATGCCAGCCAAGCACGGAAGCCTGAGGCTGGCTGCATTGACAGTACAACAGCTCCTTGCCCATCTCCAAGAATTTTTCTGAGACAGGGATATATCTGGTGGCAGGCAAAAGCCCTCATCCAACAGCAACGTATTTGCAGCATGGTTTGTAGTGGTGGCATCATGAGGTACCTGCATCAGGCAGCATGGGCATGCACTCCCAGTACACCAGGTAAGCAGCAGCCTCTGGGCAGTGTGGGCAGGATCAGGCATGAGAATGCCTCCTGATACATAGTCCCCAATCTGTGAATCAGTACCCAACCTTTGGTCCCTTGGCAGCACCACAGATGCGATGACAGTGGCCATCGTATCATTCATTGGGGTTATTCCAAAGTGAAATGGTGCTGTAGTGTTGGATGTGAAAAATTGCCTGAGGATTACTGTAGACAGAAACTCCTGTTTGTGGTCAATAAGGATCGAAAACCTCATGGAACAGAGACATTTCAGCTGCCTCTCCTCTGCTATAATGCAGTGTGTCCTAAAACCAGAGATCTTGCTTTCCAGTGGTCACACAGACGTGTCTTCTCTCTAGTCTGTCTCAGCAGGAGTCAAAGCTGAGAAAGTAAAGGCCAACAAACAGGCCTCTCACACATCTGGGTGGTCTAGCTGATGTACAAAGCTCTTGCTTAGCATGAAGAGCCCTCCTGAGGAACAGCCTGCCCACAGGCAGAAGAGACTGCCCCAAGTGCAGACAGACAAGGAACCAGGAAGAGGTTCTTCACTGAGAGGGTGGTTGCACACTGGAACAGGCTCCCCAGGGAAGTAGTCACTGCACCAAGCCTGTTGGAGTTTAAGAAACATTTGGACTGTGCACTTAGTCACATGGTCTAAACTTTTGGGTAGACCTGTGTGGTGCCAGGAGTTGGACTCAATGATCCTTATAGGTCCCCTCCAACTTGGAATATTCTATGATTCTATGACAGGCAGCAGCTCTTGACCTGCTGTACCCCAGAGCTCACTGAGCCCCAGATTCTGTCCTCAGCTCAGTATCAGCCTGCCTATGAGATGTACCTGAAACACCCCATGTCTGAGTCAGCTAGCATAATTATTTGTGCAAATTGCTCATATGAAATGGTCTGAGAGCTCAGAGCCAGGGGAGTGTTTTCCCCACCTCTCTGTCCCACAGAAACCTGGGCACACACATCAAGCATGGTCAAAGGCCTCCCTAGGAAGGACTGGAGGTAAGACTTATGAGATGGAGCCCTTTTTCTCAGAAAGCAACAGCACTGAAAGGGCCTTAGGTGATTGTGGAAACAACATGATCAGACCACAAGCTTCCAGGACAAAAGGGAGCTTAGCAGGCAAACAATCTTGTGGGCTTAGCAAAGGAACAGTGAATAGAGGAGAACAGGCTGATCTCCATGTGTGGTGTAAGCAAGTCCATCACAGCAATATGGGCATGGCTCTGCTGTCTGCACTTGAAAGCAGTTGTTGGCAACATGGAGGCAATGCAGAAAGGATGCAGAAGAACAATGGGTGCTCAAGAACTGCCTCCAAGTGAAAGATGGCAGCAGCTTTGGGTTGTCTGCAAGATGCTCAAGGTGTGGCTTGACCTGGATGCCCCCAGGGAGGTTACTCAGAGCAGACAGGTCTCAGTTCTGCAGAGGCCAAATGGTGAAATGCAGCAGACACACATACTTTTCAGAGGGGAAACAGTAAAATATGGGAACAGCAAACTTGAGGACGAGGATGCTCACTGATTCTCCAGACCCAGGGCTGGCCATCTCTCTTCTGGAAACCCTGCTCCAGATTTGGCCATGGATCTGGGCTAGACTAACACCCCTTCAGTGAGGTCCTGTCAGAATGGGAGACCAGAGGGACAGACTTGTCCCTCCATGCCACGCTCTCCATCTTGCACAGCTTAGGGGAACATAAAGATCAGGAGGGTGCACAAGACATAGTGTAGGTCTGTCTCTTTTTTTTTGGACAGGGCCTTAGATAAAGAGCAGGAGCAAGGATTAATGAAGCTGTTGCCACAGGCTGCTGCACTACAAGTTTTTTTCTGATGGAGCAGAGCAGGTTAAAGCACTCAAGCCTGCCCACCTTTGTCTGGCAACTGATCCAGAAGCTTGTCCCTCCCTGGATACATGAGCCTGGCCTGCTTGCTTGTCTTCTCCATTGTCTGCTCCTCACCTGCACAGCCCGAGCATGTCATTGATGGCTGGTTTTGGGTGTCTGGAAGCCCTCCTGGTGTGGCAGGGGCTGGGGCTGGTATTCCGACCTTGTGGCTGTCTTCCTGATACTGTTATCAACCTGGCATGGCCTCAGGTTTCACAGGGACCAGTGTTATCCATCAGGGTTTGCCAGGAAAGAAATTGCTGGGGAAGCAGCAGTGCCTGAATTTGAGGTGCATCTGTCCTCCAGGGCAGCCTTTCTTGCACCATGGGTCCCCCAGCCCTGCAGTGAGGCCAAGCCATTGTATTTCCATGCTTGAACTCTTCCAGAGGTTGTATGAAGCCCACAGCAGCCTGCACCAGCATCCTCTGCCCTGTCCCGTCAGCTTGTGGGGCCACTCTGCCACTGCCACCCAGTACACGGAGGCGCAGATATGCTTCTGCATCCAGCCACAGGTTTAGGTGTGAGAAAAATCTGGCTTTGAGAAAGACATGCCAAGAAAAGCCTCAGCAATATCAGAATATAACAACTGCTGCAAGGGAATGAAGAAAAATTGATCGCATTCATCCCACCCCCCTTAATGGCCAGCAGGACATGATATGGGGAAGCAAAAATCACAGGAACTGAAATACATGTCCTGGCTGTGCTTCAGATACAACCCAGCCTCTGACAGATAGTAGTTGAGGAGCTTTGTGAGCCAGAGGTTGTTGGATGAATCTGTCCCCCATGGTTTTATCTGCTTGTTTTCTGGAGCATTTAATGCACTTGGCCTTCCCAAATGCTGTGTAACAGAAAAATACTTCCTTTAGCAGGATTTAAACCTACTAGCATCTCCCCTTCACAAAGCCTGCTTCTCAACCCATTCTTAACTCAGAAAATAACATTCACTCTTAGGCTGTGACAAAGCAAGAACTTTTTGAGTATCAAGGACCACTTTTCAAGAAAATCTCCCTGATTTATACACACATTTCTTCCTTCAGCTAGCTGCACTGGAGATGCAAAACCTCCACAGCAATAAGCCTTCTTCCAAGTTAATGTTCACATGTCTACTCATTTGGTCCTTTGTCATAATATTGACAATCTACTTGGTGCAGAAGTCAGTTCACTGATCTTTAGCTTCCTAGGTCTTACTTTCAAAAACTGGTATCATATTTACTGGTTTCCAGTCTTCTAGGACAGAAATTTGGACAGCAGGGCCCACAAAGCACCTAACTCCACTGCAAGCAAATGCAGTATACCCTGGAGACTGTTTCTATCCAGTTTATCACTTCATTTTGCAACTTTCCAGCTTGAATCTTTAGCACTAGGTGATTTCTCAGCTCTTTCCAGGGAAGCAGTGCTACAAACTCCAGTAAGAGGGAAGGATTCCCACACAGCTGTGTTCTTCTTCCACTGGTGGGTGTAGGGTGTAGGGCATCTCCCTGCCCAGTCTGCAGTAATTGTGAATCACTTTGGGGCTGCCTATTACCTCTTCTCTGGGCAGGGAGCCCCAGCTACTCTTTGGTTCTGCTCTGGAAGCAGGTACCATCCCACAGGACAGAGGCTGGGGCAGGCAAGCAGGCTCCTGTCTAGTTTCAGGGACCAGGATAAATCCCAGCAAAGAAAAATGGTATTTTCCAGATGCAGCTTTACTCAGGGGAACAGAATTGAACCTAGGGAAGGCAGCATTTCCCATTAGTTGCTTCAGAGGCGGCATGTGCATTGTGTTCATATGCCATGCTTATTCCATCCCACTAGGCAAACACCTGCTTCTCACAGCTCTGCTGGCTGCGTTATTTCAGGGGAAATGAGATGGTAAGGCAGGATCACATCCATGTATGTGCCTGAGCCTGCAGGCAAGCAAGGGTGCGCAAGGTGCATATGTCACCCATCATAAGAGAGAAGGGAAGATTTTGTACCTCTCACTGATTCCAGTGAGGAGTTACTCTCCCAGGTGAAGCCCCTGCTCATGCCTCCCTACTGCCAGAGCAGCAGCAAGTTTCTCCCATGCCAGAACCAGTGAAGAAAGCCATTCCTCTGCAGAACATTTCTTCCCCACCGGCAGGGATGTAGCACTAGCCCATCAGCTCCCTGGGAGTACGGCAGGTGAAGCCAAATACTTTTGCTAATCCCAGCTCCGAAGAGCTGCTCTCAGGTTACAGATGATGTGAATAGGATCTATGTTCCAGGGTGATCAGACTTCCTGGAATTTCTGCAGGACCAGTTATCTGTTCCTGTAACCATCTGCAGCTGAATGTGCTGGTATGGCCCAAGTCCAAAATGCCCCCATCCCTTCAGAGCCTGATCTAATGTCTGGGTGAAACACGGCTGGCAGCAGGAAACTTACCCTGCAGCTTCACACATGGGTCTCCATTATTGAACAGCCAGAGCACCTCTGAAACTTGATCTCCGCAGCCTCCAACAGCCCAGACAAGAAGAGACAAAGAGACCCTCGGCCACCGGACGTGCCGAATGTGACTCCCTTACTTAGAACCAACCACAACCTGACACTGCCCTTGCAGATCCATTTAGGGTTGACTCAGCTCCCTTGCATCACTGAGAGCTTGCAGCACTCCTGAAATGTCCCCATGCTGTCCCTGTTCTTAGAGGAGTGTCTCAGATGAGGAGGAATCCTCACGTTGCAGCCTGCTACTCTCCTAATAGGACCAATGCCTCTTTTAGGATGTCGAGAGATGCCCAGGGCTGGGCTGATGGTGAGATATTGTCCTTTGCTCACAGCTCACCAGCAAAGTCAATTCACACAGCAAACAGCCCAAGTCATGTGAATGCAGCCACTGAATTTCCTTCTGTGCACCTTGCTGAAGATGCTGCAGCCTGGCATTGCAGTACGCACTGGTGTTTTCACTCCATCACTGCCAGTGCTGGCTTTTTGGAAGGAGCACAGCGGCATGCTTTAAGGTCTCCAGGCACCCCTGCAGGACTTGGAGGCCACGCAGGCTGAACCCTGTCCACAGGCTATTCTGCTGCTAACCAGGCAGCTTCCAAGTACCACCCTGTTCTGCAGCTATCCCATGGGTTATGGCAGCAGAGCTGTACAGATTGAGCAGATGTCACCCTTCTGTGAGCTTTGGAGATCAGTAGATGCAGTTACACTAGTTAAACAGCACTGTGATTCTGTGATTCTCTTGTATTCACATGAAAAGAGCTTTCATGCAGGACTGGTGTCCAAATTTGGGTTTGACAAGAGCAAACCCGTGAGGGCCAGAGAATGTTGCTGAGCTGCCCCAATTCATGGTGTGCACTTCTCTCCTCTATACTGCCCTGGTCAGGCCTCACCTGGAGCACTGTGTCCAGTTCTGGGCTCCCCAGTACAAAAAAGACAGGGATCTCCTGGAAAGAGTCCAGCGGAGGGCAAAAAAGATGATATGGGGCCTGGAGCATCTCCCCTATGAGGAAAGGCTGAGAGACCTGGGTCTGTTCAGCCTGGAGAAAAGAAGGGTATCTTATTAATGTTTACAAATACTTTAAGTGTGGGAGATAGAGAGATCTGGCCAACCTCTTTTCAGTGGTTTCTGGGGATAGGACAAAGGGCAATGGCCACAGAACGTATCATAGGATGTTCTGCAACAATATGAGAAAGAATTTCTTCACAGACTGGGTGATGGAGCACTGGAACAGGCTGCTCAAGGAGGTTGTAGAGTCTCCTTCTCTGGAGATATTCAAGGCCCATCTAGACACCTACCTGGGCAACCTGCTCTAGGAAACCTGCTTTGGCAGGTGGGTTGAACCTGATGATATCTTGAGGTCCCTTCCAACCCCTACAATTCTGTAATCACACAGGAGATATGGCTTGCTACAGCTGCCAGAGCCCACCATCCTGCCAGGGTCTGCGTGCTGCTCCTGGGACAAACACCACGTAAGGAAGATGGAAGCACTTTACCTGGTGTGTCCTGGGCAGAAAGGAGGTGACAGTTCCACTACCAGCAAGTCCAAATCCTGCTACTATTCTAGATGCTCATCGGGCAGAGGCTGAGGATGATGGGCAGCACAAAGCAGCACACAAAAACCTTCCTGGTGACAAACAAGGCCGTGCAGGCCCTCCCAGCTGCTGCCAGGTCCCTCGCCCATGGAGCTGAGGCCTGAAAGCCAGGCAGTGTGATGGTGGCACCCCAGTCTGTGTCCGGCCTGCTGGGGTAGAGCCGTCCGGAAGAAGCAGAGCAGGGTTTCTAGGAGAACTCCAGCTTCGCCATTGCAATCTGGCTCCTGGAGAGCTGCCTGTGCCCTGGGGAATGTGGCTTCTGACTGAACTCCAAAGGCTTTTGCAAGCCTTTCAATCCCAAACACAGAGGCTGAAAAGGGGCGAGTGCCCCCGCGGAGGGGAGAGCAGTGGGGTGGGATTAGATTGGACCCTAACGCCGCGCTTTCAGCCGCAGTGTCTGAGCAGTGCCGAGAGAGGTTAGGATTAGGGGAAATTTTCAGACCAAAAGGGAGTTAAGCAGTTCTCTCTTCACACGCACAGAGGGGGCACACCCGAATCTCTCCCCTGCAAAAGGCCATGCTGGGGGCAGGAGGCAGGGGGCAGCCTTTGTCCCTTTGATTCAAAGCAGAGGGTAATTAGGTAACGGACTTAGGGCCCAGGGAGCACCATTCCCTGCCTCCACAGGGATCTCTCCTTCTTTCTCTGATTTCTTTCATCCTCCACTCAAGTTCCTAAATCTATCTTTAGTAGGCTGTTAATTGAATTAGCCCAGCACCTTTCATTGGGAACAACTTCAGACAATTTCAATACAGGATGATTGCTTTTTACAACCTCTATATGGGTTTTAACAGCAACCACAGGGTTTTGTTTAACACAGAGCTGAGGCAATTTATTCTGGATGCCTCTCATGAACAAGTCAAGAAGTGGGATTGAGTCGGGTTGGGCGCCTTGCAGACCAATACTTCATCCCCTGCCCGAGGTAGCATATGGGCAGAGTGCCCAGTGTGTGATTCCTGGTATTTGTAACCTCACATTACTACAGAACCCTTGGACAGGTGCACACACAACTTTGGAGGCCACAGCACTCATTCAAGCCCTAGTGGTACATCTCAGCTGGGCTAGCAAAGGGGTTGAGGCAGCCCTTTAGGGAAAGGGAAGACATTGCTGCTATTCCCGTAATCTCCCCCATCATTTTCCACACTTGCATGATTCCCCCACAATGTAGAGATGCAGGCACCAAACACTGCCACGCCTTTATTGCTCACTCATCTCCTCTTTCTCTCTCTTTTATGCATTCACATAAGATGTTCTGGAATTGCCTCTGTTAACATCCCATACCTACATTTTTAAGTGACATCAGTTTCCATCAGGATAACAGTCTGGATGGGCCCTGTTAAGCCCAGGATCTTTGTGGAGGAATTTCTCTCACATGGCCTGAGAGAAAGAGACCAGATGTGTCTCTGTACCTGCTACATCTCCATTTATATGTGTGTGTACTGCCTGCCACGTGGGATGGCTGAGCTCCTGTCCCTTACCTCCCCTAGGAGGAACTGTCCTGATCAAACATAAACTGCTGCTGGATAGATGCCAGCCCCACAGACTGCAACGACATGCAGTACCCCTATCTTTCTGGTGGCTCATGACTTCAGGATATCTTCCAGAGATGTTGAGATAGTTGCATCAGCAATTCCTACAGACAGCAGTTTTGTGAAAATGAGGCTGTCTGGATGGTTTGCATGCAGATCTGGGCTACTCCAGGCCCATCCCCTGAAAGACAAGCCTGAGGAGACAGCCTCCGAATTGCCAAATTTCTACTCTGCCCAATGAGCTGCCCACAGAGGGGTTATGTGGCAACTTTCCCAAAGGGAGAAAATGGCACAGAATGAGCCTTACCCTGCCTCCTCCTCCCTGTTTCCCATCTTACTTGTCTGGCAACACTTAATAATGAATGTGTCACAAAGTGGGACTGGTATGGAGTATTCAGCCCATGAAAGTGAGCAGCCTTTCTGTGCTCATATTCCAACCTCTGCTGTAATTTGGTCAAGGAATTGGTCTTGGAATTGCCATAGACCAGCTCTGTGTCTGCTTTAAGTCACAGATGAGCTCTGAGAGGTCAAAAGCCCTGCAGGGGCAAAGGAAGTGGCTCCAAACACCTCAGGAGAAGCGATCTGGTCTTTGCCTAGAGATTTCACCCAACCCATTCTTGCACCCATCCCATGAGCTAATTAAGTGGAAGAGCCAATAATATATTTATTAAGAAGAGCACAAAGACTCCAGGAGCATATAAACAGGACTGTGCAATTAATTACCCTTTTCATGACTGAAAACATCAGTTTCTTTATCCCAGCTCAGATCTGTTTGTTATGAAAATATTTCATCTCTGCTAAGGCTCAGGTGTATGACCCTGCACCTTGTGCCCTCGTTCCTGTGTCCACAGGGATGGAGCAGTGCCAGAAGGTGTGTGACTCCAACAGGGAGCATCTGCAAGTCTTATTATACAGGTGTTAAATGGCAAATAGCACATAAGTCTCTGGGAGGGTTTAGGGTTGTCTCCCAGTTCACCCCATCTTCCACTATGCAACTGCAGCAGTGGGGCCATGGAGTACTCTCCCTGGTGCCACGACTTGCAGCATATCTCAGGCCAAGCTTTACAAATACTGATGCCCCAGGGGGAACTGCCTAGTTTGAAGCCTGCTGGCACTGCCAGGCATGGAGATAACTTCTGCTCACCATAGCTCAGAGGCAGAGCGCTTTGCAGCCTCGCATCTTAGGAGCAAAAGCAGAGGAGTGGGCTATTGTTCCCAAAGAGCCTGAGAAGCCAGATGTGATGGGCATCCCAGGAAGACATCAGAATGGAGAACATCAGTCTGGATTTATGGCCTTTGGAGACAACAGCTGGAAATAAAAGCACAACATGTGGGAGCACAGAGGGCAGAGACAGGAGGAGGGGATCAAAGCATGGAAGGCATTTGCACTTAAGGATGGAGAAGATGTGCCTCAGTCCCTATTTTGCTTGTAGTATAGACATGTGACAGCCAAAAGCAAGCAGACCTCTGAGGAAACAGAGAAGATATTACAGATTTCAGGGGATTTCATTCTCATCCTTGCATATGTCCTCCAAACCAAGATACACCATCCAACATCTGTCTTTCCATCTGAGAGAGAACAGTAGCATCTCACCCAGCACCCTGGCCGGTAAGGTGAGGGGTTAGGCTGGAACCTGAAGGCAAATAATAGACATGTTGAAGTGCAGAAGAGACAGGCAGATGCCTTCCCAAGTGACAAATCCACATTTGCAGAGGTGGAAGTATGGCCAGTGCACCTGAAAAGACAATCATAACTTGTACAGACTGGTGGAAAAACATCTGTATATGCAGACTGCCTGTCATGGCATAAGCTGAAAGGCAATGAAACAGCCCAGGTTCTTTAATTCTACGTTTGTCACAGGAAAGTTATAGGATCTGTAAGACCCATGTTATATAAAGACAAGGCATAGTGTTGCTTGCTGTCCCCCTGTTTGTGTTCACAGCTGCTGGGGGATCTCACCCTTGCAAAGCGCAACACTGTGTATGTGTAACCTTCTCTCTGTGTTGGAAAGAGTAGGAAGATTTGTGTCTCATGATGCTCCCACAGTACTTTCTCCAATCCCTACTGTGCTAAAAAAATATCCAGGCCTCATTTTGCTAGGTGCTGGAAATGCACTTACAGGCAGTCTAGGGTAGAAAGAAATTTATCCAGAATCCTTCAGGGAAAAAATGACAAATTCAGGAACTGAATTAATTCAGGGCACACCTGCCTAATACCTCCAGACCATTTTTTCTCTCCTGCTATCTTTCATTTAATGCGCACTTTGGAATAGTACTGAGTAATTACAGATGTTCTGGGCAAACCTGCAGGTTACACCTCTAGCTGCACTGCTCATGATTTGCAAGGCAGAATGTGTAGAAGTAAAGAAGACTTGGAAGAAGTAATTTGAAAATCATTTCCCATGATGACTTATAAAACTGAACAAAAATATAGGTCAGATAAGGCCTCTGGAGGTCTCTTGGACAACACCCTTCTCAACGCAAAATTTGAATTTAGATCAGATTGTTTGGGCCTTGTATAGTTGAGGGGTGAAAATCTACAAGGACGAAAATCTTTGGGCCTCTTGGGGCCCCTGTTCCACTGCTTGACTGCTTTCAGGATTGATACATTTTTCCTTATGTCCCATCGGAATTTCTCATGGTGCAACATGCTCTCATCACTGCTGTCTGTGTGCACCTGTCTTGTCTATGTGCAACTCTGTATACCTGAGTTGTCTTTTTCTTCTGTGGAGTCCTCTTTAGGTATTGGCACAGGCAGTTACATGCCCCTCAAGCTCCTTTTCTCCATGTCCAGCAAGCCTGGTTCCTTCCACCTCTTCTCAGTCATTACATGTTCCAGCCCCTAACCATCTCTATGGCCCTCAGTTGCACCCATTCCAGTGTTCAGGCAACTTTCTTTGCAGAGTAGACCAAAACAGGACACAATATCCGTATTTGTCCTTCCCAGTGTACTGTCGTGTGAGGTCAATCCATCCCAAGTACCAAAATTTGCATTTGTCCTGACCCTCATGACTTTCCCGCCTGCCTATTTCTCAGTCATGTTGAGGTTCCTCTGAATAGCAGCTCTGGCCTCCAACATACTGACCACTTCCCTCAATTTAGTGTCACCCACAGTCTTGCTGTGGTTACATTCCCTCCTCTCATTTAGGTCACAGCAACATAGGGAGTCTTCACTTCATCCTCCTAAATGGAAAAATTGGACGTCTCCAAAGAGAAAAGGCCTGTGATTTTGGTCAAGTATTGTATTGGTCAGTGCATCACCCAGCATGTCTTTGGAGAGAAGGGTTGAGATGGTTTCAGAAAGCAGTGAGCCAAGCCTGCTCCTGGGTGAAGTACCTGAGTGCTCCATACTGTTAAGCTCCTGGTAGGAAATACAGCCTGAATACCAGGTGGTGAACGTCTGCTTATTTTGGAGCTCTGAACACTGCTGTCAGCATTTTTTCTTTGTTGACCACCACTTATGCTTCTGCATAAGCTAAAGCTTTCTTTCCAAGGACCTCTCAGGCTGGGTTACAAAAGAAGCTGCAGCCAAAGAGGCAAGACCAAACCAGCAGAGCAGCCAAATGCATCATGTCATGGGCACAGGTCCAGAACCTGCCTCCTCCCCAGTAAACTATTTAGCTGTATGCCCTGCCTACAGCCCCTAACACCACAAACCATGAGGTGAAACCTCTCCAAGTGGCATGCAGAGCTTGAAGCCGCTCCTCTGTCTGGCAGCTGTAGCAACACTTCAGCTCCATAGTTCAGATCTGAGCTGGGGCCAGTACTTGGGGCAGGCCTGATATACCGACTGTCCACAAGCCCTTAAAGGCAGATAAAACAAATCCTTCACTGGGGTACAATGTGGGATATAAATTGCAGTGAGGGATACCAGAGGGTGAGATTATGGGGAAAATGTTTAGCAGAAGTAGGAGCAGAAGAACAAGAGCTTGTTGTCTGTGACCTAGGTCTCCAGGGTAGTCTTCAGACCACAGTGACCTTAGCAGGAGAGCTGGGCCATGTGCTTCTTGACAAGCTCAACTTCACCCCCGAATCCAAGAAGCTGCTGGGCTGCAGTTCCTTTGGTGTCTTTCCAGGTAAAAGCATGTTGAGATGGACAGCACAGCCTTTCCTATCTTCTTCTCCATTACTGTTGGACAACAGAGGTCCTTAAGTGCAACAGAGACAAGCTGGCCATGCACAGCCAAGAGGGGAAGCCCCGTAAGGTGCAGAGAAGTCCAGAAAAAAGTGTATGCCTCTCGGAGAGCTCCTACCTCCCCCTGCCCAAAGGCAGGCACCTTGGGGCCAAGGCAGCAGCAGGAGGCAGCCCCCGTCTCTCCCCTGTGGTGCCAGGACAGGTGAAGACAAGTGCCTGAGCTGCCAGCACCACAAGCAGGGTGCACGCAGCAGGGAGCTGGTGGCAGACCCCGACAGCCAGGCAGCCCACAGCTGAGAGCTGTCAGGCAGCTGCCCGCTAGGGTGGGCTGGACAGCCTCACTGGCAGGAAGATCAAGGGCTGGAGGGTGGGAGGAGGACAATAGTCCATTTGGGGACTGAGCAGAAAAGGGCAGAGTCTGATGTAGAAGGAGGTTACACAGGGAGGAAGAGCCTGCGTGGTGTGATGAGGGATGCCTGGAAATACACGGGGAATCTGGGCTGTTCTCTGCCAGCCTGGGCAATGACAGGATCTCTTCCCACAGATGCTCAGAACAGGACAAGCTGTGCAGAGCAACATGAGGTGCTGCAACCCTTTTATGTCACACCAGGGCATCATGCAGGGGGAACCTCAATGATCCTGGTGCCAGCCAGGGCTAAGGTTCCACAAATAACCTCAGAAACACAATAGGCAGCAAAAACGTGTCGCTTAATCACAGATAAACACATAATCTACTCAGGTTTCTCCAGGGGGAATCCACAAACGGCGAGCACACTGGAGAGGAGGTAAACAACAAGTGAAAGGGAGAAAGAAGAGATGAAAGCAAGACAGTAAATCACAGGGGCTCCTGCTCTTCTCATGACCCTCACATTCTCTTCCCTGCCTGGAAAAGTTCAGCCAGGATCTTGGCAAGGAGGCACTTAGAAACCAGGAGTGTAAAGCCCAACCAGAAGCCTCACCGAGCAGCTAGATGTCTGTCAGACACCTCTGCATCTCTGCCAAGGCATGTGGAAAAGTGGCTGGAGATACACCTGCTGGGCCCAAGCAGTCAGTTGCCAAGATCTGCACTTCAGCACCTGGCCCTGCAGCTCCCTCCAACCCCAGGAAAGCAAAGGTCTCGGCTTTCTAGACCTGCACTTTGGACATAGCCATACTGGTGGAGACCATCCACCAGTCCCACTGCAAAACCCAGTTCCCCCAGAAAGGAATAAGAAAGGACACTGTGACCCAAGCTGAGTGAAGACAACCATTCTCATCCAGGCAAAACTATTCAGAGAGCAATGGGATGAAGATGCGCAGATGGTCTGGAGTAAGAAAGTGGTAGGCATTTCCTCCTTTCTTGACAGTGCCTCCTGACAGACCGCACAGTCCTGCGTTGGTCTGCCAGAGCAGATTCGCAAATGAGTGCAGGCACAAGAATGCAGTGGGAGTACAGACTCCTTTGAACATCCTTGCCACGGCACGGCCAGTGGGAACACATACCCGGAGAGGCCAAGCTGGGAGATAGCCACTGCTATGAGATCTGCCGTGAAATCGGTTCCCGGGAACGTTCTGCCAACCAGCCACGGCTTTCCTGGCAGGAGTAAACATTCACCAAAACAAAAGAAGATCTTGCTTTTTGTTTGGGATGTGAAAGTAAATTAAATCTGAATAATATCTTTGCCCTTAGCACTCCTGCCCCAGCCCTCCAAGGCCCATTTGAGCACTTGATCTTCGGCAGGTCCTTGTAGGGTGGATGTTGGGTGTTGCTCACTGGAGAAGCACCATTTCTAAAAAAGAGGAGCATCAGGCACAAAAGCCTCCACAAGAGCAGTTGCTGTCCCCTGACTTCGGGTTCCCTTAGCTCTTTCCCTGGTGCAGGCGTCTCTGTGCTGCCAGCACAGTGCAATACCCTGACGGCAACACTTAAGTGAGACTCATCACGATTCACCCTTCTCCAGCACCGAACAAGGTTACTGATGAATTAGGATTAGGTTTTTAGGTACAAACCTGAAACCAAAAGGTGACAAGTACAAACTTGTAAAGTCACTTGGACTTGTGACCACCTGAAAACCTTCCCGGGTGTCCCCCCTCCAGGTGCAGCCCAGACACCAGGAACAGGAGGCTCAGCACTGGTGACAAAGCCTGCTCTCACCCTTGAAAACCAGGCGGGGTCTGGCCCCACCATGGAATGCACAGTCCTGTCCAAGTATGTGTCAGTATGGACTGTCCCTCTATTCAAATGCTATGTCCCAGGTGCTCCAGACAAAGTCAGGACATTCCCCACCCCCTCTCAAAGCAATGGGTGGCCTACCTGGGAGTAAGTGATGATCTTCTAGGGTCTGGCACCAGGGGTGCAGGACTGCTGCCCAGGCCCAGTTCCTGTGCTGTGCTAACAGGTATACAAAAAACAGAATATACAGAATATTCTCCAGCCACCAGCCAAACATCCCTCCTGCTAAATGCATGACCTCTCTAAATTACCAGCTTTCTGTAGAGACCACACATAATGCCCGTGGATAAATCTCCCCTCTCCGGTTTCCGTTTCCATGAGGCCAAACTGCTGGCTCACACCTTCCTCTGCTCTTCATGGGGCATCATGCCCTGAACGAGAAAAGCCACCTGCTGCTTCGCTTCCTTCCTGAGACCCCCACAAGGGACCACAGACCCAGCTCCCCAGGTCCCCCTGCAGCCCCAGCAATGCTTAAGAAGCTCCACCAGTCTGGGCTGAAGGAGAGCCCAAGCAGCAGCACGGGGAGGATGCTTGTGAGAACAGAGGCAATTTTGTATGCCCTCTGAAGAGACTAGAAAGATGCAGCTTTCCCAAGCATGTGCAGCCCATCAGTGAGAACTCATGGTCCTTTTCCCAAAGGTTTACTTGACCTCCAGCCTGGATGCAGCCATCCAAGGGGGCAGGAGATCGGATCACACAGCCAGGACCATCACAGGTGGGTTTGAATCCTGTCGGAAATGGAGGCCAATTAGCAATGGAGAAGATGTGAAAGCATATCAGTGGAGGGATACTGGGTTGGATGGACCTGGCCAGATAACTGGGGATAGGGGGAAACTTGTGTGTGTGGACTGGGACCCCAGAACTTACAGCAGGAGACTGGGAGGGAGGGTGGGAGTCTCTGGAGGGTGAAGGACTAGAGGTGACAGAAGGGTTCCTTGTGTGTAAATGTTAGGAGCTGGTGGCAGAGGGGGTGACAGGATGTCACAGTGGCATCTGTGGCTAGAAGTGGTGCTGCCACATCCCCCAGTCACATGAGGGCAGGAGACCCCCAACCTTACAAGCATCAGTGCAGACACTGGCATGTCTTCTGAGCAAAGGTCACAAGGCCAGAGAGAGCCAAGCTTCCTTTCTCCAACACTGCCTCAGTCAAATTGTTCCAAACTAGCCATAACTCACCTTCAAATAAGCAGGCTGAGCCTCTTTGAAGCCTAAACCCTGCCCAGAGGGGCTGCAGACACCATGAGTCAGTCCTGTATTTATAGTGAGGCAGGAGCCAGGCAGGTGTTGGGGGCTAACAAGGGCACAACAGACACTGCACTCCCCTGGCCTGAGAAGTTATTTTTCCTTCAAGGAGTGAACATTTCCTGTGCCCCAGCCGTTCCCCATCTCCCTCCTCCCCAGGCAGCTGCACAGGTCCCACTGTCCCCAGGACTGCTGCACCAGATGGATGTGGCCTCCCATGGGGACTGAGGGACCCGTGCCTGCCCAACACAGCCGCAGGACTGGCAGCATCCCAGGCAGCAGGGCACTTCAGAGATGTCCCAAAACAAAGCCGTGGTGGGGGAGCTCCCTTCATGCACAGCTTGTCCCCAGCCTCACCGTGGCAGGGGCTGCAGGGTGCATCACTCAGAGGCTCACGGCATACTGTCCTGGAGGGCTGGGAAAGCCTCCACTCACACTTGCTTCCTGCAGCAGACTCCCAGCTCACTTCCACCTGTTTCCGATAAGCTTGCTAATCCAGCCCCATAATGATTCTTTATTAATGGATGCTGCTGTCTTCATTACATGCCTTAATTAGTGTTTTGTGAGCAAATTCAAGGGGATAAGAAGCGTGTCACATTTTCCAATGGGGGGTTTGAGCACAGCTACCAAAATAACTTTTGTCTGTGAAGCCGGAGTTCCTGTTTCACCCTGCCTGTAAGCCATCATCACAAGAGCTGTTTCTGCCTAATCTGGCAGGCAAGCTGGACGAGCTGAGCTGCTGCCCACTGCCCAGCCTCCCCTCCCTTCCTCTCTGGCTGGGCTCGCTGAAGTCCCACGAGCCAAGATGAATTTCAGTCATGCACAGACTTGAAAAGAGATCTGTTGTCGGGAATCAAAAATCCTGGAAAAGTCCAGTCTGCTGCTGCCCTGCTCACCGGACTGCTCTCCCCCAGCCACACTGTCTGCCTGGGGAGGGCATCTGGGGCTGCTGTGGTCCCTGATGGCTACTGAGACAGCCCCAGCTTCCTCGGGGAAACAGCAATTCCCATCAGATTCTGTTTTCTCCTGACTCCAGGTGGGAGTGACGTGGGAAAGCTCTGGCACAGGAGGCATCAGGATCCATGGAGCACATCCACAGCAGGAGCAGAGCCCAGCCATCCCCAGCCTTCCTGCTCTTTGTTTCAGCACAGGCCCACATAGGCAGTGCTGCTGGGCTGCCCTCGACTCCACCCAAAAGGAAAAAAAGCCAAAATAGTTTGTTAATGTGCCCAGTACCACTGCTGGTCTGGGCCAGAGGTGTCCATGGCTGGCACAGCCTGTTCTGCACCCAGCACCCCAAGGTAAGGGCTCCTCTGGGGGCAGCACATCTCCCAGTGCGCTGGGCACCCACTGGGCTGCAAAGAGGTGCTTTGGGACCAGCCCTATCCCACTTGCAAAGGGGAGAGCACACAGAGACACAGCCCTGGTCCTCCTGCCCAGCATCCTGGGGCCAGCCAGCATCCCATCCTCACAGCATGCATCTAGAGACCTTCTACAACTTCACACATCCCTGACCCAGTCTCCAAGCCCTCTTTATCCTGATCCTACGTATGCACTGATTTTGTCAAAACACCAGGGCTTTGTGTTTTCCTAAATTTCCTAAAATCTAATCTCATCTTTTTTTAAAAAAAAAAAAAAAAGTGTTGCTTGCCATCATTTCCAAGCTGTTTGCAGTCACAGCCTGAGCATGTCCTTGGGATTCCTCCTGGATTCTGTCTGATCCCAGGGTCATAATGCCAGGGAGAGGGAAGGATCCAGCACTGGGGAAAGCTCTCCTGCATGAAGCTCCCGGCTCATGCCAGCCCCAGTGCATTACAAGGGGAACAGAGTCTCACTGCAGCAGCATAGTGAGCTCGCATGAGCACAGATCATCTGCCCAGGTGCTGCAGTCATCTCCTCCTGCATTAACCCTGTGACATTCCCCCAAACACATCTTGGTTCCCATTAGGGCTTTCCCACTTTCCACAAGAGTGAAATGAACCAAAACTTGCCCCTTCGTCATGGCTCCGAGGAGAATTTAATTCCAAGGTTCAAAGCTTCCCGATCCCTTCCTAGATAAAAGAGTGATCTGCAAAAGGGGATGAGCTGGTTAATAAAAGCTGAATAATAAAGCAGGACAGAGGACTGTTCCTATACAGCACAGCACAGCAGGAGAGAAGCGGCTTTTCTCTGTGCGAGCCTTTCCCCAGTTAATAATTACAGGCCAGGACTGCCAGTTCCAACCCACTGCTCTGCAAGAAAAGGCAATTAATTTAAGACTAATAGGATTTTAAATTCAAAACAATCCCAAGTGAGTTTGCATGGCGGGCTGTGAATATGCCAGAGAGCCAGCCAGCAGCAGGCGGGGATAGAGGCTGGATTTGGCAGAGCAGCTGGAGGAATTAAGGATGAGGAGATGAAACTTTGTCTTCTGCAACCACTGGGCTGGTAATGGCAGCTCTTCATTCACAAGGCAGCTCAGCGGGGGGCTCTCCTCAATGGGAGCACGGCGAGAAGGCATTTCATTGAGCTAACGCCAGTGGCAGCGGCTGGACGTAAAAAGGAGCTGCTAGCCCATGCCAAGCCCAGACCACCTCTGCCACCAGGGCCAAGGGACTGCAGCTCTCCAGGCACCTGCAGCTCAGCCTGCAACACCACAGACACTCTGGGCCCATGCAAGCACCTCACAGCTGGGTTTCCACCTCCCATCCCAGATAGGCTGGTGCAAAACTTCCTCCCAGTCCCTGAGGGAGTCTCCAGCTTGCAAAGCTCAGGAAAACAGCGATGCCATGGCCCCTGTCCGAGGAGGGGGCTGGGAGGGCAGAGCAGGGAGCCATCTGTCATGCGAGTTGTGTGGTGATGGTGGGGTATAGACAGACACAGGGGCACTGCCTTCATCCCCTCCCTGGAGCCCTGCTGACTCACCAGCATCTGCAGAGAAATGCTGGAGCAGGAAAGGGTCTCTGTGGAGCCACCCAGTACCAGAAGTGCATGTAAAAACAAGAGAGCAAGGAAAAGAGTAAAGTGCTCTGCTATGGGTTGTGCTGGCAGGGATCTGCTTCCCACAGGGCTCTGAAGCCTAGCTGTCCAGAGCTGTGATGAGGCTGGAGCCCACAGCTCCTGCCTCTCAGGCTGGGACAGAAACCCTGCAAGGAGCACGACTGACCACTGCTGCAAGGAAAAGCTCTTCTAAGACTAAAAGTGCCTCTCCCAAAGTGTCAGCATTAAGGTATCTCTTCATTTCCCTCCAGAGCAGTTGTAGAAGTGGGCTCAGGCCCCCAAGTGGGCTTATATATCACAACACATCCAAATATTCTCGTGACGTCTGGGCCTTGGCATCTGATGTAACTGGAGCAACTTTCATGCTATGTCTGCAGGGAGCTCTGAGACATGGGGATCACCCTGTGCAGTTTCAGTGCCATCAGCCATCATGTCAGCAGCTTCAGCTCACCATGCCTATGCAAGGCAGGAAGAGGGAGGCTACATTTAGGAACACACAGCTCTTCTATACATGCGTGAGTGCCTTACGTTTGCCCAAATTTTATGAAGCTCCCCATGCAAGTCAGTGGGATTTCTATTAAGCCCTCTCAAGATCCCACATAATTCAGCCTGGTAAATAAGAACTGATGGTGTCTGTGCAGTGCTCTGCACTAACCTCAGTGCCTCTAGGACATGGAGAACCACTCATGTTGAACCACAGCTGTCCTGTCCCCTGCCAGCTCCCCGGGGAATTGCTGTCCAGATGAGGGGCTGAGGTCACGTCTCACACACCATGTTGGTCTCCAGGGCAAGACCAACGGAAATTATGGCCTTTGGCCAGCCATAGGAGATGTTCAAGAGAATGATGAAGAAGAGCTTCCCAATGCCAGACTGTTCCTCCATCAAACTTCCCCCACCCACAGGCTCCAAGCATGTAGAAACTTCTTCCTAGCCTATACCATGCAGTCGCCTCCTCTTGGCCTAATTTTAAGAGCTCATTTTTAATAAATTTCCCATTTTTCCTAGCAAAATAAACCTGAAACACCAACCTGGGCTACAACTCTGACTTCATCTGTGGGAGCTGGCTGAGTTGTGAAGCACTCAGTGGTGGTTCTTTCGTTGTGGGAACCAGTGGGCAGCTACCTGTAGTGGGTGAAGTTTCTCCAAGCAGGCTCAGGGCACACAAGGACCCACCAGCTGGGGGAGAGTTTCCCTGAAATGTCTTTGTCACTAGCTACAGAAAGGACATAGCCTCATGGGCCAAGGCTCTGCATCAAGCAGGGGACTGGTACAGTAGTAATACCACATGAACAAGATGATAATTGGTCCTGCCAATTTGCTATCATCAGATGAGTCCCAGACAGACAGACGTAGCAGGGAGAGGCAGGGATGGAGCAGAACAAGACACCAAGTACACAAGACTGTGACTATGGAGGGAGGATGAGGAGGGTCGGCTGGTATATTGCCCCACTGCAAAAAGTTGCTTGTCCTTGTAGAGCTGATAAAGGAAGCTGTCAGGATAGTGAGTGAATGTAGGGCAGTAGACAAGGAGGTGCAGTGGAGCGGTGAGTGGAGGGAGATGCCAGGGGCCTGGGGAAAGTCATTGCCAAGGCTCCCCGATATCTTTCAGTATCCTCCCATGTGAAATAAGAAGGAAAATAAAGTCTTCCTTGGATGAAGGTCTTGGTGAAAAGGGGACTGGAGTACTGACCAATCTAACATAAATGGCCAGACCAAGTTGCTCTAGTTTGGATGGACTTCTCTGGGACAGCAGCCAGCTGCTTCTTTCATAAGAGGAGCAAAGCTTCATCCCAGCTGCATGTCACGACGAGACAGAGCACACCCAAACACATCCAGGGTGCTGCTCTGCTCTAACCATGCTGTGCAGAGAGTGTGGATCCTGAACCTGTCTGGCTGCAGAGGTCTGGGACTGGAGACAAAGGAAGCCTGGGGAAAACACAGATAAAATGTTTATTGGAGCTGGAAGAGGACTTCACATCCCTGATGCAGAGACAGCAGCGATGGGCCAAGGAATTACTAGAAAGCATTGCCCAGTGGAAAACAGTCACTCCATGGAGCAGGAGCTCTTAGTACCTGTGGCTTATGCCACTGTAGGGAAAACTAAAAGGTAGCAAGACAGGCAGAAAGAAAACACGTTTTTTTCCAAGAGCAAAAACAGTAAAGGGCTCATGGCTGAAGGAGGAGAAGCCTGTCAGGACATGATGCAGAGCTCTGCTGCTGACATGGGGTCAGCACAGCTGAGAAGAAGCCCATTCTCCTGAGTCAATAACGTCGACTGGGTTTTGGTTGCTCAGAGGACCAGTGACAAATGCTGGCCACCAGCCATTCAAATAAACAGTAGGCAGCCAGCTGGCCAATGGCCACTCAAATAACCAGCCCCAAGCTAAAAAAATACAGTAAGCTAGTAAATTTAGTAACCTAAAGAGAAACATTCCTCTACCAACCAGCATGCAAATAAGCCAGAAGGGGATATAGAGCTGACACAGTTCCCTGTTAGGCTTTTGATATTCAATGGCCCTTATCCAACTGGCTGCCAGTTACTTATTTGCATTGGAACAGGAAACAAATTTTTCTCCTATTTATACTGCTTACCTCAGGAATAAACTAATTACTGTTATAAAATCCCATTCCCACAGTGTCCAGCACACATCTGTAACCCCTGGAAGCGACAAACACACACAACTTGCCAGCTGGACTGTCCCATCAAAATGGCCAAATCCCAAATTGCTTTTTAGCTGGCTCTCCCCACTGGATGATGAAGCAAAGACTCTGCTGCAAATACCTCCACCATGTCAGCTGTTCACCTTGTCCGTAAACAGATCACTGCTACAAAATGCTCTTCCCAAACTGCCCCATGCACATCAAGACACCGGGAGGGCAGGAAAAAAGGAGCAGGGAGCAAAGTGCTCATGTTTCAGTTCCTGCAGCCAAGGACAGGGCCAGCTGGTTGGTCCAGCAGGTGTGGGGTGGCTGGGATGGAGATGGTCCAGCTGCACCAAGGCCTAGACATGCCACTAGATGGAGTTAAACAGTGAGACAGCCCCATGTCCTGTCCAGATGCCGAGGTGGTCTCCAGTGGAGTTGGACTGTGACTCTGCTGGGAGATGAGGTTTCCTGAGGTCCGAGCCCCAGAATGGTAGAATTCATCCCATCCTCATGCACGCATGCAAGTGCCACGCTATGTGCTGCTAGCCCTAAAGTACCCAACACCTTTCCTAGCACAGAAATCCTGTGGGGTGCCTTCCCACCAGCATAAACACAGGAGGAAGCTCCAACATCAGATCATTGCCCTGAAGGTATGAAGGGTCCCAGAAGCCATGGCCATGCCCAGAGGTCCTGGTCTGGGTGGGCCAGACAATGCCCAGCAGTGCAGCAAGAGGCCAAGCTTCCAAGGACACCGTGGTTTGGCCAACTTTCAGCATACATTTTGCAGGATTTGCTGTTTCCTTCAAGATCCAGCTGCTGGAGTCAGGGGATTAGTGAAGAAAGGCTGCATCCTTCTGCTTTATCCCTGGCTGACCCATGGGGTTGTAAAGACTTTCTCGTAATGTGCAGCTTGCAGATGGCATCTAAGGAGTGTGCAGAGTATATGCTTTGATTTCATCTAGTTTTTAAAGCTAGGCTTGTGACTTGCCAGATCTTGATGCATGAACACTTGAAAGCACGTGAGAGCCACTTTCTTCACTGCAAACTGCCCATTGCCTTTGGCCCCCTCCCCACATAGGTCCTGGCCATCCTGCTCTGCTTGGCAAAGCTGCCTTAACAGAGCCCTGCTCACCTGATCTAGCAGACACCCTGCCCTTGTCAGGATGTCTGGCCATGGCATTGGTTCTAAAGGGTTCTTCAGGGCTCCACTTGGCTCCCTGGATTTGGAGGCAGGGAAGAAGTGACAGGTGACACCTGGTCCCCTGTCTGAACTGGCTCAGTCAGACATGGCCACATGCACCAGGCACAGGTTGAAGAGTTTCTGCACAGGGCTAGGAACTGGCATAATGAAGTGAAAGGACTTGCAACTCAGGGAGGGTTCACCTGACATACTTTCAGGTTCCAGGTTGGAGGGGAGCTTAAAATTCATTTAATTCCATGGGCAAGGACACCTCCCATGAGACAAGGTTGCTCCAAGACCCTTCCAACCTGGCCTTGAACACTTCCAAGGATGGAGCATCAACAGCTACTCTGGGCAGCCAGTTCCAGTGCCTCACCACCCTCTGAGTGAATAATTTCTTATAGCTAATCTAAATTGACCCTCTTTTAGTTTAAAGCCATTACTTCTTGTCCTATCACCACACCCCCTAACAAAGAGTCTCTCCCCAGCTTTTCTGTGGGCCTCCTTAAGGTACTGGAAAGACACTGGAAGGCCTTCTTTTCTCCAGGCTGAACAACCCCAACTCCCTCAGCCTGTATCTGTATGAGAGGTGCTCCAGCCCCATGATCATCTTTGTGTTCCTCCTCTGGACTCGTTCTAATACCTCAGTGTCCTTCTTGTGCTGGGGACTGAGCACAATACTCCAGGTGGGGTCTCATGAGAGCAAACCAGAGGGGGTCAATCACCTCCCTTGACCTGCTGGCCATACTTCTTTTGGTGCAGCCCAGCATACTGTTGGCTTTCTGGATTGAAAGGGCACGCTACCAGGTCATGTTCAGTTTTCTGTCCACCAATACCCCCAAGTCCTTCTTTGCAGGGCTGCTCTCAATCCACTCATCATTCATCCTCAGGGGGTACTGGACCCAGAGAGTCCTGGAGAGCAGCTCTAAGTGCTAGCGGTCCTGTGAGAAGGGCAGATGACACGTGGGATCAGCTAATCATCCAGTCTTTGCTAAAAGTCTCATGAAGGTTGTTGTCCACTAGAGCCCAGCTCCTATCAAGGGAGAGGCTTTATGGACAGCATGATGGAGGGGTAGGAGTTAGCCCCTCACTTTTCTGATCTGCATTTGGATGGCCAAATCGAAAGAAAGAAAGAAAGAAAGAAAGAAAGAAAGAAAGGAAGAAAGGAAGAAAGGAAGAAAGGAAGAAAGGAAGAAAGGAAGAAAGGAAGAAAGGAAGAAAGGAAGAAAGGAAGAAAGGAAGAAAGGAAGAAAGGAAGAAAGGAAGAAAGGAAGAAAGGAAGAAAGGAAGAAAGGAAGAAAGGAAGGAAGGAAGGAAGGAAGGAAGAAAGAAAGAAAGAAAGAAAGAAAGAAAGAAAGAAAGAAAGAAAGAAAGAAAGAAAGAAAGAAAGAAAGAAAGAAAGAAAGAAAGAGTATCTTTAACATCACTAGGGCCTTTGACAAGGGGCCAGACATGTCCCAGGCACCAGCCCAAGTCATCCCTGTGTGGGACAGCTCAGGTAAAGAGCATCTGTGATGGAGCAGAAACCCAAGAAAATAGCCATAGGAAACTCAGAGGGACATGTGGTCTTGCTTGATGCCATAAAAGGGACCACAATGTCTGTTTGGTCACCAGATATCTGAACAACTATAGTGAAATGAGCTGTAAGGAGACCCAGACAAAGAAATCCAGCCCAAATGGCTTGCTAAGCTGCCAGGCAGTCCTTGCAGAAAGCATGGCTGAGATGAGCTAAAGGGGCTGTCCTGGTTTTCCTTGAAGACACCAGCTTTGCATGAAGCTGATAAAGGAGCACAGAGCTCACAGCTGCAGGGCACAACCAATCCTTTGCAGATGGGAGAGACAGAAAGTGGGGCAACAGCAGCTTGAGGGGTGAGATACGGGAGCTAGAGCAACCAGTGCTGGACAAGGGAGGCAAGAGAGAAGTGGTACATGGGCTGGAGCTGGCCAAAGATGATATGTGATATCTTAGTGATAAGGTTTAGTGGAGGACTTGTTAGTGTTAGGTCAGAGGTTGTACTCGATGATCCTGAGGTCTCTTCCAACCTAGACAGTTCTGTGATTCTGTGATTCTATGAAGATGGCCTGCAGGGAAAGATGGAAATTTGTCATTGCAAGTGTAGAAAGACCCCTCTCACAACCTAGGGCATGGCTGAAGGGGATATGTGAGGTCAGGATGTCCTCTGAGCTCTGACAGCAACTTAGAAACTCTGTGCTGTAAGATCTGAGCTGTTTTAGAGCTGGCAAACCCAACCCAGCAGAATGCCAAATCCCCCTCCCCCCCGCCAAATCCCAAATCCAGGCACCTTCCCTGTGATGTGAGCAGAGACAGCATTGCCTCAAGGCCTAGAGTCCACCCAAGCTGGACAGAGAACCTCTGAGATTTTAGGGAAGCCAGTGGTGTTCCTGGGGACATTTCTACTGCTCTCCTCCCCATACAGTATCATATGTTCACGGAACGTTTCTGCACGGTGCTGCTCTCCCCAGCAGGCTCTGAGCTGCCCCTAGGAATCCCAGTGAGACCCAGAGTTCAAGGCCCTGTACAGTAGATGATGTCTCAGATAACCCTAAACAAAAAGAATGAATAAGAGAATGGATTTAGCATTTGAAAGACATCCATTCTCAGGAATGCCATGGTTGAAATTCATGCTTAAATTAAAAAAAAAAAAAATAATCATCATCATTTTTTTCATTCAGAAAAATGCAAAAACCTTTCCTTTGTCTGTTATGCCAAAAAGAAAGCAAAGCCTATAGGCCATGATCTACCAAAAGCCTTTTTCAGAAGCGTGCTCCTGAGGGAGCTGACAGAAGTAGAAGACCTAACTAGCTTGCAGCAAGAGAGACGTGAAAAAAATGTAACTGGTGTGGCCAGGCCTGGAAATGTTCAGAGGGACAGCACAGACTTGAGGACCTCTGATGGCTCTGTTGAGTCAGCACTGAACTAACAGGCAGATTTCTCCTCTGCTTTGGTCTTGGCAACATACATGATAAACAGGGCCAGGGGATACACACAAGACCATCCAAATTTCCTTGTGACCATCTCAGACCTGTTACAGCCCACCAAAGCCCTTGGGCCTCCCCCTGTCCATGACCTACCTGTCCCTACTGTCAGGTACCACAGCTTCCACCATGTGTGTAACCTGGTACTCTCCCACTCACAAGCTCAGCCTCATGTCAGGCTATCCCCAGACATGTTAGTACAAGGTTGTTGCCACCCAAGTTCGTGAGCTTCATGCTCAGCTGGAACCCAGCACCATTGCCAGGTCCCCACTTCCAACTCCTGTCTCTTGTTCTATGGACCAAGTGTCTGATGAGTCCTCACACGTGTCTGGAGGCAAGTCACCACCACATGGAGCCGGCAGAGACCAGAACAGAGAGGCACTTAGAGTGGATTAGATTTGAGATTGGGTTAATTGCGCCTTTCCATCATTTGTTTGACTTGGGATAGATCCAAAGCATGTGAACAAATTCCCCCCATGCACGCTACATTGCTGACAAGAGGATATTGCATCTGGTTTGAATATGGCAAGTAGTGGCTGCAGAGGCACAGACAGTGTGGAGCTGCTTGAAATACAGCACACACTTCCTCGTGCTCCAGCCCCTCCGGACCATGTGCCCCATTATGGTGCAAGACCCCACCCTGTGACCCTAGGGTTTTCCACTAGCTCCAAATGCTGTTATCTCAGGCCCTCATCACCCTGGCCTATGCCACTGCCACCACAAGGCAGCTACTGCCCCTGGCCAGCAGGCAGGAGCAGGAGGACAACAACCCCTCAGACCAGCCCCAGGCAACATTCATGGGGCAGATTGCAAAGGTCAGGATGGCTGCGGATGACACAGATGAAATGTTGGTGCTCCCTGGTGTCAGGAAAGGGTGGAAAGGGAAATGCAATGGAAGAGAAAGCTAGGTGGATGCCACAGGATTATTTCTCTAATTCTCCCTAGAGTCCCCTGTCAGTCCTTGGGCAGTGGTGTGATCACGGCAGGGGTGAAGCACAGGGGACATGAGAGGACTGGCTCACAAGATGTCCCCATGGTGCTGAGGCTGGCTCAGGAGGGATTGGTTCTGATGCCAGAAGGATTTCAGCAGAGAAAGTATCCTTTGGTCTTGTGTCACTGGCTGGGGCTTGTTACAGCCCCAGGTTCATGAAGGACCAGGGGCAGCCTCTAGGGCAGGGGCACACAGCACTGGGGCGCTGGTGAGGTGGGAGAGCACAGGATGCCCTCCTTTCCTCTGTATTCACACCCTGATCTGCAGCTAGCACAGGTCAGAGGCTTTGCACAGGCTTCAGTGAAGCAAGAGAGGTTCACACCTTTGCAACGTTGCCTTAAGACATGGGAGCCTGCAATAGCTCTTTGCATAGAACCCCTCATAGCATGGTGCCGGGTGGCTGCTGGAGGCACCGGGCAGCAGGCTCAGTGAAGGGATACCCTGGCAGAGGGAGAGTCAGGTACTAGGGAAGATACAGGGTGGGAAAACACTTTTCCCAGGATGAACCAAGGAAATAAAAGGGCATCTGGGGTTGAGCCACAACACTGGCATTTGGCAAAACAGCTTTCACTCACAGATGACCCAAAATTCGTAAGTAAACTGAAATAAAGCCTGAACCCCAGTCCCTTTCTCCACAATCTTTCCGTTTTGTGCTTTTCAGGAGGGAGATCAGAAAATATTGGTCTACATTAAGGCGTTCCCCAATGCATTCTCATTTTGGTTTGGCTCACAAGGACATGTGCCCCTGACATGAGCTGGTTGCTTTGTTGGTCCCTGCAGCAGCACTCCAGAGGAGGACTGGGAGATGATGGATGTGCACTGAGTTCCCTACTGGGCAATTGTTGCTGGTATGTGCCCCCATCCATCTCTGCCCCAACACTTAGCTCCTGTCATCTCTCACTGTGAGCACATGCAGAAGTGTCTCAGAGACAGGAGATGGGGAAGCCTGGAGCTTTCCAATTCCAGAGTGCGTGGGGGTTTGGCACTGCCTGGAGGGCAAAGGGGCTTTCCCTGCTGCTACCAGCAACCATCACAGCCCATCTTAGGCTCACTCTGTCTCCCACAGTGTCGAGCACAAAGGAATGCCAACGTCTGGGCCAGGAGATCTGTGTAGGGCCCTTCCTCCTCCTTGCAGGACAGCTGAGCTCTGATTTGCACAGGTGTTGATCACCATCCATCCCTGGCAGCTCTCAGAGCTGTCACAATCACTCAGCACCGCCCAGGATCTGGCCTTTTTTCCCTGTTCTTTTATGAAGACATTATTTTATGGCTTGTTAATTTGTACTTTTTCAAGCTTTTAACAGGGAGCAGGGGCCAAGTCCCTAGGCAGCCCATTGGCCGTGAGGAATCCCATTTGGTATCATATAAATTATTGCAGATATTACTAATATTGCGTGTATTGTGTAAATACTGACTAAATGTTTGAAAAACACAAATAAATACAAGCTGAGCTGATGGCTGGAGCAGCTGCCTATGAGCCATTCTGGGCCCCGGGGGAAAGAATCCACATTTTAAACTAATGTGTAAATATGTAACCTGCCTCCATCCCCTGCCAGATCGGCATGAGCAGTCCTTGGAACCGGCCCAGTCCCTCAGCTGCATGGTTATGATTTAACAACAGCTATAAATACATCTCATACACCGGGCAACTGCACAAACGAGGGTTCACCTGGCAGCAAGGGGTCACCAAGGAGTCTCCCATCTGAGACCACTGAACACAGGGGCTAGCGTGCTGCCTGGAGACCCAAGGGCTCCCGGGTCTTCAAAGCCTCCCTCGGTTCCTGGGCCTGATCAGCCAAAGGCAGCAGACCCCAGCGCTGCACATTGTGGCCAGGTACGAGCTGACGGGCCATCAGTGACAGCAAGGCAGCTGCCTCCTGAGCCCAACTGCTTCCTTGCCAAGCAATCTTCCCTTTTCAGTGGTGGTCCCTCCCCTTGTTTGCCAGCTCTTTCTTGCTGTTCCACATTGCTGCAAGGAAGTCAAAGTCCCCCAGAGTTCCAGTCCCTCAGAGCCACCCCAAGTCCCTGAACAACCTGCCCCTTGCCAGAGGGAGAAAAGACTGGCCAAGCCTCTAAGTCCTGGCATCCTACCAGCCTCCCCGCCTCTGAGGCTGGAAACTTCCAGCCTCTCCCCATCAGTCCCCAGTTCCACCCATCACCCAGAGCTGGCTCTGAGTGGGACAAGGAACTTCATTAACCCCTTCCCATCCCAAACCAGGGGTACTTCAGCTTGTTCCCTTGGAACAGTAGATGAAGGGTTGAACCACAGGCAGCAGACAAGGGAGAAGAGATAGCCTGCGTCCCTGGAGTTTGCTTTTGTTGGGCATGGGCTGATTGTGGTTTTTATCTGTTTGTTTGTTTTGTTTTGTTGTTTTTCCCACTTTTTCCATAATCTTCCCCAACCTTCTTGATCAAATTTAGCTTACAGCCACTAGTCTGGATACAAACACCTTTGTGTTTGCCTAGAGCCACAGAACTCCTGCAGAGGGTGAGAGCTGCTAAAGTGTTCACAAACAACAGCGTGAGGCAGATTTGCTCCTCAGCTGATGGATGGCAGTGTGGCAGAGGTGGCGCCAGGCTGGGTAATGGGTCACATCACCAGGGACTGCAGAGGGAGGTGCCAGGAGCTGCAGGGCCTCCAGCACCCTGCCTGCAGGCGGGCAGTGCAGGCAGGGAGTGAGAGGCAAAGCTGGGCCAGGAAGATATGAGTCAAGGCAATAAGGTCATTGCTGTGGGATCCACTCGAGATGCTTCTGGGTGGATGCCTGTCCCCTGAAGGGAAACATGGGATTTAAAGCCATTTCTCTTGAGAAAGGTGAAGATCCTGGTGCGGATTCCCATTTCCAAAGCCACAGTTATTCTTTGGGGATGGGATGCCTGCTCTGATCTTGGCTGCAGATAATTCAGGTCAAAGACTAAGACCACATCATCTCCACCAGATCAAAAACTGCAGCAAGACTTTTCCCAGCTTCGCCTGCTTACTACCCCCTCTCTGGTACAGCCAGAGAGATGCTTCCCCATTGATTTTCTTAGCTGTTCCCACATCCTGGGGATCTGCCAAGCAGCTTGTGAGCTTGGATACTCCTGGAGATCGCAGTCGCCATAGACCCCTCCTGGCATTTCTCTTTCCTGACTCCTCTAAACCCTACTCTGACTCCTCCAAGCCCCTGCAGTTGCTGTAGGGGACACAGGTGCCCAGGCCTGGCTCAGCAGCAAAAAATCCCCCTCCCAGGACTACCCATTTGACTCTTACATGTCACACCTTTGAGCTCTTTTATAGGTCCAGGCATGGGTCAATGACCAAATGCAGCAGATGGAGCCAAGCAGGGTGAGGGACCAGGGAAAGGACAGTGCTGGAATGCTCTGTGCATCAGGGCCTAGCTCTGCCTCTGTAAATACAGATTAAAGTAATAAACTCAGAAAGATCTAGCATTTGGCAGGGTCTACGAAGAACTGATGCTTGACCGGCACTGAGCTTACAGGCACACCCAAATAAATAGCATTGTTTATAAGGACTGAAAATTAAAAATTAAGGGCCGAGACTTTCAAAGCTCCCTGAGGAGCCCTCAAGATGAATTCCCATAAAAAATGAATGGCATGAAATCTCATCCTTACATTTCTCTGGAGTGATAAGAGCTATTCATTGTGCAATCAATTGAAGAAAATCATAATTATTTATACTAAATAAATCCTAAGTAATTTCACTGCTATGGAGAGTTTAATTTAGCAATAAATCTAGCAAATAAACTGCCTACCAACTGAGTAAGAGAAATGACTGTAAAATTCAGCAGATTAGCTAACACATTGCAAAGTAAATTCACTTCTTATTATCTGCTGGGAATTGAAAGCCACCAGTTTAAATTCATTTACTCTAGTTTGAATTTTAAGTCATTTATGTCAGGTTTTTCATGCAATGGGTTTTCTTTCAGTACAGATCTTTATTCAGCAATGAAATGGGAGGAAGTTTGTACCATCACAGGCTTTCAACAAAATCATGCACTGTCAATCAAACTACATTGAACACTGCTCCTTATTAACACTGCCTCAATTTTGTCAAGAGAAAAACATACAGGAAAAATTTAGATTCAGAGATTTTGGCCCTTCCTAGAAGTCTGTTCTGAGTTTCTATATATTTGCACATGCCATCAGGATCCCCTGCCATCACCCCTCACACGGAGAAAATTGATCAATTCCATATCAGGCACCTTCATCCCACCTTTTGTGTGGTCTGCTGAGGATGAGATAGGTGGTGCACGGGCCACATGAAAAGCCACCTCTAGAGAAATGCTATAGAGTGAGCTGATCCCATACAAACACACACAAGTGCACACATGTTCTGGCCTGCAGGTCCCCCACCCACCCAGACCACCCATGGCTGTACTGCAGGTGTGCAGTGCAAGGTCTTGGAAGCCACATGGGCGTCCCTGCAAGCAGCCAGGAGGGACGTTCCTCCTCATCCCATGCACATACAGGGTTTCATTCTGTGTCAACGTGGACAAACTGGCATTCCCAGTTCAACTCACATGCAGCAGGAGCTGTGTTGTGGTAGGCACTTTTACATGTCTGCTCCACATCTTCAGAGATCACCCATGCTGAATAAGCATGTGAAACACACCCAGGACACCAAATGATATGGTTGAGCCCTATACCCTTCTCCAAACACAATGCCTGCCTTGGTCCTCTCTCCATGGTTTGTCTATAGCCAGGCATCCCACCTCTGGCTCCATTCAGCAGATGGATCCTACAGCCACGCAAACAGCTACATTAATTACAGATTGGATCAGCAGCATCATTCATGCCCAGGTGTTGTCCTTGTTTGGGGAATCTGATCCACAATAGTAGTTTCGAAAGTCATCTGAAAACCTAAGCATTGATCCCATCACAATTCTGCAGGAATCATGTTCCATTCTTCTTTAGGTTCCTCTGAAACTCTCCCCACCTTCAGGGCTTTACAGAAGTATAAGTCCGAGATCAAATCAGATGTACCATCAGAAGCCACTGCAGATAAGAGTTCCCAAGAAAAAGTCTGGTTTGGCAGAGTTGTAAGGAAAAAGGAGCAGGAGGCTGCAAGTCACAACCCCAAACATACGAACAGCCTGGTTATCCTGAATTAGTGATTTCCTTTTCAAGAGGTGCTACAGTAAAGGGAAATATAAGTGGAAATCTCTTGAAACTACTTCTCTGATTTGAAACTGTTTCTCTGAATTGAGACATTTCTAATCATCCCAAACCAAAAATGGTAAGAAAGGAGACTTCAGGTTCTGAATGTTTACCGTTACAGGGAATCAAGGACGGGGCAATCAAGTGGCATGGGATGCTGCAACACAGGCCGGATACATGTTTCTTGGGGCTGAAGGGTGTAAGAAACACTTCATGTTTTCAGAGAGCAGTTTCCAATGTTCACCACACATGGTACAGAGTACTTTTCTCACAAACTGCTAGCCTAAGCCTTCCCTGGCTCACAGTCTTGCTCCCTCTTGTCCATCAAAGACTTCAGATGGTTCCCAGCTACGCCTGACGTATAAATAAGGATTTTGTCTAAAGAACTGTCCTTGCAGCCTCCAACAAGTAGGAAGTGCCACAATAGTCATCTAGAGTGTCTCCCACTGTCATCCCTTCTTCATGATGCTCAGGGGAGAAAGATGGTTCGTTCGCCCCAGAGGTCATTGAGGTCAAAACCCAATGAAATTACTCGCTGAATTCAGCACATCAATGCTAACTAAAACCCTGGTCTTCCCCACAGGCTACATCCCACCATGCCATCATGTGCCCACTCCATGCACTGAGCAGACACAAGGAAGGACTGATCTACAGATCTGGAAAATGCCAGGCCACCTCCAGAGCAGTATCAGTGATGAGTGGGAAGACTGAAGTGTGAGGCCCAGCTCCATCCCATTCCACTTCCATTGGCTTCACCATCAACAAAAGGCTTCACCATGAACGGAGTGTGTTGTATGCACATCACCTTCCTGTGGCTGGGTAGGAGCTGCCTCGCAGCTCCACGGAGCCCAGAGGGGCTGGGCCCACGATGGCTCACGCTGGCCCCAGACCCTGTGGGCCACCATGACTACCTCACAGGCCCACGCTCGTGCCCAGTGGCCACGTTCCGTTACACATGGCTGTGTCCCCCTCTAGTGGCGTGTCCCAGCCAACACACACCCGGCCACCACTGAGCAGGCAGGATGCACTTGCCCTTGACACGGTCGCCATGAATTTAGGCCTTGACCACCCATCGGTGGTCCCACGCTGGGTGGAAGCAGTCGGGGCTATGATGCACAAAGTAGCCCTCCAAGAAGAAGCAGTGCTGCTGCCCAGTATCACATGCCAATCTCCTTTGGCCCCAGCAGGGTAAGTTTTTCCTATAGGGAAGGGCTGGTCCATAAAGGTAAGCAGGGCCTTTCCAGCCCCCAACCTTCCCAAGCAGCCAGACTAGGAGGGCCTGGAGAATGGCTCGGCCAATTGGCAGGACAATGTCACATTCAGTCATAGGTACCAGGGGGCGTAATGTCTCCACTTTCTCATATTAAGGGTTGTTTTTTTGAGAGAGAGAGAGGGAGAGAAACGGCTGGGAGGATGAAATGGAATTCAGTTCAGGCAGCTGCTGCCAGCAGATGAGGAGATGAGTAGCCACCTGGGCTGTGTGGCTAGCATGGTGCCTCCACATCACAGCTGACACCTTGCTCTCTGCATCACTACTGCCTTGGGCTTCCTTAACAGTCCTGGTTTCATGTCCCTGCAATCCAGAGCATCACCCCAGGGCAGGATCAAAACCTGTTTCCTTGCTTCATTTGTAGCAGAAGATGGTGTTTATTAGTGAAAAACAGCAGGTAAGGCTCCCTGTCAGATGTGTGCTTGTGTGTGTGTGTGATGGGACAATGGTGTTCTGTTGTCCTAAACATTTTAAGTTTCTTTTGCTTGCCGATTCTTTCTGTTTCTGTATATACTTGTAGAGTAAGCAATGCAGACAGCACTGGTTCATTCAAGAGAGCAGAACCATGTTGAATCGGTGCAGCATTTCATTTGTTGTGAGGAAGGACCCACTCTTGTTTTTGAAGCAGTGGTAACCATAATTGCTCTGAGATGCTGGGACAGCCTGGGAATCCACAAGCAAGCCATATTCATAGAAATTTATTTCACCAAACTAATTTTCAACATGTAATAAAATTTGGATATGCATACAGAGCACTGTGACTCCTTCCATCAGGTGACATCCCATTTGTACTGAAAGAAAAAGTGTAGTTAGAGCTCAATCAGATAATAGAAGTTGCTGTTGGCTAGCTGTCTGAGAGAGCATTTGACTTAATTCATACAAACACCTCAAGACAAAACTCAATGAGCTGCATACATCTCCCAAGAACTACGTTCAGCAAGTACCGAGGAGCACATTAAAGAGCATTTGTCTGGATTTAACTGCGGGTGCTGAGAGATGCCTGGAAGAGCAGTAGGAGATAAATTATTTTCTCCAACACTTCCTTCTAAATTGGGGGACCTCAAACTAGATGTCCTTGTGCACCTAGCATTGGAGTCCACCAAAAAGGTGCTTTGAGTGCTGCAGGCTTTACTAGTATTCATGTGAGGCTCCATTTCTCTCCTGCACCTCTGGAGAGGCACTGCTTGGAAATCAGAGCTCTAAATATTTTTCAATTTTCTTGAAAACTAGACATTTCCACAAGCAACAGAAAACAATAATCTGGAGGGAAAAAAAAAAAAAAAAAAAAAAAAAAAAAGAAAGAAAGAAAAAACATTTTGGGGAGAGGAATAGAAATGAAAACTTTTGACTCTTTCTACTTATTTTAGCAGGCCTGAATCCATTCACACTGGCCACTCTGTACTGGTCATCTCAGCTTGGTAGAAGTCCAGCGAGATGGTTAAACTTCTTCCCTTTGGCTTTTCCTAATACCAAAAATGCACCAAGGTATTTCCTGAATCATGCAACATTTTGGAGCTTTATGAAGACTGTCACCTCATACAACATTTCTAGGATGGAAGATGACCCATATATCAACGTCAGTATTTACAGCTGGGAGTCCTTTGAACCCCTCAAGTCACCCACAACTGCACTTATGAATTCTGGCATCTGTGACAGCAGCTCTGTTGCCCTGGGTAGCCTGATTTTCTGCTGTCATTTCGCCTTCAGAGACACCCACAGAGTATGCCTCAAATCAGCAAGCAGCTCACAAATTTCATTTTGAGTCCTCCTCACATGGGCTGCCAGGGATGAATTCCTCTCACCCAACTGCACTCACCCAAAGAAGTCCAGTATTGAAAACTTACATGGCCTCCTCTACAGCTGTGCCAAGCATTCTGCACGAATGATCCCCTAGGAAAGACAGGGTGAATGCCCACTAGAGAGGCCATCGTTCCTCCATGGATTAGGAAGGGACTCCAGCCAATTATCTTTGATAAGTTGAGACCTAATTTTTTTCAGGTGGCTAAAGTTAAGGGAGACATTTTCAACCTTTTGTGCAGACCTGCAGTGCTGTGATGGACTGCCATGCATGAGCTGGTGCTGCTGCACCCTTAATGACCCTATTCCCTGAGCTGCTGCTTACCCAGACAGAGTGGTGATGCACGCACCCACAGCCTGTCTCCACTGCTGTGTTTCTGTTCTCTGCCTTCTGCTCTTGACTTCTGCAGGACTCAAGGGTGCCTCTGTTAGTATGCTCCTGGTAGGTAGTCCCCAAGCACCGTACTTCAGTGTCTGCCTTGCTAATGCCAGCCTGGTAGGACTCCTGTGTCTCAGCACTCAGTTGTCCACCCTGTGGCTGGATGCTCTTGTGATCCTGGTAACCCACAGTGCTCTTCATGCATCCAGAGCACAAAGCCCAGGTTCTGTCCCTTTCATGGGAGAGGGCAGTGGGTCTCACAGCCCCAGAAACAGAGCTCAGCTCCTGCTTAGTTCTCACCAGCCATTCATTCACTGACCTTTGCCCAGAAATCCCCCAAGGAGTTACTCTGGAGGTGCATTTGCCTTTATCAGGGGGACAAGATGTTGCTTCAGAATAGATCACCACATGCTTATTGAGTACAAGGAACATTCTCCTTCCCCAAAGATGCAATCTCTTTCCTCAAGGAGGCATGACTCCTGCTGATTGCCCATGACTTGTCCTCCAAATGTGTTGAGTTTCCCTTCTCTTTCCTTCAGCCATTTAATTCTTTCCCACTAATATATGTGAACATGTGCCTTTCTGATCCCATCTTCTCCCCAGATTTTCTGTGTCTGAGCCACTCTGTTTTTCCCACGTTTCCCTAGCTCTGTGCTGTTTAAGACCTATCTCTTTGTTCTGCTCTGGAAAATCCCAGTGCTGCAAATGGGGCACAGGCAATGGATGCAGCACTGCCAGTGTGGGACTGACTTCCCATCCTCTGACCTATGAGGCATTTTCCTGACTTCAGGACCAAAACATTTGCATTCATAGGCAAAACATATGCACATACCCACAGGCATTGCTCCCCTCTACCATCCCATTCTTGGTAACATCTGTTAAGAGGTTTTCTGGAAGTACATCTGTCCCATGACTCAGGAACCCAGCTAAATGCAGTATGCTAAATGATTCCAGAGACTGTCTCTCATGGATCTCTTGGATCTGCACTTTTGAACCTCTGATCTGTAAATCCCTACTTCGGCAAGATCCACAAAAAGTAGCTCATCAACCTGGAGTCTGCTAGCAGTACAGTTAAATTGCTTTGCAAGGGCCTACATTGCCTCAGGAAATGTTTTCAGACTCTGTAAACCAAAACAGGTTGACAGCCACTGACCAGAGGTCGGGGATTCTGTAGCACATCTAAGATGATTCAGACACTCTGCACTTCTAGGGCTGAAATGTTAATAAGAAACTATTGACTTTAGTTGGGATGTTGACCTGAGAAGGAAGTCCTGACCAAGAAAAGAAATTAAGTCAATATTTACCAGATGGGATAATAAATCTCCATTTATGATCAATGCAAAATGCAGTGGATGCGTTGCTATATACAGTCCACCAGGTAAATAAAACCACTGCACTCCATTTATTTCAATAAGATGCAAGTAATTCGCTGAGATATTCAGGGTAACATGTAACTGAGATGTTCTGAGGGCGGTTCCCAGCCTATGGCTAAATAACCTGACACCTCTAAGTGATGTGGAACGTTTCTAGTTTTTGCTGCAGGCAAAACCAAAAGTTAGACAGTGCTACCCTAATTGTTCCCAGATTACTGGGATTGTTTCTGCTGGGTCCCTGCCCCACAGCAACGCAGCCCGGGTAAGAGGCAGAGGCAAGGAGGCCACCTAAACGCAGCTGGGGAGGGTGGGTGCAAGGAGGTCCTATTCCACAGCCCTTCTCAGCCTTCACAACACAGGCAAGGGGCAGCTGAATGTCCACAAGGAAAAATTCACCCTCCCGTGTCTACCAACAAAGTGACTTTAGCAGGCAGGAGATCGGTGGCTGCCGCCCTCCATGTGCATTAGATGGCTTTATTGTCCAGTCTTCTGTTCACCTCCATGAGAAAGAGCCATAAAACTCTGCCTTTCTTCCCCGCCACAAACCTTTCAAGCTTCACTGATTAAGTTTGCATTGTATGCAGCTAGCTATTAAAGCCAAGCATTTACGGTCCTTCCAGTTTTGCAGGATAATTTCAGAAGCAATAGCTTCAAATGAAGGCCTTTGCTGCAGTTGAATAACCTGATTTGTACAAATATTTTAGCAAAAATCTGGACTATTCTGATCTCTATGTGGCTTCCCTCCCCTCCTAAGAATAATTGCACCAGATCCTCCAAGACACAGGATAAACACAGTGGTTTCACTTTATTATAACAAAGTATAGATTTTTCACTGCTGCGTCACCAGGTCTCTCACTCTCCTTTGTCTCTGAAAGGTTTTGTTTTCATCATTTTACCACCATATTTACGTAGAAATGTGCTGGACAGCTGAGGGGATTTTACCGTCTCTAACATTTCCTGTTCTGTTGTTTAATTAGTCATTTTTTAAAAAGAACATTACTTAACATAAGAAATTTCCTGCTCACAAGAAAAAATGAAGTCCAAGAGCCCGGACAGCACAACACTGTCATGCAAGCTTCAGTCCTGACATGTTTCAAGCAAAACAAAGATTTGGATAGGAAAACAGACTCAATTATCGATTGCATTTCAGTGAAGTACTGTTCAAAGCTGATGTGAATGCAGGAACCTCAGTTATCTCTTGAAGCCCAGCCCTGAATCTTCCTCCCAGTCAGGAGACAGTGCCCTGTTCAAGTGCCTTTGTCAGCCAGAAGAAGTTGTAAAACCACAGCTTTGCTCCATGGGCATCTGAGGAACCCAGTTAAACAAAGGACCAGCTCTCCAGGAGACACTTGAAGGTTGCTCATATCAGGTTCCTGTTTCCTCTTCCTCGTGGATGTAGATTGTATATTACACCAATAAAAGAAATGGTTCAGCATAAACTTTCGGACCTCCTGGTTATGGATGCGGAGGCGAAATTATGTCAAGTGAAACATTCTTTACTCAGAAACAGGGAAGGCAGGCTTTTGGCAGTGTTTTGGCATATGTCTGACAGCCAAAGACAGAAGAAACTCTGGTTCTTATTGATGCTCCATATGGCCTTCAAAGAGCTTTCCAAGGCTGTTTCACAGTCTCTCTGTGGAAGGAAAAATGGGGAATTCATGCACAGGGAAGACAGACAACTTGGATCAGATGAAGCAGAGGACTTTGGTCCTGGACTTCTCCATGGGCACAGACAATCTCACTTGCCTCTGTCTGCCCTCAGCCTAGGAAGAATCTTGGCAGCTTTTTCCAGGCTCTAGAGCACATTTTCTCTCAGTGCTTGAGATTTAGAGGGTTTTCTCCTGCAGCATTTTATTCACCATCAATAGACACAATATCCCAATCAGCACTTGTCCTTTCTTCGATTTCTTCTGTTCCTTCCCACATCAAGGTTTCTGTCCCCAGAAGGCTGTCTCCTTGAAGCCAATGGGGACAGGGAATGATGGCACAAAGGGGCAAGTGTTACATACCTGCTAGAGACCATATAGGTCATACTATCCTAAAACAAAGCTGCCTTGTCCACCCTGTTCCTTGAGACCAGACCTCCCTCAAACTCTGGCCACTGCCTGGTGTTGTGCGAGTTATCTGGGCCAAAACCATGGCAGCGAGAGCACAAATGGGTTGAGTGGTGCCAGGAGGGAGCTGGAATGAGACACATCCCCACAGCCTACTTGAGAATGGTCACACACAAGGAAAGGAATGAGGACGCCACTTAAGCTGAGCTCCTCAACATTGTTCACAAAACCTGAAGGAGGACCAGGACTGCAACATGCTGAGCGTCTCCAACTCCACCACAAGTCACAGATGGGCAGAGGTGTTTGCCCCTGCCAGCTCCTTGCCTGGCCATCACCAGCCTGCAAGACCCTGTGCGATCCTGGGGACCACGTCCCCTACTCCCACCCTGCTCAGCTGAGTGTGGTTTCCCCCCAGCTCCTGCAAGGAGGGATGAAGTCTTGGTGCTCCTGAGTGCCTGGAGGTATAATAAGCACCAAAGAGGAGCCAGTCATGGTGTTATGTATCCAACCAGCTTGCAATCTCATTTTCTCCCTGGGCTGGGTGAGTAGGGCAAAGGTTGCAGTAGCTGGCTGTCACTCTGGCTCACTGCATATGTACCAGTGTGTGCTCCAGTCATCCAGCACCTGGATCAAGATTTGTTTCAGCAGCACCACATACAGTCTGCTTGGTTTGGATGGTGCCCAGGTGAGTGGTGAAGCCAATTGTGATATATTTTAAACTCTAGAGTCTGGAGTTGTGAAACAACCTCCTTTGAAGGTAGTACAAGCCAGGGGGCAATTCATTCACAGCCCTGTGAAAAATGATATATTTGGCTGGTGGAAAACTTGGCTCTTCTGTAATGGGTTGGTTTGAAGGCATTCACCACATTCAGGGATGCTCTTAAATTCCTGTACAGACAGCTCTCATGGATTCACCATAGGCACTCACATTCCTTTTCCCAGAGAAATGTTCATAGTGTGTTCACATCCAAAAGAAAAGACCTTAAATCCCAAGCCATTCTGCTTTTTGCAATGCCATACTTGACAATAAATTCAGAGGAGTGAATTTTCCAGCACTGGCACTGGATTTGGGGTGATGGCATGGCACATTTGTTAGGACTGAATGTCTGCATCTGTGGTTTCCGAAAACTCACACAAATAAATGCACACCCCCAAGCATGCAGACTGAAGTGCTCTGCAACCCACACAGCTTCCTGATGCAGCTGAAGGAAAACCATCTTCACAAGTCATGATTTTCTTGTGACCATCGTCCTGCATTTGGTACACCCCTGTCGACCAGCTGAGCAGGGGTTACAGCAACCACTCGTTTTCCGTTTATAATGCACTGGACACAGTTCTTTTGTCAGAGTAATTTTCATTTTCCAAGGCTGCTTCTGTTTGTGAACTGCACTCATATACAGCACCTTCTCTGAGCAGTCATCAGAGCAGCTCTGAAATGTTTGGATAGTTTGAAATAAATTTCATCAGAAAAACCACAAGTTTCTATAAAGGAGCACAATTGTCCTGTGTTTTCTGGTTTGGAAGCTCTCAGAACAGCTCCTCCTTTCTCCAGGACAGGATTAATACATGTACTGTTGCTAAGTGTCCAATATTTATGTTCCATTAAGTTCAAAACAGAATTTATTTCTATTCAGTGTAAACCCCTGCAGCCTCAGGTTCAGTCATGAGTTTTGCCTCAGTCTTTCTCACAGTTCTTCTCCTCATCACGTGGTTAAGGCCACTGTCCATGCTGCAGGCTATTCCACTTTCAATCCCATTCAAAAAGCCCCATGGGCATCAGAAAGTCAAAAAGAACCTGTGAGAGACCTCCTGCAGCCTCTGTGACGAATAGCACTGGTCAGAACCAGGAACTGAGCCACAGTGCTACCTGCCTGCACTTATGCTTCAGGGTAGCTGTACATACATCATTTAAATCCTTTGCACAGTCCTTTGCAAGCTCTGCACTTTCACACTGGTCACAGATTAGGTCTCAGAGTTGGAAACCCTCATCCTGCTACCACAGATGGGAATTTTTCCTTGCCAGAGATATGGCAACGGTAATTCTCTGCAGTCTTTGAATCCAGAAGCACCTGGACAGGCCTATGAAATACCTCTTAGGTGCATGCTATTCATCTTCCCATCCACTGAAATATGTACACATCAAAAGAAGCATTCTTATCTAATGAGGTTTTGATGTTCATTAAAGCAAGACATTAACTGTAACAAACAGCAACGCCCTGCAGCACTGGGGAACGACAGCAGGTGCTGAGCCCCAAGACACACTGGGGGTGACAAGGGTTGGTCACCCCATGGATGCTGTCCTGTGTGGGTGGCAAAGGAGTGGCTTCACTGTGTCCACTCTAAACCAGTTCACAAGACCAGGAAACCTTGTTCCTCTTTAAACACTTTTCTTTACCTTCCCCTTTCTCAACTCCAAACAAGCTGTGCTTCGAAGTCTTCACAACAGCAACCTGGCATCTTCTGAACACAAGGCCAAAAGTATCTCGTTTGCAGGTAATCACTGAGCAGCGTTTCATGGCATCTCTGAAAGGGCCAAGGGATTCCCCTTGCTCTTGGTGAGTGGCCATTTCCAAAGTCTATCCGTTCACACTCATCGCCTCCTTCACCATGGAGGATGTAAAATAAACACCCCTCCTGCCCCGCCACTCTGTTATCAGCTCTGCAGACAACTCACCCGGCACTTCCCTTCAGGGTGACTAACTTCAGATGTGCTGCATCTGCCCCCCCTCAGGGCTCCCATCCATCCCCCTGCAAACACCCAAACCCCGACGCATCCCATGGAGATGATCTAATGCCATGACTGCTGCAAACAACCTCATGGTCATGCACAAATCCACATCTGCCACGTGTGGACAATTCCTTCCTGTGGGGTAAGCTGGGGTGTTCCCTCTGCTCTACCTGCTCCCCTGGGGACAGGTGGCTTGAACCCGCCGCAGCAGCAGGAGGACATCCCGCAGCTCCTGGGCCAAGGGAAGGCACCAAGGCAGACATGTCACAGGCAGAAGGTGGAAAGTAAAGGAGGAGAGAGCAGATCTGGGGAAGAAGCAGAGAACACAAATCTCCAAGGGTGCAAGGGCCAAGTGGCTGCAACCTCTGCTGCTACTAACAGAGAAAAGAACCAGGTGAAGACCACACGATCTGCTACATCTCCCTGGCTCACCTAACCAACCCTTAACTCAGAGCCAGGTGCTGGGAGGGGACTTCATGGGGCAGAAGAGCATCTTGCATGACCCCTCAGCACATGGGGCTCTAATGAAGGCGAGGGAGCCCAGACCTTGCGAAATCAAACCATCGTATCTCACAGTCTTCCAGCCCAGGCCAGGTACCTGCTGTGCCATCCTGACATCAGGGCTGCTCTGGGAAGAGCCACAGCATTCTCTGAGCCTGCCAGCAGCACTGCCAGCATTAGCACCTCAGCCAGGGATGCTCCTTGGGCCGCAGGTATGCATGGTGCCCCTGAGACCCCTGCAGAGGTCCAGGGCCATGCTCACTCATCTGAATTCTGTTGGACTCTTTGGTGTTGGCTTTTGTGGGGCAATAAGGCACCTGAGGTCCAAACACTTGTGAGTGCACACTATTTGTGTGCACTTACATGGCTCTGGCAGCCCAGCCAGGCACCTCTAACCTCTCTTACCCATTAGCTTTTCAGCCAGGTCTTGCCTTCCTGATGACTTCACTCAACACTCAGAGGCATTAGAAGCAAGAGGAAAGCCACGGTTTTGTCTTGCACAATGAGCCAGATTAATCAGCTCCAGTTGCACTGAATTACCTAGTCGGGGCTCACAGCGACAGCCTCCAATTCACCTGCCCACCAGCCAGTGTCCCGCTTTCAACCAAGATCATCAGCAAGAACACGAAGCTAGATGAATGACTAGGTGAGGGTGGGCTGCAGCCTGTCAGGAGCTAGAAAATACGTCAAAGCGCTTTGAAATTAAATCCTCACTTTGACAGGGAACTAATGCACAGATTTTAAAGTAGGTGTAATATACTTAGGCATGTGTGCAGCACAGTGCAAGTTGCCATGCTTTGAATAAGTATGCTCCAGCTATGCTGTGAGCAGGAAAATTGGGCTGAAAAGACAAAGGGAATTTTGAATAGCTCCAAACCAGCTTGGCAAGATTTTAGAGATGGTAGCAAGAGGTTTTAGTAATGGACCTAACTAATAGCATTGACAGGAGGAGATTTGGTGCACAGTTGTTTGCTGCTTGGGATCTTGGGTTTCACTCCAAGCAGCCGTCTCATGACATCTCGTGTTGCTCCTGGCTTTAAATTGAGTCATTTGTGCCCATGCGGTCTGTGGGGGATAGATGGAGACATGGCAGATGGGGAAAGAGATGGGGATTCCCACTGCATCTCCTGGCCTCCAGGGCCAGCAAACCAGGCTGCTGGGATTCCCAGCAGTTGACCTTTCTAGACAACTTCAGGTGTGGATTTAATCCTTAATGCTTGTTTGAGCATCCTCCTCCACATGCTCAAAGCCCAGCACTAGGCACTGCAGGGACAGACCTGTGGTGACACAAAGAGGGTGTGTGGCCCTGTCCCGATGCCAGCTCCAGCTGCTATTCCTATTGAGGGTAATCCCCCAGGACCTCCCTCTTTTCAGTTTGCAGATGACGAAGTCAAGAGCTGCCTATTTGTGGCGAACCCTCAGAAACCTCTCCTTGGGAGACTCCTTCCAACACAAGTGGAGGCAGTTCATGGGATGCCCAGGTTACTCCCAGCGCTACGGAAAACCGAGGCACCACCGTGCTCCATCCCGAGCCCCACGGCCCGCTGCCGGCGGTGGAGCGGCACCGGGGGGGGGGGGGGGTGGGAATCGCTGGCGGGCAGCGCAGCGCGGCGAGGGGACGCCACCGGTGCCGCCCCGGGGGTGTCCCCAGCGGCGGGACCCGCCCCGGGAGCCGCAGTCTGGGGCCGCCCCCGGGGCTGCCCCCGCCTCCGGCCCGCCCCCGGCCCGCCGCTCCATCCCGGGATGGGCCGGCCGAGCTGACAGTCGGGCTCGGCGGCCGCCGCGGGCGCATCTACCGGGCAGCGCCCGCCGCCAGCCGCCGCCGCTCCTGCCCGGCGCCCACCTGCGGCGGCGGCTGCCTGGGGGCCGTGGGCCGGGCGGGGGGGGCGGGCGCCACCGCCGTCGCCGCCACCGCCACCGCCGTCGCCACCGTCGTCGCGCTCCGCTCCGCTCCGCTCCTTCCTTCCCTGCCTGCCTGCCTGCCCTCCAGGATGAGCCCGGAGTATTTCCTGCGCTCCTTGCTGCTCATCATCCTCGCAACCTTCTCGGCCAACGCCAGCAACTGGCTGTGAGTAGCCGCGGGCGAGGGGAAGCCGCCGCCGCCACTTGTTGCTTCCCCCCGGGGGCGGCCGAGCAGGTGCCGCGGGGCCCGGCAGCATCCCCCCCGCGGGGGTCGCGCCCCGTCGCTGCCCAGCTTCGGAGCGGGGCGGCGGCGGAGTTCGGGCTCCCGGCCCCGGGTCAGCCCGCGGGGGGCTCCGGGCTGTCGCCCCCTCCGAGCCGGCGGGGCCGGGGCTGGCGGCCCGGCGGCCCCGGCAGGTGGGCTGCAGGGATGCAGACCCTGCCCGGCTGCTCGGCTCCCGCGCCTCGTCGAGGCCGCTCACCGGCTCGCTTGAGGGGCACGAAAGACCCCTCTTTCGCCTTTTGTTCTTCAGTTACTCGCTTGGGCTGCGCTGGGGAGCCGAGGTCGGGCCCCCGGGTCAGAGCAGGGCCTGGGGCTTGGCGAGGCGCCCCGTGAGGGCCATCGGTCCAGGGAAGGACTTGGCAGGGCCAGGGCGGCTGCTGCGGCCGAGCTGGGCTCGCTCGTGCGCTGGCCCCGGGGACCCGTTGCAGGTCAGGCTGCGCGTGTCTTGGCTCCCGCTGCCCCCCGAGCACAGTCAAGGGGCCGTGGGGGGCTGCTGCGTGCTGCAGAGGAGCCCGGTGACATTGGTTACCCGCTGAGCAAACACTGAAATAATGTCTAAGGTAAACAGGGGTGGAAATCGTTCTGGAAAATTCCTGCACATTTGCCAAGGCTGAGGGGCTGTCTTCTGGGGAGACCCCCAGGGCAGAGGGGACGGAGTGTGACAGCGCGTTCCCTCAAAGCTCTGAGGGACGGCTTCCTCCTAATAAATCTTGTCTTTTGGGAGACACTATTTGCCCCGTTCCCAGCGTCACCGGCTGCTGTGCTCGCAGGCTGAACTCAGATCCCAGTGCTTGCACCAAGCGGACCTGCTGTCGGGCTGGGCGTGTGGGCCGCATCCAGCTCGCTTCCCCAGGCCTCCATCAGCAAGGGCAGGCACACCACAGACCCCCAGGGAGTCCCCAGGGCTGGAGGCTGGGGCTGCCAACACAAAAGCTCCCTGGAGGCTTGCAACTCTCCCGACAATCACACCCAGGCAGGCATGGACCCAGAAGCATGTCCCCTGTGGAGTGCTCTCTGTGATTCCCATCTCTCCTGCCTTTAGGTTTGGCTTGCTGCAGACTGCAGGAGGTGGATTGGTTTTGGAGGATGCTCCCTACGGCTGGGGAAAGCTGGCACCAGGTCAGCAGTATTCTCCCAGTGTCCTGCTGATGGGAAAAGGTGCTCACCCTCGGGCAGCTGGCTGGGATGTGTTAGCGCTCAGCCTTCCTCCCCCCTGTTTTGCCAGATGGAGCGACTTGTGCTCCGATAGACTCTAGCAAAGAGGTGGGTGGATCGCAGCAGCTATCAAGGTAGTCTTTAAGCTGTCACGCCTCTGGTGAAGGTACATCGGAAAGAGTGGGAGCGCTTTTCCCGCAGGGAGAAAGTCCGGAGGAAGCCCTGCAGGATGACGGCAGGTCCCGGGGAGGAGCAGCCCCTGCTCGCCCAGGATGGGCATGGGGAAGCACCTGGTGAAGGAGGGGTTCGGTGTTAAACCACAGCAGCAGGGTCAGCTCCACATGGGTGTGTGGAGGGGGAGTCCTGGCACACGGCTGCAGGGCTGGGGCTGGTGGGGAGAAGTGGGAAGATGAGGCAGGCAGAGGGGTGGCTCACTGCGACAAGCGGTAGCACTGTGTGCAGCCAGCCATGCTTGCAGCACGACGAGAGCACAGCACGAGGGGTGGGCGTGGGGGGTTCATCCATGGGAGAACGGAGGGCTCATTCCTGCCAACAGGGGAGGAAAAGCAGATACAGCTCAGTGCGTTCAAAAGAAAGGTTCAACTTTTTGATGTTACAAATGTATTGTGATAAAAGGATCATCCCCCGCTCAGTGCTTTTTATTCTTTGCCTTTAGGATTAAGACAATTCCCATTGTTTATCTTCTCACATCAGAAACAAAGGCTGCCGGAGGCAATAAACAGAGTTAGAAGGATCCCAGGAGTTATCAGATATTCAAGGAATGAGTATGCCTCGTATGTCTTTGCAAAGCTGCATGTGTCATGCGTGTGGGCTCCAGCGTGCTCTGCTTTATCGCAGTGCTGCCTGGGTGCTGCCCACCCGCGCCCAGCATCTGGAGGCTGGATCCAGCTGGCGCACGGTGCTGGGTGCGCGCCTGGCCAGGTGCATACTTCTGCACGTACGTGTGTGCACTGGGTGGCAGCGCACAGTGAAGTTTGCTTTTCCAGAAACCTGCTGGATTAGTGATTAAGCTCAGTGTGCCTTTCACAAGACGAGGCTTTTTCTAAAGCGTCTTTTGACCTGTCGGGACTCGCATTCCCTGAGCACTTCGGAAACGCCACTTGCAACACTTGAGCTGAAGGTTTTCGGCAAGCCCAGCTCAGTGAGGTAGGGCTCATCAGGACCCTGCACACGGTGCCTTCTGAGCCCCATCCCACCTCGAAGAGGATGGTGTCAGCATCTCTGCCAGGCATCGCTCTGCTGCTGCACATTTCGAGCTGGAAGGGACTTTGCCAGATCTTTTCATTAAATGGACCGAGATACTTTCTATCTGGCTAGGAAGTAAACCTCAGGTGTGTTTTCTCAGTGTCTGAGCTCAGGGAGTTGCTGTTGGGCTCACTGCCTATCCAAAAAAGCTCTGACATAAAAATTTGAAGAGATGCTCTGTTCCCCCTTCCAATGAAAGCTTCAGACTTGCTTTTCCTTCTGCCTTTTGGGGCTCGGAGTGCTTTAAGCCTTTTCCTTAAAGCAGGCACAGAATTGTAAAGTGAAGTAAAGGGCTGTAGCTGATTGTGCTTGTGCATAAAGGGCAGGTCCCTCTCCCTTCTGTGTTTCCTCTGGAGGACTCCAGGGACTTGCTTTACCCATGGGACGAGCTGCAATTCGAAGCAACTTGCATGTCACGGCCTCAGTTCAGCTCTTGAACCTATGCATGCAGGAACGTGACTGAATTTGGAAGCATGTTCGGACAGAGGTGCAGCAACATCCTGGTGCTGGGGGTGTTCTCAGAGGGTTCAGCCAAACGCCCAGCACTGCACAGGCTGAGCACCTCTTGGAAGTGGCCCAGGGAGAGCTGGGCCCTTGTCTTGGCAGGAGGTAAGGGGTGATTTATTTAACTCTTTGGGGGCTGGTGGGGAGCAGAAACCCACCTGAAGAGGTGAACTAGAACATATGCGAAGTGGGGGTAAATGCGGGTTTCTCCTAACTGTGTATGGCACTGGGGTTGCTGTTACCTGTAGCTATTTGGGTTGTTGGAGCAGTTGTAGCCCTGAGAATCAATTCCCCTGCCTGAAAAGCTTCAAGAGGCAACAGGGCAGGGGTCCCTTATGAGCAGGGCCCTGGTTATCTAGCTCTCTGGGAGTCATTGCAGCCTCTCTCCCTCTTCCTGCTGTTACACATCCAGCACTGGCTTTGGAGGAGGCTCTCCATGCACTCTGAATAGTAGGAGATGTGATTATGCTGCTGCAGAGCAGGGTGTGCCACCGGCAGCTCCATCTACCCCCTATTTACAGGAGTTTAAAGCTTCCAGTTGGGCTTGAGACTTGGCTTAAAGGGCCAGGAGCACAGCTGGGCTTTTAAAAGCCTTTAAATAATGAAACTGCCTATTCTTGGGAAAGCTTGGAGACCTTGCAAGCGTCCTAACAAGCCTGGCTAAGCAGCTAATAGCAACGACTTTTGAGGGCTGGAGAGAGAGGGATAAAAAGATTTTTTTCTGTAGCCCCCCCCCTTTCATTGAACATCACAAGGTGCTTGACAAACACAGGGCCCAATGCTCTCTGCTCACCCCTGCCAGCTTTGCAGAGGGGATATTGCAGGAGCAGCCTGGGTAGCCCTATACACTGATCTTCTGCTGGTTTTGGGTCACTGCACAATGTAGGGGATGTAGAAGAAGCAGGCCTAGGTCCTCTACTTGCATTTCTCTGTTCTTAAACCAGACTCAATTTTTAAGGTGAATCTCCCCAGCTTTGCTAGCAGAGAGTTTGCTTCACCTCAAGCCTGGTTGGGTTCCATTTTGCGTGAGATTCTTTGCATTGTCTTTGTGACCCTCCCATTTTCCACTCAACGAGGAACCAGCCCAGCATTTTCCCAGTGGATGCCACGCTGTTGCAGCCCTCATTCAGCAGGTGCAGGTAGCTCCGGGGCAGATCTGCTTCTGCCAAGCCCTGCTCCCCTCCCCATGTGCTTTTTGGTGCGAGGACGGTGTCAGGAAGGTTCCCCAGTCTCATCTGCTCTGGCAGCTAGGGCAGTGGATTGCACAAAGTGGGTCTGATGGAGAATTGCCTTGCTTCAAGGGCTGCTGGGGGGCTGGATGAAGGGTTCTCTGCTGCAGGGGTGCCCAGAGCCCCTCTACATTGCTCTGGGAATCCTGCTGGGGCTGCAGGCACAGCACTTAGGGCTCCCCTACCCATGCACTGCATGGTTAATTAACACTGGGGGTGCTGGGACCCTGCATGCTTATTCCCAAGGGATTTGGGGAGGCAGACCTAAATCAGCAGCCTCCATTGAATTGAATGATTCTTTTTTTCAATATTTAAAAAAAAAAAAATCCTGCCACTTTTGACAAAAGCAGCTAAGTTTAGCTCAGCTATTGAAACAGACTGCCCTTAAGGGTTGCATCCTGCAGAGGCAAGAGACCTTTGCAAATCTCGACACTGAACTCCCAGGCTTGTCTTTGAGCTCTGCCAGGATGGAGGAGGGATTGATGCCCTTTTGCTCCTCAGTGAGGATGGGCATTGTTCTTTCCTTAAGGACACCTCAAATAAAACTATACCCTAATCTTCAGGAGCCTTATTCTAGGGAGGAGGGACATGGGTCGGATAGAGCTACCCTGTATCCTACGGTGTGCAAAGACAGGATCTGGTCAGCTCCATGTGCAAGCAATGGCAAGAAGCAGATTTCTTTTTGCAATTGTTTGTGGTGGATCCATGAGTCAGAACCAGGCTTTTGTATTGCAGCAAAAAAATGCTTATGCTACTCTGCAGAGAGCTGTTGTCCTCTCAATTAATCCTTCCTTGTAGATGGAGGGAAATACATTACAGCCATTTGTTTGGGCTTGTTTAAAATGTGAAACTGCTGAGCAACCTTGGAGGTTAGCCATTTCCAGGAGGTTCCTCCATATTTCCTTAGAAGTGCAACACCACAGGCTCTTACAATACTCGATTTTCATTATTTAATTTTTTTTTAAGCTGAAAGCCTTGTGAATCCACAGAAATCTCAGTTATCCAAGGCTGCTTGAATGGCAGGCCCTACCCTGGCTACAAAGTGCAGGCCACCTCTGATTGCCTCCAGGTGTGGGGTGCATGCCCCCCATTCCTGTGGGTGACCCCCAATTGCATCCTCCGGGCTCCCCAGGAGTGGCTGCTGTGGTTTGCAGCTGGGAAGGTGCTGTGCAGCATCTGGCAGCCTCAGCAGAACTGGAGCCAGTATTGTGCTTTCATTAAATTACTCGGGGAAAAAATTAATTGAGCATCTTGGCCAATGGAAACCAGCCCGGGGTCTGTTGGAAGTTGGGTGAGATCAAACTAATCCTGAAAAAAGGGCTTCTCTCACCATGTGTTTGCAAATTTGGATTGAAATGAAAAACTTGTCAGAATTTCTCCAACCAGGTCTAGCCTGAAGTGCTGCACAAGGCGAATTCCCACATGGCTCAGACATGTGGCCCACACTTGCTTCCTCTTGCAGCCAGTCCTTGCTGCTGTGCTCAAGCACAGGAGAAGATCCTATTGGCTTATAAAGGGAGATGTTGTAAAGGATGCTTCCTGCACAGCTGAAGTAGATTCCCAAAGTAGATTCTGCCCTCAGGGTTGGCTCAGCTTGCCAATTCTGCTCTTCTCCATCACAAAGTGCAGGTGCTGAGCCAGGGCACCAGGCTGTCCTGGGACCCACAACCAGGCCCCCTGGCTGTCCCCAGGGGCTGGGGGGCCAGCATTGCCTGTGACAGCTTGCTAAAGGTGAAACCACATCCTAGAAGCTGCAGGGCAGCTGGTGGAGAGTCCCTAGCTGGGCTAGAGCCCCGTGGCGTTCACTCCCTGCCAGCCCTGGTCAGATCACGGTGAGCACGGTGGCCCTGGGGGACTGCTTTGGCAGCCATTAATTGGAGGTGGAGAGTCGGGTGTGAAAAACATGGTTTCAGTCAAGAGATGAAATATGCAGTAACTGGCAGGAAGGACAGAGCCGGAGTGCTGCTTTTCTTCCAGGGAAGAAACCAGACAGGCTTTTGGATGACGGCATTGTAAATCATGGTTTACATTTACAAGCAACAGAAAGGAAGGACATCTAATCCCCAGGGGGAGAGGTGTCTAGGCTCAGGGGGGGGACGACATGTCGTGCTGCAGGGCCACCAGCTGCACTGGGGCAGCCTTGCAGGTCTTCAGCAACACCCACCATGGGCACAGGTGGAGGCTGGTGGCTGCCTTCCCCGCTCCAGCAGCACAGAGATACTGAAGCATTTTTCTTCTCTCCTCTTTTCTTCTCTCCTCTCACTTGTTTTGGCTGGAACAACCCCTTTATGGCCTTAGGCAGGCAGGTGGCCCAGGAGGACGGGGTGTTTGCTGAGCAGGGCAAGGCTTCTGACTCATCTGACTGCTCAGCATCTCTGATAGGGGGCCACAGGCCTGGCTGTCACCAACTTTAGGAAAATGTTCTCCAAATGAGACAACATGAGGAATTTTCACAAGTGAAACTCAATTTCAGATGTTTTTTGGTTGTTTTGTGTGTGTGTGTGTTGTTGTTGTTTAAAAACCAAGATTTCTGCTCACTTCAGGACATCTGCTGCATCTTCCCCAAACCACCTCTACTGAGAATCCATCCGTGACTCACATTTCCACACCTTTCCATGGCAGCCAATCCCCTCCCCTCCCCTTCTGCCTCTACCTGCCAGCCTCTGCGGCAGAAATTATCATCACTTTTATTTAAGTAGGGCTTTCTTTTTTCCTTTTCAAATCTCCCTGGCTTTGAGGTTTCCCTGTTTGCCATCTCACCGAGTGGATCAACTGCGAATACGTAAATTGTGGGACTTCAACCTTGATCTGTATGCTGTGGATGGAAAAAAAAGAATGGCTTTCTGTCGGTTTTATGTTAAGTCAGTGATTTTTAATAAAAGGGAGCTTGTTCTGTGAGTGACTTGTCTGGATGTAAAGGCAGGAGAAAAGAAATACAAATCTGATGATGAAGCAAGAAGACAAAACTTGAACAAATGACTTGGGCAGGAGCTACCCCTTGAAACATTCTTTGCCCAGTCTTGGTAAGGGAAGAAATTATGCTATTGTTTGTGGGTTTTTTTGTTTGTTTGTTTGTTTGTTTTTCCACAAGCAGGGCTGTTCTGAGGCTGCCTGTAAGACTTAAATCATAGTCTAGAGCCGTGCTCAGCTACAGAGAAATGAAGATGTGATATTGAGATGGAGATTGCACTGAGACCTTGCAGAGGACAGCTTTGCTTTGGTTCACTCCTGGTGTGCTGGTCCTACTGCATGTGCACAAAGGCAGAGAAGGCTTTGTCTGTGGCTTCTACCACCTCAATCCAGGAAAAAAATAATTCCTCAATGTCCTCATTAAGGACCAGGCAAAGTGCTGGAACAGCACTTGCATGCTGACCAAGGAGCATTGCAGATGGGTTTGGTGCCTCGCTCGGGCTCCGCAGCCCTGAGGAACACTCTGTGTATTGCAGGGTGGGAGCATCTTCGAATGCTGGTGTGGGCAGAGCACCTTTCCCAGCTCTTATCTTGCCCCACAGCTGCCACAGAGAAGGGAAAGGCAGTGAGATGTTCCTGTGTCGTGCCCCTGAACATGACACAGACAGGTGCCACCTGAAAGACTCAAAGCAGTCCCATACTTGACAAATACCCTTCCTTGCATCCTTGATTTGACCTAGAGACTAGGGTTGGAGCTGCCCCCTCTGGTTGGAGCCTTTTTTTTGGAAAGCAGAGATGGTACCAGAGGGTGTGGGAGGCTGGAGGTAAGCTGGGAGTCTCCTGGGGCTGTGGCATTTCAGGCACAGCTGCCTTCATCCCCAGGGGGGCAGATGTGCATGGGCCAAGGAGGAATGATGGGGGAGAGAGGCCACAGCATCATCTGGATAGCTTCACCTTATTTGCCTGCCTTGCAAAACAAATTATCAGACATGCTCTTGGAGAACTGTATCCATCTTTGAAGCATCTTTGTCCTTCATTTTATCATCCCAAATACCATTAAGTGCCTGTTGGGGAGGTGTCTTATCAGGCACATCTACTTGGAAAGGCTTAAAAGGCTCTTGTCATCCTTCTCTTCATGTATACTTTGAATTTATAGCTCCACATTGCTTGGAGAATCCCATTGAGCTGGGAAATATATTAGAAAAGGAGATGGTGCCCCTATCTCCTTTGCTCCTAAGCAGAGCTGATGTTAGGTGCCTGCAGCAGGGCTGGGCACTGGCTCACCAGCAGGACCAGCCATGCTGCTTTCTAGGAGCAGGTTCCCTCCTGCAAAAAATACTGCTTAAGTCATGGGGGATGGGGAGTGGGCAAAAAAAGGCAGATTAGCACAAGGGGATGGTGCTAGAGGCAGAATCTGGTTTTCTTGTCTTCCAGGCTCAAAGCTGATCACCCGACTCGCAGTGTCTCAGGATGAATCTGATTGCATTGCTGTGCACTGGCTTCCCCGTGCACAAACCGAAATGACAGCTGGGTGAGGGAGCGAACAGGGCTGTCAGGGCTCAGCATCAAGTGTCCTGAACGATCCCAAGGGACATTTGCTGCCTTCGTCTTGGCCCAGCCACATGCAGCAGGGTGCAGAAGCAGCAAACATTGCTCCCAGTGTCCAGGGCCACAGCACAGCACCAGCAGCACTGCTCGCATCAAGGGGCTGGCAGAAAGGTGACGAGCCATGGGTTTGCTCACTCGTGGCAGGGTTTTCAAGTTAGCTGTGTACATCAGGCAGTCATGCAGCCAGTCCTCTGCAAAGACTGGGCCCTTAGAAGAGCAGAAACCCTTGGGCAGAGCTGCTTAGCTGGTATAAAGGCTAGAAAAGAGCTTGGCTCTGAAACCACGGCAGCCTGCCACTTCCCACTGTCCGAGAGGCATTGCATCAAGTGACCTCCATGCATGAGGAAAGCTGAATGCTTTTGACGGCTAGCCATGCAGACTCCCCACGGACACTGCAAGCCAACACGGCTTTCTCACCATCTCCCACAGCCCCCAGTTGTAAGCATGAAACCAAGCTGGTGAATAATTCTGCTGATGCACGGAAGAGAAAATCCTGCTCCCTCCTCCTGGGGCAGGCTGGCATGGCTAATGGGAGGAAGAGGCTATGACAGCTTGATCTTGTGGCTGAAGTCAGCAGATCTGGCTCCTGGGACACATGGGAACAGGCAGGAAGCAGGAGCCACTTTTGAATAGTCACTTCTTAGAGGCAAGCAGTGCTTCAAAGGCAAAATCCTTAGTAGGATGTCGTAACTTTGGAGGAGGAGAAAAAAAACACAAGCAAACAAAAAACCCGCAAGCTCTGTAGGGCTGAGAAATGCAGAGTCAAGGAATGAGCTTTCCAAAAAGCCTTCGCTCAGTACTCACATCACTCAGCACGGGCAAGGTAGCAATGTGAGCTTTTTGGTGCTGGTGATTCCTGAGAATGTTAGAACTCGGTGTGGCTGGAGGGTGCGAGCATGAGCTGTGCCTGCCCAGGGATCGCTGCCCCGTGGCAACACAGGGTGCCACCAGTGGCAGTGGCACTCGAAGCAGGTGCCAGCAGCCACAGGAAGGAGGGAGGTGTCTGGGCGCATGCCTGCACCCGCACTAGCGTGGATAAACTTAGAAAATTGGGATTTATCCTACAGCCTGGATGAGTTGTGGGGGGGTCTATCTTATAACCCGTCTGGGATCAGGTTGGGGCAGGAGGCTGAGCCTGGGAAACTGGCGCACATGGAGATGGATGCAGGATGTGGTGGGTTGGGTTACTGCAGTTTGCAGTGCACTCAGCTGCTTGGTGGGGAGCTGCCCGGAGCTTGCGGGATGCTCACCCAAAAAGGGGCAGCTCTCCCTTTCCCTAATGCCACCACTGGAGAGCAACTCTGTAAGTCCTGCTGAGGATGGAGCCATGGAAAACTGAGCATGTGGCCAGTTCTTCCAAGTCATCAAATCCCTGGCAGCTACTTTTGGGAGCCGGATCGGTGCAGGAGGTGCTCAGCACATGCAGCTTTGTCCCCAGTGGGCTTCTGGCTCCATCCTCCCCACTTCAAGCCCTGCTTGAACCCCAAGTTACAGAAAACCTGGTAGCTCCCAGAGGCTATCCTCAGGCGCTGGAGGAGCTAAAAGCAGGCTCCAGGAGGGAAGTGGTTTGGAGGGAGATGTTTGTCGGTGATGAGCACACTGCCACGCCGCGGGAGCCGTGTGGCAGCTGGAACTGGCAGCCAAGTGGCTGTCCTGCTTATTTTGGCTGACTTCAGAGACCTCTGGCTTTTCCTAGTAGCACTTGGATATGCTGGTACTCAGGAGACCTGACCAGGCACATTCAGACAACACCGAAAATATCCTCCATGTAGGCAACAGAGGCAAAGGGGAGTCAGCAGCTGGGCTCTCCAAGAGACAGGGGACCAGGCTGCCACAGGATGGTTGTTTTGCTTGGCCTTGCTCTCTGCCATGCAGAAATGCATCCTGTGGAGCAACTGCAGTGGCACTTTTAAGGTGACCCAGGTGAGGGGATGACAGGCTTGGGTCTCCTCACCTCCTGCTGAACATGAGTGTGTGCTCCCCCAGTCCCTGCCTCCTAACCCATTGCACTGGCTGTTGTGGCAGGTACCTGGCAAAGCTGTCTTCGGTGGGGAGCATCTCTGAGGAGGAGACCTGTGAGAAGCTGAAGGGCCTGATCCAGCGCCAGGTGCAGATGTGCAAGAGGAACCTGGAGGTGATGGACTCGGTGCGGCGCGGAGCCCAGCTGGCCATTGAGGAGTGCCAGTACCAGTTCCGCAACCGCCGCTGGAACTGCTCCACGCTGGACACGCTGCCTGTCTTCGGCAAGGTGGTAACACAAGGTGAGCCAGGCACACACACATGGGGTGCTGCAGCACAGGGGAGAAGCACCAACAGCCCGGCCGGGTCCTTTGGGCTGCAGGGGGGTTTGGGGTTTCATTTGCCACCGAGCCAGCAGCTGCAGAGTAGGGAACAGCCCTGCACTTGGTCCTGGGGCTCACAGCCCTTCCCTGGGCATTGCAGCAAAGCTCTTCAGACTGTGCTGGCAGCAGCATATCGAGGCCCTTGTGGTTCCTCAATTGCTGGATGGTTGCTCTGCTGAATCTTTTTCACACCCAGTGGGTGCCCATCATACGTAGGCACCAAGGAGGCATCAGCCCCAGGCATCCAGCCTGGAGCTTTTACAAGGACATGCCAAGCTCGAGCAGGACCATCAGATTGCTCAGTGGCCCCGTCTCCATCCTGCTGAGCCAAGGAGCTTTGCTCTGCAAAGCCACAGCTGCAGCAAGATGCTGGATGTATTCAGTCTCTCTCTTCTCTGGGCAGCACCACAGTGGTGACTGCTGCCAAACAGCGCTGCTCTCCAACAGAGCCATCTGCGTGCAAGGCCTTGTGAGGACAGCCCTCTGCCGCCCAGCGAGAGTAAAACACGCCGCAGCTGGACCCTCTTTGGAGCAGCATCGGCTGCCACCACCACACTGCCAGTGTTTCGGGGAGGATTTATGGCCAGGACAGCACCTGGCCCCTGCGATCCCAGCTGCACAAAGGCATCCTGGGGGCACAGGGCTGTGACCAAACCAAGCGAGGGCCAAGAGTCTCAGGGTGAGGAGCCGGAGGGGAAGGCCACTCCAGCACCCCCAGAGACCTCCAGTGGGGCCCTTGCATCCCCTCGGGTGCCACCCAACCTCTGATGCACCGAGCACCTTCCCATCTAGGGAACCGGTCAAAGCTGTCACCAGCTCCTTGTTTGACTTTCCTCCCCTCGATACAGGGGTGAAGAGCTCTTCTTGTGAAGGTTCAGGACTGGAAATACCAGAAATACCAGAAACTAAAAGTCGCCTCTTTTTAGTCAGCCACAGCACAAACAGACCAACATGATCCTACCATTAACCTCGATTAACTTGGAGGCGGTTCAGTCCCACCGCTGGCTGGGCCTTCCCCAGCCACTGCTGCTTGGCCACCAAAGCCTGGGCTGCGACCACCAAAGTAGCTGCCCTCTGTCCAACCGGTGAGCCAGGGAGATATCTGCCACCCCCACCTCTGCCTTCACACAGCCCTAACACATGGCTACCCAACACACCATCCTTCCTCTTTGGAGAAGAGCTGTGTCCTTAGCCCCCTCCTGGCCTCAGAGGCTGGTGGGTGTTTGAGTTTTGCAAGCCACGATCCCAGGCTGTGCCGCCCCTGGGATTTGTGTCCAGAGGTGTCCCCATGCAGATGGTTCAAGTGAGTTCTTTCTCTCTGGGTGCCACCACACAGGTAGTGCAAGAAAGTGCAGGGAAGGGACTGCTCCTCGAGACTGGGCTGTGATAGTAGAGCTTTGCAGGCTGTTTTTTGGAGGTGTCTACAGCTCCGGGATGCTGTGTGTCAACAACAAGGGTCTGCAGCTGCAGGGGGCAGTCCTGGATATCAGGAGCAGTGCAGAAGTATAACTGGGGTGCCAGAGGGCTCTCATGAAGGGGTGCCCTGTGAGCACCAGGCAGGACAGTCACCCCACGTAGGCTCAGGAGAGCTCTCCCCATGCTGGCGATGCAGCCTTTGCATCTCTCTCACTGCCAGGTTAAAATCTTACCCATCACATTCAGGTTTTAACCTTGCAGGGCAGTTCCCAGCTCCTTGGCCATTGCAAGATGGGGCTTTTGCTGCTGCAAGCAGCATAGGTTCCTCCGCTGGGACTGGTGCGGGCTTGGGACCAAGCAAACATCATGCCTGGGAGTGGGGAGGATGAGTCCTGCATGTGGGACCGCATCGCTGGGGAAGGGGAGACAGAGCAAAGGGATTGATTTGCTAGCTCTGCATGCGTGTTTTGCTAAGAGTCCATTTTCAGACCAGATTTTCAAGAGGTGTTATGTGCAACACCAGGGCAGGGAGGAATGGGGAGAAGAGGCACATGTAGCAGCCCAGCCCAGCCTTGGCCACCTGAGATGCACAGCTTCAGAAAGCCCTCTCACGTGCCTCGGCCCTCCTGCCATGTTTTCCACCATTGTTTGTGCCGTTGCAGGGACGCGGGAGGCAGCATTCGTCTATGCCATCTCTTCGGCAGGGGTGGCCTTTGCAGTGACCCGCGCCTGCAGCAGCGGTGAGCTGGACAAGTGTGGCTGCGACCGCACGGTGCAGGGGGGCAGCCCACAGGGTGAGTACACACAGTGCGGGAGCTGTGCGGGGACGCAAAGCAACCGAGCATGGCAATGCCCACGCTTGGGGGGCCACCCTTAAGAGAAATGTAAAATATATATGTATAAATAAATAAAAAGAAAGACACCTGGGAGCACAGCCCAAAGGATCTTGTCTGTCCATGTGTCCTCCCCCCCCGAAAGGGCTGCCCTGCTCAGGCTTCCCCAGTCTGGTGACTCACATGGGCAGCCCAGCCTGGTGGACAGCAAGACAAGTGGGCAGATGAGCAGTAGTTTAGCAAGAGCAGGGCTGAAAGGGATGAGCAAGGCAGGCTGGCGTCTGGTGTCATGTCTCACCCATGCCCTGTGCCTTAGGCTTCCAGTGGTCTGGCTGCTCCGACAACATCGCCTATGGTGTGGCCTTCTCACAGTCCTTCGTCGACGTCCGTGAGAGGAGCAAAGGGGCCTCTTCCAACAGAGCACTAATGAACCTCCACAACAACGAGGCAGGGAGGAAGGTAATGGTGAGGGGGTACCCGGGCAGCCCAGCAGGGTCTGCAGCCACTGCTCGAGTCCCTTTGGCTTCACTTTTAAATCCCCTATGTGCAACAGAGCCCTGTCCCTTTCTGTCCCACCTTCCTGCTGCATCCATCCTGTGCTGACCATCCTGTCTCCTTTCTCATATGTCCTTTCTCATATCTCCTTTCTCGCTCCTCCAGGCGATCCTCAACAACATGCGGGTGGAGTGTAAGTGTCATGGTGTGTCAGGCTCATGCGAGTTCAAGACGTGCTGGAAAGCCATGCCCCCCTTCCGCAAAGTGGGCAACGTGCTGAAGGAGAAATTTGATGGTGCCACAGAGGTCGAGCAGAGTGAGATCGGCTCCACCAAAGTGCTGGTGCCAAAAAACTCCCAGTTCAAACCGCACACAGACGAGGACCTTGTCTACCTGGACTCCAGCCCTGACTTCTGTGACCACGACCTCAAGAATGGGGTGCTGGGCACCAGTGGCCGGCAGTGCAACAAGACCTCGAAGGCCATCGATGGCTGTGAGCTCATGTGCTGTGGTCGGGGCTTTCATACGGACGAAGTGGAGGTTGTGGAAAGGTGCAGCTGCAAATTCCACTGGTGCTGCTCCGTCAAGTGCAAACCCTGCCATCGGGTGGTGGAAATCCATACGTGCCGGTGATGCACAGAGGGGAGCTCCAGTCCATTCCCCTCTCTAAGTGACCCTGCTTCTCTCTTGCCCCAGGGCCAGGACTGAGGAAGTGGCCCAGACACTGCAAGGAGATTGCAGCTCTTTACAGAGACAGAGCCCAAGAGGAAAACAGATTTTAAAGAAAAAAAAATATTTAAAGTTAAAAAAAAAAAAAAAAGCAATTGTTGTATTTTTGTTTGTTTGCTTTATTTATTGTTGAAGCCAAACCCCCACAGTGGCCTCCTGAGCCAGCAGGGACGTGCCTGATCTCACCAGGTGGCCAGGGACCTGCACGATGCCTGCTCTCATCGACGAGTTCCTACTGCCTCTGGAGCATTGTGAATGGGCGATGGCTAAGCCGAGACTGGCATTAGGCACTCAGTATCTTCTATCACAATGATTTGTATTTGTTTAAGGCATGCACTAAGCAGCCCGGAGCACTGCTTGGCTCAGCTGAGCCTTGAGAGGCGATGGAGTGCAGCCAGGATGTGCAGCTTGGGGCATGGCAGGAGATGGGGAGATGGCAACAGGGTAGCACTGTCCCTGGGTCTTAATGGCAACACAGAGAGCCCATCTAGAGCTATGAGAATATGGAGGGGACGTGGCACACTCCTGCATGCCCTTGTTGTGGGATGCTGAAAGGTCTCCTGGGCAGCAGCTAGCTTTTGGAGCAGCTCTGGCAGCTGCTGTGATTTACAGAAGCTCCTCAGCAGCTGCCCAGGCTGTCAAAGGACACCACACCCCCACTCAACTCCCCTTCCCCTTGCAAATCCATTTACCCCCTCACTGCTCCAGCACCTCACTGTGCTGGAGCCTGTGGAGAGGGTGCAGGGAGGCTGTGGTACCTGCAATTCAAGGAAGAGATGGGAGCTGGTGGCAGGAAATCCCAGGGGATTTCTTTCCCTCCTTTCTATAACTGCCCCTATCTCACTCACCAGCATCCCACCACCAGGTCTGCTCCTCTTCCTCTGTGTGTGCTTTCCCCAGGGCATTCTCCACAGCCAGCGAGGGCTCCTGGGGACAAGGTTGGACACAGCCAGTCCCCAGCCTAGTTTTTACCAAGAAAAGCAGAAGTTTAAAGCAAAGCAATTGCTGGGGTGAGGGGAAGACGCTGCAGGGGGGCATGCAATGCTCATGCTCTGCTGCCTCATCCTCAGGCAGTGTGGGAAGAAGGCTGAGCCCAAGGGATGCTGCTGCGTGTGCCCCATGTGCAGGGATTTAGTGCAGCAGAGCCCCAGCTGCCCTGTGCCCGCAGCGGCACCGCAGGGACAAAGTGCTGTCCTGCCCACTCCCACCTCCCCGCCACCTGGTGCAGCGTCCTTGCTGCTAGGCTGCAGGACGAAATATTTGGAGAACTAATAAGCAGTGGGGCACTGCGAGGGGAGGTGGAAAGCGAACCAGTTTTCTGCGAGTTGAGAGGCAAAGAGAGCAAAGAAAAAGCCCCAAATGGTACCTCAAGCCAAGACGAACATCTGCCCAGAGTGCCAGGAGCCACTGTGGGGTGGCATTGCGTTTGCTGTGTGAGCAGGGAGCGCCCACGTGCAGCCAGCCCATTCCCCTCTGCCCACCTCAGTCCAGAAAAGCCCAGAGTCATGACCATCACCATCTGGGCTGGGGGTCCTTGCAAACCTGCAGCCTTATTTTTCTTCCCTGTTTTGCCTCGAGAGGGGAAAGGTTAGGGGAACACGCAGACATACATTAAATCCCGTCTGTGCTGTGGCAGTGATGGGCTGGGGGAGAGGCTGTGGTCGCTGGAAGTTCTCCAGACACCATACGGCTGGAAGGCTTCTGACAGCTGACTTGATGCAGCAGCGCTGCAGCTCCCAGGGCCAAGCCGTGTGCCTGGAGCAGGCCCCTGCTCGCTTCCTCCACACCACGGCAAAGGGGAGGCTTGCACCAAGGGACCCGCCTGTCACCCAGCTGCCCGGCTCCCCAGACCTTCAGCAGGGGGCACCAGGTGGCAGCAGGGGGCTGGCACCCAGCAGGAACCCCAAGGTGGAGCCACCACAGGTTGAGGCATTTTCATGCAAGCTGGAGATATTTGAGCAGGGCAGCACGGAGCAGGGGCTGCCTCGCCTAGGATCTGCTGGGGATCTTGGCTCCGCTCCCCCACCCTCCGGCTCTCCAGGTCCCAAGGCTGCAAGCTCTCAAGTACCTTGGAGACTGCTCCTCCTCTTCCCAGCTCACGCAGAAGAGGCCACAGACCTCAGGCCACTAGCCAAGTGTTCTGCTCGTTGTCCATCTAGGACGAGGGCCAAAGCTGAACAAGACAATCCAGATCAGTGTGCAGATAATCTCTGCATACGGGATTTTTTTTCAAACTGCGATGAAAGCTGAGCCCTGTAAATGTCACCCAGAGATACCCTGGCTCTGTAGCGCTCTGGCTCTTCTCATAACTAAATTTCAGCAGTGGGTTAGGGGTGGGAATGCTTTTTTTTTTTTTTTTCATATTTACTTTGTCTATTAAGTAATGAGTTTGTGCTGAATTAGCCACAGGGTTTTCTTTTCCTAGCAATCAGGCTCCGCTGGGCTGCGTGAACGCAGCACGCTGCGAACAGGAGATGGATCATCGGTCTTCTCCTGTGAGGCCTCACCCAGGAGGAGAGGTGCCCACGTGGCACAGTGCAAAGGGGACACTGAGGCCCAGCCTGGGCTGTCCTTGTCCTTCCTGAGGAACCTCCCAACCTCAGGCGATGCTAGCATTTGGGCCACAAGCTGCATCTCTGCTTTCTCAGCAGTGTTTCCCCTTGTTGGGCTCCTGGTGAGCATGCAGCCATCAGTTGCTGTGCTCATTGCTGAGGCAGGTCCTGTTTTTTGCTCTTCTGAGAGGCTGCAGCCCTGTGCCAGGGCAGGGGAGAGGGGGACCCAACAGTGCTGAGGGCAGCAGATTGCCCCAGCTCATGCAGCCAAGCCTGGGTAGGAGTTTGCTCCCTCATCTTCTGCCTCAACCACTTGACACGCTGCTGGCTTAAGAGGCCACTTATCTTAGATTTCAGTGTGTCCAACTTCCTCCTATAGGCAAGGTGCTGATATTTGTCTCCTTAAAGCAGTGCTTTCCTCCCCTGCCAAGGGGCCAGAGCCGCTGTGCAGGGTCGGCTATAGTGCTGGAAACATCCTGCCAGTTCCCGAGGTTTGGGCTGGGGGGCAAGAACTGCCCACAGACATAGAGCCAGGTACCTGTCAGGTACTTGTCTCCACCCCTGCACTGTGGGATGCTGGATTTGGAGGGGCTCCGATGCCAGGTGCCCAATCCACTCCGCACTGACCCCATCAGCACGTTCCACTCATCCCTCTGCAAGCCAGGGGCACTCAGCTGCCAGGCTCATGGCTGAAGGCAGCCAGAAAGCACCATCACACCCTGCTCATCTCAGCCAAGGGGACAGACGGCGTTCGGTCATTCCACAGGAAGAGCATCACCCCTTAGCCCCACGCTGTCCCACACACAGCCAAGTACCCCCAGAATGCCAGCGCTGAGTGCCTCTGTACTGGAACTGCCTGCTCCAGCACCTTGGGGTGCTGCTGGGGCTGCATGCACCCTGCCCTGCCCCTTTGGGTAGTTGTAGCTCTCTCTTTTTGTGCTCTCCAAGGGCATTAATACTCCCATGGCAGCTCAGCCCTCCTTTGAGCAGCATTCACTGTAGAACTGATGGCTTCTCTCACTTTGGCCTCTGTGGGTGGCAGGGGTTAAGGCTTTTTTCTTATTATTTATATTTTAACTTTTGTTGCAGGAATAGGATGGTAGGATAGGATAAAATGAGCCCTACGCCTCCCAGATACCTTTCCTTTCTGCCACTTTCAAATGGCTCCTCTCTTCCTTATGGATCCTGTCCCACAACCTCCCCAGCTCCATCTCTTCCCCTCACCAAACCAGCTTCAGCCCCAGGTGAGGGACTGTGTCCATTTGCCCCCGACACCTCCCAGTACAGGGGTAGAACAAGGACCCCTTTCTTGCCCTTGCTGGCACAGGGAGCTGCCAGCTCCTCTGCAACCCTAGAGGAGAAGGACGCTCCTGACCCCCTCCTCCAGTGCTCCCCAGGCCTGTGACATCTCTCTTGCCCACTCAGACATCCCTGACATCCCCCACGCAACCCTGAATGTCCCCCTGAGTCTCTGCTCTCTGCTGCTGCCCATCCCATGCCACCAGCCTCACTGGCCCACCACATTTGGGCCAAGAGCCCACCCCTTCACACAATCCTCCCTGTACCAACCCCACAGCCCCAGTCCCCAGCCCCTCAGACATCCTCTGCTCTGCCTGCTGAGCTCATCTCCCCTCCAAGGACTCGCAGCCCAATGACTCCACCCCGCCTCTCCTGCTCGTAAACCTTCCTGGGTGTCCCACTGCCAACTCAAGATCATCATGGGGAAAACAGGACGTCCCCTCCAAGTCCTCCCCACCCTGCTTCAGTGGATGGGTAACTCCAAGAGCTTTTTTCCTATTCCCCGAACTCCCAACTTCAGCACCGTCTTCTGCTCCTTCCCTCTTCAGGGAATCCCGCCCCATGTATCACTGTATGCTCAACCTTGGCTGTTCCGTGCTTCTCTGCACTTCACATTTGCCACATCTTTGCCCTCCAGTCTAAGCAGGACACGGCCAAGCATATGGGGAGATCTCCTCTTTCCCTCCTGCTGTCTTGGCCACACCACGCTCATGCCCTTTGCTGGCTGTGAACACTTCTATCGCTCCCAACTATCTCATCCTCCCTCCCCAGGCATGCTCAGACACCCTGCTGCTCTACTTCCAAAGCAGCAAAGTCACCGTGGGTACTGGGCTGCAGAGAACAAATCAGCACTTGCATCCTTTCCCTCCCCTACGCCATTCAAGAACATAGCAGCAAATTCCTCCTGCATGGGACTTGCGCTCTTTCCTAAGACTGGCAGCACTCCGCACCCTGGTAGTGGTGTGCACAGCAGTTTTCCTGTATCTCCTGCTCTCCCTCTATCCACATGAATTCCCTGAAGTCAGCTGGCCATAGAGAAGCCAGGCAATGAAGGTGGCAGGATGCAAGAGCCTGGGACCAGGCAGGACAGGTGCTTTTCTCCCTGCTTGGGCAGACAACAGAAGAGGATGAGGCCTCCTTACATCATGGGAATCAGAAAGGATGAGTCCCACCTCAGCGCCTACACCAGGGTGCTCCAACTTGTGCTCACCGACGATGTCAGCAGTGTCTCGGCCCCAGCGTGCTCCCCCCAGCAGCCCCAAAGCCACAGCAGCACGGCACTGCAGGACGCCCAGCAGAGCAGAGCTGTGCCTCTGACAGCAGCAGTCCCAGGACAGCAGGAGGGCACCCGGCCAGCACGCCTTGGAGAGGCCTCCCGACCCTGACTGCTAAAATCCTGCTTTAAGCACAGGAAAATAAATTGTGCAACCTGGCTCAGATGGGATCCTAACACCCCATGAAGGCAGAGCAGGAGGAAGGGGCAGGAGCTGGGCTGAGGATCGGGCCTGCATCGCAGCATTTAGCCCAGACTCTGCTCATAGCTGGCATTTCACCAGCACCGACAACACGTCCTGCCCTCCTCTTCTCTCACAGGCGTGCCCGGGATGTTTCACCCCTCCAGAGCCCCTCCTCAGGGGTCATGGAGATGTGGCCAAACACAAGCCCCATCCTCATGTCTGCACATGGACCTCAGGAGCCAACATGGACTGTCCTTCATCACATCAAAGGGGCAGCTTGGGGAGCTGCATGGAGCCGAACACCCCAGTCCTTACCTTGTTGTCAGCCAGGAGCAACAGAGCTCAGTGTTCCTCCAGTGTCCAGGAACCCCAAGGTGCCAGTCCCCACCAGTCTGACCCAGCAAGATATTCCTCAAGAGGAATTCCTCAAGAGCAATAGGCTCTGAATTTGTTTTCATGGCTCTGTCCAGGCTGCTGCAAGGAAATTCCCTTTCTCCCTGGTGTCTTCTGGCTCGTTCCTCAGATGCCACTACCTGAACAAGGCGGAGTTTGCTAGCAGGGGGTCTCTGCTTCATGGAAAGTAAGAAACAGGCACTTCAACAGGGGGGCTGAAGCGGGACTGCATGCTCAAAGCAGAGGAAGGGCTGCAGTGCCATCTCCTCTCTGCAGCCAGGAGGAACATCCCACGATTCAGCCTCAAGAGGTGAAGGAGGCTAGACAAAACCAGGGATCCCTGACAACACGGGGGAACATTTGGGGTAAATCACCCTCAGGACAGTGATACTGTGACAATTAACACTCGCTGGAAATAGTCCAGTGCATGGTAACGCTGCAGGCAAGACAGTTCATTCTGGTGATCTGGAGAGATCCTGGGACATTGGTCCTTGCTTTTTCAGACATCTGAGCCTTTGCTCCTTTCTCCACTATGTCTTTACTAGGTAAGTGAGAGCTATTATAGCAGGGTCTAATAAGGAAGGGTTTGGAAAATCCAGTGTCTTCAGCTGTCCCAGTCTCCTTAAGCTGGATGACAGCCAAACTCTATGGAAGGTCTCATCTTTCAGAAGGGGCTGAAGGAAGGCTGACCTTATATGACTGCTGGTGTACAGAGCAGGAAACAAAACCAGAGTGGCTTGTCACCTGTCTCACCCCCCCAGGTGACCAGAAGATGGTCTCATAGAGGTACCTGCACTCTGCCAGAACAGCACCACTGCTCGCCAGGCAGGAGTTCAACGGTTCTGTGACTTCTTCACCAGACCACAGCCAAGAGACTATCAGCTTCTCCAGTTCCCATCCTTAGGACTGCAGGATGACTTCAGCTACTTGTAGGTACAAGCATTACCTTGGAGTCCAGAACCAAAAGAAACACAGCTTGCTCTCACCACAAGTCAAGGAAATGGCAGGAAAAGTGCTGTGACCAGGGAAGCACCAAAACTGCAACTGCATTTTCCCTCTCATCTATGGCTTCCACCAAAGCAAACCAGAAGACTGGGCACCTTCCTGTGCATGCACTTTGCAGCCTATAAACCTCAACTTCTCTGAAGGAGAGAAAGTTGGTGCATGGAAGTTTATCAGTCAATGCTTCTTGAACCTGAGAATTAAAAAATTTAAAAGGGAGTTTTCAGGCTGCTTCTGAAAAAGACAGCTCAAGCACCCTGTTGCACTGCAAAAAGTTGCTTGCTGAGCTACCGTCTTAGACGGAAGATGTGCAGAAAATTAAATGTGGCAGGATTATAGATGTCCTCAAACTTGAAACTTGGCTATAAAACAAGAGATGTCCAAAGACCACCACAGAAATATAAAACATGTTCAGAGCAGTGCCAGAGGTCAAGGCACTGTGGTTTACATCCAGCTCAGTTGGAAGAGTGAAAAAATCTGTAATTCTGCATAAAAAGGAACATCAGCATTTATATTGCCTTGTGGAATTACCACGGGAAATTGTCACACAGACAAGCTGAGACCAACCAGAGGGGGACCGTCACCTTGCAAGAACACTCTGAAGGTGTTCTGAGTATCCACTTGCAGCAGTGTTACTGTGCAAACCAGAAATATAACACTCTCCAGGCTCAGGGGAGCCTGCAAAAATGCATCTCAGAGGCTTCACGGTACAACTTTCTATTCTAGACCTCTGGAAAGAGCAAGCAAGCTCTGGAAAGTCAGAGGCAGGTGAACTCAAATACTTCATCTTTTGCTTCATGAGCAACAAGCCATGCTTCCTTTCACCTGGTTTGCTTTGCTTTGAAGCAAAAGGCGTATTTGTTTCAAACCCAGGAGAAGATGCTCCTTGGTCTACAGTAATAAAGACAAGTGGGGAATGAAGTGGAGGTCTTGCAGCTGCAGGGCTGTGTCCTGTACACAGAGAAGCGGTTATGGTGGTACCGTGTATCTGGTGTTTCATCAAAGCTGAGAGAAGAAAGACACTGAGTCTGGGTGGGAAACAAGGTGAACAAGTAACCAACAGGGTAAAAGAAGGAAGAAAATGCACAACCCACTACACAACAGGAAGATGCACGCTCTCAAGTGAAGTGAGACCACACAAGGGGAGGCAGGACACAGCCCCCCCACCCCCCCAGGATGCTCTTATAAATGAGATTTGAGATGACTGTGGGGAAAGGTAGAACAGTCACAGTGAAAGAGCAGCAGTGGCAGCCATGCAGATAGCTCATTTGGGACTCAGCCTGGTGGAAGCACTCTGCTTTCTGTGGCCAGCTGGAAAACCTGCAGCTGTTTTATTTCCACCAGGAAACCCAGAATATCCGGGAGGGCATCAGAGCTGAATTAGATGCAAAATAAATCAGTCCTCTGTGTCTTTTTTTCTCAATAGAGTCACTTTGCCACCTCAATTTCCCACCTGCTGCAGCTAGGAAGAGTCAGGACGATAGAAAAAGTGTGCCAGGATGCTCGTACATATGGGTGTCCCTGCTATGGGCTGCCTGCGGACTCAGGAAGGCAACACAACAGTTACACTCTGCTCTCTGACTTCTGCTTTTTCTTATTAAAAGGTTGGTGTGTATTACTGTACCTGCAAACCATACAGTGGTGAGAATGCAACCCTGGGCTCCTTGGCCAGAGCTGGAGGCAGCAACTGCTCACACAGGAACCCTGATAAGAGCAGACAGACATGTAAAGGGAGGGGATCCTCGATGCCAGGAGAGCTGTGAGAGCTGCCATCTAAAGGCTCTAGCAGGTGATGAAGGTGGAAGCTACAACACACCATGCAGAGGGAGGAGAGATCCAGACCAACACGTAGCCAAGGAGGCAAAAGGAAACGAGAAGATTTTGGAGCTGGGGAGCCTGTCCAGGCAGAAGGTTTGGGGGCAGAGGCATCGGTGACGGTTCTGTGACTTACCCAAACCCTCAATGAGTTTCTCAGCCAGCATGAGCTAGAAACCTCTGGGCAGACAGCCCAGAAAAAGCTGAGCTCTGGACTAGCAAGAATGGTGCCTGAAGAGCAGATGAAGCAGAGGTTGTACGAGCCAGTTAAGAGCAAGGGCAGTGGGAAAAATTTACGTGAAATTTTTGTGTGCTGGGGATTGAGAGCAGCCCTTTGGAGGTGCTCCCCTCGCTGCCCAGGGGTCCCGCTCCCTTCACAAAGCAGTTTCTGACCACATTGCCTGCATCATCCCAGCCCATGTGTGTCCCCATGGAGATCCCTCAGCTTCATGGAGGTGAGAGCAGAAGTAGATGCTGGTTGAGGGAGGTGGAGAGCGGCTGTTTCACTGCTGCTGGCAAACACTTGGCACGTTGGATGTTTGGGGAAGCCCAGTTCTGCCAGGTGCCAAGCACCCACAACCCAGCACACTGAAGGAGAAAGGGAAGGACCTCGGTGTTCGGCCAGAGATGGCACTGGGCATTTCATGGTCATCCGAGCACAACAGCCATTTCCAGGGGTGTTCTCGGGTACAGGGGCAGGCTCTGCCGATGTTTTTCTAGCCCAATTCAACTTGGAAGTGTCTGTTTCGCACCTTGACATAGCTTGGCCCTGAGATTAATTCTGGAAGTGCAACAAAAATCCCCTCCAATAAACAAATTCACAATGATCCTAATGATGCCAACCTCTTTGGTTTTCCTTTGTAGCAACCAATGACGAAGCCACCTTGAGCTGTTTTTCCCCATCCTATTTCTGTCTCCATCTCCCATTTCCTTCTATCCAATATTACCTTCCAAATTCCAGCTCTGATCCTCAGATAATTCAAACATATTGCATTGCTTTAAGAACTGTGTTATTTTATCCCTTTCACCTGCCACTTTTCTTTTAGATAAACAGTCGTAACTCCCAACATATCACTTTAACTCTTAACTCTGGAAACACTTTAACACTTTAACTCTGGAAGTGGAACCAGAAGACTTTCACAAGGGAAACTCTCCTCTCTTCTTCTGTGCTTTATGCATTAAGCCAAGAGAAATGTCACCTGCTTTAGCATTGTCTTCATATCATTTTATTTAAGCTCTGTCTAATAATTTCACCAACTTCTAGGGTTATTGTAACTGTTCAGGCTGGACATGTGGTGTAAAGCTGTCTTAAATCCCAGCATCTTGTTGAGGATTACTTATTTCTCTAATACTTCCTGCCCCGACTATCACCTCTCAAGACTGGCCTTCAGCACCCAAAGACCTGATCTGCCCACAGGATCCCAGATTACAATACAGGCATACATTTCACCCATTCTCCATCCAAATGCAGTAGGCAAGGAAGCACCAAGATCAGGAACTGAGCAAAATGATTCCAAATGAGACGTGTTTTTCTGGTGCTCCTTCCATATCTCTGCCAGAATGCAAAGTCCATCCCTGTCCTCATTGTCAGATCTGAGCTCAAAGCTGCTCCAGCATCACCCACTGCACATCACCAGTGTCCAGGCAAACCAGAAACAACCTGTAGTGGAGTTGGGGAGCAACCAAAACACGGTGCAGAGGGAAAAAGTTGCAATCTAGAAATCCCTTTCCCCCCTACAAACAAAACTCAGGAGCACTTCACTTACCATTTTCACATCTGTCACTCAGGGATCACTGCTCTGCTCCTTGGACATAGCCATGCCTGCCCTGCTCAGGACCCAGATCCACCTCCTACAACCACAGGATCAGCTAAATCACCATCCTTCAGAACAGCTGATCCCCTATCTTCCCAGCCTGAACCACCTAAAAAACTGTTTTTTCCCCCAAATTTGCCTCCTTCAGGACACTAGACCAAAGGGATTTGGGGTCAGTTTGCTAAGTTAGGGCTTTTGCAGGGAAATCAGCCACCTTGCACAGTTTCTACGAGAGCCCAGAACTGACAACAGCCATTCAGGTGTGCTGCGAGGAGACCAGCAGTGAACGTCACCCTCTCCACCCCACAACAACCAGACCAACCCTGAGTGAGTCCTGCCGAAAATCCCACATTGGCCAACTGCTCCTCCCTGCTGGGAGCACCACAATGCACCAAAGCACAATGAAGATTAAGAGACCCTGGGCAAGTGTGTGTGAAGTGGGCAGGCAGCCACAGTGGTAGTAGGCAATGCTGGCTGCTGCAGGGCAAGCATCTGTCCAGCTGCCACTGCCAGCAGCCTGGTTCTCTGCCTCCCATAACAGCACCAACATGACCTGTTTGGCACCATCCCAGTCCAGAGGGAACGTGTCACGTAGGGGGCAGGCAAAGCAGTGCAGATAGAAGATGCTGAGAGTACAGCTTGAGTACCGCATGAAGGCATCTCCTGCTATTAACCAGAGGATGCAGCACTTTCTGGCACCCTTCTCCAGGGCCACCTTCACCATCAGACATCGTTTTGGGGAAGAATGGCCACAACACAAGGCTCTCGGGAGGTCTCACACTAACACAGACTCCTGGCCTCACCATGGGCCTCCACACCATACCCCCTTCCCAGTGGAAGCCCAAACACAGGCCCCAGAAGCCACCCGTGGGACCCAAGTACTGACATGAGGCGCAGCCAGTCAGAAACACCCCATGGCCTAGGGGCACCCCACAGCCCAGGAGCACCACACGGCCCTCCAAAAGCTGTCTCCCATGCCATGTACCTCAGGAGGCTGCCAGGAGGTGGCCAAGTTAACAGGGCCACTCCACACTGGGATCCACCCACCTCACCTAGGGTCACAGCCAATCCATGTCACTATGTTGCTCTGAGTCATCCACTTCCAGTCACTGAAACAGCCTCAAAGTTTGCACAGATGGTGCTTAATCTGAGTTTGGACAATGGACATTTGGGCTTTAAATGACAATTTCTAACCAAAAGCATAGGGGCAGAGGGGAGGCAGGGCAGGAGAGGCCACAGGCCAGCAGAGGATGGAGGTCAGCAAGAACAGTGAGCTAGACAATGCTCAGCACCCAGCAGGGATACAGGAGCTGGAGAGGCTCAGAGCAAGTCAATGCTAAATTCCAGTGGGATGAGGACCAACATTTAATGTCCTGCAGGGACCTAAGCCTGCCTGGAGCTTTCTGTCCTTGACCTCCCCATGCACAGCACCCAAGGGGTTGCTGTAGGTCAACAGCATGGCCCTGGCTGCAAGAGAGACAGTGGGGTGGTTGGTGGCCCCTTCCCAGACCACGTTCCAAAGGCCAGGACAGCACATGGCAGCTCCTCTTCCCGCCCTGTGTCCCATCCTGCTCTGGGAAAGCACAGGTCTCCATCAGCCCCCTTCCATCCCAAGCACAGCAAGCAACAGTGTTTGTTTTCCACGACTGGCCACGATACAGAACAATTCTCTGTCCAGCCAAAGGGCAGCACTCAGCACCCTGCAACATGTACCCAGGGCTCCTGTGCTGGCATGGCTGGAGGTCTCTGAAACACTCTGTACAATGTGTGGGGACACTGCTTTCAAGGCCTTTCCTCTCCTGGCCATGCTCAGCTGGACTCACATGGAGGAGGGGAATCAGACCCTTGAACACCACTACCCCAGGCCCGAGGCCTTTGCAGGACCAGATACCACGAGGTGGCAGGCACAGGGGCAGAGCAGTTCAGCGTGGGTGAGCAGAAACCCTCCTGCAGGGCAAAACCCTTCTCTCCCACCGCTCATCCTTCCCAGCCCCTAGCACCACGAGTCAGAGTTCCAGGGGTTTAAAGGCCAGCATTAGAGCAAAGCTGGGATGGGGCAGGGAGAGCCAACAGAGCTCAGCATGAGGACTGGGCAGTGGGGAAAGCCTCGCAGCAGGAGGTGCAGCAAATCCTGGGGGCTGATGGGTTAATGGACCCAACAGACAGATGCCCGTGGAGGGAGACACAGGGCAGGTGCTGGCATCCTATTACTGCTTTCCTGCCTCTCCCCTGCCAAATCCCCCTTCTCTAGCCCAGAAGAGATGGCATGGGGCAGGAACGGGGGGGGTGCTCCTTCTCCACAAAAATTACATCAGTCCCAGGGCTTCTGAGCAGCTGGGGCATGGCTGAGAAGCCTCCACTCTCTGCAAGTTATGTGGGGCTGACACAGCCGGGAGGCACTGAGGTCTCACAGCAGAGCAGAATGGGGCCAGCCCCCCCTCCCCCCCCAGCTGCGCTTGCTGTCCCCGCCACATGTTCACATCCATTCGACAGAGCCCTGCACTTCAGGAGCAATTAGCAGCAGAGTTGAACTAATTCCCCGCATGGCGGGTCCAACACAAACAGCGCGCGTGCTGGCCTGTGCCCCACACCTCTATGCACATTCACCTCTGTGTTTTGGAGGGCCAGGGCACCCCTGCCAAGAGCAACACAAATAACCCGCCGCTTCTCCAGGTTAAGAGGCAGCCCTGGAGGCTTGGAGTTTGGTGGCCAGGCTGCGCGCAGGCTCTGCAGCCAGCAGAAAGACGGCCTCTGTTAGCAGCCTGGGTCACGGCAGAGGCAGGCAACAAGGGTTCGAGTATTCGGGGCCTGTCCCCGAGGCCAGGCGCGAAGGAGGCAGCAGTGAGGGAGTCCCCTCATTGTGGCCCCCATGGAGCAGTGCTCTGGGGGCCGCTGGGGCAGAGGGAAGAAGGCACTTGCAAACAGCACCTGCAGGGTGTTTGTCCATCCCACGCAGGCACAGCCAAGGCTCCAGCAGCTGAAATAACAAGCAGAGGGGAATGCTGCCGGGCCCCCCTGCCTCAGCATTGGTCCCTGCTGCCAGGCCTAGGCACTGCTGGGTCGTGGGCTGGGGAGTCACCATGGTGAATTGAGGCTCACTCAATCCTACCTGGAGCCACAGACGCTCCTGGGTCTGGTGACAGGCCCCAGCAGTGTTTTGGGACTCGCCCAAGAACTCCTGCTCCCGTTTGAACCTCACGGTGCTGCAATGCAAGTGGGGCTGCCAGCTCCTTCTGAGGCGCGTTGCAATTTTTCAGGGCAAAAAGTTCAGAGTTGAGACTGCCCCCTCTGTGCCCTGTGGAGCTCACGCTGGCACCACCGCAGTTTAGCCATACCTGACCCTGTTTTGTAGTGTCCCTCTGCACAAAGGTACGACAGCCCTGGAAATGCATCTAAACCCAGCCCGGAGCCACGCACACCTGAGATGCCTCACAGCAAATCTGTCCTCAGCAGCTGCTGCAAACAGCAGGATCACGGAAAGGGAGTTCTCGTCCTGCAGCACAGCCACTCAGACAACGCTGGCCCACACATGCCAAGGATATAGGGCCAGAGCAGGGCAGGAGACTGCCTTCAAGGGCAAGCTGTACTCTGGTGCCTAGGAGAGAACATAGGACTTGTCCTGTGACAGTAAAGGGGCCCAGGGACTCCAGAAGACAAACTCACTGATGGCTGAAGATTGGAGTGGAGATGGCATCAAGTCCTTCCCCTAGCATCACAGCCCGCTTGGGGCCAGCTCTGACTGAAGCCCCCTAACACAGGGAGTGCACTACGAGGTCACATCACACCGAGCAGGTCGGGGCCACCTGCCCCGTGCAGTGAGAGGGCAGCAGCCCAGCACCCACCTGAGCCAGTGCACAAGGAGAGGAGCCAAGAGCAGCTGCAGGACAGCACCTCGCAGGGTCACAGCAGTGCCGAGCACCAGGTCAGTGTGTGCTGGGCATCCTACTCGGCCTCAGAAATGCTGCAACCCTGGTGCAGCAACTGCTCACTGCTCCTGTAGCTTAGGCCATAGCTCTCCCACCCAGCACCTAGGCAGGACTGTGCTGGGGGCACCCACTACAAGTGAAATGAGAGTTGCTTTACCAAGCATCAGTCTAGCAGTAGGCCCATATCCCCATCTCACACATGTGGCCAGGGACAAACATGTGCCTTCAAACACTCTCAGACAGGCAGAGGGTTGCTGTACTTCCCCAAAAGCCCCACGGCATAGCAGTGGGGTATCCACATCTACCCTGCAGAAACTGGGCTCACGCAGCCTGTCCAGACAAATGGACAGGCATCTCCAAGTGCCACAGGCACAGACAAGTCTTCAGACTCAGTATGCAAAGTCCTCTGCAAGCAGAGCTGTGCCTGGCCCGTTGGGACGCACTGCCAGAGACCTGGGCAGAGTGACCCCTCGTTCCAGACTCACTCTCACACATGCTGCAAAACCAAGACATGTGTCTCTATGAAAGCCCCCAGCTGCTGCACCATGCAGGTGATAGAGGTCCTGAGGTCAAGTTATTAAGCCTCCTATCTGATAAAACCCTTAAACTGCTCTGTGATCTTGGGCAGGCAACCCTATGGGGGAGCCTGGTGGGGAGGTAGAGGGACTTGAAGCGAATGATGCTGCACACTGAGGAGCTCCAGTGCTGCCAGAAGATGCCAAGGGCTGGTGAAGCTGCAGGAGACAGAGAGCCTGGGGGGCTGCCAGTGGGCTGGGAAGGCCTAGGGCACAAAGTAGCCCCTCTTTTGTCAGTGCCCAGCCCCTGGCTACTTGCCACCCCATGCCCACAGCTTTCAGGCCCTACTTCTCTGAATGCATTTGCAAAGCCAGAGGATAAGGAGGCAAGGGCAGAGGCTTGCAGATGAGGTGGATGGACACACGTTCTGGCCTCAATGGGCCATATCTGGCAGGACCAGGCTGTGCTTGAGTACTTAACCCCAGGGAACAGGGCTGGACCCAGTGCTTAGTGTCTCCCTCAGGAAGGGGAGCCACGTGTTTTCCACTTCTCCAGCACACCCAGTGGCTGGGTTCAGCTGTTGCTACATCCCCAGGGTCTCATCTTCAGCAGAATGGGCAAGAGGAGGAAACAGGAGGCCATAAAACATGAAACTTGCTCTGAGACTGGCTGTACAGACACCACACCAGTGCTGGCTCATTTCAGGAGTTCTGCCTCCCTGACACTCCTAGGACACCTGCCCAGCTATCTGCACCCTGCCTTCCAAGCCTCACACAAAGCTTTCATGGAAAAGAGAAAAGACAGGGCTCTTTACGGAGGAACAAACCTCCAAAAGCCACAAGCAGAGCTGGCTCCACAAGCTCCAGGCTGGCCGGGTCTGACCCGGTACGCATCACCACACATGGTACAGATTTCCACCAATTCGTTCTCCTCCCTAAAGGCATGGGACAGGTAACGAAGGAGCCAGAAACGTGGCTGCACTCAGATGCCTGCACTGAGAAAGTCTGGAGTAAGTCCCCAGCCCTCAGGTAGCACTGTGACCCCTACCAGGCTTACCTGAGCCTCCAACAAGCCTGGGTGCTGCAGGACTCTGGCCACCCGTTAGCACTGCCACACCTGCACCGCACCTCCACACATGCCTCCTTCTGCAGGGGGCTGGGACAGGCGGTGACTGTCACCTCTGGCCACAGCAAGAGGTCAATCAAAGCAATTTCAAGGCTGCCCTTACCTTGACTCTCTGCAGGGCAGAGATGGACAACGCTCCATGACACCAGGTCTGTTAGACAAGAACTGTTGTTCTCACACCCAAATTGCCACTGGTCACAAGACAGGAGAGGGGCCAGGTCCATTGTCTGGGTGGGCTGTTTAACAACAGCATGACACATTAACCCATGCCAGAGCCACAGCAGAAGGAAATTAGAAAGGAGCAGACTATGGACCAAGAGACACTTGAGACAAGTGAGATTAAAGCAGGAATCAAAGCCCAGGGGCTCTTCTGCAGATCCCAAGCCTGCTGCAGAGGTCTGAGGAAGGACCCGAGCAGGAAGCGGATCCCCACAGCATCACTCCAAGGCTTTCCTGCATTCACAGCCAGGCTTATCATCAAAGCAAGCATATCAGTGCTGGCACACAAGCACTGGATTTGTTGCCCTGCACTGTGGACACATCCAGTGGTCCAGATCTTTCCCCACTGCCCCCAGCAGGGTGAGGCAAGCATTAGCCTCAGCGAGAGCTGGGACTCTCTGCAGCACCACAGCCAGCACCAGACAGGCAACCCCAAGGCAAATCATCCTCCATACAGGGGTTGGGAGCAGGATGGGCTTGATCAAGTCACAGAATCAAAGCTCACAAGTTCATGAGCCCCCATGAGCAATACAGTCCCATTTTTAAAAGCAATACTGCTGTATAGGGACAGCAGCTGAGCTCTAGCCAGACACCATAGCCACATTTTCAAAGATCTTGCAGTTCTTCGAGACAGATTCAAGTCCAGAGAGATGTTCAGAGGCAGCTCTTTGGGCACCTAAGCATCTGCATCCATCAAGATCTTCAATTACTTTGGCATTTTACAGAAGTCTCATGCTCTGCAGCAGAAGTAGTGACATTCCCAGGTTCCCTGGACAAGTGTTGCCCAGAAACAGTCATTTGGAGCTGGCAGCAGCTCTTCCACATCACCCAGGATACATCAGTCTGGCACATCCAAGCTTCCTCACTCTCAGGAGAGGGAAGATGCTCCCACTGTTTTGCTGAACCCTCAGAAGTCCCAGCTCACAGACCTGAGCAGCATCTTCTCTTTGCACAAGATCATGAAAAGGTCCAGGAGCCAAAGCTGGAAGAGGGATCAGTCTCGCGACAGCGCCCTTGCTGGGACAAGTCTGTTCCATCTACCTCCACAATTTCATTTACTGAAGAGGCTGAACCACTGCAGGCTCACTGGGGGAAACAGCAAAGCAGAGACACGGACAGAGCAAGCTGAACACGTCGGAGGCTTCACAGAATCACAGAATCATCTAGGTTGGAAGAGACCTCCAAGATCACCGAGTCCAACCCCTGACCTAACACTAACAAGTCCTCCACACAACCATGTCACTGAGCTCTACATCTAAACGTCTTTTAAAGACCTTCAGGGATGGTGACTCCACCACTTCCCTGGGCAGCCTGTTCCAGTGTCTAACAACCCTTTCGGTAAAGAAGTTCTTCCTAACATCTAACCTAAAACTCCCCTGGTGCAACTTTAGCCCATTCCCCCTCATCCTGTTGCCAGGCACATGGGAGAACAGGACAACCCCCACCTCGCTACAGCCTCCTTCAAGGTACCTGTAGAGAACAATAATGTTGCCCCTGAGCCTCCTTTTCTCCAGGCTGAACAACCCCAGCAACCTCAGCTGCTCCTCGTAGGACTTGTTCTCCAGGCCCCTCACCAGCTTCGTTGCCCTTCTCTGGACTTGCTTGAGCACCTCAATGTCCTTCTTGTAGCGAGGGGCCCAAAACTGAACACAGTGCTCGAGGTGCGGCCTCACCAGAGCCGAGTACAGGGGGACGATCACCTCCCTAGCCCTGCTGGTCACACTGTTTCTGATACAAGCCAGGATGCTGTTGGCTTTCTTGGCCACCTGAGCACACTGCTGGCTCATACGCAGCCAACTGTCCACCAATACTCCCAGGTCCTTCTCTGCCTGGCAGCTCTCCAACCACTCATCTCCCAGCCTGTAGCTCTGCTTGGGGTTGTTGTGCCCCAGGTGCAGGACCCGGCACTAGGCCTTGTTGAACTTCATACAGTTGGCCTCAGCCTATCCAGATCCTCCTGCAGAGCCTTCCTACCCTTGAGCAGATCGACACACGCGCATAGCTTGGTGTCATCTGCAAACTTACTGAGGGTGCACTCGATCCCCTCATCCAGATCACCGATAAAAATATTAAAGAGGACTGGCCCTAGTACTGAGCCCTGGGGGACTCTAGTGACCAGCCTCCAGCTGGATTTGACTACACTCACCACAACTCTTTGGGCCTGGCTATCCAGCCAGTTTCTAACCCAATGAAGCATACGCCAGCCCAAGCCATGAGCAGCCAATTGCTTGCTGCAAGGAAGGAGGTGAGGAAGTGTGTGGGCAGCATCACAGCAGGAATAAGGGGCACCTGAGAGGGACTCAGCACCTTCTGCCTGCCCAATGCAGAATCTACACCCCCGGGGACACAGCCCTGGGGCAAGCAGGCACTAAGGAAGCAGGCAGATGAGCCCTTCCAGCAGCTGGGGAGATGCAGGGAGACCCATGTGGCTCAGCACAGTACATCGGGGCAAGCAAACTCCTGCTCAACCTCCTCACTTCTCTCCTCTTCCTCCTGATCCTCTCTAAACTTAGGCCGGGTTCAACGGGAGGAAGCCAAAAGCAACAGAGCCGAGGCTGCTCCCTGAGCCTGGCGACAGCAGGCGCCCAGCTGGATGCTGCTAATTCGGACGCTCTCTGTTGATGGCGGAGCCCCGGCGCAGTTGTAAACAGCTTGGCAGTTTGTACACTCCCCAGTATCAATGTTATACAAAGGAGCTGGAAATGTAAATGATTGCACTAGACCTACAGCCGGTGGCTGCTGGTGCACAGACGGCCCCTGGTAAAAAAAAAAAAAAAAAAAAAAAGAAAAAAAAACTCCAGCTCGCTTCTTGGCACTGTGAAGCAGGCCTGACTGTGGCCAGGAGCAGGGAGCAAACCTTTTACGTGTTTGCCATCTAGCGGGCTTGGGAAACCCTGCACAGAGGCACTGCCCTGGGGTACGAAGCCCCACTGGGCACAGGATTGGCACCGAGTCTCTGTGATTTAGCAAAGGCAGACCAATTCAGTCACTGCTCATCCCACTGATGCTCTGCAATGAAGTGAGGCAAGGGGGTCGGACCCAGATGCTGCAAAGCATCCTGCTGCTGCAATTCCAGCTCCTGAGATAACATCGTGGGGCAAGACAACCTCCATCAGGGCAGGGGCTGTACCCACGTGCTGGGAGCCTGCAAATCCAGCACAGGACTGTTGAAGCAGACATCTCAAGAAAGGAAGGATGCCACATGCATTGCATCTGCTTTGTCTGTTTGCAGAAGGGACCACATACGATTTCTTTATTTTTTTTTAATTTTTTTTTTTTTTTTTTTTTTTTTTTAAATCAGCCATTTCAAGGGAAAGGAGCTTCACATTTCCAGGACATTCCCAGCCAGCTTGGCTGCTGGCTCAATTAAAGACCATTTGGGCTATGTATGCCTATGAAGGCTGCAGCCCCAGAGCCCACTCAAGTGCCTTTAGGATTGTAAAGAAAAGGGGACATAAAAAGGGAAGAAAGGAAAACACACTCCACTATGTCATGGCACTAACAAGTAAACTGTTCTAATTTTCACCCAAGTAACAATTCCGAAAGAAGAAAAAAAGTTTGTTCAGCTGTAGTTAAGGTTGAGCAAACAACGCTAATCACTTTTGCTTTACCTCTTGGAAAAGGCTCTAGAAGAGCATTAGAGCCTTTAAAAAATAATAAAAATAAATAAATAAACAAACAGTACCAACTCTGAACCATTCGGAAAGCTCTGAGGAGCTGGTGATGTTTCACACACACCCCCAGGAGGGTGGTTTAAAAGCCTGTGTCCTGGAGCAGGCAGCCAGCCCAGCTCTCCCACACCTGCTCGGGAGGTTGTGGTGAGGTCTGCCCAGCCTCACCAGCACATTTGCAGCCTCCAAAAGGCTTCAACCCATCCGCACACCACCCCATGGGAAGGACAGGGCAGCAAAAGCTTTGTGACCATGGCAGGTGCCTTTGTAAGGCACAACTGCTGGCAGATCCCATGGCACCCCAGGCATCTGCAGGGCACCTTGAGCACAGGGGATCTGCTGCTCAGCTGTGTCCCACTGCCCGCATCACTGCTGGCATCCCTTGCTCCGCAAGGCTCCCTACGGAGGGCGCCTGCAGGTCCCACTCCAGGGAACAAAGATTTAAGGGGCAGCTCAAAAGGGCTATGGGCAAAACCAGGGCATGGGGAAGAACGGAAGAAAGCTGGTGAGTGGGGGCAGACAGCAATTACAGAGGACACAAGGCAGGTAGAAGGAAGGGGAACCTTTAGGTACAACAGAAGAGGAACAGAGTCAGAGGGTACGAGGAAGGCAAAGAGGGAACTAACACATGGGGAAGGAAAGGCAGAGGGAAGTGACAGGAGCCTCCAAATGCCTCCTCCAGCCTCCCAGGGACGATTTGTGACAGTGCAGGGATTGCCTGGGATTTACCGGAGCAGTGGAAGCCTCTTTGGGAACACCAGGCTGGTCCCAAGCTGCTCCTTTTTGCTCACTTGTCAACCCCAGCAGGCCCTGCTCACCCCAGAGGCCAGGCTCACACCACCTCCCTCAGACCTCACTGCTGCCTCTGGTCCCTTCCAGCCTCACCCACAGCTCCAGGGACGGCACCACAGTCACCCTGCGTCCAACAAACACGAGGAGAACAGAGAGCCTCTGTCCCAGGCGCTGGATCGAGTCCCGGGAAAAGCTGCCATGAGCACGAAGGCAGGGACAGCATCGCAGCTGATGCTGCGGAGAGGTTAGTGGCAGGGGTCCCGATGACCCCTGGGCCAAGCAGCAGTGACAAACTCCAGGTTGTGTCTTGCAACCAACTGTCCCCACGCGTCCCCCGCTGTGAAGGAGGTGACAAATTACCGTCTTTGTTATTGGAGCGCATACCAAATCAGGGGGATCAGTATTTGTCAGACGAGGGAAGAAAAATATATTGCGCAAAACATTACAAGGTTTATTTTAAGAGCTTTAAAAATCAGTCAGTGCCAGGTTCATAAGCACCTCTTGGGACAGTTGGTCCTGGTTTGCTATAAGAGGCTTATTTTTCTTTTTTTTTTTTTTTTTTTAAAGTCTTCTCCCCTCTTTTTACTTTAACACAAACAAAAAAGCCTGCTGCCTCCAGTGCACCAGTAACAATGCCAGCCCTATGGGAGGACAAGTGCTGTGCTAAGCAGTGCCAGCTTTACCCCAGCCTTAGGAAGAGACACAAGCTCCTGCAGCATGCTGAGCTACCTCAGCTAAATTCAGGGGGATCACCTCAGACAGTGGCACAAACCAGCTCTCCCTCTTGTGAGGAAGCCTCCACAATTCCAGTGATCAAAGGGAAATGCTGCAGTAAGCCTGAATAACAGGCAGGACACCTGCATGCCACCACAAGATGAGGCTGTTTCACTTCCAGGAACACCACCTGAAGGGCCACATCCTGAACGAATCCCCGCAGAGGTGCAGAGGTATCGCAGCACACACCTCTCTGGGTCACCTCTGGCTCTGGAGATGAATCGTGCTTTGCCACCAGTCCCAGCTCCTCCAGTGACTGCATTTCTGTGAAAATCCTGCTAATGCCTATCACAGCAGAGGCAGTTTAGCTTTATCATCCTCAGAAGGGGTTTTTTACCCTCAAAAACACTTCCAGTGCTCCCCAGCCCCATAAAAATCATGCCTATGGCTAGCAATCCCTGCCTGGCTTAACCCCAGAGCCCTGCTCCTGATGCAGAAAAAGGCAGTGTTACAGAAAAGGCTTTCTTCTTATGCTTGAGCCAGATCTTCAGCTGCTAGGAAGCTGCAATTACTCTGAGTTACACCGAATGAAGGGAACAGATGCTCCAGAGGACAAGGCAAATGATCTGCCTGCATCCTGCCATCCGGAGTGAGACACTGCCACCATGCAGGATGGAGGTTTCCAGAGCTGCACCCCAAGGACGTGGGACAAGGGCAGTGACCGCACAACTGTACCTGCCCACCAGCCCTTCTGCCTCTTCCTGCACCTGCGTTTTGGGAAGCCTCCTGGCTCTTCCTCCGCAGCCACACTGCTCAGGCACAGCCAGCACAGGACTGCAAAGGAAGAACAGAAATTCTCCCCTTTCCCCACGCATGCTTTGGTGAGCATCACCACCCCAAAGAGTTGCTGATATCCTCCAACAGGTTGAACACTGACTTCTCAGTGTCCTGGACCCGTACAGAAACTTATCCAGGAAAGAGGAGCCAGTTTTGATGAACCAGTTTCAATGACTATTTCAGCAGCAGCATTTGGGATTCCTTCACTGCTGGGACATCTGGAGGCACCCTGCTGATGTCCCACGTTTTTATACAGCTCATCCCCTCTAACTACTGCTGGGGAAATACGACCTCACCAGGCAATGGGTGGGAATATCTGGGGTCAGCCCAGCAGGAGTACGCTACACAAACCTGCACAACGTTAGTCCAACTCTGACCAGTCACCAGCAGAAGTATAGATGGGGACAATACACTCACTGTATACTTAGGGGCTTGGGCTTCGGCTTTCTGCTTGCACATTTACAGCCACAGCTCTTTTACACAAGTGCTTCTATAGCCTGAGAAACACAGCACGTGGATGCACAGAAGGATCAAGCAGATGAACGCACACCTCATACGTGCAGGTGGTAACACCACGCTGTGCTAACACAACCCGTAGCAGCACCTTGATTTTCTCAAAACCAAGGAAAAGCTAGAAACGCACAAGTAACAAGAGGAAGTATTTTCACAGAAGCATAAATCCTAAAGTCAGGAAACTGAGATGTAAAAATGAAGCAGGTATTATAGCTTATATACTTTTAGTAATAGTATAGCTTATACTTTTTAGTAATATACTATTACTGCTTATATAGCCTATCCCAGCACAAATACTGGTGGCAAGGGTGGTATTAAAGATGACAGTAAATCTGCGCTACACAGCTCAAGCCCATTTCTTATCAGAGCCCAGGAGGAAGTGCTTTAAGGCCTCTGACCTGCACCTGCCCAGTTCTGTACCCCTACACCCCGCCCTGAAACACCCAGCCAGTCATCCCCAACGCAGGGCACCAAGCTCTGGGGTTCTTCCAGCTGATTCATTCAGCTCTCATCCAGCTTTGCAAGCTGCCAACATGACCCAGGCAGCCCTGCCAGCTGTCTTGAACGCCCCGAGGGCTGCTGGAGTCAAGTCCCCAGTGTCCCACACCGCTGCAAGCACTGCTCACCTCCAGAAGCCCGCCGAGTGCGGTGCTGGGAGCACTGCTCCCACATCCTGCAGCAGCCCTTGCAGGAGGCTGACGTCAGTAAAATGGGCTGATTTTTCATTTCAGCCATCCAGTCTGAAACCACCAGAGGGCAGCTTGAAACGGAACCATTTAAGGGCTGCCCACAGGAAATACTCCATTTCCGAGCACCCAAAGCTGCTTGCCCAGGTATGGCACAATAGGTTAAACGCAGCCCACCACACACTGCCTGCCTTCGGGTGCAGTGAGCTGAGCATTAATGGCTCAGGGAAGGCCCCTACCTGGCTGCAAAGCGGTTCTAGGGACCTTTAGGTCTTTTTGGTCCTTAGCAGCAATGTTCCCTATTAAAGCTTACCTTGACAATCCAGGCCAAAGAAAACCTTGGGGAAAGCAAAATACTTCACTAGCTTCCAGGGATCACTAGATAAGGGGTAATCCAACAAACACGCTGCCTTTGTTACTGGCAACCTCCAACAAAGCAGAGAAGCAGGCAGAGGGCACCCACATCAGGCCAGACCTAAAAACACAAAAATCTATATCCAAGAGTTATCAAAATCAGACCGGAGTCCTGCCGCAGCATGGGGAGTTTCACTCCCCTACCACCATCCAGATGTCCTCTGTCTGGGACAAGGGCTTCCCCCCACACCAGGCTATTTATCCAGGTCCAGGCAGATGCCAAATGTTCTTCTCGATTTTACCTCACTACAGCGAGCAGGAGCTGACCTGTAAGCATCAGAAAGAATCCCAAGGAAGAAAAGGGAGGAGGTCCTGGACTCACTGGTATGTCTATGGCAGGGCAGCAGGATCTCTCGCTAAGATAACCTGGCTGTTGAGCTTGAGCCTGTGCCCTGTTACCAGTTTCTTGCACAATCCTGGACAAGTCATTTAGGGCAGGAGTTCACAAAGCTGTTGGTTGGTTGGAGCTCCTGTGATCAGGCTTCTCCCAGGCGGGGTTTCAGGAACTGATTCAGCTCACGAAAAGGACAGCTCACAGTGGGAACTAAGGGAACTAAGCCAGCAGAAATACACCACCAGGAAAAGAGCCCTGCTCCTTTTGCCAGCCAGAAGAGATTTATTCTTAGTTTAACCGCTTTATGATTCCTTTTTACAGTTTCAGAAGCAGTAATTTCCTCTTATGTGCTTGATCCTCTCCATGAAACTTAAGTCCTTAACAAGGTGCCCAGGCATTCAAGCAGTGACTTGCAGGCTTCAGATGGACCAGAGGAGGAAGAGAAGCAACAGGGAGGAACGTTTCTTGGAGGAAGACAAGTGTAGGTGGCAGGGGAAAGCAAAGCAGTGCACCTCCCCAGCACAGGACCCCAGGTAAAACAGCCATGCAGGAAGACAAGCCGGTGAGCATGAGTTAAGGCTACAGGAAGGCTGGGTCTGGGCAGTGCTGACAACAGCACTCTCTGTCCCACTCAGTCTGTTTTGAAAAGGAGGCAGCTGCTACCAGCTGCAAAGCAAGGCCTAGATGGTGGCCAAGTAGCAGAGGACATTGCTGTCTCTTGGGACCATGCCAAAATCATCAGTCTGTTTTTAGCTGCATCTACAGCAGCAAATGGCAGAGACAACAGGAACGTGTTCACCAAGTGAAACCATACCCAGCAGTAACCACACGTTTTTTTGGGTGGCCTTCAAACTCACTCTAGCCAGGTCCCACAGACACAAACCCAGTGAACTGATGAAGTACAATATCCAATTCAAACACGCTAGAGACATGGGCTCGCTTGCTCTTGCCCATTTCCCCGTGGGGCCCCAGGAAGCTGTGCACACTGAGGAAGCAGTGGTGCTGCTGAGCAGCTGCACTAGGACAGGGAGAGGCTCGATGCGAGGCTGCTCGCAGGACAGCACAGGAGGGGACACTTCCCTCCTGTCCTCCCAGCCCAGGGGCTGCCATGTTTGCAGTGTACACCTAACACAACTCCAGCTAGCATGCTCTGGGATGTTAACCAGAACGCATGGCTTACGGACAGCTTGGAGATTGGCTTCAAAAGCACACTGACCTGACTTAACTGATGAAGGTGGCTGCACCTCATCCCATCTCCCCCCAGGAGCCCACTAAGGAAGGAAGAGCAGACAGACACAAATCAAGCAGAGTGCACACAACAAAGACAGCCATGCCAGGTCAGATGAGGCAGCACACTGATAACAGGTAGCATTTGCTAAGTGGTGCACTGCCATTTGACCCATGCCAAAAAACATGCTCCAAAGGTGCTGGTAAAGATGCAGTTGCACCTCAGAGGTCTTATCAAGCATGCGCATCTTTCCTTGCACAACGTGCTTAAGCATAAGGCACACCACTGACAGCAAGAATGAGCACATTACTCAGAAGAAAAGGGAGAACAGGATTAAAGAGTGACTGAACAGATTAACACCTTCCTGGGAAAGCTGCAGAACTCTGTCTCCCTATCCAGCTCCAAGAGGCTTAAGAAAAGAAGATCCCAGCTGCAGATAGAGTAGCAAACACCACAGCAAACATGCCCTTAACTGTGAAACAGCTTCCCCTAAAACCGCTGGACTTGACAGAGCAAACATAGTAGCTCCTGGGCTGGAAGGACAGGAGGGAAGCATCCCCTCCTGTGCTGTTCTGGGAGCAGCTTCACACCAAGCCCTGCCCTGCTTCCACGGCATGCACTGCTTCCTGCACAGCTCCACAGGGAAACAGGCAAGGGACAGAGAGAGAAGGCTCCTCACTTCTGTAATGTTCCTGATGGCACATCATGGGGATGCTGGCAGAAGAAGAAACAGCCATCAGTGTGACACGATATTAGCATCAATTTGAATTATCGCAGCCAGAGATGATGCCTGCTCCCAGAGCTACAGAAACAGCAGGGTTAGGTAAATCAGCTTACACGTGGTAGGGAATTTCCACACATTAACTGAATCAGCAAGGAAGGGACAGAGCACAAGGGTGTGCCAAAATCATCTCCTGCTAGGGACAGGTGGCAACTGCTGCCCTGCAGCTCAGCAGTCATCACCCCTGGATTCCAACCTCATTTTGGATTTCTGATGTAAGCATGTCTCTTAAAAGAAAGGCAGGACTTACACTAAATACTTGCCTATTAGTTGATAGTCTTCAACTTCCATATTTCAACTCGAACAACTGTACAGTGGGAAAACAAACTGATTCATGCCACTTGTCACCACAGCACACATGTTTACATGATACAGCCAAACTGGTCAGACTGTGTGTGCTCCCACCTCCTCCCTACGCCTCCACTCTGGCTCTCCTCTTACCTCCTTCCTTGCAGTGGTTTTGGTACCAGACTGACCACAAAAATAAGCACTAGAGTCCACTAGTTCAGCAGGAAGAGTATCCTGCAAGGTGTTTTTCCATGCAATTAGTGAATGTAATCATCTCCTGGTATAGCCAAACAGAGTTTGTGTGGGCGGGCAGCTGAGGCAGCGACAGTCACTGCTCCAGAGACACCAAGCAGCTGCTCAGGATACAAAGCCACTTGCTTGAAGCAACCAACAGAAACAAGAGCTCCATTCGCAATCTGCTTTTAAGCAAACTGATTTAACATTAGGAATTAAAGGATTCACATGAGAGCCTAACTGAAAAAACAGAATTCACTAACCTGTATTTTTGTGCAGGAAGAAGTAGCTGCTTAGCAGAACAGGTACATGGCTGACCAACAGGTCTCATTAGGAGAGTACTGGGCATCCCAGCCACTGGAACTGAGGCATTAAACAAGAACCTGCTCTGTGCTTTCCATGCAGCCTTCAGCCCTTTGAGAAGTTTTAATACAATTCTCAGATGCCTTCCCATCACACTTTTTGCCCTTTACAAGAGCCACTGCTAACACAGGGAGCACTTGGTTCAAAAGCCAGCTCAGACCATGTACTACTTGCACTAGTAGTTAGCTATTATGGGTACCTTGAGTCTTCTCAGGCAAGAAAGCTGATAGCATGGGGCTGTGGGCGCATCTTGGGATAGGCAACTACTCTACTATAAAAGCAGTAACACAAGGCAATTGCAGCCCAAGCCACATACTAGCTTGCCACACCAGTATCAATGGAAGTTCCCAAGTCCTCCCGCTGCATTTAAGACCTTTGCTTTCAAATCCGCTAGCCAAAAATGGCAAACCCAAAAGGGGATAAGAGTGGTTTCTCCACTACCACCACTTTTACCAAACCCAGCGACACAAAGCACACCTCCCAGCCCTGGCTTGGGAGGGACCTCACCACTTAGCTGAACAGAAAGGACATGGTGTGAAAGAGCCCCCAAGCTAAACCATTTGAGCTTGTTGAGCCAATTCTAGCACTTTGTCCTCTCTCTGGACTGGGACAGCTATATACCAACATAAGCTATCAGCCAAACCTCCACAAAGCTAACGCAACACAGAGGAAGGAAGCAGCAGCACTCTGGAGAGGTTTTTTTCCATCATCTAGCACCTTAAGGATTTCCTCCAGAGCCAAGTTTAGCCATGTGACACCTGAACAACAAGCACGGCCTGTTTGATTAGCCAAACTGACCTGGAGGAAAGGACTGGCACAAGTCACTGCCAGAAAATACATGCAGGAGGATCAGCTATAGGCAACTTTGTATCCAAGACCAAAAACCTTTGGCAGAGTAAACCTGCTACTTGAAAGCAAAAGTCCTAAAGGACTCTCCTTGCATTTCAGAGGGAATTTCCCACCTGATTTCATGCAAGCAATCCTTTGGCCACTTTGGCCTGGCTGCCAACTTTAGACATTAATTAGATAGAGCAACTGGAGGATGTAGGAGCCCATCTGAGCCTGCTGTAAGCAAAAGGAACAGCCACCAGTGCTGGGCTGTCAGTGAGCATCACACACAGCAGTACCGTCAGCTGCGAGCCAGAGAGCTACAGACAACTCTCCCCGCAGAAGACAACAACTAAAAACTAAACTGCAAAGCTGAACAGCAGCACTAATTGCTAAAAAGTGAAAAGCTCATGTTTTACGCTGAGCTTCTGGATTACAGTACCCAAAAGTCAGCTTCTTAAATTACAAGTTACCTTCAACGAAGCTCTTTGGAGTATGTTTTTAGTAATTAATGCACATTATACATCAACAGTGCGAGACCTCCTTCCTTCGCAGAATATACCAAAAGGTGCAATAAGTCTGTGCACTTTCAAATAGGAGGTAAGTATCACATCATTTCCTCCTTTATGGATTTTTGCTATCTGCTCATGAATGGCAAGCAACAGGAAACTTCACAGAGACCACCTCCCAGACAGAAGAGGTACAAGAGCCCAGTAACTCCCCAGAGCCTACTTTTACAATTTGGAATCAAGCAAGTGCTCCCTTATTAAAGGACCACTGTGCCCCACCCACCCTTCAGATTTGGGTATGACAGCAGTGACTGCCACAGATCCCAACCATCTTAACAGAACTGAGGCCAGCAGCACAGAGGAAGGAAGGTGTAAACTGATAGCATTAGGTATTAAGGAAAGGCCCAGTCTAACTTGTAAGGACCAGAGAGGGGCTCACAAAGGACAAAAGCCATGTATTCACAAGTCCCTCACACAAAGACAACGGAAATAACTACCCTCAGGCAGGCTCGTGAAGATATTTTATGTTTAATACATCTGAAAAGAATGCATATACAAAGAACTTAGACATGAAAAAGCAATGGTTCAATACTAATGAGTTGACAAGAAATTGGAGTTTGGGAAGATGGAGAAGATTCCCTAAGTCTTAAAAGAAAAAAATTGCAAGCCAAAGTGTGTTTTTTGGTAAAATCCTTAATAACACTGCAGTCTACACGAAGATCCTGCACACAATCCTTATAGGACTGTAGCCCATCTTGCAGGTTCAATGTTACTTACAAACAAAATGCAGAAAAAGGGGATTCCCTTAACTGGTCCCTACATGGTGCCACACTGAACACTAGAAAACCCTCCAAGAGCCCTCCTTGCAGTTCCTTCCTACTGACACAGGTCTGTATTTCCACCCCTCCTTGAGGGATGCTGGCCCAACCAGCACAAGATGCACCACCAAGACCAGCTCCGAAACTCGTTTTAATGCAGAATGGGTCCTTTCAATGTCTAAACAGCAGTGTATACACTGGTCATTTTAAGCATTTCTCAAATAATTAAGGACTGGCAGAAGATGGACTTATTATAAAGCCAACTGAGTTAGTGTGGCATGTTTAAAAATGTGCTGTTATTTCTTCATCTTGTGACAAAAAGTTTACGAAAAGACTGGCAAGCTAATTTCAAGTCTGATGGTGCATCCAGAGAAAAGGATTCTTCTATTCCTAAGACTTTATAATTTAGAGGATAGGGTAGAAATTTACGACCTGCAGAGTAGAAAGCCAGGAGGAGAAATACAAGGCAAATTCAGAGGAGATGCAAGTGCATTTTCTACATTCCTCCTTAGATGAGCACCAGCTTGGGACATCTTACTTTCCTGTATTTGTCTGTAGTATGAAAGTCTGCTGACACACAGGCTGCTGGCTGACTGCAGAACAGCCCTAGGAGTTCTTGAAACCAGAACCAAGTCTTGCCAGACTGATATAAGGGACAAGACTTCAATAAAACAGCCTAGAATTAGTCTGTTACAGAAAAAAAGTCATCGCAAGCATTGCTGGATTTTAAACAAAAAAATTAGAAACAAGTAAACAAAATAAAAAACTAGTATTGATCAGTGTTTTCCGATACTACATAATTACTCAAAATTAACTAGTTTAACTGAATTGAGGGGACACCAGGGAATAAACACTAACATTCTCATCTCACACAGGGATCGTGTGGGGGAGATGGGAGTGCAGGGCATTTGTCATTATTGCAAAAACAAAATTTTAAAATTTGTATCTTTAGTTTGATTTAAACATTGCTTTTAGTATGACATCAAACACCAGCTTTGCAGAAGGGGCTTTGGAGGGACGTTCATAGCAGCACACACCTGCGAGTCTTCTTCGGCTCCGGAGGCTCCAGGGCAGCCAATATCGCCTCATCAAATACATTCTTTAGGCCTTTCTGAAAAGGGGCAAAGAGAGAAAGGGGCAGTCTCATTTTTGAGTTCACATAAACAAAACCAGAGAGAGCCAAGTGGCAGACAGACCCTGCTAGCAAGCGGTTGAGGTTTGCCATCTGGACCTCCCAGAGCCTACTCTGCTCATCCAGGGGCTGCCCAAGCAGCGCTGCTGCGGTTTAGCAGGTCCTCAGCAGAGCATCTGCTTTGCTGAGCAGGAACAAAGTCCTTTGAGAATGGACCAGTATACTCCACAAGAAGCAAACGTGTACTGAAGTCATATACCCAATGCGGATTTTATGATTAGTTGGCTAGTAACACATTTCACATGCTAATGACAAAGCAGAAAGTGCTGCATTCGAATGAAGAGCTTGGTCCGGAACACGCTGAGCATAGCAGTGCAGACCCCCGTGTGTCAGGAGAGAGAAGAGACAAGGCAAGCATGCAACAACCAATTGCTCCAGTACACGCTGTGGTCAGGCCTCTGGCCCCACGCACCCCATGGTTAAGAAGCAGCCAGGTGGAGCCCAGAAGCTGTGCATGGTATCGGAGAAGTCAAGATGGGAGGAGTACAAAGCAGATACATTGCATAAGGGTTAAACTGAAGCCAGGAAGTGCAAATCAGAATAAAGTTTCATCAGTCCTTTATACAAACAACCGCAATTTTTAATTTCAAAATTTAAAGAAACTACAATTGACGTTTTCTCCTTAAAACAATAAAAATCAGAAGCGTAAGAGTAAGAAGCAGCTTTACATCTTACAGTAACAGGCTTTAAGGATCTATTACTGAAATGTTCTACCATGTTAGTGAAAGCAAGAAGTTTAACAGTTCATAAAGCAGCAGCAAATACATTGATATTTCCTTCCCAAGGACTTACAAATACTCCACTACAGCACGGACAGCCAAAGCAATAGCAACAGAAAAACATCTCACTGCACAAAGGAGAACCAGAAAATCCTTCACATTACAGCGTAACTTGCAGATCACCGTTTCATGTACTTTTGTCATGCAAATACATTTAACAAGAGTCACAAGTAGAAATTGAAAATACGCATCGCTTCTTCCAGCTGGATTCAGGAAGATCAGACATGTCTTACTCTGTCAATCTTTCTTTAAAATAATGATGTAATCAGATCCTTTCCCCCAACAGCCTGAATTATAAAGCTACCCACATCTGGCAACCCAAGCAGTAGAGAGTTAAGCGAGTCCAGTTCACATTCCACAGTCACAATGTTTTACTAAAGATCTTAAGTATGGTTTTCAGTCCAAGAGCTAATACAGAGGTTGCTCTAAAATGGTAAGCAGACACAACGGCTTTCAATAAAGGTGGTTTTATTCGTTTTTAACCAGGTTTCTACAGTAGTGGGACAGAGGAAGCAGCAGCAAGAGGGGAAGGAGAAAGCTTAGAATATACAGCACTTCCTTTTGGGCTGAGTTTCCGGAGGCTCGAGGGCAGCTAGGATAGCCTCATCAAACACATTCTTCAGACCTCTCTACAAGACAGAGGGGAGGAGAAAAAACAGCAGCCAGGTTAGAGGGTTAGAGAAAAACAAGCAGATACAAAGAGCATTCAGGACAGAGCAGACTGAATTCACAGAGGCAGTAAAAATATTTACTTGGCAAAAAACAAATTAGGTCCCAGGCAGAAATCTCATTTAGATGACCCGGAAGTCAGACAAACAGACAAAACATGTGACAGGCCATCAAGTTCGACAAAATGAACACCCAAAAGGGCAGAGGCACAAACATAGCAGCAATTGGCAGAGACAAATAGGGAAGGAGCTGCACAAAGAGCAGTGGCTACCCCCGTACTGTACAGTCAGTGAACTGTACTGAATATAAACTTAGTGAGATTAGAGGGGAACAAACATGTTGGAGAGCAGCTTGCCCCAACACAGAGGCCCAAAGGGTTGCCCGAACACCTCCTTTTGTAGTCACCCACTGTGGTAGGCAAGCACATAAGATGCAGGGACTCGCTGTTCCTATCTACTAGGACAGCAGCCAGTCCGGAGCAAAGGCTCCAAATAATTCTGCTCTGTGAATTCAGTCTCTGAATAACTGAAGATTTCCAAAGAGCTGGGAAAACAGTCTGGGACTGAAGCAGTACCTCTCTAATAAGTCATCATCACCTTCAGACACTGGCTACTGGTCATGTAAGAAGTGATACAGCACCTTACCTAGCACTGCTATGCTGACACTAGGAGCCAGCTACAGGAACAACACATTTCAGTTATTCAGTTAGTTACCATGGGAAGTATAACCACTCAAGTCCAGGAAGACAGACACAGTGTTAGGACTGGAATAACAGAGATCCAACACCACACCAGGAGTCACATAGCTGCCAGAAGCCTGCGGGGATTACACCAGAGCACAAAGCACGCCTTGCATTTGCTGGAAGCACAACGGAAACACCAAAGCACATGGCCACCCCCACGCAGCTCTGCCAAGCTACAGGTGAACACCAGAGGTGAAACCTGGCTTACTTTGGGCTAACTGGACTCGCCTAAATCTACTGTCATGAGCGCAACCTTCATAAATTCAGAACTGCTTTACACCAGCCAAAGAACAGAAAAGTTTAAGTTGCTTTCTGCAAGTAACTTAATCTCTGCAAAATTAAGATTTCTTTTTTAAAAGGAAGATCATTCAAATGTAACAAATTTCTCCCTCACAGGTTAAACTACACATATATATCTTTTAGCAAGTCTTTTACTGAAGCACATGCATGGGAGATCTAACAATTCTATCTGGAAGCATTTAAGTCCATCAAATTACAAGCAAGACTATACTTGAAAGTACGTAAGCTGTCTAAGGAAGTCACCACGTACAACAGTTCCATACATTCTCTCCAGCCTTTTTTTTTTTAAGCATTGCAACCCATACTGATTAAAAACCTATAGAGTTCAAATAAATAATGCCTAAATTGAGTATGAAAACGAAGTAGATTTCCTTTCTCCATGAGATTAAGGCTGTCATATAGACTCAGTTGTAACATGTTAAAGAACTCAGAGGAATAGTCAAGAAAAATAGGCTTCCTTAATTCTACTACTCATGGGTTCCTTCATTTTTCTAGCCCACAAAAACGGGGATCAATGAAGTGGAAAAAAATCAGGGGCAAAGTTGTTGTGAAAGTAAGACTAGAATCAGAAGTCCAGATGACAGAAGAATAACCCCATGAAGGGAGCAGCGTCTGACACCACAGCACACAGCCTTGGTGCTCTGGTTCAAGTAATACTGGTTCCTGGGCTGCACTGGGAAGCCAGCTGAACTCAGGCTCCCCTTATTCACAGAGGGTTTAAGACACTTTATAAATCTGGCTGTGTCAAAATCATCAACTATGTTCAAGTCCAACATCAGGAAAAAAAAATAAGGAACCAAATTCAAAATGTTCCTGTGTGTCAGGTACTAGCACTGAGCTACAGAAAGTTACTCAGACTTGTATCAAATATACCAAGCAACAAATCAGTCATTTTATTTGTAAGCTGTTTGTCAGTCATCCTTCCCTAAAACAGAACATTATCTACTTTTACAGTAGTATTTGGGTATTATTTTTAGATGTAATTGAAGAAACTGAAACAGATCTACTTCACTGAATTCATCACAAAAAGGGATTCTACACCTAAAAGAAAATAAGGGAATAAAACTCACTCCTCACCATTACACATTCAAACTCAAGAAGGTAAAAGATACCGTCTCTATAAAAAACACTCAAACTCAGCCTCTTACAGCTCACCTACTACTTTCAGAAATGACTCTTCCCCATAGGCAAACAAAACCTTCCTTCCAGAAAAACACATACTCCGGCTCTACAATGTTACGATTATTTGCTATTGCAGTGCCAAAGTCATTTGCGAGGTAGTGGGAAGGCCGAAGACTACCTAGGCTGCTGAGGTGAACTGTGTAGATGGATGCTAAGGGAAAGACTGGAACTACCCAGATGAGTCTAGCTTAAACTCTAAACTGCTAAAACTCTGCCTTGCAGGCAGGAAAACCACCCTCCTGGCTAGAGCGGCCAGCCACCTTCTGTGTTCAGCAAGCTGCCAGCTAGATCACTGCTGGAAACTTCAACCATCCCTTTGCAGAGAACTTACGTTTCTGCTTGGCAGCTATTGCCAACAGACTGAGGAAGAGATGTTTTGTGGTGAAGGTCAAAAAATGAAGAAGAGAACAGAGCAGAAGCAGACTGACTAGTCTTTCAGGTGAGAAGGCTTCTGAACCCTCCTACCAGGTTATTCTCTCTCTCTGAAACCACTATCAGGTGTACAATTGCTAGTACTCTGCAAGAAATTCAGGCTGAACTTCCCAGCATGGAAAGCTGTTCCCTGCAACCGATGCAGTTAGTTTATCTGGAAATAAAAAGAACAAAATGGCTTCCACGCCATTTGAGCAGATCAAACAAGGCCAGCCTAAAGCTACAGAAGAATGCATCTCCCTGACCAACTTAAGACAAAAATCCTAGTACCCATTTAACCAGTGAGTAGGTTCTACAGCCTAGTCAGCAGCAGCATTCAAGCTGTGCAACAGACACCAGCTAAAACGGTATTTGAGGACTAAACAGCCATAGAATTACGGTTCAAGCACCAACAGCCCTCCGTTTGCACATTGGCACTAAGGAGTCACAGCCAAGACTACCTTTTGCATAGGGATTCCCAGGATGAACTATAGTATGCCTTACCACAACACATCCAGTACCAGTGTCCTGCTGAATTCCCTCAAAAGCCTCTTCTCAGCAATCACTCAGGCAAAACTTTGTTACAAAAAGTCTCAGGAACCCAAACAAAAGAGCCACCATGCAATCTGGGCAAGAGGTGCAAGACACACTGAACTTCAGGCTTCATAAAGTTCAGCAATAAAGCTTTGTGCTCAAGATACTATAGATCAATGCACAAAAAAAAATTAGAAGAGCAAGACTTGATACTGTGCACCTTTAGTTCCATGCACATCAGGTAGGGACAAATTCATATTTAATGCTCTGTGAAGAGTTGAAATAAATTCTGCAAAAGTAGGCACACAAGATTAAGTTTTGGAGGCATCCAAAGACAGCATTGCAGCTAGCCAATCAATGGTTACTTCCCACTCCAGTATTCCTGACTTAAAGGGAAAGAACTGTTGGGTTTCCTGGCCTCAAGTAAGCAGTTTTAGTTGTTTTTAAGACTCGTTTTCACAAGTTAGTTCGTAGCACCACCATGTTGACATCTTAAGAACTATTTGATAGTTATTTTCTGTTTCAATAGAACTTTCATCTTAAGGCAGATAAAGGAAATGTACATCACCACAGACTAGATGGTGAGAAGAAAAAGGAAGCTCTCACAGGAAGAGAGAGAAGATTTCACAGCTAGGAAGGTTTCTATTCTTAGAAGAGAACTTACTTTGCTGAGATATAAACCACTCATCTGAGAGGTGTTATTATTTTGTTTTTGCCTGCTCTCTTCAGTAGTGAACTGCATTCTGTGTTCTAACCCACTCGTTGTCCATAACAAGCCCTCTAAGTTTTTGACAGCTATTTTGCTCCAACACAAAAGCAAACTAAGCAAGCAAACCCTCCTCCATCTCCCCTCTACACTATGCCTAATCTTTACAGGCTGATTTGCTTGTACCACTGCCAGCTCCTCATGCCTGAGAACAGGACAGAGAAAGCTACTGTGCCAACAGCAGAAAGAGCTCACATCCTTTCACATTCATACTTAACTGTTCTTCCCCTGTAACTGAAAAAAAAAAAAAGTATGGAATACAAACAAGGAGAAACAGTCAAAGACCAACTCTTACCTGCGTAAGTGCAGAGCATTCAACATATTTAACAGCCTTCAGGTCCCGGGCCAGTTTTTCAGCCGTCTCTGGAGTTATGGGCTTCTGCTTGTTCTTGGCAAGTTTCTCAATTGTTGAGGGATCATCTCTTAGATCAATTTGGGTCCCAACAAGCAGGAAAGGAGTCTTTGGACAATGGTGAGTAATTTCAGGTACCCACTAAGGAGAGAAGATACAGTATTTATTACTGACCACCTAGATTAATTCCCTTAGGTATTTCTAAAATCACTGCACCAGCTCTTCCCTTTCTAGACAGAGGGAAACAAACCTTTTCTTTCACATTTTCAAATGAAGAAGGAGACACCACTGAAAAACAGACCAGAAATACATCTGTCTGCGGATAGCTGAGAGGTCGTAATCTATCATAATCTTCCTGACCTAGAAGAGGAGAAAATTAACAGCATTAGAGGCAGACATCAAAGTATCACCCTTTACAGGTTGCTAAAATACATATTGCAGCACAAAAGCATTATTGTGAGTAATCCTAACTCTTAAGCAAATACACATGCCCCAAATCCAAACATTAAGGAGCCTAGTTTTCAAATACAGAATACAGTCAGTTGCTACGTAATAACAAGCTGCTTAAAGTCACAGGAGAACATGGAAGTCAGGAGTATGCTGTAACAAATTGAGATCCAGTAGCCACAGAGTGCAGAACGCTTTCCTCAGTTACAACAAAGACTTTTATAGAAGTCTTCTGCACCTGTTCTATCCATTAAATGGATTTTGCAATGTATTTTGCCATCAAATTTCATTAACATGCACAAACAGTTTTGTTCACTAGGTCCCAACTGATACTTGCAAACATCTAGTAAAGTGTCCTTTGAGCAGTAAAAGAATGCTGCTGTTATGGGAATAATCAGGCTGTCCAACAGCATTCCCCTAAAAACACACCGAAGTCCCAGTAGCTGGAAGTAGCTGATTCAACACCTGGGACATCTCAGTGCGAGATGACCTACAGTTTGAAGACAGATGCCTAAAAAAGCTTGTTAAAGCTATGGTGCTTGGCTGGACACAGATGAACTAAGCACTGACCAAAAAAAACACTTCACTGCAATTAGCAGTGTACTCCAAAAAGCTGTCTTCATGGTAGAAAAACATATTTTATAATAAAAGTCATTAACATGGGTTTCATCCTTTTTTTAAAAAAGGTATTTATTTTTAAGTTCTGTGACTTGTGATAGCTACTGTTTAGCAAAAAGATAGGTGACTCCTGAAGTGCCGAGCCTTCCATTCCAGAAGCCTGACTCCAAAAGGAAAGCCGTTATATCCACAAGCTCAACAAGTCACTTACATGCACTCAGCCATTTGGTAAGCCTGAAGGACTACTAGATGGGGCACTGCACTCAGGGGCTGACAGCATGAATGTGTACTTCTGCACAAGCTCTGGTTTCCAAAGGCCTGAGCCATGAGAACCTCAGTAGTACAACAGGCAGCAGGACCAAAACACAGCTCTTACTGGTACCAGTGAACAGCTCCAAAGCTAAGCAGGTACCAGACCCCTGAGTATTGTAAGAATACAGTAGACCAGTGTAAAAACAGCTGGAAAGAGCCACATTAAGTTCTGCCAAGTCAATTTTAGGTAACAGGTTACTAACTAAGGTCTCCTGAAGAACCATACATTGAATAATTCAGATGCTGCTGTACTGCTCTGGTGTTATTATGGGCTGGGGACTGGGTAATTAACAATTTAACCAGTTTTTAACCTGTCCCATTAAGTTTTCCATGCTATATAATAAACATAGATAGTAGTTTTATCACTGTACATTTCTCCATTCAGAAACAGAAATACAGTCTAGTAAATATGAAGAATTGTGCAGATTTGCAATTTTAAAAAGCACATATAGGGCTTATGAAGCCCCATACAACATCCAGATTTAATCCACCTTATGGCACCAAAGACAAGCCACATGGGCATCTAAGAGGTTCCACTGCTTGTCATCCTCTCTCGGCATTTGGCAAAAAACAGGCTATTTACTAAACAAACAACAAAAAAAAATCACACACAGTCCATGTATTTTCTTCAGTTTTCTTCTTTACTTTTGTTTAAATAAGACAAAACCTCTTATCCACCAGGTAATCCCTGAATTAGAGGTAAAAGTTTGAAACTTGTTATGTAGTGTCACAAAATAGAACAGCTCTACAAGAAGGTTGGTTGCTTTGTCTAATGAACTCAATTTAGCAACTCCCAAAAGCTCAGGAAAGTGGAATAAAGATTTTTCCCTTTTATAAAAAAAAAAAAAAAACCTGCATGTCTTCGTGTTCAACATCATAACAACTAAAAGTTGGGGTGTTACAATGATGCAAACACTTGATTTCTCACCTGCAGTATCAAATAGGCCTAGGGTGTAAGGCTCTCCTCCAATCATCACTGTTACAGCATAGTTATCAAAAACCTGTTAAGAAAGCATATTAAGAGGATATGAATAAGCCGTCATCCTACTCACCTTGCCAGACGACCTCCAGTTTGTGCAACAGTCATCTAAGCAGGACAACAGAATCCATCAGGCTTACTATGCTGCTATTAACAGGACAATTCAATTTGGAACGGGGATGCAAAAGTTGTTTCCACAAGGTACCTAAAGCAAAGGCACACTAGATACACCACTGAGTGTAACTGGGTAAAAGCCACTGAACAACATACCTCTAACAGCTCTTGCCTGTAATTGAGGTTTCCCACATTGCCACAGAAATTTCAACCTTCACACTTACACCCCAATAACACACGTCCCCACTAAGACAGAAGTGATGAACTTCAGTCTTGCCTTACTTACATCCTTCAGGACAGAGCTATGGGATTACTACTCATAGGACTGCAGTCCTCTGAAGTTCATCTTTCTGAACATCAAGGGAACACAATTCAGACCCCATCTTCTCAGCAAAAATTTATCCTCCAACTTTGGAGGAAAGAATCCCCAGTAATGCAGCCAGTCAAAATCAGTATGTGCCAAATTCACATCCCTAATCTAAATGGAGAATCCAGCTCTGGAAGATCAAGTCATGGTGTCCCTGTGCAGCAGCAAGCACAACAGTCCTGTCCACAAGAGGAGCCATGCTACACAGGTCAAAAGCTAACCCTGCACCAGAAATGGTTGACCAAGTAACTTTTTCACAACACAGCTGATCACGAAGCTTTTTCATTCAAAACCTGCATACTCATTAGGGAGTCTGCTGTCTGAGATCAGCATCCATAGACCAAAGACCACTGCATCTTCAAAACCACAACAGACTGTTTCAGAAGTTACAACCACCGAGAACCATTCCCACTGAAACAAAAGCTGTCTCTGCATTCTGCAAGATTATTCAGAGACGGTTGAGATCCAAGTAAGGATTGGCAGCAGGCTACACTTCAGCACAAACCTGAAGGCTCAGAAGCTCTCACAGGTGACATTAACTGCAGCACTAATTTAAAGCAGGTCACACTCAACTTGAAAGCTTTTCATGGAAGTGAGAGAAGGAAGAACATGGAGAAATGAGCTGTCACATGCAGTTGTAATAAAGGCTTAAGAGTCCAGGTCCTTGAAAAAATCCCACTAAATTCTGAGGCTAAGACCAGCAAGACAGCACTTCAAATGTGAACTTTCAAGAGCTGATCAGATCAGTCTCCTTTCCAGCCAGCTGTCCTGGTTAAAGCAATACCTGACACCACACTCATTTTTTCAACTTGGCACAACTCACTGTGACTGAGAAGCTGTATGCAGGAAGCTGCATGCCCCCAGCTGAAAGCCCACCTTCCAGACTACTTTGGATAAGCTTTCAAGATGTTAAGTACTGTACTGTATTTCAACACGCAGGTCCGTTATCTGCAGCCCAATCCCTTCCAGACTAACAACCCAGAAAGCATCCGATTACAAGCAAGACCTTCAGCCTGGAGGAGGGCAGCGGGCATTTCACTGGGCATATGCAACATATGATGACCACTGCTCCAAGACTGAGAAGTACAGCTCAGGATGAGAACTCTCCTGCTAGGTACAGACCAGGAGACTGGTATGCCCCCAAAGGTCAGAACATTTCTTCTTCTTTTAGACCTCAGCAGGCATTCAGAAGTTTAACTCCCCAGAGATGCTCAACCAGGACTCCTGCTTGACTCTGTTCCTCTACTATCCCCTTACTTTGCCCATCGAACAGCAAGTTTAAAATACTATTTGGAGCTGCCCATTTTTTAGGAGCATTAACATTTGGTTTGTTTTTATGTTCCCTGTTTGTTTTTAAAGGTACAGTCACTATAGAAAAGGTCTGGTGTTCAGCACTAAGAGACCAAGGTTATAAGGCTAGCCTTCAAACAAACCTGGAAGCTACAGACCCAGCACAACCCACAATTTTATTTTCAGTTGAGCCAAACAAGCTAAAACCCAGAGTAGCCATTAGCCAGACAAAAAGTTCCAATTCCTGCCAGCACAAGGCAGCCCTTTACAGCAGGAAGCCTAAACTTTTGTGGTACAAGGCTCACACCTGCCCTACCATTCCCCAGACAATTTCCTTGCTACCTTTTCTGAAAATAGGAATGAAAACCATGCATGGACCTCAGCACCAGCATGAAACTCATCTCCCACCAAGAAACACCCTGAAGAAAGAGACAGAACCGCAAAGCAAGTAAACTTATCTAGCAGTCTGAACTGTTAGAAACATCAGCGTTTTGCTCCTGTTATTGTTCATAAGTACCACTAAGCACAATGACCACATGTGGTTTATCTCAGCACCTCCTGTATTCAGTATTGCATAAGCAGAAGGACTCAGCCGAAAGCAGGCTGACTTCTTCATTGCAGCACTCCACATGCCATGAGGCACACTCAACAAAGGGTGCCTGCTATCTTCCTCTCGCAGACACCTCACAGTAGTGTGCAGCAGGATTTGCTGTTAGATCAGCAGTGTAGCTGCAGCAGGACTCCCAGTGCTGGTTGGCTCACTGTCCTTGAGCCATCGCCCGTATTTACCATGCTCCAGAGCAAAACTTTATCTCCAGGTTTTCCTGCTTAACCATTTCTGTTACACAGTCTGACTTTATTCTAGGGTCTTTCTTACACGTCTCCTTCTTCAGCCACAAACATTTCATGGACATTTGGGTTTGCTGACTCTCAGCTTGCTTTCATTTGGGAACGATGCTGTTGTATTTCTTTTCCTGTTTATTACTAGAAGCATGAGCCTGAATATCAGAGGTTACTTACCAGTTTCCAGAGTTTGAAATGAGCAGAGTTAGAAATAAGACTGTGATATTCCCAGAACAATGTGTTTCTTGAGCTATGAGGTTCAGAGGTAAATACTATTTCAGAAGCATTGGACAGCTTTAAAAGGGACCCAAATTAAGCCTTAGCACACCTTGAAAACACTTCTCTGGCAAGTAACTTAATTTCTTGGAGTAACTTTTCCACACAGTTTCTTACCAGGGATTTATAGACAGTACTACCATCTGCAGGACAGCAAATTTAAAGAGTATATTTTGAAGCCTCATGAGTTTAAGATTAAAACTTTTCAACGTAATTAAGGGTAATTTCACTAGGGAGAAGTACAGAAGCAGCTGGCTGCCTGCCCAAACTCACTCATCACTTTCATTTTGTCATGACCATAAAGACTAGCTTAAATAGGGCAAGCAGAATTCCACAGGTTCGGTATGCAACATGGCTGTCCTAGAAGCACCACAACAAGATACTCAGCACCACTCAGAAAAGCTAGAGAATGGTAAAGTGCCCCCACTAGCTCATAACAAGAGGATCTCCATGACAGGCTGAACTTAGGTCTCCATGCCCACAACACAACCCTCAGGTTGGTCACTGCATCCAAGCTGAATACACTTAGGTTTGGGGTACTTCAAGCTTACTCTTCAGCTCCAGATCTACAACTAAAACAAAAGGAATATCAAACCCATGAAAGTCCATCCCGTTCCTAGGAAACCTCAAATTTAGCAAGCTGAAGATCTTCAGAGAGTGTAGAAAGACAACAGCTAAAAAAAAAAAAAAAAAAGAGGCATGGAAGCTCACTGCAACTTCTCTTCCACAAAGACAGGATTTTTTTTTTTTTAAACTAGCTGCTATTTTGAAAGAGGCATCAGGAAGGAGCTACCCAGTAACTCAGAGGAGTTATCTACTCTTTTAAGTTGCTTTACAATAGCAGAAAAGATCATTTACCCCCCCCCCCAAAAAAAACTGAACTATCTCACTGTCAGCATGCCAATCTTGCATATCCAATATTAAGTGCAGCATCACTTCCCTATTAGAAAAATAACTCATGTGCCTCAGCCAAACTGCTCTAAACTTGATTTTTAGATAAGCCAAAGGATTCAGTATCTCAGAAATCTGACCCTGTAATACTCAGAGGTTACTGAAGCGTGTTACATGGAGATAGAAATAGCAAAGGACTACACAAAGTTAAGTATCTGGAATGAGATTGTGCAGTCTAGATGCAAACATGACTTCAGCCAAATGTGAGAGAAATAACTAGACATGCTCTGTAGTTCACAGCATGACCTATGGACCTCTCAGAGTTGCAAAGCAAAAAAAAAAAAAATCAGCATCAGAAATAGTAACTGTGGTCACTGGCTGTTCTAGCAGCATGAAGCACTAGTTTCCCTAAAAGTGAAGGCCTAAAAATGAAGGTAAAGCTACAACTGAGCTCAGCAAGCTGGATAGCAAGAGTTCCTGCTGCTCACTCCCCACTTAACAGTTCCAGCAACTGCAAGTGATCCTATTCACAGAGCCCAGCTGATGGCCACCAAAGAGAACCCAGATTCTACAAATAGTCAAACAGCATACAGACTACATGCATGAAAAGAATCCCAGCACTACCAGGTAATAGCAAAAATCAGTAGCAGCAGCGTACCAAGCTGATCATTACTTTTCCAGGTGTTAGCCTCCAACATGCTGAAAGAACAAGCGTTAAGGTGTTCGTGCCATGAAGGTTAGTTAGGAAGGAAACTCATGCTGCCCAACCCCATCACACCAAAAGAACAACTGGAGCTGTTCTCAGCACTCACCGTTGGTACATATTCCGATGGGAATTTATTTGTTGTGTAAGAAATTAAGAGACAGGTTTTACCAACAGCGCCATCGCCCACGACTACACACTTAATCGTCTGCATAGCTCACGTCTGCTATAGTATCAACTCCAACGTAAACCTGAAAGAAAACAAGAGAAGTATTTAGAGGCTTTTCATTCTCACTGTATAGCAGGTTGTCATTGATAAGCTTCAGCCAGAGCCCAAGCTCCCTAACAGGACGCATGGGATCTGAACACAAGACATTCCTAGATGGTGGTTGATACAGTCTCTCCACCATACACACACCCCAGAGGATTTTCATATATGCAAATTCCCCCATATAGCCAGCCTCCCCACTGCATACAACTGCCAAATACCAGCCAAGATTTTATTTGGCATAGTCACTTCTCATGCTAGGCAGAAGAACCAGGTAAATTACATCACTCCTGTACACAGTGTGGTTTTTGCTTAGTTACCCGGAGCTGGGAGAAAAAACAATCTTTGCCTTCCCAGAGTGTTTCTAATCCATAAAAATATCCAGCCTTAGATACACTGAAAGGTAGAAGTGTGAGCTTGGGTCTCAATAGCTGCTAAATAAAACACATCTCACAAGGAAATACCGCAGTATGAGTTTTGAAACTAATTTATGGCATGAAAATAAGCAGGCACAGACAGAAGTAAACATGACATGATTAATCCTCCTTTCCCCCCCCCCCCCCTTTTTTTTTTTTGAAGGTTTAAGTACAATTCTAAAATCTCTGGGTTATGGTTGCTACTTAAGCAAGTACTTTGATCCCCACTTGGAAGTGGTGACTGAACTGAGGAACTCAGCAGCACCAGACCCCGAGCAATCTCATTACTCCCTGGACACAAGATCTGGAAGCAGCCAGCTGCTGCAACGCTGCCCCGCTACAGGATTTATTATTGGAACTAAATCAATATTTACCTTGACACCTCAATCAATATTTGCCTATCAATACTTCTAAACCTTAGCCTGCTGCCTCCAGTGCCAGACAGCTTTCCTTGATTAAGATGTCATTTTAATTAGAAAAATACAAGGCCTTCAGTTATTTCTTTTCCACATACAGGTACGAAATCCTGACTCCAGCAAGCCTTGTGTCAAAGTCGCCACCAAGTTTCAAACACTTCCATATTACTGAAGTTTATAGCAGCAAAGATTTGCTAACTGAATTATTCTCAGCCAGGGTGCAGGGGGGGAGGACAGGACAAGATACCCACTACAAGTTGCTAGCCTAAAGCATTGCCACCATTTTGTGGGGCAAGGATGTCGCCGTGGCTCTCATTTCTGGGTAACTGCATAAAAAAAATTGAGCTGCTCCCTACAGAACCATGCTACCAGGACCTTCCTGGAGATCTCCCTTTTCTGAATGACCTGGGAGAGAGAAAAATGCAGTTCCAGATTTTGAGCACTCTGGTCGTAGTAAGCAATACAATTGGATACAGCACAGCTTATGTGGGAAGGTAATTGCTAATAACTCAGAACAAACAGCATCAGCAGCTTTTCTTCACATGCTGTAGGGATGCTCCAAGACTGAGCCAGCTATCTTCAAATGAACCATCTCAAAAGATGCCCAAAGACAAGCATTCAGCAGTGCCAATGCACGGCCCAGGTAGCAGCCTTTGAGTTCTTTTCAGCACTAGTAGATCAAGTACAATAAAGCACCCCAAATGGGGTTTTCCAGCCATTTCTTGCTTGCTTTTTCAGTTCCAAGTGGAATCTATTACGCTGCTCACCCAAATTTAAGGAATCTCTGCTCCAGCTGGCCTTGCTCATCCCAGGCACTGGGACAAGCAGAGGAGCACACCCACCTCTCGGTTACACTGCCAGCTGCTGCCACCCCTTCAGAGGGAGCCACGCTCACTTGCCACCCCTCCGGCAGACACCTACCCCTCCGTCCTGCCTTCCTCCCTCCTTCCCAATTCTCCTCCTCTTCTATTCCCCCTGTAATCTGCAGGCTCCTCATCCCCAAGGTAGCCTTTCCATAAGCCCACAGCACACTAACAGAAGAACCCAGCGCTCTGAAGCACATCCTGTGCATTGCAACATCCCAACCCAATTAACGACAAAGTGCTGCGTGTGCACTCGTACAGGAAAAGCTCACGTATGTCTTCATAAAAAAGGGGTGTAACTGATGTTATTCACTAAGCCTCATTGCTCCAGCGGACCTCAGTCAAGCAGTAACAAAGCAACACCTGCATTACAAGGTGCATCAGATCACAACTGCACTGCAAACCCCACGTTTTTCTGCCCTTGGCCACAGCCAGGTCCCCACACCGGCTCCAGGTGAGATGATGCTCTGCTCTTACCGGGGGCTCAGGTCAGACCCTTCCTTCCCCTGTGACTGAAAACACAAGCTGGACATGCACCGTGCACGCTGGCAGTGATATGCCTGAAGCTGTCAGGTCAGGCACGTGCATCAGCAGTCCCAGAGGATCTCAGAGAAGCGCTGCTCACCCTCACCATGCACCTCCTGCCAGCAGGACGGACCAGGCTGCAAATGCTGCAGCACAAAGCAGGACCTGAACTGCACAGCAGGCGTCTGGATAAGTCAGGGTAGGTTTTCTTAAAGGAAGAAAAGAAGATCTACTACAAAACACAAATTCTAACAGGCTGACTGCTACTTCTCCACAGAGATTTAATTCACCCCACATCCAAGTGAAAGCCATTCTGCTCTTTAGGATTGCTGCCTTCAAGGACCAAACTGCATTCGAGCACATCCGTTATGTAAAGGGAACCTTCCCACATTTTGATAAATGGATATATAAATTCACTTCTAAACACTGAAATAAGGTGACCCAAGTTTTAAGCAGATTTAGACTGTTAAGCATAGGCCTCCAAAGTTTTACTGGTGGGAAAGCAGAGTTGTTGAATAAGTCATTTTACTTGGATTAGAAGGCTTTCTGTATTTCCTGGATGAGCTACTTGATGTTCTCCACTTCTAGCAGGAGTGGAGAACACAGTTCTCTAGCAGGAGAACTTAGTTCTCCACTTCTAGCAGGTCCACAAAACACAGCTGAAAACAAAGTCATTTTTAGGGAGCTATCTGCTCTGTACTATCTGAGCACCTATTCCTCCATAGGAGGAAAAAAAACAAACATTTAGAGACACATCAAGTTGTGACATGAAAAGAAGTAGTCCAATACGAGATACAACTGGAAAATAACTCTTCCCCAAAGCAAATGCTAGGGAGGGGAAAAGAAGTTCCACGTTTCTGTCTCCTCCCCACAAAGTGCCTAACAGAAGTAAGTCTACTTAAAGGACACCCAGCAGGATCAGAAAGCACTCAATTTTTTTTTTTTTTTTTTTTAAAACATCTGAGGGAATTGAGATAGACTGGAAAGCACCCAGTGTGAGTGCAGGAAGTAGACTGAGCCATGTAGTTGAGCCTTTCAGTAAAGTCCAGAAAAGAAAGCTGATGAAAGCTGAATATAACACAATTTAACTTAGTTCTGCTCAACAAGGCTTTTTTTAAACCTAAATTCATTTAATTTTCCAAACCTCTTTGTATTATAATCTTGAATAAAAAAAAAAAACAGTGCTTCAGTAAAAAAATGTTACCTGATCATACTTCTAACATTCATTATATTTTCACCTGTTCAGCATGTGATTTCACAGAACTCAGAAGCATCCCAGAAAAATAGTATCTAGCTTTCTGGAACCTGAGAGTTACAACATCTGGTAGTCTACAAATTCATCACACAGTCCTCCTATTCCAGGACAAGTAGGTCCATTTTTCAGAATTTTGCTGAAAGTTGCAACTGGCAAATACAAATGTTAGGATGAACACCTAACCAAAGTGCCCCACACGATATTGCACGAAGAGGCATTACACGTCCACACCAAGGAAAGCCTGGAACTGCACCCATTCTCAGCACAGGCCTGAACACACACCAGACGACATCTGCCAGACAACAAAAACCTGAAGCAACCCATGGCAGGCTACCACTTAGTAGCACAATTGGGAGAAACACTGCCCCAAAGAGCTGCAGCCCCTCCCACGCGAGCCATTTTCCCATTACAATGGCAAACACACAAAGCACAGCATTGCTACAGGAGCTGCTTAGTTTTAAAAAACAGCACGTAATTCACAGTAGTTACGATATATTCCAGTTACAATGTGAAGTACTAACTGAAGGGTTAGTGAAATGGTGGCATGCTTCATATATAAGTGCTCCCTACTACACTATGGAGCACAAACCTTCGCGATCCCACCGTCACTCCTGACGCACAAGTTTCAAGCGACTGAACTGCTCAAGATTCATTTTTTGAGCTACTAATTTCTGTGTTCAGGTTAAAATGTGTACCTTCCTCTAGCCAAAGGAAACCAAGTTGTCAAATCTGTCCACACATCCTGTACTAGCTTCCTGCCGAGCCACGGCAGCACCGCGACTTCCTCTTCACGCAGCACTGCGATTGCTGCCATTTCAGCACATGGCGGCTGAGCCCCGTTTGCTGCAAGCTGGCGATCGAGAACCATTTCACGATGCTCTTCAGCACGCACCATTAACGCGCAAGCCAAGGCTTGAGCATCCTGTCACAGCTTCAGAGCCTGCTCCGCACTGCAACAAAACAAGCACAGCCATTTCTGGAGACTGAAAAGACCACAAAAACTTTTTTCCAAACAATGGCTTTACAGTAAACAGTGCATCCATCTAACTCCTCTGGGGTCAAAGCAGTCAGAACAACACTATCCAGAGGATTTTATCCATGCCAAACCTGTTAAACACTCTCATCCTTCCACACTACCTTTCATTTCGTATCTTATAAAAGAAATATTTCTGAATAAAGAATGTGACTGATTTAGGAACAAGTTCTCAAACAAAATCCCATCCATTTCAAGGCACTGCACCCAAAAGCGCTGCCCCTTCACCACCTCCCCTGTCCCCACCAGAGAGCAACACTTTTGCTTTTCAGACCGAGAAGTCTCCCATACCATGTGCACTGCAGTGCTATAATCTGTTAGTAGTATCCCAGCAGTCAGGTTTGCCCCACCAGAGACACCTACCAATATCATGCAGAAAGTTACATGCCTGTATTGCAAAGCCAGCAGAGCAGCAGACACTCCAGCTCCGAGATCCCTGCACACAAACAGCTCTCCAAAGCTCAAAGCACACCAGTTCAGCTGTCAGCAGGAGGCTGGACCCGTTGGTGACCCCTCCATTGCCACACATGGCACAAAACACCAGCAGAAGTAGCCCTCTGAGACGGACTCCAAGAATAGCAAACAGACACAGAAGTCAAAACTAGTTTGAGGAGCAGCGTTACCATGGGCAGTATTTCCCTCTGCAAGCATACAACAGCCGTTTCCAGAAGTCACCCAAAAACTTCTCAAGCCCACCTTTCAGCTTGCTAGGAGTCTTCTTCACAGAGGAGACACCTCACCTCACAAGTATGCTAGCATAGAAGCAGCTGATATCCAACATGATACGTGAAATGTAAAAGACACATAAACCACTTGGTGCCTGACATTACCTGCCCACTCGTCTGTAGCACCGACTGCTGCAGGCACACAGCATCCCTTAGATTCAAGTCAGGCTGAGGGCCTGGGGGTTCAATTTCTTAAACAGAGCTTTAAAAAAAAACTTATCAAGCTACAAACAGCACAGCAGTAGCACTCCCTCAGAGCAAAGGATGAAGTCTAAGGCAAAATCTGCAAAGAGCAGGAGACTTGCTTAAACAGTCTTGTACCAAATCAATTAAGGGTCTTGAAAAAATATCCTTCTTTTTGAGGATTTTTTGACCTGCCAATAAAAATTCAGACACTCCTTTAAATCCTATATCAAAACGTACACTCTGCAATGTAGAGACATCTCAGCTAGAAATACCTAACATACAGTTTATAGAGAAGTTATCTAATTACAAGACATACAGCCAAAAAGCTGTTGCTACAAGGTGCTCTCAAGACAACCACAAGACTTCTAGTGAAGACCCATCCTTTGCCATCACCAACAGCCCCGGTCTCAGTGTGCAGCAGAAGGGACCCATGGTCCCTACCACCACGAGGGCAGGATGGGCTCTGTGACAGACCTCAGTCTGACGTTGGTCTCAGGACCACAAAGGCTGCCCTCAGTACAGGAACACCAGCTCAATATAGGGGCGCACCAAGTTCCCAGACACATAGTCAAAGTCTGCCACTTGACAAAACTTGACTATCCCAACATCTACGTTGTTTTCAAGCACCTTTTTTTTTTTTCCCTGGACAAGTTACTATGAGTTACCAAAGGAGAAGTCCAAGGTGTTCTTAAAACACAACTGCCCAAGATGAGCTGTTTTATATGCCTAATGCAACTTTTCTAATTAAGCACTGAGTGACAGCTACTTTGCGCTACTTCTCAAAGGCTCCTCACAACAAACCAGAGGAGCAGAGATGTGCACAGGACGGGAATTAAAGACAGCTGGCTGGGGGAATTTTAAAAACCCAAACCTAAACTACTAGCAGCATTATACCATCTTTCAAGTTCCACAATTAAAAAAAAAAAAGGCAGTTGGTAGCCACACCATTGCATTTTAGTCCTACATTTGAAAGAAGAGCTACCCGTGAAGCCCAGTCACACAGTAAGCATGACTCAATGGGCCCTGTGCTGCTACAGCAGTCCCAGTGATCCTGTGCTGCAAGGCCGACATCTGCTCATGTGCTTCAGTGCTGGCACTGCCAGTTCGTCCTGCTTTGTACCTCAGAGCAAATTACAGCAGATGTAAGCTGACAACAGTAATCTTTCCTTTAACATCAACTCAACAGGAAAAGGCAAGAGTGCAAGATGGCTGCACCGCCAAAACCAGCCAGCAGCACCGGGAAAACCCCGCCCTTACAAAGCACCAAAAAGCGTATGTGCTTGCATTAAGTTCTTATTTTTGTCAAGGACATCTTGCAATTTTACTCTTCGCTAACTGCCCCACAGGATGCTGTTTTACTCTACCGTGTAACAAAATCCTGTTCGGTATCCTCATTCTGTGTTAAGCAGTCCTAGCTAAATGACCTCGGGTTCACGCCACTAAGTTACAAATACGATGCAGAGCAGCCCTGTGCTGCTGTTTGCACTACTGACTTATCACAGCGCACACTCACCTCGGTGTTTCCCTGCCAGTGGTAGAGCTGACATTGGCAGAACTGCTATTTTGCACATTTGTTCACAGCGGCAGCCACCCTGCGTGCACATCAGCATTGCTGTTATGTTTGGGGAGCGGTGCAGCTGCTGGGGCTCCACGCACACAAACTGCCCGGTGTCTGGAGGAAGCAGCACACCAGGGGGCAGCTCAGGCCTATCAGCAACACTGCCAAGGACTGAAGAGATGAAGCTTTATCAGCATTCCAGAAGAGACTTTATCAACAGTGACCCACCTCGGTGTTTCTATTAAAGCTAATGAAGCTGCTGGCAAACTAAAACAGCTAAAGCCAGAGCTAAAGCAGCAGAGGGTGCCTGGCACCCAGCAGCCGCAGGAGGAAGCAGTGCAGCCCTGCCTCACAGCACGACAGATCTCAATAGTTGGCACACACAGACACAACACCTCCTGCTCCAGGGCATGGAAGAAGAGGATCCTCCTGAGAGCCCTTCTGCCTAGGCTGAGCAACACAAGCAGTGAAGTCACTGAACTGGAGCCGACTGACCGAACCACAGACAGAGGATGCCCACTGGCACAACACAGCCCAGCACCTCCACAGCCAGGCTTCTCCACTGCAAACAGCTACACAAGCATATGAAGTGGTGGGTGCCTTCCTCCCTTACATCCAAAAACTGCAAGAGTGGTTCCGTTATTTTCTGCCAAAACAGAACACATCGTTGGACAAAACCACAGCACCTTTCAACCCAGGATCTGAGTGGTTCAAGACACCCCGTTACAGGAGGTGCCCGTTGTGGCATCCGAAACCACTGCCACACCATGAGGGAACACGGCTGACTGCCTCTGAGCCTCCACCAGACCCACGCCACCACCACTTGAGCTTGGCCCTGACCCTGATTCAGCCCAGCGAAAGCCTTCACCCAGCCATAGTTTGGTCTACACTTCGAAACCTGCAATCTGACCACATGCACAGAAGACTCAATACAGACAAATGTGGTATCTGCACATCACTTCCAAACAGAAAGGCTCAACAGAAGGCCTGGTGCACACAGAAATCGCACAAGAAGCAAGCATTTGTCTTTTTTCATGAGATGAGAACAGAGTTCAGAATAATTTATGCTGGGAATTATGCCTTACCATTCAAAAGAAATGGTGGTAAATTAGCAACACAACAGCTTAAAAATAGAACAATGCTTCCGAAAAGTTTTTGCACATCTAACTCATTTTCTCTTTATAAAGCCAGTTTAGAAAAGTCAGTAATGCCTCATGAAAAACAGTGACTTTACTGATGAGGAAACGGGTTAAACTGTATTTTGGAGCTTTTAAAGCTTCTTTAAAGCAGAAATCATAACCTGAAACTCAAAAGGAAGAGCACAAAGGTCAATTACATGACAACACAGTTGAAACTCTGCTTCCCACATTCGTTATTTTAAGTTTATTAAATACCTAGGTCTAAGTAAATTCAATTCTTCCATCCAACATCCATCTAAAGGACCCACCACCAGAACCTGGGAATACCTTGCCTTAATGCACATTCTGTCACTTTTTTGCTTTCTGGTCTCTGATTTCGGCCAGTAACCCAGGTACCATCAGAAAGGTACAGAAGGGCTTACAAGAACTTCCCAAGGCAGCTGCTGCAACAGGGCATCCACAGATACTCAAGAAGGTTTAAGCCCTAGGAAGTACGGCCACTGCTACCCTTAGCTCATATGGTATAAGCTATTTTAAACATGGCTTGAAGGAAGCCACCTAATTAACTGATGATAGGATGCAGAAGTATAGCTGCTTTAAATTCCTGTTAAAATTTCAGTATAAAAGCTAATCTAGTCATTATGTCATTTTATTTGTTGTATACTAAATACTAAAAATAGTTTTTTCATACACATTTAGCATAACGGGGTGACAGTAGCCATGGCAGAAGCCTAAAATACACTAAGTGGATAAAGAAAGCTTCTTGCTAGACAGAGCACTAGAACACAATTTCACTTCTATTTACTTTGACAGCAACCTCACCTTCCAGAAAGAGGCGTTCTTTCCTCAGAAGCCAGGCCTCAAGCATGAGGATAACTACATCCCCCTACAGCTCCTCTTTACAGGCCATCGCTGTAGAAGCTGGGATGGCTGAAATTGATATGATCAAGCCTAAAGACAAAGCAAAAGCTGGGCCAACCCCAGAAGGCAGGCAGACGGACTAGCAGGACTGAAGGGTGCAGGAGCACAAACGACTGAAAGCTGCAAGCACTCGTAGTATCAAACAGATAACCAAAACTGCAGTGATGTGTATTCAGTATATTGTACAGGTTTTCAGAAGCCCTGAAGCAGTGCTGGAACCTACTATACCAATACATTGTATCAACTTTGAAGCCTGTAGGGCAACAGATAACTGATGAAAAGATTTTAATTAAAATGTCCCAGCTGTCTACGCTCATAAGACTTGGAAATTTTTTTCAGTACAACAATTCCATTTTAACTAGAAGGAGCTGTAATATCAGGATTAGCAGCCAGCTGCACACCACACTCAGCACCAGCCTTGTACACATTTCCCAGGAAAGCAAGAAAAAGATAGAGGCACGCTCATCTGGGAAATCCCTGCAAGTTTCAAATGGCTCCGTTTCTCTTTACAAGTGATCTTTTAGTAGTAGAAGATCTACAGTTTTATTTTAGATACTCGAGGGATTTCACAACAGATCTACTTCACAACAAAAACAAACATTTCAAAGCTGGCCATCAGTCTTAGGTAAGCAAATAACCCAAACCTGCATATGTAATGAATCAAAAGCATCAGGTACAGGTCATGAATAACTAAGTTCAAAGTACGCAAATCTAACAATTAAAATTTCTGCCTAAAACATGTTAGCAAACTGCAAGCAAGTTTTATCTTGCATTACAGTAGTTTTTATTCCTTGCCAAGACTTAAAAATGCTTTTCCTCCTTATTACTGAGGCACATAAGGAGTAAACACTTTGAACAAAGAATGATTTCACAATTAACAATATATTGATTCAAGCCTTATGGTCATCCGTATGACCTGTTTCAGATGCATATTTGCCTTCCCCATAATGGGTAAAATAACAAAGAGCAGTTTGCAAAGAAGAACGACAGATTTTCCACATATAGTTATCCAAACATGAAGACTTTCTATCTAAAGTTGCTTTTGCAATTGAACCTTTCGCTAACCAAAAGAGGCAATTTAAAGTGCTTTATTGAACTATTCCAATCAGTAACACTTCAAGCTTGACGAAGGCTTTAAATACTCTTCTAAAGAAAGAAAATTTAGGGCATTTCTATTTCACATTTTGAATAAGGACAGTTAGCACCTCTTTTTCTAGGGGAGAGAAAACATTCACAGATGAACAGGAGACAAAGACGATCATAGATGGTCAGACTGAACTACTTTTGACTCCACAGTCGTCACCGGTCTCCTCATTCAGGCCTTGTCTTTACGGCGCTTTGTCGAAGGATGGTAGCAGAGCAGCTCTAGGGGTTGCAGTACCCACCCGGACAGGGCAAACGCACCATTTTGCAACTCTTTCTTAAGGGCGGCTTTCACAACCCCAGCTGTTACGCTCACAGCCACCTGGCTGCAGAGGGCATCCCCCCGCTGCCACCAGCTCCCACCGGCCTCACGCCTTCCACCTCGGCAGCTCCACAAGGCGCTGCGGCAGCCCCTTCGCCTTACAACCGGGGCTCCAAAACCGAAAGGGAAAAAAACGCGCCTGAGCAGCAGCAGCGGCCCTCGGAGCACCGCCACCGCCTCCTGCGCTCGCCGACACCGGGAGCGGGCCGCGGGGCAGGGCAGCGGCACGGAGCGCCCCCCGCCGCCCCCCCTGCCCAGGGGGCCGCAGCGGGGCCTCGCACAGCGCCGCGAGCTCCCGGAAGGAGCGGGAGGCCCGAGCCCCGCCAGCACCGGCCCCGGCATTTTCCCTCCCCCCCCCACCCCCCCACCCCGCCCTCCCCGCTCCGCTCCCCTCCCGGCGGGGCCCGAGAGCGCCTCCGGGCCCGGCCCTTCCTGCCGCCGCCGCTCCCTAGCGCCGAGGCCCCGCCGCAGCGGGCGGATGAGGAGGAGGTGGCTGCCGAGCGCCGCCGACCCGGGCACCGCCACACACACACACCCCACACCCCCCCCCGGCGCACCCCTACGGGCACAGCCCCGGCTGAGGAGGCCCCGCACGCACAGCGCGGCCCCGGGAGGGCGGCGCCCGGCCGGCCCCGAGCGCTCACCCCCTCCCGGCCCCCCCCCCCTCGCGGCGCGGCTCCCCCCGGCCGGGGGCTGCGGGGGGCGGAGGGGCCCGGCCCGTGCCCCGCTCACCTCCGCGTCTCCGCCGGGCGTTGGCAGCTCGCTGCGGGGTCTCCTCGGCTCAGGCACAGGGGCACGCCGCCGCTGACGTCATCACGCAGCGGGCTGGGGGGCGGGGCCTCGCCGAGTCGGGCGGGGTTTGCGCGGCCGGCGATGACGTCACCCGGCGGTGGGGCCGCCTCGGCAGGGCCCGGAGCGGCCTCGGGGCCGGGGGCTCCGCGCGCTGGTTCCGGTCCCCGGCCCCCAGCCCAGGCCGCTGGGGCCGTGCCGAGGCGGCTAAAACAGCGCTGCCGTGCCGGCGGGGAGGAGAGCCCAGCCGCCGCCTCCTGTAGGCCGGGTGTCCCCGCCCCGCCAGCCCCCTGAGTGAAAAGCACTGCCCCTCAGGAGCACCCGCAGGAAAGCTCCGGGCCCTGCTAATTGAAGAAGCACGAAGCGAAAAGCGGCCTCGCTGAGTGTCCAGAGGCGTGTTTGGACGCATTGGGTCCTTCAAAGCCAGGAGGACCTGCTGGTCTTGTAGCGTGGCTCAGGAAGGCGAAGTGGTAGCAGCAGGAAGCCTGTGGTTAAAAGTCCCTACGAGGAACAGCTGGAAACCAGCGGGCAGGGCTGAGAAGCCTCCCGGCCCCTCTGGTCCTGCCTGCAGTGCCCAGCCCTGGTCCTGTGCCTGCTGCAATGGACAAGATGTACAGACAGGGCCATGAGCAGGAGCTGAAATGCTTTTAGCAGATCAGAGAGATGTTTCCCACGCTCTCCGTACCGTTTATGCCATCGAGCCATTAATAAATCCATCTTTCTGGACCAAAAGAAGACATCAAGGCTCATGTCAGCAAACATCAGCTCTGGGGTGCATGTCCATGAGGATCAGATGTTCAGAGTATCTTTCTGTCATCCCTTATAAGCAAGCCCCATTTTATCTGCACATCCAAAGACGGAGCAAAACCACTCTGCCCAGTGCTAATGGCATCAGAAGCACATTTACGTCTGCTGCCAGAACCACCCAGCCCCAGGGGGTTTGGAGCAGGCTGTGGGCTTCAGACCACACTCACTCATGGAAGTGCAAGTGGAAAGAAATATTTTCAAAATACAGTGTCCAGGCGGATTCCTACCTACAGCTGCTGTTTCCAAAGCCAGCAAGCTGCACCACCACCATCCCCACTGACTGCAGTGGCACTGTTTCAGGAGGAGGAAGGGCTGTTCGCACAGCGGTGCTCCTTGTTGCAACCAGTTTTGCCCAAAAAACATATAAATTCAAAATTTCCAGTGTCACCAAGTCCATTCTTAGCTTGTATGTGGACTAACTCAGGACAGTCAGTGTCCTCAAATGCAAAAGCATTAAATTAATCTTGGGTGTATACAGAGGAAACTGAATGGAAACAGCTCTCAAAGGAGAAGGCTGACTTTTAACCTTTTCTTCCAGGAATTGCGTTACATACAGGAGCTGCAACAGTCAGTTTGCCTTCTCCCCCTTCCCTCCCAGTGAATGCAGCTTGGTATGCCCTCAGGAGCATACCAAAAAAAGAACCCTGGACAGCCAGCCAGGGTTCTTTTCAAGTTCAAAGCCCCACAGTTCCTTGCTATGACTTATGCAGAAGTTCAAAATGAAAAAAAAAAAAAAAAACAAAAAAAAAAAACCTCCCCAGATGCACAGAATCAAACCCTCAGCACAGCAGTGTTTTCTGAAATGAGTCACAGACACCTACTGCTTCATTCACTCCTCACCTACATGTTTGCTCCTCCAAGCAAAGAGGGCACACGTTCGTGCAAATGCAAGGCGTGAGATGTGTGGGAGCACAGAGCAGCCGGCACCTCGCTTGTAGACAGCTCGGACCTTCTCTCAATGGCACTGCATCGTGCTGACTCCTCCCAGTTGCTGTTTGTGCCTTGTTCATGATGAAATTCCTGCCCCATTGATCCAAAATGCATCAAGGGCACAGTAGAGGCTGAACCAAGTGGATGCACTCATGGGCCTGGAGGTACTGAAGAGATCCTCCCTCCCCAAGCTGTCTCAGTGGTTTTGCCAACGCTGGCTTCCCTGTTCTCATGTAATTGATACGTTACCAAGATGTGATACTGGAGTAGAAACTCATCCTCTGCTGCAAGTGCCACAGGAGGCTCCAGTTTGGCACATTTCACCTGTCCGCCACCAGCTCCATCCCCGCCTGTTTTACATGGGGTGGGTTGCTTGACTCTGCAGCAGTGCCCCACACAAGCCCGCGACCTCCATGTCTCTCACCTTTTGATACTTTCTGTGTATTTTCATGCAGCCATAGTGATTTCACTCTTCTGCTTCAAAGGGAAACGCCTTTGCCACAACTAAAGTGACAGGGAGCTGCAGCCGCCAGGTTTGGCCACATGGAAGGACCTGAGGGAGCAGAGGGCTCAGGACAAGGAGTAGAGCTGGAAGAAGGCTGGTTCAGAGCACTAACCCTCCATGACAGACAGCTGTCACTCCAACAGCAAGTGCTGGCACCCAGGGGAACTGCAGTGGGGCATGGGCGAGTTCTGGAGCACAGGGGGTCAGGGCCTTTGCTGGAGGTGTGAAGTCACGCTGACAGCGTACCAAATCACAAGCTGCAAAGGACAGAAGGCTGTGAACATCACCCTAATCCCCTTGTGCATGTACATTAACATACAGCTTTTCATAGCATCATAGAATGATTAAGGTTGGAAAAGACCTCCAAGATCATCTGGTCCAACCTATCACTGCTGTTGTCACCCACTAAACCCTGTCCCCAAGCACCACGTCCAACCTTTCCTTGAACACCCCCAGGGATGGTGACTCCACCACCTCCCTGGGCAATCTGTCCCAATCAATGCCTGACCACTCTTTCCGAGAAGAAATGTCTCCTCATTTCCAACCTGAACCGCCCCTGGCACAACTTTAGGCCTTTCCATCTAGTCCTAGTTTTAAAAACAGAAACAACCAGGGCAGGAATACCCTCCTCCCAGAGGAGCATAAATCACCACACAAGAAGCTCCCTGATGTTGCTGTAATTAGCACCACAGAAAAACCCATACAATAATTAACTTTCTCCCTTCCCAGTTAAGATTTAATATCATGCAGCAAAATAAGACCTGAAGTGATGAAACAAGCAGAAAAAGATCTGGACAGATTGGAGAGCTGGGCAATCACCAACCACATGAAGTTTAACAAAAGCAAGTGCCGGGTCCTGCACCTGGGACGGGGCAACCCTGGCTTTAAGTACAGACTGGCGATGAGACACTGGGGAGCATCCCTGCAGAGAGGGATGTGGGGGCTGTGGCTCACAACAAGTTGAGTATGAGCCAGCAGTGTGCCCTGGCAGCCAGGAGGGCCAACCATACCCTGGGGTGCATCAAGCACAGCACTGCTAGTTGGTTGAGGGAGGTGATTGTCCTGCACTGCACCGCGTTGTGCGGCCTCACCTCGAGCACTGTGTGCAGTTCTGGGCACCACAGTACAAAAAGAACATTAAACTGTTGGAGAGTGTCCAGAGGAGGGTGATGAAGATGGTGAAGGGCCTAGAGGGGAAGACGTATGAGGAGAGGCTGAGGGCACTGGGCCCGTTCGGCCTGGAGAAGAGGAGGCTGAGGGGAGACCTCATCATGGTCTACAACCTCCTTGCGAGGGGGAGTGGGGAGGCAGGTGACCTATTCCCTGAAAACACCAGTGATAGGACCCGTGGGAACGGTGTTAAGCTGAGGCAGGGGAAGTTTAGGCTGGACATTAGGAAGAGGTTCTTCACCGAGACACTGGTTGCACACTGGAACAGGCTCCCCAGTGAAGCAGTCACTGCACCGAGCCTGTCTGAATTTAAAAAGCAATTGGATTGTGCACTTAGTCACAGGGTCTAAACTTTTGGGTATACCTGTGCGGTGCTAGGAGTTGGACTTGATAAACTTTACAGGTCCCTTCCAACTTCGGATATTCTATGATTCTATAAAAAAAAAAAAAAAAAAAAAAAAAAAAAGACACACTGTCAAATTAGGCACTCGTGACTTGATAAGGAATTAATTATGCTCTGGTCTAATAACAACACACTGCTTTTAATCTGCCCTGTGCTCCAAGCAAGGAAGGGCACGCTGGGAAAAGCTGCTTGAAAAGTCCTGCACTGCCCGAGGACTGGGCTGCTGCCAGGGCCTGCCACCAGGACAGGGCTGACCTACGGTGATGGCAGTACCGGGACAGGAGAAAGCCCAGGACAGGAGGGACGCAGGCTGTGGGGAAGCTTTGTCACACCCCTGTGAGACCAGGACACCTTCTGGGGGGCCAGATCCAGCTGGCCAGAATGGCTCCAGCATGCGCAGCAGCGGGATGCAGGAGGAGAGGTTAGGAAATAGTGGCCAGGAGTCAGAAAGGTCCGATCAGGTCCCAGCTTGGGTCCACTCCAGGTCACGCTAGCCTCATCAGCCCAGGGATGACCTGCACCCCTCAAATGTGCTGCTCTTCCCCTTGCAGGAGGGAATAGCTCTTCCCACAGGGAATCGGTGCTGCCAGCCCTCAGGGGCACGGGAACCTTCTCCAACAAGTGCATGCTCCTCACCATGAAGGGAAGGCAAAAATCTGCTGTATGGCTAATACATGCTGGTAGCTGGAGAGGCTGCAGTGAGCAAAGCCATCTCCCTGGGGAGGAGCAGCGCTGCCAATGCCAGCAGCCCCAGCCTGTAAAACTGGGCACTGGGGCGATTTGCAGTTCTTCAGACAGGCAGGACAACGCTCTTCTCCTGCTGCCTTAAAAGTGAGGAGAGTCCAACTCCACTGAGAAGCCACACCTCCATCCCTGCTGGGCCCAGACCCCAGGGGCACAGTTCCCTGGGCACTGAGGGTAGGCATCTCCTCAGCTCTGATCTTTGCCTCTCCCCAGCTCTTGGTGGAAAATAGAGGCCGGAGATGGCTTACCAGCCCCACACACCACTGAGCCTCCCTGGTAAAGCAGGACTTCAATCATGCAGACAGGACACAGGACCCATCTTGGAGATCATCTGAGATCAAGTTTGATTTGTTTCATTTTCTCCAGTGCTCTGGTACAGATACATCCAGTGTAAGCGGCCCCTGCACACTCCTGTCTCACTCTGGCAGCTCAGCCACTCAATGCCAAGAGGAAATTACAGAATCACAGAACAGCTTAGGTTGGAAAGGACCTTAAATTCCAACCACCCTGCCATGGGCAGGGATGCCACCCACCAGATTAGGTTGCCCTGGGCCTCATCCAACCTGGCTTTGAACACCTCCAGGGGTGGGGCATCCACCACCTCTCTGGGTAGCCTGTTCCAGTGCTTCACCACCCTCTGGATGTAGAATTTCCTCCTAACCTCTAATCTAAATCTCCCCTCTTTTAGTTTAAAGCCATTCCCCCTCGTCCTATCATTGTCTGCCTGAGCAAAAAGTCGCTCTCCATCTATTTTTTTTTTTTTTTATAAGCCCCCTTTAAGTGTAAGAAGCTGCAATGAGGTCATCCCAGAGCCTTCTCTTCTCCAGGCTAAACATCCCCAGCTCCCTCAGCCTTTCCTCACAGAATGTACAAGGGCTGTGGAACACCAACCTTTTGAACCATGGACAGCAGCCAGGCTGACAGTCTGAAGCCTGCCTGGCACTTTTGAGGATGCTCTTCCAAAACTAGGGGGCTCCAGGCCACCCCATGCTCGAGGCTCAGGGGTTCAGACTCTGCACCAGTTGGGACAGAGACCCATATACTCAAGTCACAACAGGCCTTTCTGCGTGGGGTTTTGACCACTCTTCCCAGGCCAGAGGGCTTCCTAAATATGCGTGTTTTAATGAGGGCCCAAATCCAGCCCTGAAATCATTACCTGCCGCAAGCAGTCACACTGAGGTACACCACAGCCAGACAAGTAGGACACATTTTGCAGCATTACCACATCCGCCCCAAGCATGTTTGCTTTTTGCCCCAAGCCCTCTTGAAATTACTCCACCTGATATTATCTGCCACTTGATACAGCTTGGCATAAGTCAAAGAAATAAATTACTCGATTACTAGAAAATCCAGTAAGACTGAATTCAGAATTAGTCTCATTAAAGCGCAGAGCAAGTACTTGCAGCATCAGCATGTTTGTTTCTTGGTCTCTTTCCTTGCCCTGCCTTTGGCAGCACCCAGGCACTGCCCATCTGCTCAGAGGTCATGCGTGGTCACCACAGTTTGCATCACTTGGTGAGACCCTGGAAGTTGGGCTCTGTACACGGGGGTAGCACAGCCTGCCGGCTCAGCAGCTTGTCCAGGATGTTTATTTCAGCATCTCGCCTCTCGATGTCCTCAAACGGAGTCCAGGACATGTCGTGCTGGAGCTTATAGGCACCAAGAAATTCGTGGGGACTGGTCCCCCACTCCTGAAGGAGAAAGGACAGATTCACATCACTACTCAGGTTCCCTCGAAGCCAGACTGTGCTTATGGCCCCTCTGTCTGGGCTGGCTTGCCCTTCCACCTCTGAGGCAGTCCCAGCTACACAACTGCCCCATTTTCTAATGTAAAAATAGGATCAACGACCCCGAGTCTAAGGCTGGATCAAGCTACAGTGCTGCTGACATAGGGAGGCTTGGGGATTCAACATCACCCCAACCTGTGCAGAGCTCTTCTACCCTGCTCTGTACTTTGCTCTGCTTTCTCTGAAGTCCTCGCTCTGCACATAAGAAAAGGGGTACCTGGGAGGAAGACACCCCTGACACTAACCCCACCACTCAACGGCAGAGCCATCCCCATTTCCCATAGAAACAAAACACCAAGCTGCAAACCAACCCAGCCCCTGGGCTGAAGCACTTGAACAAACTGTGCTGCCACACAGCCGCCCCGGACAGGGAAGGCCCAGGGCATGTTTGCAGTTCATTGCTTTCAAAGCACTGCAAAGACTGAATTCAGGTCTACCTGCCACACATCTCACCCACCTTCTACCAGCATCTAAGAGAACTTCATAAAATGGCTCTTACACCAACAGGTAACTCAGACCAAGAACACCACCAAATGGGCAAGGGCCCACTAATGTTTTCATCAAGCTAGTGCATTTCTCTGAGTTCCAGAAGTGCCCAAGCACTAGAAACTTGTTGTTTTTCTCCTCTCCCAGTTCCTCCAAAGCTGTTACCGCGCACCTTAGGAGACAGGAGGGAGAAGTATCTTTGGCCACTCTCCCGCCTATACAGGTAGTAAACGTTTCCTGGCTTCTTCACAAAGTTGCAGGCCACGTGGTGCAAGTCAGCATCTCTGTTAGCTTCCTCCAATACCTAAAAAACAAATTTAAGATTTCTAGGTGAAATATAACTTATTTGCACACTATCACATCTGCCTAAAACACTGCTTGCATGACCTTGCCCTCCCAGCACAGTTCTGGCTTCACACAGCACATCTTCACTCACTCCAGGAAGCGGATGCTTTCCAAAGGGACAATTTATTTTCTGTTTCCTCATCTGAGCTGAACCCTGGGGCTCATGCACCACTCTACCAAGGTGGAGTTACCTCCAAGCAACAGCAACCTCTTCACAACCCCAGGTTCACCTCCACACCTCATCCCACCATGTGCTGGGCTCATTCCTTGCCTCCACACACGGTCACCAGGCCCTGCAGAGGTCACCTGGGGAAGGGACAGCAAACAAACAGGATTTCAGCTCCTCAGCTCCACCAGCTGACTGCTCCATGGCTCCAGCAGATAATGACCAAATGACACACTCGCCCCGATGGCTGCGGGCCAGTCGCAGTGACTGGCAGCTCCTTTCTCACTCCAATCCTTCTCTTTGCTTCCAGAACTCATGATTGCAGCCCCAGGGGTGAAGGCAGAACCAAGGACACCAAGCCCCACTGTGTTTGTGGCCAGGTTCTGACTGCTCTGGCAAAAGAGCCTGGACAAACTCAAGAGCTGAGACGTGGCCAATCACTGGGGAAAAGCTCATCTGTTCTGTGCCAGGTCCACATTGGAGCATGACCCACAGGCTGCAGGGACAGGAGATTCCCATCACACAGCCACCACTGACGCCTGAGCTGCTCTGGTCTGGCCCCCAGCTCCCATTGCTCCTGAGAAAGAAGTTGGTCTGCACAGGCAGAAGTCCTCCTTGCTATGCAGAGGAGTAAGGGAAAGTCCCAAAAACATCTCCCCCGCCCCCAGCTGGTACCAGACAATAAACCTTCACTGTGTCCCCACTGAACCTTCTCTGTTTGGCTTCTGGCAATGATTCGCATCCAGGTTGTTCCAAATGCTTTGCCATCACCTACGAAGCTAGGTTGTTGGCTGGTTCCTCACAGCCAATGTGCAAGCACAAGGCAATGAGCTCCCCGCCCAGCCACCAAGAGACCTGCCCTCACCTTCCGAGCCTGCTCCTGCAAATACCGGATCTGCTCGGCAATGACGGTCAGGCGGTTGCAGGCGTTTGCTCGGACGAAGTCACCCGCCTGCAAGGAAGAATGGGGCTGTTCAGGACCGGGGCAGCCAGGGCTCTCTCTGGACACTTCCACGCCAGAGATCTGCACGTGCGCTGGAGAAGCCATGGCCACAGCCTCGCTCAGGGCTTGGACAGGGCTGTGGTGGTGCAGGAGCTGCCCAGGGAGCTCTGAGCCCAGCAGCCTGGCAGGGGGACACCAAGGCACCCCCAGGAAGGGAAGTGAAAGCCACAGGGCCAGGAGGAGGCACCGGGGTGCCTGGGGCTGCAGCCAGCAGCAGAGGGGGCGGGGGGAATTTCCAGGAGACTCTGCTAGGCCAAGAGGCAGCGCGATGCACTGGGAGAAGGTGGGAGGATGTACTGGGGCGACTGGGAGGCACTGGGGGAGGCAGCAGGACACGCTGGGAGGCACTAGGGGAGGCAGGACAGACTGGGAGGCACAGGGGGAGGCAGCAGGGCACAGGGCACAGCACAGGGCACGGGACAGGGGCCCCAGGAGACGGAGGGCGGCACTGGGAGCAGCGGCCCCGGGACCGGCGCTGATCCCGGGAGGCCCCGGAGGAGGCCGGGCAGCAGCGGGACAGCGGCCGCCTGCGCAGCCCCACACCCGCCCCAGCCGCTTCCCCTCACCTGCTGCACCTGCCGGGCCAGCGCCACCAGGTCCCCCGGGTCCCCGACGCGTGCGGCCCGCCCGGCGCCGCCCTCCACCAGGGCCAGGGCCAGGCCCGCGCCGCCGCCGCCGCCGCCAGGCTCCGCTTCCCCCCCCGCCGCCGCCGCCGCCATGCCGGGGACAGAGGCGGGGCCTCACGGGGGGGGGGCCTGCCGGGGCCGGGCCTGCCGGGGGCGGGGCGAGCCCAGGCTGGGCCATGGCGCTGGCGGGGCAGCTGCTGCCGCTGCTGCCGCTGCTGGCGTGGGCAGCGGGGCCCCCGGAGCCGGTGGGGCCCTCGGAGCCCTCGGAGCCGGCCGGGCCCCCGCTGCCGGCCGAGCCCCAGGACGCGCTGTTCGCCGCCGGCGCCGAGGCGTACGCGCGGGGCGATTGGCCGGGCGTGGTGCTGCACATGGAGCGGGCGCTGCGTGCCCGCGCCGCGCTGCGCTCCCGGCTACTGCGGTGCCGCCTGAGCTGCGCCAACGCCACGGCCGGGCTGGCGGAGGAGCAGCCCCGGCTCCAGCCCGAGCCCGAGCCCCCGCTCCGCGACCTCCTTTTCTTCCGGGGGCTGCTGCGGCGCGCTGCCTGCCTGCGGCGCTGCGGCCCCGCCGCGCCCTCCAGGTACCGCCTGGGCGAGGAGCTGGAGCGCGAGTTCCGCAAGCGCAGCCCCTACAACTACCTCCAGGTCGCCTACTTCAAGGTACGGCCCCGCGGGCGGGGGCGGGCGGGGAGCGCCCCGCGGGGTCCCCCGGGAGCGGAGCTCCGCGGCCGGGGGGACGCCGGGGGTGTCCCGGGCCCCGGGAGGGGGCGATGCTGGGGGCCGGGGCTCGGGGGCCGGCGGCCGCCCTGGCGGCGGGGGTCGGGAGGCGGCCCCGGGCCCTCCCCGCCCTCCCCGGCTCCCCCCGCGGTGCCACGTCGGGCCTGGCCGCGGCCCGCCCCGGGCCTGCCGCGCCGGGGGACGAGGAGCCCCGGGACCGGCCCCGCTGCGCTCGCCCGGTCCCGGTCCTGGCTCTTTGGGGGCTGGGGGGGGGGGAACGTGGAGGCTCGGCCCGGCCGCGGCCCTGCTGGAGGAGCCGCAGCAGCGGGGCAGAGCCGGGCTGCTGCTTTTTGGGTAGGGGGCGGCTGGACAGGACGATCCCAGGGGTCTGTTCTGCCCTTCCCCATGCTGTTCTGTGACCCCATCGGGGCCCTGGGGAGCTTCCCCTCAGCACCGTGCGCACGGGCCGTGGACAAACGGGAGGAGGTTTCGGTCCCGGTTCCTCATGCCTTCTGCCGCCCCCCACCCAGATCAACAAGGTGGCGAAGGCGGTGGCAGCGGCGCACACCTTCTTTGTGGCCAACCCTGAGCACGTGGAGATGAAGCAGAACCTGGAGTACTACCAGATGATGGCGGGCGTCAAGGAGGCCGACTTCATTGACCTGGAGGCCAGGCCACACATGGTGAGCACCCCATCCACGGGTTTTATCCACAGGGGTTAGAAAGATGGATTGTGTTGGCTGGGATCGTGGCGATGATCCTAAAGTTCATGGCCATGGCTGGGTGTGGGGAAGAGGAGATGGGTCTGCCACCAAAAGGCGCTGGGCAGCATTGGCTGAGTGACTTTGAGGGCACTTCTGGGGTGGTGACAAGGGCTTTCCTGCAGCAGGGGCTGTGGCAGGAGTAAGGTTCCCCTCTCCCAGGGATGCCCTCGGTGCTGTTGCGGCACTGCAGTGAGGGGATGCTGCAAGGAGCAGCAGGCCCCGCAGTCATTCCTTAGCCTGGTTCTCCACAGACTGAATTTCGGCTAGGCGTGAGGTTTTACACAGAGGAGCAGCCGGCTGCAGCTGTCCTGCACCTAGAGAAGGCACTGGAGGAGTACTTTGTGGCAGACACTGAGTGCCGCACACTCTGTGAGGGGCCCTATGACTACGAAGGCTACAACTACCTGGAGTACAACGCAGATCTTTTCCAGGCCATGACAGGTAGGAGTGCGTGTTCAGCATCCTGCCTGACAGCCTGGGGACTCCCCTGATTTCCCTGTGGGGTGAGCATGCATCTCATCCTGAAAAGGGCAAGCCCTATCCTAGATTTTCCTAGGAGGATCCTGATCAGTAAGTTGTAGGAGGTGTTTCTACCTGCTCAGTGCTGGGGATGCTGCCCATGATCCACCACATCCTCCTAGAGGGACCAGCAGAGGGTCACCAGGACACAAGACTGGGAAGCTGGGGCTGGGTATGAGGAACACCTCCTTCCCTGGAGGGTGGCACACCTATGGCACCAGCCCTGTCGGAGGAGACCACCATCCCTGTGGGGTTCTGACACTGAAGAGCCCTGGTGCAGCGCTGGCACCAAGTGGCTGGAGTGGGGACCCCAAGGTCCCATCCACCAGCCCTTTGGTGACATCACCAACAAGTGGTGACGTTGGTATTTTTTTCCTACCAGATCACTACATGCAGGTGTTGAGCTGCAAGCAGGGCTGCGTTACAGAGCTCGCCTCACAGCCTGGCCGGGAGAAGCCCCTGGAGGATTTCCTGCCCTCGCACTTCAACTACCTGCAGTTTGCCTACTACAACAGTAAGTAGCTCGTTGCCTCATCGTCTGCTGGCTGGGACTCCAGCACACGGCACTGCTGTCATCACCACGGACGATGTGCTCTGGGGTAGAAATAAAGGGCAGGCCCTTCTCCATGGGCAGGAATGTGCCGCGGGACAGCTGGGTCTTGCTGCCCTTGGTTGCAGTAAGTCTCCGTCCCCCTTTAGATGCCAAATTCCCAGGAAGCTTCACTGCAGCCTAGAGAAGTATGTATTTTTTTCTCCTGCCAACTTTCAACCTCAAACTCCAAATGACAGAGGCACCCTCCAGAAGAGTTAGTTATAACCCAGGCGAATGCACCTCTTTTTTTTTGTTGTTGTTGTTTTCCTCCTTAGAAAAAGTTGAATTAGTTCTTTGCATATTTCTCCAGAAAAAGGAAAAAAAAGGAACCCCAAGAAGACTGAAAGGATGGAATACTGTAGATGAAAGTAGGTCAGAGTGCTTAAGTGACTGAAAATTGCAGCTTGGTCTGGAAATGGTTGGGTGTTGCTGTTTGGAAATAGGCTTTAAGATATAATTTCCAGGCATGAAAACTACCCAACCAGTGGCGTTGATTTCTGGTGAGGTGGAGGTGGGCGAGGGCCTTGGGCTGTTACTTTCCCTTTGTGTCAGTGGTTATCTTTCCTCCAGAGTATCTACCCTTGCTTGCAAGGGAGACCTTTTGCAGAAAAAGAAGAGTTTTCTCTGTTGTTTCTCCTCTGCATCCCCTTTTACTCTTTCTGATGCACTGTTTGAAAGCATCCAGCCTTACAGCTTATGATCTGTTTATTCTGCGTTGGACTGAGCTTGCCAGTGTATCATCTCCCTGATGACTAGCCCCTGCCAAACCCCTTTCATCCTCCCCAGTTGCTGTCCCAGCAGCAGATCATGCTTGTGCCAAAGCTGGACACCAGCAAGGCAGGGAAAATACGTGCCATAACAGTTCTGTTTCACTTTCCAGGTGGGAATTACGAAAAAGCAATTGAATGCACCAAAACCTACTTGCTCTTCTTCCCAAACGATGAGGTGATGAACCAGAATTTGGCCTATTATACTGCTGTCCTGGGGGAAGACCTGGCCAGGCCCATTGAACCCCGAGAGGTGGGTGACCATCTGGGATGAGACATTGTGGGGACAGGTTCTGTCCTCTTGGGGCTCACAGCCTTTGCAGCTGTTTCACAGTCAGCTCTGGGTGGGCTTGCAGTGGGAGTGGTCACCCTCCATCAGCAGGGCAGAGAGGAGAGGATGAATAAGAGACCTACTTGTCTCAGACCAAGAAGAGTCTGACTGATCCATGCCCATGAGTGTACTTCACATCTCTCTCTGTCTCCTGTCCTGGGCAGTGTAACAGAGATGGTGGTTTTGTGAGCAAGTCACAAGGCAAATCTGTTCTCTGTGCTGCTGTGTCAGGGCAGATAGGAGGGAATACTGCTTGTTAACAGCTGGAACTTAGCTGAGACTGAAAAACATCGCTGACTAAATAGCTTTGGCCAATTTACATGGCCAAGTGAACGCTTGGTTGCTTACACAAATTGAACAGCACTCCTGGGAGAGGTATAGGAGAGGCAAACAGTCTTTTTTGTGAAGGCATGGATTTGAGAGGATCAAACCCACCTCTTTGACATGATTGAACAACTGAAGTGAATTTTCTTTAGAAGGAAAGAATCTCACTTCAAAATAGCTGGGGCCAAAGGCTCTGGTGCTGCCTTAGAGGTGGTAGACAGGAAATTCAGGTCTCTGCCATGCATCAAGTGGGGCACAAAAGGGAATCTGCTTCTCTGGAGCTTTCTGCGGGAGGGACATGTGTCCCCTTCCATGTGCCTGTGTCTCCCTCATCCTATCCCTAGGGCTCATCCACGTATGAAAGTTCAACCAGGATGGGGAAGTCACTTGCTCCCCAGCTGCCAGAGAGTCCAGGAAACCAGAGCAGTGGGTCTGGAGGGAGGCCCATGGGAGCAATGCAAATCCCACACCCTCCTGCCTTCACTCAGGATGTTTCCAGAGCACTTGTGCAGTGCCCTGACCCATCCCTCTTGTCCCTTACCCCAGGAGATCCAGGCATACCGCCAGCGAAGCCTGATGGAGAAGGAGCTTCTCTTCTTCAGCTACGATGTCTTTGGGATCCCATTTGTGGACCCGGTGAGTGGCATTAGACCTGGCTGGTCGTGGCAGTCAGGGGTGTGACTGCAGGGGAAAGGGATGAGCGGTTTGTGTCTGAGCTGGATCCTTGTCCAGCTCCTGCTGTTGCTGTTGTTGTGGCTGCAGGACACGTGGACCCCCGAGGAGGTGATACCAAAGAGGCTGCGAGAGAAACAAAAGTGAGCAGCTGCGCGAGCCTTCCTGATGGGGAGAAAACCAGTGGGGAGTACCCCGCTGCCTTCCTGGGATTTGGGCTGAACTGGGGGGCTGCAGAGTCGCTGCCAGGGAAGTTATTTGATGTTGGAGCTGGGAGAGGCTGCTGGAGGGCAGCACTTGGTTCTCCAGCTTGGCCCTTGGGTCATGGGGTTGGGTAGGCCACCATGAGTGGCTTGGGGCAGGGGGGTGAGGGCTGTGCGGAGATGACGCGCTCCCACCTTGGGTTTTGTCACCAGCCCCTAGACACAACTTGTCCTGTCCTTGCCTTGGCATGCCTTGTTCCTGACATGGGGACAGTGGGGCTGTGGAGCTGATGGCCCATGTGTGCCCAGGGTAGAGCGGGAGACAGCGGCACGCATCTCGGAGGAGATCGGCAACCTCATGAAGGAGATCGAGACGCTGGTGGAGGAGAAGGCAAAGGAGTCTGCTGATATAAGCAAGTTGATCCGAGAAGGTGCGGGGTGCTGTGGGTTGGGGAGGTAGGAAAGGGACCTCCGTGTCCCCAGTGCCAGCCTCCAGTCCATCCTGGCAGGTGGTGGCAGGAGCAGGCAAAAGGCTCCACAGCACCCCCACCAGTGCTGTATGCTGGGGCCAGCAGCCCCCAGCCCCATCCACATTCCCTCCTGATCCCATTTGTGCCGTAGGTGGCCCCTTGGTGTACGAGGGAGCCAGCGTCACCATGAACTCCAAGGCCTTGAACGGCTCGCAGCGTGTCGTGGTGGATGGGGTCCTGTCAGCTGAGGAGTGCCGGGAGCTTCAGAGGCTGACCAACGTGAGCATGGGGAGGAGAGGAATGGGCAGAAATGGGGCAGGGATGCTGAAGGGTCACGTCCCGTGGTTCAGAAGTCAGATGGGATAACGTCGGCTGGGTTTTGCAGGCAGCGGCCTCGGCTGGGGACGGCTATCGTGGGAAGACATCTCCTCACACTCCCAGTGAGACCTTCTACGGTGTGACTGTCCTGAAGGCCCTCAAGGTTAGCATGTCTGTGGGGAGGGAAAGAAACAAGCTGCCGTGATGAGGGAGGGGACTCTGAAGGCAGGCGGCTGCCACTGCAGGCCTCCTGGGGCTGCCTCAGTTGCCATGCCAGGTTCCACAAGGGGCTCCTGCCCCAGGGCAGTCAGCAGCTGAGCCCATGTCCTGTCTGCCCCCTGCAGCTGGGCCAGGAGGGCAAGGTTCCCCTGCAGAGTGCCCACCTCTACTACAACGTGACAGAGAAGGTGCGGCACATGATGGAGTCCTACTTCCGCCTGGAGGTCCCACTCCACTTCTCTTACTCCCACCTGGTGTGCCGCACAGCCATCGAGGGTGAGCATGGCCGCGGGGAAGTGTGACACAAAGAGAATCGGGGCACCTGCTCTCCTATCTCATTTCCTAAAAGGAAGGTGTGGGGAGCTTGTCCCTAAGTCTGGTTGGGGAGATGAGCAGCTCTGTTGGCTCTCCAGGCAGCTTCATACCCTGCTGGGTTTTGGTGCTTGGAGGCATTTGGGGTTGGGTGTAGGGGGGAGGCTGCCTGGAGGGCAGGAAGAAATGCCATGAGATAAGTCCATAGACTTGCGCTACCCATATGACCAAGTTCCAGTGAGTGGAAGGGCATTAGGCTACAGGTGACCTTGTTATCTCCATACATGTGCTTGGGGACAGGTCACCACCCTGCAGGGACAGATGGGTCCTGAAATGCTAGGTCTTGTTGCACCCTAGATAAGCAAGAAGGCCGGAGTGACAATAGTCACGAGGTGCATGTGGACAACTGCATCCTCAATGCAGAGGCCATGGTGTGTGTGAAGGAGCCACCAGCCTACACCTTCCGGGATTACAGGTACTGAGGTGTTTGTGGGCCAGAACTTCTCTGTCTGAGGGCGTTAAGGCTTAGTGGCAGGTGGGCCGGTAGCCCCTGGGGTGGAAGGGCAGCCCATGCTGGGCTCTCCTGCCTCCATCTCTTGCTGTTTGGGGAGCTCCAGACATACCTGCTTGCTGGGCTGTGGTCTGGGGTGATGGATGTCACCTCTGCTTGTCCCCTGCTTTCTTTAGTGCTATCCTCTACCTCAATGGGGACTTTGAAGGGGGAGCTTTCTACTTCACAGAGCTGGATGCCAAGACAGAGACTGTAAGTACCTCAGCTCCCTGTGCATCTGTCTGCAGCCCCAGTACCACACCCCACTCCTGCTCGCTGGCTGCCAGCCTGCTGCTGTCCTCTGGGACAGTCCTCCATGTCAGTGCAAGGGGCTAATGTGAGTCGGGGGCTGACTGGCCCCCTTGCCCCGCCTGGTGTAGCAAGTCCCGACCAGCCTCTCCCTTGCAGGCAGAGGTGCAGCCCCAGTGCGGCCGTGCCGTGGGCTTCTCCTCTGGTTCGGAGAACCCCCATGGCGTCAAGGCTGTGACCAAAGGCCAGCGCTGCGCCATCGCCCTCTGGTTCACCCTGGACCCACGGCACAGCGAGCGGGTGAGCACCTCAGCCTACTCTTCCACTGTCATCCCCTACCCTTTGTGGAAGCAAGGGGTAGCAGGGTCTGACGTGAGCTCTGGTCTGCAGGAGCGTGTGCAGGCTGACGACCTGGTGAAGATGCTTTTCAGGGTGGAGGAGGTGGACTTACTGCAGGAGACCGGCACAGAGCAGGAGCCACCACCTGTCACCACCACTGATGGCTTGCATGCAGCAAGGAAGGATGAGCTCTGACACTCCTTGTGCAGGGTCCTAGCCTTTCCATGTGCCTGCCCTGCCCTGCCAGCACCACCAGCTTCAGCCTTTTGGGACACCGTTGTAGCACGCAGCTTTGGCTGCTCGGCCCTGGGGTGCCAGCTGGGACTTACCTTGTGGCCGATACACCCTGTGCAGGAGGGGGAGCTGGAGGTGCCCTGTGCTGCTCCATGGCATCTGGCCCCCCTGCACCAGAGCTGTCACTGACCTCAGCGTGCCATGGAGATGAGCAGCCAGACTCAGGGGGGGTAGGAGGGAGATGTGGGGCAAAGGGAGGGGGAGGCTCTCTTACGGTTGAGGACTCAGTACCAAGGTAGCAGTGTGGGGCTGAGGGGGCTGGAGCCACTCTAAATGTGCCTTACTGCTTTGCTCGAGCCCACTCCGCACCACCGCTACTTCAGTGCCTTCTGCAGAGAATGGGTGAATAAAGGTGTCTTTTCCAAGAAGCTGCTCGCAGCACAGCTCCCCTGGTGGCACGCTCCCTGCCGTGCCATCAGCCACCCTTTGGGCCTTGCAAACCCTGCTGCTGTCCAGGCGAGGGCAGCAGCCCCAACGCTGGCGGGCAGCACCCAGCGGCTCCTGGCCTCTGCCATGCAGCAACCCCAAGGCAGCGGCTGCGGGAGGTGCTGGGGACCGGGTGCCTCAGCTGGTAAGCACAGTGCCCCGGGCTTAAAATAAGGCTCGTTGCCCAGCAGCGCTGGGGATGGGGCGTGGTAGGGAGCAGGGGCTCCCTTTGCATGCCCGGTGACCCAACCCCTGCAGGGTTTAGCCCCCAGTCCTGCTGGAAAGTGGGCAAGCGTGTCTGCTGTGCCACTCACCTAGGGCAGCACCCCGAGAAGTTTTGGCAGCGCAATGGGGCCCCTAGATTAGCCCCGCAGCATCCCCCTGGGCAGCAGGGGCCTGGAAGGGACCCACGATCTTCTTGCTGGAAGTAGGAGGGAGCTGGGGCTGGCGTGGCAGGGGCTAGTTCACCCCACTTTGGCTTCCCATTGCCCCGGGCGGGGGCTCTGCCCTCATACTGAACAAGAAGGACATTGAGCACCAGCCGAACAGGGCAGCGAATTGTTCCCGGGGGTGCTGGGTGCCTCAGCCATTACCATAACCATCCGGGGAATGTGAGTAATGGTCCCACCACCAGCCGCCTGCAAGGGGGCCCTGCGCTGCTGCTTGGAGGGGGCGAGGGACTGCTCCGGTGACCAGGGCTGGGGACTTGGGCACAGGCAGGTGGCTGGGAGGTTGCTTTCTTTGGGTGGGCTCCAGCAGCAGCTCGTGCCCTCCACCAGGAGCGGTTCCCCGCTGTCCCCCCGAGCACGGCAGCTTGTCCAGGGGAGGCAGCCAGCCCCCCGCCAGCCAGCCCTGAGCGTGAGCTGACTGCAGATGAGGCCAGGCGGTTAAAGATTGCCAGGCCCCACAGGAGGCCAGCGTCCCTCCGGCCCTATGGCTGCCCGCACCCACCGCCCATCGGGCTGTGATGGGGGACTCCGTGCCAACCCCAGCTTCGTGTCAGGGGGCTGACAGAGCAGCCTCACGCCCCTCAGCCTCATGCCAGGCCAGCCGCGTGCCCTGGCCCCGTGCCAGATTCCTACAGCTGCCCCCGCGGCAGGGGGGTCCTGGCCCCAGCAGCCTCCCCCGGCCGCCCCATGCAGCCCCGGACCCTGGGGCACGCTGCGTCCCCCCCTGGGGGTCCCCATCTCCCCGATCCCCTCAGGGCCCCTCCGCCTCTCCCCTCCGGGGTCCCTCCTCTCGGGGAGACCCTCCCTCACCCCGTGCAGCCCCAGGACTCCCCCCCCCCCCCCCCCATCTCCCCGGGCCCCTCAGCCCCTCCTGCGGCCCGAGGGAGGGCGGAGCGGGGCGGGCCCGGACACCGCCCCCGGGTCGAGCCGGGCCGGGCCGGGCCGGGCCGAGGCGGGCGCAGCGCGGCGGCGATGGGCGGCGGGGCGCGGGAGCTGGCCGGGTACCTGGCGGCGCTGGGCGGGTGGGTGGCGGCGCTGGCCGCCGCGGCGCTGCCCCAGTGGCGGCAGAGCTCGTACGCCGGGGACGCCATCATCACTGCCGTGGGGCTGCACGAAGGGCTGTGGATGAGCTGCGCCGCACAGAGCACCGGGCAGGTGCAGTGCCGCCTCCACGACTCGCTCCTCTCCCTCGACGGTGCGTACAGCGCGGACGGGGCCCCGGGGTCTGACAGCCACGGGGTTGAAGCCCCCCCCCCCGCATGCAGCCGAGCCGCCCGCTGTGGCTCAGAGCCCCCTACCCCGCATTACCCCCTCCCGGTGCGTCTGAGCTCCCCTGGCCCCTCCGGTGCTCCTAGCAGGTCTGAGTCCTTCCTCCCGCCGTGTCCAAGCCCCTCTAATGGACCCGAGCTCCCCGATCTGCCCATTTTGTGGGTCCGAGCCCTCCCCAGCCCCACGGGCTCTGAGCTCCCCCTGGGCCCCTCTTAGGTCTGAGCTCCTCTGGCCGCTGCAGTAGATCAGAGCTCACCCCCAGCCCTGTGCTCCCTGATGTCCTCTTCTGTGGGTCTGAGACCTGCTCCAGTGCTGAGCCCTTCATGCTCCTCACTGTTTGAGCCCCCCAATGCACCCATGGTTTGCTACGTGTTAGAGCCCCATCGTAGGCCTGAGCCCATCTTATGCCCCTGGGTTTGAGCCCCTCTGTGTGGCTTTGTCCCCTTGGCCTCTGTGGGTTTGAGCCCCAAGGCAGGTGTCACGCAGGGGAATGGCAGCTGCTCGGTGGGGACATCACTCGGGGACATGGTGCGGCTGTGGGCACGGTGCCGTGGTTCCCACCCCAGGAACTCACAGCGAGAAGAGCATGGTAGGGAGGAAGGTCGGGGTGTGGCTGCATGGAGTTGGGAGAGGTGCCCTGAGGTGAGCCGAGGTCTGGCACCACGCGATGCCTCTGGGCACAGGAGCAGTGTGTGGCTGGCCCCTGCCCCTGACTGCACAGGGGAACAAGGGTTAAGGACCAGGGTTAAGGACCAGTTCATCCTGCTGGGAGGTGACTTTGCTTTGCAGACCGCTGTGGCTGAAAGCTCCTGCTGTTGAGCAGCTTTGTCTTCCCCCCTCTGCAGTTCACATCCAGACCTCCCGGGCTCTCATGGTTATTTCTCTCCTCCTGGGTTTCTTTGGCATCATTGTGAGCGTCGTGGGCATGAAATGCACCAAAGTTGGTGAAGAGGATCCCGTTACCAAGAGCCGCATTGCTGTTGCTGGGGGTGTCCTCTTTATCCTCTCTGGTAAGTGGCTGGGCAGGTCCAGTCCATGGGTCCTTGCCCTTCTTTGATGCAAAAGAGCTCAAACAGCTTTTAAAGACTTGTTGGCAGAGAAAGGGAAGAGGGAACAGTTTGGTGATGGGCTGGGTGTTGCTGATGTTCAGTGTTTGATGTCCAGGTCTGTGTACGTTAGCAGCTGTGTCCCTGTATGCAACACAGGTCACCTATGAGTTCTTCAGTGCCAGCACCCCGATCAACGCAAGGTAGGAGTTGTACCCCAGCCTGAGGGGCACTCTTTGAATCCCAGCTTGTCCCCAACATACCTGCATGTTTTGTGGGTTTGGGCAAGGCGCCGGGCAGGCAGATGTGCTTGCAGCCAGGGCAGGATTGGGGCTGTGCCTGTGCCACCCTGCAGTTGTGACACTACGAAAGTCCTTCCAGCACTTTCAGTCCTGGTTTTAAGCAGCTGAATAAGTTTTAATCTTAGTGCCACTGCTGACTTTACACTGAGACCGTGTAAGAGTGGTCGCGTGGGGTTTCAGCACATGGGAGGAAAAAAAATGTGGGGGAAGATCCCAATAGCTGCAAAGAATCCTAAAAGCAAGATCAGGACAATGTGAAGCATGGGAGGGCTGGAGAGAAGGACACCCAGCGTCTGCCTCAACGCTGCCAGCAGCCTCCTCGTGGCTTTGAGGGCCTGGGTGTCACTGAGGTCCCTGTTTCTCTTTGTACCTCTGCCTTTTGCATTCCCAGTCCTCCTTCCTGATGTCCCAGTCTCTCTTGCCACAGGTACGAATTCGGCTCAGCATTGTTCGTTGGCTGGGGGGCCGCCAGCCTCACCATACTGGGGGGCTCCCTCCTGTGCTGTTCCTGCCCCACCAAGGAGCGGCAAGGACAGCAGTACTATCGGCAGTCACAGCCCTCAACAGCTCGGGAGTACGTCTGATCCCTAACCCTGCTCTCCCTCTGCCACCGAACGCCTCCCTCCCTTCCCAAGAGCAGGCCAGACCCTGGTGCTCCCACCCGGCACGGCAGACGCCGCACGGTCCCTGGGCACCATGCGAGACCTTTCATCTGCTCCAGACACACCTATTTCTCAGGGGCTTTTCCAGCTTCCAGGTTACAGCACTGCATGAAGTGCAAACCTCTAGATTTTTATTTTTGTTCAGTTCCTGAATCCAGCACCGCCAGGCTCCCAAGAGGAGGTTGCATGTCCACCCCCAGCCCCGAGCTGCTGGGGCTGTGGGTGGTTGGGCCATGTCCCGTGGCGCTGGCCCCTGTGCCCCGTGCCACTTTGGCAGGTGCTGGTCCTGCGGGGGTGTGCAGCACAGAGGCGCTTTGTGTCGCAGCCCCCACGCCACATGCGGCTGTCCCTGTGTGCCTCAGTGTGTCTTGCAGCCTTGCCATCAGGAGCTAGTGCAGAGTTTTTCCTGGTTTTCCAGGGAAAAAGATGCTGTCAACCTGTGTTGGACTCAAGCAGCAGGAAGGTCACCCCAGGGCCTGATGCCCTTGTGCCCTGGCCTTGGGGTCTTAGGAAACATTCCTGCTTTCAGGGTGCAATTATTCCCTGCCTGACTGCTGCCCCAAAGCAACATTTTATTCATTAATTCTCATTTTGAGCTCATGAGGAATTAGACACCACTCTGGCCACTGGCAGCCTGGCAGTTGCTGGTGCTCCAGCTGGGCTCTGTCACCTAAAATCTGACCTGGGCGCATTTTTCACCAGACACAAGTTCGTGGCCTTGTCAAGCAGAAGAACAAACTCTGGTATTGGTCAAATTAAAGCAGGCAAAAAAGGGGACTTTGAGCCACAAGCAGTGGTTTGTTTTTATTTTGGTGCCCAGAGCAGCTCTTTCAGGTAACTCAGAGATGGACAGACCTGTGAATTTTGATGTCTCCCTGCTGTTTCCAAATCCCCCTTCCCCAACAGGATCCCCTGGACAGGATTCCCTGGAGCGTGCAGTGAAGTCTTTAAGCTCAGGAGCACTAATTGCCACCACCTCTGTGTACTGCGTCTTGGCTGTTACTAACTGCTCTGAACCTCCATCACTCCAATTTCTTCTGTAAATCCCCCGAAGGCCCTGTACTGCCAGCTGTCCGTCTGTTGTGTGTGGTATGCCAGCTAAACCACAGGAAACCAAACGGTGGAAATGATCCAAAAAGTCTGTGTGGTTTCTTTTTGTGTTTCATTTTTAATTACTATTTTTTTAATCCCAATTACCCAAGTAGTTGATTTCTCCCTGCTTATTTTGCTTTATGCCTGTGTGCTGCTTTGGTTCCTGGCTAAATTTTGCCAGTTATCCCTTGTCTGCATCCCCACATTAAAGGATGGGCATCATCTCCTCGTGTCGGAGGGGAAGCCACGCGGTTTCTGCCCTGGGGTTGGTTTCTCTCTGGCAGGCAGGACTAACAGCCCTCTCTCTCTTTTGACTTGCAGACCCCATGTAAAAATATCTTCACCCGTCAGGGGAGAGCAGTGCTTGTAGTCTGTCTTCACCCATCGGGGAGAGCAGTGCTTGGTCAGCTGAACCCAGCTGATGGGTTTCCCCTCAAAAAATACACACCAAAGCTACTGCAGTGAGGACTGAAAAGGAAAATAATGCTTTACAAAAATAATAGCTGAAATATGTTTTTATATAAAGAGCACAGCATTGTGTAGAAGAATGTTTTTATTCTTTTAATATGAAATGACATTAACTTTTCTATGTGATGGACACAGTGGGAATGGCACTGTTCGGGATTTTAATTTTTTTTTTCCTAATTGTTTGTACTAAAAATTGTGACTCAGTAGAATTAAAGTCTTTCCAACTATGGGCATCTTTTTAAAGTTGTCTCGTTGTCCCCCGTCCAAATCTGGGCCACTTCTGAACAGTGCCATGCAAGCGACCACTCTGCCGGACTGTGGCAGCCTCCTGCATGGCGAGGTCTGGGCAGGGGCTTCCAGCAGCTGACCTCCCTGTGCCAAATATTTTTGCCTGTTGCTGGTTTTTGGAGCAGCACAGTGGCCAATGCCCTCCTTTTGGCATGTGGGGAGGCATCAGAAATAATTGGGGCTCATAATAGCTTGCCATAAAGACTTGAGCCATGCTAAGCGGAGCTTTTGCAGGTGCTCACAGGCAGGTGCTATCTCTCAAGCCCTTTGTCATGTGTCACCCTAAAAGTACAAAGCGTGGCATTGAAGACAGCTTAATTTAGCCTTAAACCCATGGGAAATCCCAGCTGTCCCATTCGGGGGGGCTGGCCCAGCACCTCAGCAGGGCCCTTCATGGCGTGAAAGCAGCATCCTCTGCTATCCCCTCTCACATGGGGGCTCCAGGCTGGGCTCTCCTTCCCTAAGAAGTCCTGTTCTTCAGCACAGTGCTAAAACACATGGGAAAAAAAATCTGGAAGAGGAGCCCTGCAAGTCTCTTTTGCAAGAATTCAGGGCTTGGTCATACCTCACTGGGCAATAGCCTGTCCTCTGCCATCCTCCCCTGTCCTGCCCATGGCAGCTGGCTCACAGATACACCCTGTAGTCCCCCAAAACAGAGATCTGGGGTCCCTGGTGACTCCTGTGACATCACCGGAGGCCTTGCGAGGGCTCAGCCCTGCGACTCCCTGGGAACAGACACATAGGCTGGAGGCGCATCAGAGAGGGGGGGAAAAAATAGCTGAGCTGCAGCAGCAATAACGTGTTTGTGGGCATAAAGGCCCCCACTGTCCTCCAGACAATCCCTTGTGTGTTTTGCACATGGCAAAGTGGAACAAAATATGGGAATGAGCTGCCAGACTTGCTATGATGGCCCACAGCTCCTCTTGCACTGCGTGGGATCTGCCTCCATCCAAATCACGCTGCAGAGGGTAAAAAGAGCAGTTTGGGGCTTCTTTTATCTTTATATTTGCTTCTTATATAACCAGTATGATGAACAGTAGTTAGGTTTCTGGTTCTACTTTTTGGTGGCTTGCTTGCTTCCAAAACACTGGGAAATAGTATTCATTTTATTCATTTTTCCATCTCCTGTCTGGAGGAAAACCTCTTTGGCTCTCTTTTTCTTCCATTTGTAGACATACAAGACTCCCTGCATGGCATGCTAAAACAGAAAGGCTCAGGCGCTCTGTCAGCAATATTTCTTACGCACCAGTTTTACAAACCAAGTAGGAAACCAGATCTGACCTTCATCCAGTCTTCACTCACCAGAGGAATTTAATTACTTATATTCTGATAGATTTGCCCCCTGCCTGTATCTTTTCATACCTCAAAAGATTTCAACTGAGAATCAAATCATGTCATACATAAAAAAAACTGACTGATTAAAAGAGCAGAAAATAAAAGCCAGCATATTTTATAATATGATATAATAGAGGTGCTGCAACAAGATGCTTTGTAAGAAAGCAAGAGCAAAAGTAATTTTTCCAGGTAGTAAGGAATCAGTGAACAAACCTGCAGGTTTTGGGACAGCACGAGGCAGCTGAGGTACCTAGGCAGCACTTTCGAGTCTCAGCAAATAGCCCACAATAATGCATCTGGCTGACCAGGCACAGTTACCTGACCTGTAACCACCAGCAAAGAGTGACGGCTGATAATGGCCCAGAGGTTTTACAGGATCCATTAAGTGAGGCTTTGTCCTTTAGAGCCTTTTCTTGCCTCCCTCCCTAAAGAGCTTTGAATTTGGGGGGGGCAAGGCTGGAGAAGGAATTGCAGTTCTGCTTGAACTGGCAAGTGCTTTGGTCTTGCTGCCTTTAGGCTAATCTCTCTGATTAGTTCAAAACCTATAACATCTTTGGGAGATGAGAAATACTGGACCATTTCACAGCTAGATACCTGATGGATAACACTAGTTTTCTTCTTCAATAGGAAAAAAAAAAAAAAAAAAAAAAAAAAAAAAAAAAAGGGTCTTATTTATTGACTGCACGCCTGGCCAAAGGTTTGAATTATTCCCCTTGCAACAGACTGCATTTTTTGTCCTGCCACCTCTGACCCTGTTGCATCAGTACTGTGAAGCCAACATGTTTTAGGCCACTCATCCACGAGCAGTAATTAAAAGGCATGATTAAAGAACAGGGGATAATTGCCCAGGACACAAAGTCCCCCACCTGGGGAGTGTTTCTCCACAGCCCCAGCTGGTTCCCACAGGTGTCAAGATGTGGTATTTTTTGGAGGCCAACCTCTGTTCCCAGCCCATTACCATCATGCCTTGAGCACAAAGCATACCTGACGTGACCTGGGGAAACATTAAATAGCCCCGTGCAGGCATGGGCTTGCAGTGCAGCTGGGCTCTGTTGGGCATTGTGCTTCCTGGGCTCCATCAGGCACCTCTGGATGGGTCAGCATCAAATCCCACTGGTGCTCGAAAGCCTTCAGGACCCACCTGAGGATCCCTGAAGAGCTTTTGCCATTGTCCCATGCCTGCAAGGAGGAGCCTGACCACCACACAATGAAGGTAAGGCTTCCCTAGCACCTCTTCATTGCTGAAAGGGTTCAGGGCTGAATTTAACCCCCCGCACTGCTTGCTGTGTGGGCTCTCCTCTCACCTCCATTGTGCCACCAAGCAGGTCAAGAGCTCAGAGCCTGTGGAGGACAAGGCACGATGCTGCCAGCTGGGGCTGGGAGGGGAAGGCACTTGTGGACATCCTGATCCCACCAGCAGAAAACACCTCTCCCAGAAGCCGTTTTGCAGCAAACCGTGCTGAGCAATGCTCCCCAAGCAGTACTGCTGCCGTTGCCTCTCCTGAAAGCTCTGCCTGTGCCAAAGCACTGCCAGGCAGCCCCAGCATGTACCTGGCTGGTGCCTGCTCCCACCTCACTACAGCCTGGCTCTCTTCAGCTTCTTCCAAAAGGAGAACAGGGCTGCTCAGCCCTGTCTGCTCTTGGTGATATGGAAAAGGCAGTAGGGACAGACAGATGGGTGGTGGGGCTCATGAGGAATTTACTCATGCTACACGATGAGTAAAGGTAGCAGCTGGTGAATGCACAAGTCACCCATCTATGTTGTGTCCCAGAGGAAGACAGGATGCTTCCCACATGCACATGCATGGACACATGCATACACCAGCTCTCCTTCGCCCTAAACATCATTATTTCCCCATAAAACACTTCCAAACAGAATGAAAACAGAATGAAGCTGGCAGCTCTACCACCTGCTGCACCAGCCAAGGTTCAGGCAGTAAAACTAAGCTGTTTTGGAGTTATCCAAGTGCAAACAATGACTGAGAGTTTCCTCCATGGAATATTTTTTTTCTTCCTTTTCACTTAACTCAAATAGCTGAACAGATTTTCTTCAAAGCCTGCAAAACAGTCAGGGTCTAATAGAAAGAAGAAAGGTTATGGGGAGTTAGCTCAGAAGGTGGCCTGGGAAATTAAAAAAGCATTGTAAATTGGGGTCTAAGAAGCTGCCTGTTAATAGCAGAGGGAAGCTGATGGAGATGTTCAAAGACAGTGTGAGTGGTACCTCCACTCCCAGAAGGTGTCCCAAGAGAGGATCTTGTGGGAGATTTTTCTCACTAGGCTCAGGGCACCATGCCCTGCTTCCTGGCCCTGCCCCTAGAGCAGGCAGTGTCTGCACAAAGGGCACAGACCCTACAATGGTGAACATCACCCCACAACATACATGGGGTCAGGGCTGCTTAACCCATGCAGCTCAGAGACCCATGTGATTTCATTAATAGTATATCTACTTAACAATTGCTCAGATGGGAGGGTCTGACAATGGTCACTGTTTGACAATAGTTTCCAAAGAACGCTTAATTCCCAAAGGGGCAACACTAAGGGTTGGCAGCTGTAGGTGGTCTATGTGGAAGAGGTGACTGCAAAATGAACATACCCCAAAGGCCCTATCTACACGCAAAATTGGTGGTTCAGCCTCAGCCTAGGGTACCTGAGCACTTTGGAAGCACTGAGGACCATGGGATGGATTCCAGGTGTTATAGCATCATAGCATCAGCTAGGTTTGAAAAGACCTTCAAGATCACCAAGTGCAACCACCATCCTGAGCTACAGAGTCCTGTCAATACACCACATCCTTTAGTGCCACCTCCACATGTCTCTTCACTGTCTCCAGGGATGGGGGCTCCATCACCTCCCTGGACAGCCCATCTCAACGCTTGACCACCCTCTCCATGAAGAAATTATTCCTAATATCCAATCTAAAACTCCCCTGGACAACTTGAGACCTTCCAAGCAGCTCTTAGGGATCCAGCACTCTGACCCAGGCAGCGTTTTGTCCTCAGAGGATCAGGTTCCTGGGAAGTGGCCAGAGCAGAGGCAGCAGACATCTCTGTGCCCTTGCAGGTGTCCCCATGATTGCAGTCTTGCAGATGATGGCGTTCGGTCTCACTCTCCTCTCATCTCTCTTCCTCCTCCTGGCCACATGCACTGACTGCTGGATGGTGAATGCTGATGACAGCTTGGAGGTGAGTAGAGCAGCTCTGATCATAGTTGAGAGCCTGGTTAGTGCCTTGATATCTGTGAGGTTGCATCATGTCTCCATGGGCCTGGAGGGGGAACATGGTGGGATAAGCCCACCACTTTCTGCGTGAGCTGGAGGACCAGGAAAATACTAGAGCAGAAGGAAGGGAGAGACAAAGAACAGGATATGGTGGTGAGAGCCTGAAGATCTGCCTTGCTGGGTTGGGATATTCCTGAGGAGCAAGGGGGCTTTTGAGTGCTTTCTGCTTTGAGCATCTTTCTCCTGCTTCCAGGTGAGCCACAAATGCCGGGGGCTTTGGAGAGAATGTGTCACCAACATGCAGGATGGGGTCAGGACCTGTGACCAATATGACTCCATTTTGGCAGACCATCCAGGTAAACCAGCAGGGTCTGGAGGTGGAGGCGTTACTGTACATCATTAACCCTTTTCAAGCACGAGGCAAATGCTTTGCCTATTCCACCAAATCCCTTTAATCTCTCACGAATAGCCACAAAGGCACTTTAAGTTCTCAGCTAAAAGTATTCCCTTTGAGAAGATGACTCTCCCTGTGAAGGGCTGACCTTTGTGTCTGAGCATTGCAGGCCTCTTGCCCCACCAGCATGGCCAGGACAGTAGCCCAAGGACCTGACACATCTGCTGAGCAAGGGCATGAAACTGTACTGAGAGGCCAACACACCACAGAGGTGGTTTGGCCCAGTTCCAGCCTGCTCCACCATTTCCTGGCGGGATTTGCAATCCCCTCTCATCTTAAGAAATTTCTTTAGGAAAGGGGAGCCTGACATGAGTCAAAGCAGTTGTACTGAGTGGATGCAGGCATTCGAGGGAGGGTGGTGAGGGCCATTCCCACTGGCCAAGGCCTTGTGTCCTCAGTTCATGGACAGACACAGCATGGTAAGGCCTGCATGGGACACATCAGGCCCCGCACAGGAGAGCCCTTGTCCTTTGAAGAATGATAGTTTAGGACAGCACAGATTTGTACAGAGGAGAAGGGGAAGTTAGCATGGACTATGTGTGGCTTTTTGTGTTGCTCTGGGGAAAAAGCTTTGCAGGGAGAAGTCATATCACACACACAGTGATGTGAAGGTCTCAAGGAAACAACCATATCCCAGATGCTGACTGGTGCACCTTAAGTTGCTTGGTTTGTTGAGCTGAGCTGATAACAGGCTGATTAAGTCCTGTTGCAGGGTTTCTGATGAGCACCCTGGCTGTAGTACATACATGGTGAGTGACACATAGGGCTGGGGGAACGTCCTAGTGTCAGCATCTCCTACAGATATGCCCAGCAGCAAGCTGGGTGACTCTAGCAGGGCCACAAGCAGCAGCTGGGGAGGGGGGAGGCAGATCCTCTGATCATTCCTCAGTCCCCTGTCTGTTATTTTTTTTTCTCCCCAGTGAAGATTGTGGTGACACGGACGCTGCTGATCACAGCAGACCTCCTGGTGGGCCTGGCCTTGGCAACTTTGCTCCTTGGGCTCGACTGCATCAAGTTCCTCAAGGAAGATCCTCATGCGAAACTGAGGATGTGCTATGGGGCTGGTGTCATCCTTGGCATTGGAAGTGCGTGGCTGGGAGCGCTCAGGGGGCAGCTGGACCTTATGGCCCATGGGGAGCTAAAGGCAACCTCAGAGGGGCCCTGGAATTGTATGGCTCTCCCTTAACTGGCCCTATTCCTCATAGGCATCCTGGGCCTGGTGGGCTCCGTGTGGTATGCAGTGGATGTCTACGTGGAGAGGGCCATGCTGGTGTCACACAATGTATTCCTGGGAGTCCACTATGACTTCGGGTGGTCTTGCTGGCTGGGGATGGCTGGCTCAACAGGCTGCTTCATAGCATCCATCCTGCTGACCTGCTGCCTCTACGCTTGTTCAGGTCAGTCCATATTGCCCGGGGTTGCCCCATCCCACAACAGGGGGCTTCTTGTCCTGCATGGCCCCTATGTCACATCCCTGACTCTCTCCTGCAAGGCCCCAGTGCCCGCCAGCAGTCCCTGAGGTTCCCCCAGCACCGAATTGTCACCAGCAAGATGTACACCATGGACTCCCGCGTGTGATGGGCAGCAGCATCTCCCTGCACCCAGTCCATTGCATGATGCTCACCCCAAGTCTGACCCCATTAAAGCACCATCATCTACTCCAGGACATCTCCGCAACTGCTCTATGACTCCAATTTCAGGGCTCCAGGCAGGGCCTGAACACATCAGCAGCTGCAAAAAGTGGGCATGCTGCAGAAGCAAGTCACAGAAAGAGAAGCTTTACTGCCAATTCCAGCCACATTTATTCAAAAATAAAACCTAGAAAAGTGGTGGTTTATGAAAAGAGGCTCCTCACTGACGCCAGAAAAGAGAGAAGGAGGTCTCTGCAGGGGTGGGCAGGGGTGGGGGAAAGCTTAACATCCCTCCCAATTTAATTCCTTATTTCCCCATCATAACATGAGGGGAGCAGTTCAGGACCTTTCCAGATCACACAGCTCAACTCAGTACCTCATATGACCCCATATGAAACCTGGGTCCTAAGTTCCTGCTTCCCCCTGCATGCAACAGCACCCCAGCTCCTGCCACCCCACAGCCCCTTGGGGAGCTCTCACCACCTTGAGGGTGACAGAAGCAAAGCAGCTCCTGGTCACTGCCCCAGTGCTGCTTTGGAGGAGGTGAGCAAAAAGCCTCAACTGCGTGGAGCAACACTGACTCCATGTGGCTGCTGGCCCTGATGATGCAGCAGCCTGCTTTAAGTTGCCCCTGCACTCAGAAATTTGGTAGCATACATGCCATTTAGAAGCTGGGTAAAGCCAGTAGCCTGGAGCATTCAATAATGTTATCATGGGGTTATCATTAGAGTAACTCCACAACCACATACAGAGGCAATTTGAAAACTAGTGGAGGTGCTCTTCATGCAGAGCTGGGTACCAAAGTCCATGCAAAAAGAATTCTGTTTTCCAAATGAATTACCCTTCTTCACTCACAAAACACTTTGAAAGTAAGCGTGAACCCCCAAAATACCCTCTCCCCCATTGGCTGTGATTAAAATCTCCCCATTTCAAGCTCAGCTCCTCTGCTTGACAGCCAAAGGTGATGTGCAATCCAGGAGAAGCCTCACTTCCTGCCCATATGACAGCACCACACTGCCTGCTTCTTCCTCTATGAGGATGCTGGGGCCCTCTGCTCCTTGGGGAAAGTTCATCTCTAACTGCAAAGGTGAGCCTGGAGAGAAAAGTCACTCCTCCCTGCTCTGCTCAGTCTTTGTCCTATCCCTTACTTCTTAGCCAACGATCAGCAGACAAACCATATGGCAGTGAAAGGAGGTTGGACCAGGTCTGCGGTCCAAAGAACCGGTAGCTTACAGGAGACACCTCCACTGCTCTAAGGAACACAGCCAGCCAGCAGCATGTTAAAAGGCATTTAGAGACACAGCATTGGGTTCTTAATGGTTGGCACTTGAGCACATAGGAAAGCAATTAAAAAGAGCAAGCATTTGCATGATAAAAGCAAAGAGCTCATTAGTGCATAGAAAGGAAAAAGCTACAGTTCCCATTCAAAGCTGTGAGACAACTCGGACACCACTGGGTGCTCCTCACTAGCAGCTTTGCATTCATCACCAGTAAATTTATTACAAGCACACAGCACTGCTCTGCAAGGCTGCGCAGGACCAAGTGAGCCACATCTGGGCTAAGAAACAGCTCTGGATTTCCAGCAGGCCCCGAGCAGCCCTGACTCACACACACACCTGGCTTGCTGCAAGGTCTAATCAGAGGAGCCAGCTTCTCTGTGAAGCACAGCTCAAGTTTCCGTGCTCACTGAACCCCAGCACAAGAGCAACTCAGTCACAGCAGAGAAGCATGTCACCACCTGGACCTGCCTGCGGGAAGCACAGCCTGGGAGCTCCGACATCTGCTTGTCAGAAGCTCACACTGAGCAGAGCATGAGTTAAATCAAACCCATGCACACTTGAGATTGCTCTCCCCTTTTGGAAGGGAAGCTCAGCTTCAAACCCAGCTGGAGACCTATGTTTTCCTCTGGTTTGCCCTAGGTTCCCTCCCCACACAGCAGTTAAGGGGGCAGCAACTTTTGCAGTGACTCACCTTTGAAGACATCACATCCACATCCTAGTAAGTCAGGAGCAACAGCGCTTTGCATCATACCAGATGATAAGTTCCCTCCCTTCCCAAAAGGGCTCCCACATCACCTCTTTTCTGCAGTGGTCATATTCCATTGAGGACATAGCTGAGCTTCTCCAGCAAACAGCTTTTGGAAACACACTTGGATGACACCAAGCACCTCCCCTCATCATCCTCTGGCCTTTCCATCGAGTTGTATCAGGATATAATTACACCATTTTCAGAAGTTTGTGACTGACCATCCTTACAAAGCTGGCCAAGTGTCCAATTTGAGACTACCTTCCTCAAGGAGACTGATGACAAAACTTAATTCAGCAGGAGGAAGAAACCTTTCAGCCACCCATGGCCTTGGAGAAGTGGAAGCAAAGGCTCAAAGAGGTCTCACTTAACAAGAGAAACAGATTTCAGTCTCTGCATTTAACTCACCAGTTTCACAAACTGGAATTTTTACAGAGAAACTCCCATCATATAACACCTGCTGCTTAAGGTGTCAGCAACCCTCCAGTTGTTACGCCAGGGCACCAGCACGAACGAACGACCACTTGCACTGCACCCAGGGGTGTCTAGCACAAGCCAGGGCCCTTCCACCCACTGCACCCTATGGGAAGGGTATGAGGCAACAGCAGCCTCCCACTGAGCAGCCAGCCCTGCACCAAGAGCTGTCATCTCTCTGAGCCCTCAGTCCAAGGCTGTGACTTTCACAGAGCTGCTAAGCTCACGTGCAACAAGAGGCTCTGTAGACCTCTCAGTCTGTTTTAACCACAACAGCCTGAATGAGGAAGCATGTTACAAACCCAAACTCCCTTGCAGTAAGGCAAGGAATAGACAGGCAGCCAGAAGCAGGCTCCAGGAAGTCAAGCACAGGAAACAAGCATCTTAGGGTCACACAGATTTCACTTAGGTTTCACTGAGGAGAGCTGAGGGCACTTAAAATTGAAGAGTGCACGAGTTCAACATAGTTTTGATAGATATCCAAATACATCATGCTGAAAAAAATAAAGCAGTCTTTTTCAAAGCCTCTTATGAATGCTTAACTTACATGCTTTCCATACAAAAGTGGGTTTGAAACAACCAAGCACACACTAATTCTTTAAGACCTTTATTAACAGATGCTTGCAGTTTGACTTGAAAAAATCAGGTGTACATTTCATACAAATTAAAAATGAGGTTCTTAAAAATCTCAACTTGACCAGATATGAAACAATTTAAAAACCTTTAAAGGTGTATTGAGAAAAAACAGACTTTTAAAAAACGTGTTTATCGTTTCCAAAAGGAGACTTCTTTAGGTAAAAATAATAAAAACCCCATGCTGCATAGATAATGCAGATAGTTCTAGTAATCTGGTCAACAGCAAAAAGCAAGCACTTAAGGTCTTCAGTTCCAATTCTTTTGTTCATTTCTTATTGCTGGAATTTCATTTTCTTTTCTTCTTCATTTCTTAGGTCTTTTCTTTGATGACTAAACTGAAAGAAAAAAGGGACAGGTATAATCAGATATAAATGTTTTGTCTACCAAGACTCACCTGCAATTTAAATTCACACTGAGCTTTCATACACACAGAATAATCTTTATCAGCTACAGCTCTTAAATTAGTCCGGCACATCAGCCCACTTTCCAGTGATCAAAACTGCCAGCTTCTATGCAAAATAAGTGCAAAGAATTCCAGGAGAGAAAAAAATGAACAAAACGTAATTCTATCTACACCTCTCCCTGCACTGGCCTCCTGCTTCAGACTCTTTCACGACAGCCTCTTGGAGAATGCTCCTCAGATCAGGCACTGCAGACATACAGAACTCTACCGTACACTCGTCTGGAAACAAAGCTGGTAAACTCTGAGGAAACTCCTGGGAAGTGAGGAGAACAACTTAAGATCCGCAAAAGATGGCTGAAAGGCAAACCTCCACCTATGCCCAACAGAAGTAGAACAGCTTCACTATGCACCAGAAATCACAATTTATATTCCCCAATACTACCAAATAGATAGAAAAAGCAATATAAAGCATTGTGTTTTTTCTTTCTTTGAAGCCTGCTAGTTAAGGAATTCATCCAGCTTGCCTCAACCATTAAGATTAACAGCAGGATAATACAAAGGCACACAGAAAATGCTGCAGCAAGACATGAAGAGGTATAAAAAGTTATTTGTACAACAAATTCAGCAGCATCCAAGCCCTTGAAGTAAGAGTCCCTAAGACCTCATAGTTGGAGAGGTCTGTAGCTACTACTGACACCAAACTACTGCTCCTGCATTCCCTGTTCTTCCCAGTAATGTAACCATTCATTAACATTCTCACCAGGATCTAAATAAGTCTGAATGCTGGCCTTCAAAGGCAGAAGAGCAATGAGTGAAACAACAGGAATGGGATATGAACTCTGGTTAACAAAGGAAATACAGAAGAGGAAGAACAGACAAGGAAGGTGCCAGAAACAAAGCAGAAGATAGAACAAGTAAACTGTTCTGGCAGTGAAAATCCCCAAATTAGCAAGTGAATCCCATCAGAAGACAGCACCAAGCTAGCATCAAATCACAACTAGCTTACTTTGCGATGAAGGCAATGTTTTTAATATTGACCTTAACACCAAGCCACACCAGTACTTCTGTCTAGGAAAGTGAAGCCTCCAGCTGAATGTAACATCAACCACGGATACAACTGCTGCCAGCATTTTTGTTCAGATAAAAAGCCACTACCAAGTTATTCCTGCACATTCTACATTAACTTACTAGAAATGAATCCCTAGATATCTTAATGCCATCCAAATGCCCTCTGGGACACAGCAGTAAAAGCCAACATGCTTACAGTCTCAAGTAAATCCTAGTACCTCTGCATACCTGTTTCTCCTAGCAGGATACTTACAGCTCACTATACCAACATCACTTGAACTACTATTTCTGGGTGAATGAAAACTGTCATGAGCCTGGGTTACTGACTGTAGCCAAGATTTTAAGATTAGCAATACTCTAGGCAATGATTCCACCAGTGAAAATCAGAGCTTTGTAACTGAGTCCTCCCAATTAACCATCATTTAGACAGCAAAATCTCACAGCTCAGTTCTGCAGAACTTGGTAAGTGCACTAAGTGTGGCCAGCTCGGTTACAAAACACATTAGCAAAAATAGTTCAAATCTCTCAAGGCAAAAATTAAGAGGAAAGCATCCAAAGAAAAAGGTCAGCCATCAGATCATATCCTCAAAAACATCCTGGCACGCACCCGGATGATGGTAGAGATGGTAAGCCGGTATTTACTCAGCCCCGCCCTGCTCGGCCTCGGGAGCGGACGTGTTCTCAGCTGGTGGTTCGGCTGTCTTCGTCTCTTTGCCATCTTGTGGTTTAGGGTTCTCTGGGCGTCTGCGTCTGTAGTTGAAGTTACGACGGTACCGACGTTGAGGTGGCTGCTGACTTTGGGTCTCATCCCCTTGGTTCTCTTTATCTTCCTCATTTCCATCCTCTCTGGGCTGTCTTTGACGAGGAGGACCCCTGAAAGTCAAGCTAGGCTTTAACAATGCAGCATCTGACCATCGCGATGTTCTGTCTGTGTTGCTAAAGCTCAAGGTAAAAGAAAAAGAGTTGATCTGCAGCATACCTGCGAAATCGTGGTCTATACCCTCGATACATGTTCTGCCTGACTGGTCTGCCTTGTTCTCCTGCACCCTGGTTGTCAGCACCCTGGAAGACATTAGGCAACAAACCATCTTAGCCACATGCAAAATCATCACCACCACAACTAGCCAAACCATGGAGAGCCTGCTGTAAGCCAGGAGGGCTGACCGCTGACGTCTGAAGCATACAATAAGGTGGATAGTGGTCCCAGTGCATACAAGTATGCACTATGCAGAATTTATTATTTTTCCGGTTAATTATACAGAAAGTTAACACTAATTTGAACACACTGCTTTTCAAGAGTAGTGACTAAGACCTCCAGCATACTACTATCTGCTCAAGCATTTCATCTTACTGCTAAGCCTTATGGAACAGATCTCCAGCATCCACAAAGAATGGCGAAGAGCTGCACCCCATCACCATGCTCCAGAGAAATTAAGTCAGCACAGCACCACGCAAACATTACCTCCACTATCTCTCCCTGCACGGGAGGGTTGGAATATTGTGGTCGACGCCCGTAGGGCCTACGCATGTAGTAAGGTGGGTACCGCCGCCTGCGGTAGGGGCGACGTTGCTGGGCTTGGCCTTCCGGGATGTTCTCTGCTCCTTCATTCTTTTCCCCACTCTCACTGTTCTGGTAGTTTTGCTGGTAGTTGCGTGGAGGACCCCTGCGACGTGGATATCGTCTGTAATGGTTACGGTCTGCTGCGTATTTACTGCCTTGCACTGGAACTCCACCAGGGCCTGTAACATTAGCTGCCTCCGCACCCTACGGAGCAGGGAGAGCGTTAGGTAAGCAGTGAGCACCAAATCAGTTACAGCATAATATAATATGGTACTGAGCAACAATTTACATCCACATTTGTAAAGCAATGAAAACCCATTAATCTCCCTGGATGTCATCAGGCATCGACTCAAACCACAGGCACCACAACAAAGCCTGCAGACCAAGTTTTCTGTGCATACTCTAACACCTGAGATGTGTTTACCTTTTCTCCTTCAACCACATCAAACTCCACGGTCTCTCCATCTCCTACGCTGCGGAGGTACTTCCTGGGGTTATTCTTCTTTATGGCAGTCTAACAACACAATATTGCAGAATTACATTTACAGGCACAGCATTAAAATACTACTTAGCATGTCTGAAGACTTTTTTTTAAAGGAATTTAAGTATTTATTCCTTAAGATGTCATCCTCCTGAGCAAGTAATTAAACCACAGTGAAAACTCAAAATCAGATTTGTGTTTTACTACAATTTTGGCCTATCTGAAGCTCTACCACTGCCTAGAAATATCTGACAATATGCTTTCTGCTAGTTGAGAAGTTGAAAAAGCAGTTTGAAGAGATATAAAGAAACCACAAAACCAATGCAAACTGAACAAGAACTTGATCACTAAGCAACCCATAGCGTCTGTACATTCCCATGAAGTATGCACACCAATACAAAAAGTTTGCTTTGGGTTTTCCGATCATGTAATCAGGTTTCCATCCCTCTACTTCCCACAAGAATATGCAGTAGCCTACACTCAACTGAGGCTGTCCCAAACTACATAAACACATCAATAACCAGAAATCAAGAGACTTCCTTCTCTAAGGCTTCCGATACTCTTGCTTCAGCCACAGTATTTTATTCACCAACTAACTGCAAATCTACTCTAGCTGAATGTTATACACCAATCATTACACTTTCCACAGTGTCAATACTAGAAAATTTTTTGTGTCTGCGTATTAAATGACACTACTGGAAAATGCTGACTTTTCTATGCTGTTGAGCAGTGTTTTTTTTGACAGGTGACAGTGCCCTATGTGCACTATTCTCAGCCATATGCTATTTGCCAAATACTTTAACTGAACAGTAAGACAAGTGAAACAACTTTACAAATAAATGCCAGCAATAGTGTTCAGCTAGATTTCTTCCCTAAATCAAACAAAATCTACAGAAAAATGTGTCCAAAATTTTCAGCATATAATGATTTTAGGGAGAGATGAGAAACCTTACTACAACAGCAGCAGAGTGTAACACATCTTCATGAGAAACCAGCTTAGTAATGGGGATGGGAAGGAGCATACACAGCCTAGAACATGATCATTTATTTCAAATTAAACCCCAAAACTGTTTCATCATGAAAATTGCTACATTAAAACAAGCCACTGCCAAACTGTGCTGTTAGAAACTGACAGTAGTTATATGACAAGTCTAGAAATCTGACATTAAGTCAAGGTCCCTTACGGGTTACCCTACTTGCAAATCAAGTTAATAAAGTCCAAACGCTTTGCTTGCCTTTAGGGTATATATTCCTGCCTCCGTCCACAGAAAACCAGTTGAGTCTCTTGGACTTTCTCCACTGCCCATTACAGAATAATGTTTTATTAATAAATGCCTCCACAGTTTTATTATGTTTAAAAACACTGAGCTGGTCACACTGATTTACAAGTCAGACACAACAGACTCAATGAAGGCCTATCTGCTCTATGAAATAAACCACAGATGCATCACAGTCTCACTTTGTGCTACCCACAGGTTATATTTAAATGGCTATGTCTGATTGAAAATACATCTACTAAAATGTTTATAAACTTTCATTGAAAGCTTGGAGTAAAAAAAATCCATAGAAGTTCTGCCAAAAAAAAAAAAAAAAAAAAAAACACCTTCACTGGTTCATTCCTATTACAGCCCAATTCATTTTTCCCTCTCTGCTGCACGTTTTTCTTTTAGCCGTATTTCTATAGGCTGTAAACCCACAAGACAACTTAAATGGACTTTAGATAGCTATTCCCAAGGTGGGATACTATAATTTCCATCACTATATAGCATCAGCCTACTCCACCCTAAAGTCCTGATGATGGATGCATGTGGATATGCAAGACCTCCAACCACGAGCGAGCTCTACGTGCATCCAATCAATGAGAAACAGTCACTTGTGTTCAAGTAACAGTTCTTGGAAACTTGAGGTACTTTCACCCCCTCAGTTCCACTTAGGTAAGGTTGTGCAGAGCACGTCTCAGATAGGCAACATGTTTTTCAGTTTCCAGAGGATCTTACCTGATGGACAAACACATCTTCCTTGGTGTCATTCCTGTAAGACAACACAAAATTGAAATTCAGATGTCAAGTGCACAGTGAGCCCAGTTTTAAAATGCAGTTGTTTAGCGGTGGATCAAAACAGCAAACCGTCAAGACAAGTAGCTTCCAGCATCAGCACTACTCTTCAACCTGCTCTTAACTGTTCTCTTATTAGCTTACTGCTTAAAGGAAAGATTTTATCAGGTAGCCTACGCAAGATTTAGAGCACACACTGAAGTCCTGTAAGACTCTCATGAAAGCATTTCTCCTCTCTCCATCCTTGCAATCCCACCAGTAGAGAGGCTTGAAGAAGAAAAACACCTGATAGTCCACAGTGACCAGTCCATCATTTCTGGTAACACTGTGGGGGAGATGTGCCATTGCAGGCTATGAAAACCATTTGAGTCTTGCTTCACTGGTCCCATTTCCTACAGGCTGCAACAGTGAGCTGCAGCGACCTTGTGAGGACAGCTCCATGGACAGCTGCTGACCAGAGCACAAGACACATTCCTGCTGCGAAGCAAGGCAAGCACCCTGTGCGCATACATCACACTGGCTTCCTGCTGACAACCACCTGCGACCACTTCAGTTACCTCCTCTCAGCCATGCTGCTTCCTTCAGCTACAGAGCAACAGCATTAACTGATCAGCACTCCACTGAAGAAAGGCAGTGGGGGTTATTCAAGTCCCACTTGTGAACACAGAGAAAGACAACCTTGGGCTTCTCTACTCACAAGAAACAGAAAACATCACGAATCTGTACCTCTAACCTAAACAAGAATCCAAAAGCATCTTTCAGGGCGATCACGCCATAGCTTCCACAACTGCCATGCTGAGCAAGGCCAGGCAGCCACAATCAGTACCAAATGAAGTTAGGAAAGTTTCTGTTCTGCAATTAAGCGGCACAGCTGAAACGGCCTCCACAATGATTTGAGAGCTGTACTCACCATTTCCACCACTCATAACAAGCTCAGAGCCCCACATTCAAGGTCACATCACATCAACCAAACCTCGCTGTGGTGTTAGTTTCAAGTCATTCCACAGACTCATGAATCAACAGCAAAGTGCCTTTTATTTCCTAGAATGACTGGTTAAAGACACAGCAAGGCAAGCTTGTGTTAAAGTATGCTCATAACTGAATTTTTTTTTTTTTTTAATAAAATAAAGCCAGTTACTCCTCACCATTGGCTTTAAAATGCGAGAATGACAACTGTGACTTTTCCAAAACTCAATCCAAGCTATGGCTATTCTGGCAGACAGCACCACTAAAAGTCACCTTGTTTCCTTACAGAGCTGATGCCTGAAAATACTACAGGCCTCCAAGTTTACTGTAGTAAAGACAACAGAAAGGACTACAGAAGAGCAAGTGTGATCATCAGGAGGCATCTTATCTCCAGCCACTGGTGATGCAGCATTCAGAAGCCCTTGAAAGCCAGAGCCTAAATACTTGCTAGTTCACCATACAAGATCTCTAAGGAGATGCACCAATAGCTGATAACCTTCAGAAAAGTAACAGCTTTCAGTAAAGATGCTTGTTGTCCTTCTGCACTCTCAGCTGAACAGCAGCGTCAAGAAGCGCTCACCACCTATGCTCTTCAAGTGTGGATGCTCTATACTCTTGCCCAACTTAGATTTTTGGCAACAATACCAGATGTTTGTCACTAGGGTCCTTTTTCAACAGCTGTTCCATTTGAGAGTATATTGAAGTTTTAGATAAATGAATGACTCAGGTACACACAAGTAATTCAAGGTGTATACCTGATTAGTTAGAAAGTTTACTGGTTAATTTCAAAGCCCGGTGCATGATTCCTGTATTAAGATGGCATTTTCCAGCAACCACATCTAGAAGCAGTAAGTGTACTGCCACTCAGATGGCGCAGGAATAACAGCAGCTATCACATTCTCAACCAAAACGTGAAACAGCACACAAGACCCCCATTCTGAAGCCCTAACAACCCGGTTAGTTCATCTTAGTACTAGATGATATTCCCATCAATACCTTTAACTGCGTTAAAAGGACATTTAGACAAGCAGACCAAGTGTGCATGAAAACGTAGCAAAGCTGCAAATACAAAGCCAGCCATCAATGTGCAGTTCCAATTTGTTAACAGGACAGTTAACAGTGTCCTGCATATTCATTTTTTACTTTGACAACTGGAAGAAACCACTGACAGAATTTAAACTAATATTTCAGAAACAAAAATGCACTTTAACATTAAAATAACACAGTAAATACTTGAAGCTCACATGCACCTAGAAAGCTGAATTTTAGTTGCAAAGCTAGTTTTAGCTGCAAGCATACCCGACTGAAGCAAAGACAAGCAAGAGCAGAAGCTCTCGCAATTTCCCTTGTATCAAGTGAGAGAGATTCCAGAGCTGTGGAAATGTCCTCCAGTTCAGTTCTCAGGCTGCAGCTCTAATCTCCTGATAACATGAGATCATGCTGTGTTTCTCATTAAAAATGGCAACCTCAGGGATTAAACAGCTGCCAAAACAATATGAGTGGGGAAGCCATTCAGATGTTTTAACTAGCTGCTGTTGCTTCCGTGCCTGACTCACATAACTGAGCATTTCCACTACTGAGTGGAGCCGAGAAAAGGCTTCCCTAGAGGTAGAGTTTGTGGCCTGTAACTTTATAGGCACTTACAAGAAGAGCAAGAGACGCTAAAGCTAACACAGACAGCTATTCAGCACCCAACGTTCAAACGCTATATGGGGAACTGGACAGGTTCAGCAAGTCGCACACAAAACCAGCTAAGGAGCTCAGACGATATTTATGACAAGGCCAAAAGGTACCACGTAGATAAAAAGACAATCTTTAGAACAAAGCTAAATAAGAACACCAGTAGCTACACTTGCTTCCCTAGAAGAGGATTCCCAAGCCTTCTGTCAAATACTGTTAGAGAGGGTTTGAAGCCACCCAGCTGCAATACGTCTTTCTTCAGCTTCTTTCAGACTTTAACCCACTCGTTCAACTTACACTCAACTCTTTCCTGATCCAAAAAGCCTTATACTGCCATAGAAGAAGAAAAAAGACCCTCCAGTAGCAAATACATTATCCTATATCTTTCCCCATTTCTGGTAGATGCATTCCTGTGGATGTGCTTAAGGAGAAAACAGCTCCTACAAATACAGCCTCTGCAAATAACCCACACACTGGCTGGTAGGATTTCCGTTTCTTTCCAGAAGGGCCTGGCAGAGCAATTCCAGAACTCCTGCGCTACTCAGCAGCTTCACTGCTACGCTAACCTACGTACACACCCTTAAGCGTTCAGATTTGCTCTTTGAATCACCTACTGTCAGAAAGAGAACCTCCCAGGCATTTCAGAAGCTCCCAGGCGTTTGTTTCTCGAGGCCTGTCCATGCACTCCAGCCTTATGACAGAAAAGCAGCCCGAACTTTGCACGTTTCCCTGTACGGTCGCAGCTTCCCGAGGGCAGCACGCTCCTAGGCGCCTCCAGCTATTCCCAGCCCAGCTCCTGCCGGCACCCGGCCTTCCCCAACCCCCGAGGAGCCCGGGGAAGGCCCCGCCGCCGGGCCCCAGGGCCGCGCTCACCTGTTGATGAAGCCGTAACCGTTCCGTACGTTGAACCATTTCACTGTTCCCAAAACCTTCGTTGCTGGAAAGGCAGCGACACAAGAGAAGAGGGGAGAGAAGGGGGGGGTTGCGGGGCGTCAGGCGCGGCACGTGGCGGGGCGGCGCACACAAAGGCCCCGCGTGGCGGACATTTTGCGCCGCGCCGCCCCGCCCCCACCCGCCGACACGCGGGGCCCGGCGGCGCGCGCGCGGCGGGGCGCGCGCCCAACGGCCGCGAGGGGAGGGGGGCGGGGGGAAGGGGGCGCGCGGCGCTCTGAGGAGGCGCGCGCCCAACGGCCGCGGGGGGGGGGTAGGGGTTGAGGGGGTGGGGGGGGCAGGGGGGCGCGCGCACCGCCGAGGCCCTCTCCTCTCCTCCCCTCTCCTCCCCTCCCCGCCGCCGCCGCGGCCCGCTCCGTGCCTCACCGATGACCTTCTTGTCCCCGCCGGCGGGAGGCGCCGCCGAGGCCAGGCCGCTGCCCCCGTTCCCGGTGCCGCCGTTGGGCTTGGAGTCGGCGGGGGCGGCGGCGGGGGCCGCCGCGGGGACGGGGGCGGCGGGCGGCTGGGTCTCGGCCTCGCTGCTCATGGCGGCGGCTGTTCGGTGCGGGCGGTGGTGGTGACTGGCTGTTTGCGCCGCCTCCCGCGGTGTGATGGTGACTGAGGCCGGCCGTGGGGGGGCTGCTCCCTGCTCCGGGCTCGCTGAGCTCCGCTCTCCGCTCCCGATACCGATCGAACTGGCCACAATGGCGGCCCGCACCGGCTAGCCACCCCGCGCGCCCCGCCCGCGCGCCTCGCCATTGGCCGCCCGCGCTGTCCGTCAGACGACGCACCGCTCCCATTGGTTCTTCCCGTCCCGGCGGCCGCCCCCTCGCCGCGCGTCCGTTGGAGCCGGCAACTGCCTTTCCTCAGCAGCGCGCGCGCCCATTGGCCGTTCTGGCGGTTGCGGCCGGGCTCCTTTTCCTTCCCCGCCCCCCCTCAGGCTCCGCCCCCGCTCCCTGATTGGCCGCCGCTGCCGCCGCTCGCCCCGCGGTCCCGCCCCTGCGGGCCTGGCGGGCACCGGGCGCGCGGCCACGCGGCCGGGAGCGCCCCGAGCACGCGCCCGCCTTCCCCTGAACCCTTCTTCCCCGTGGGGCAGCGGGGAAAGCCCCAGCGCTTGGTTCCTGCTGATGGAGCCCTTTCTGCACCCACCACCTCTCCTCCCCTCTTTGCCTTCACCTCCTATGGCTTCGCTTTGCAGCGGCTCAGAGAAACCTCTGCTGGATTCTCTACAAGTCCAAGGGAAACAGAGCGTTCCTGTGCACCGAGTTGTTCTCCCTGTGCACTTGAACCGTGGTTGTTGGCTGCAGACTGACAGCCCTGCCCTTGGCTACGCGCTTCCTTCCATGTCAGAGGAGGGAAAGGTCACCGGCAACCACCGAGAACAGAGCCAAGGTCTCTGCAGGACCCATCACGGCACCATCTTTGCCACCAGTGCGCTAAGCGTCCCCTTGGGGTCAGCCCTTCAGCACTCTTACAATTACCACTGAGTCCCAGCCGGATGAGGGCTTGGATGGGGCCCTGCCAAGGCAGCACTCAGTCACAGGGTGCAAAGAGACGGTGCCTCGCTGCTCATCCTGGACGGAGAAGCTTCCAGGTGAGCTGTGTTGCCAAGCAGCAGGTACTTCCCAGCTCAGCCCCACGCCCCTCACCTCCCCAGGCTCTAGCAAAGAGCCTACACAGCCCGAAACACATCTGACAGACTGCTAGGCTCCCTTGGAGGCTGACTGCTTCTGCTGATTCAGGCTGTCTGATGGGCTTCCCAGCCCTGCAAGGCAGGCAATCTATGGACAAAGAGGGAGAGAGAGCACGTGATGCTGTGACCAAAATAATTAGAGACCTGATGGAAATCCCTGACAAAACGCAGGGCTTGATTAATGGACAACCCAAAACAAGCCACGTAACTGTTTCAAACCAACAACAGTTGCTGTGGGTTTACAGACACAGGTCTTGTCAAGCTAACTTGGTATCTTTTTCCGTAAGATCTCCAACTCAGCCATTGAAGGAAAGAGCTTAATCCAGCGATACAGTCCTGTAGGGGGTCTGCATCCATATCACAACCTTTATCAAGAAACTAGAGTGGCATCAAACCTGGATGGCATTCAATAAATCGAGAAAATTGACAAAATATAATGGCATATAGAGTCAGATAAAATAGAGGGTCAAAACAATTTATCAGTTTTATCAATAATTGGTAAGAAATCTTCAGATCTGCAGTAAGATGCCAGTAAGGATTTATGGGTCACACACCTACAGAATGCATGGGCCACAGATTGCTACCAAGCAGGGCATGAGAGTCTTTTGAGGAGAGGCACCTGCAGGGTCTAAAGGCTAACCTGGTACTCAGGTGTACAGAGACAGACAGAAATACATGTACCAACTCCAGTAGGAACGTCCACACTTGGAGGAAGATACTGGAGCTCAGAGAGAAAAACGATCATCTGCTCTACAGCAGATTCCAGGATTTGCTTCACACATGACTGAAGGGTGACTTCATCCCAGGGAATTAAACCCAAAAATGTGGTAGTTGAGAGAACTTTCAGCCAGCAAGTAAGGAACAGCAACGGTTGGAAAGCTGAAACTCAGCACGTTCAGTGTCCAAGGGGGACAAACGTAACCAGGAATCTAATTCACCATTCAACTTTCAAGAGGTTACAATGGATTTACCACTGTTAGAAATTAATTTGGGGAAGCTGTGTGGCTCCTGCTATGCAGGAAGAAAGACTGGCTGATCACAGTGATACAAATACATCAGGTTGAGAAAGTACTCCTCAGCCTGGACCTAGAAATAGGTTCCCTGGTGAAAAAGCACGGTGAATTTGGGTACCCACAGTCAGACCATGAACCTCAGCACTGCAGCAGGCAGGCAGCACTTCCATGAGCCACCTGGAGCTAAGCTCATGCCTAACCCCATAGGGAAAGGACATCTGGACACAATTCCTGAGCAGGAACACCTGAATTTTGTCTTATTTTTTCGGTCACCTCTACCTCACAGCTGTTATTTGGGTCCAGTTTTCTCCTCCATAGGAGGAATTTTCAACCCTCATCTCCTATGAGATAGCCCCATGCAGTTTCTTGTTCCAGAGAGGAAAGGTACGCTCTGCTTCTTCATCACCTGACATACTGCAGCTACAAAAAATGCTTTGGGCTGTGGAGAAGCAAGTGCGAGTGTCCTCAGCAGCTGTGCAACTGCAGGAATAGGGACATGGAAGGCCTGACTACCATAAACATTTTAAACAGTTGTTACATAAAAGAGGACACCAAAGCTTGCCTGCAGGATCTCTCCTCCAATACATCAGCATTTGCTCTCCAGCACCAAGTAAAGAACAAGCTACCTGCACAGACCATGCCTCCCTGAGACAGCCCCACACAGCACACCATAGGCAAAGATCATAAAACATTCTTGCTGCCCAAGGAGCCATGGGGCGTATCAGGATGGGATGAGGCAATTGCACGTGACCGAACAGACTTTGTCCAACCTCTTTTATATTTAATCTGCTGCACGAGAAAACTCACCTTGAAGCCCAGCCCCCACGAGGGGTGCTTTCAAGTCACCCAGCAGGTGAGTTTGCAAACCCAGTCTGAGATTGGCAGTTTTTCCACAAACCTGCAGCCTTGACGGTGTTCTTTGCAACCATGAAGAACACGGAGCTCTGATTTTTACTCCTACAGCACAATCATTCTCTGCTTCCCAGCCCAAAGGCCTTCCATAACATCCTTGTAACACCCAGGTAAATTCCTGTAACACCTGTGGCACAAAGCAGCCCGATGGCCTAGCACTGGGATGTGCCAGGGGAGGGTTTACAGCATAACTCACCTCAGAGCCCAGCAAACTCATGCTGATAAAGCCTTTGTGCTGTACCAATCTCCTGTGCTTCAATAAAGCTGCATGTAAAAAGGTTCTAGACATTTCTAAGATGCTAAGAACCTCTCTGCCAGGCAGCCTTATTTACCTGCCAAGGAAAAGAACTGGTGTAACACAGATCTGCCATGTTCCTTTCACCCCTTCTTTCCAGCAGCAATGCCTCTCAATACCATGCACAGAACGTGTTCCCTATTGGATCAGCTAAGGGCAACACACACTGCAGACACAGTAGACAGTAAAAACCCAGTAACCCTTCTCACCCAAAGAATCCATTCCCAAGCATGTTAACTGATGTCCACTACATTGGTATTTACCACAATCGTTTATTTACATTTGAATGTGTTAAAAAAATATAGATGCCAATTATTAAATAACTTCAGGAGAACGTCAAGAGCGCAGGTCTGGCCTGTAAAGAGGATAAGGACAGTGAGGGAAGTGGCTGGAACTGAAACTGCATGGAGCCAGCAAAGGCCTCCTAACCATCAGAGCACTGAAACAAAGGAGAACAAAGAGGTCCAAATCATAGAACCACAGAATAGTTTGGGTTGAAAGGGACCTTAAAGATCATCTAGTTCCAACTCCCTGCCATGGGCAGGGAGGGCTGGGACACTTCCCACCAGACCAGGTTGCTCCAAGCCCCATCCAACCTGGCCTTGAACACTCCCAGGGATAGAGCATCCACAGTTTGTCCAGGTAGCCTGTTCCAGTGCCTCACTACCCTCAGAGAGAATTTCTTCCTTGTAGCTAATCTAAATCTACCCTCTTGTAGTTTAAAGCCATTACATTGTCCTATTGCTACGCTCCCCAGTGAAGAGTCCCTTTCCATGAGGAATGCTTGATGGCCATCTGTAATGTCGTACAACAGCAGCAGGACTGCACAGTGGCACTGGGTACCACGCAGTGGCCCTGAAGCGAGCACTATCTGCTGCATGCACCAGGTCATGCCAAACCTGTCTACAAGACCTAGGGAACCAGGGAGTCTTCCTGGGTCTCCATTCCAGCCTACTAAAAACCAACAGTGGCGTTTGTTTCACCAGGCTGATTTTAAAGGATCTTGACAAATAACTGGTTTAGCTGTATGAAGCTGGGTGAGACAAACCCCACTCTTGCCCAGAAGCCACTGACAGGCAGCAGCATACACAAAGGCAGCTCCTGAGACCTGGTTAGGAAGTAAGCACGGTGGCACCAGCCGCACACCCACACCTTCCAGTCTCAAGCTGGATGTTGACCACAGATCATGTACAAAGGCTCCAAAGATCAACGGGTCTGGATCCAAGGATCCCACTCATGAGCACAGGTCTCTTCATCTGCAAGAAAGCCTGCTAAACAAGGTTGTCCCTATCTTCAAAAGCCTATAAATGCCACCAGAAGTACCAGGAAAATGAAAGAATGATTACATTCCTTATCGTCACTTCATCAAATAGGAGAAATATCTGAAGCACTGCAGATCTGAAAGACTTAACCCCGGTAGCAGGGATGCATTTTCACAGGTAATTCCAGACACCTTTGGCAACTGTTTAACAAAAAGTCAAAAATTTTGCAGAGTTACTTTTGTCAGCGCCTTCCTGCTGAAATTTGAAAAATCAGCAACCAAAAGCTAATACAGCAGATTCTTGACAAGCTGCAGCCTGACACGCTGAAATCTGGTCAGACTTGCTTAAACGCTCATGTTGTTGTTGTTGTTGTTGTTTTTTATTTTTTTTCTATTTTGTGTGTGTGTTTTTGTTGGTGTTTTTTTTTTATTAACAGTGAAGTGGGCAAACAAATGCAAACAGAGTACTGTACTAAGCTCAGTCTTGGAGCTACTGATTTAACCAAAACGAAGCCTGGGCCATAGTAAATACTGGAAACATCTCCCTTTGTAATGACAGTGGTATCTTCCTGAATTAAGGTAAAGCGATGCAAAATGATAATCCCTTGGCCCTCCAGTGGTAACTGTCCTATGGCTGTAGTGAGCAAGTAGGCTCAAGTCCTCTCTTCCCCCAGCACTTCTTTTCTTGATCTTTGCTTGCACCAAACACGGACGCTCTACTTTCTGTAGCATTAGGAGAGTTCACCAAACTGCAGGTCAAAGTGAACCCCCTAATCCCTGCAAGTTGCCTGGGTAACACCAGCTGCATTCCTGTTGCAGGTCTCTTTTCATCCACTAGTTTCTAAAGCTGAAGCTCCAAGGCAGTCTAACCCCACCCAAGGCAGGGCTGCCATGACCCCATCTTCCCTCAGACAGCAGCCACAAAATCCTATCCCTCTAATGCTGCCTTTGGTCTTTATGTAGCCTGAAGGGAAACAGCATCAGGGAGTTGAGCTGGTAAAAACTCTATTAGAATTATATTAGAGGTGTGTTTTCTGCTGGTTTCAGTGTCAGTGAGATGAGTCAACTTTACGCAGACTCAGATGAATGTGAAAACAAGCCAAGAGAAAAGTAAGAAACACGGCAGCCCATGTTTCACTTGCACTGGATGCCTCAGAAGACAGACTTACCACATTTCTGTTCCATTGCTTTACATTTCCCCACACTGGGAGATCACAACGGGCAGCTTGGGTTTGTTATTTGGACCCGTAGGCACATTCTGGGAACAAACAAACATAGAATGTTACACCTTATGAAAACAGCAAACCCTGTGAGTGACAGGTAATTGAAGACTGGCTAAGAGGCACCTGTGCAACACCAGGAACATGGAAACGTAGAGCTCTGAGCAGCATATAAGCACCTTCACGTATCTTGGCAATGAACATTCTCGTACACCACAGTCTGGCATACAGACCAGACCCTGATCCTTTGCATGGAAAAGAAGTAAGAGAGCAAAAACTGGGGAGCTCCTCGTGAGATACAACAGAGAAGATATCACTTAGATGTCACTTAGGGCTGCTCTGGTTTATGTATCTTTAAAGTTACCAATTAGAGCTGCAACAAGCAAAGTAAACTGATATTCATACAGAAGGGGAATCCAAACAACAGATAGTCACAAGGCATCCCCTATTCTGAACCACTTGTTCATGAAAGAGCAGCCAAGTCCAGGAGAACTTCTTCGTTAATTCCTTTAGTTTCCCACTCCCTGCAGTGATGTACATCCTACCAGCACAGACCACAACCCTTCTTCCATCAGTGCTTTTAGTGAAAAATGTTAGCAACAAAGGGCTAGCAACTGTATCACGCTGCATAGTTCCTTGCATGGGACCTTTTCTCAATACCTAACAGCTGGCAGCTCTGTGTTTGTCCCACTTTTTGGATTCTTTGATGGCCCTTGCACACAGTTCCCCACGCAAAGCAGGAGTGTACCATGAAGTCACTGTCAGCTGTATCATATAACACACTGTTTGTTAAGTCCACTCACCATCCTGCCATGATACCCAGTCGTGGTGTATTCATAGAATCATAGAATATCCTGAGTTGGAAGGGACCCTTAAGGATCATCAAGTCCAACTCTCGACACCGCACAGGTCTACCCAAAAGTTCAGACCATGTGACTAAGTGCACAGTCCAATCTCTTCTTAAATTCAGTCAGGCTCGGTGCAGTGACCACTTCCCTGGGGAGCCTGTTCCAGTGTGCAACCACTCTCTCTGTGAAGAACCCCCTCCTGATGTCAAGCCTAAACTTCCCCTGCCTCAGCTTAACCCCGTTCCCACAGGTCCTGTCGCTGGTGTTAATGGAGAAAAGGTCTCCTGCCTCTCGACACCCCCTTACGAGGAAGTTGTAGACTGCGATGAGGTCTCCCCTCAGCCTCCTCTTCTCCAGGCTGAACAGGCCCAGTGCCCTCAGCCGTTCCTCGTACGTCTTCCCCTCCAGGCCTTTCACCATCTTCGTAGCCCTCCTCTGGACACTCTCCAACAGTTTCATGTCCTTTTTATACTGTGGTGCCCAGAACTGCACAGAGTACTCGAGGTGAGGCCGCACCAGCGCAGAGTAGAGCGGGACAATCACCTCCCTCGACCTACTAGCGATGCCGTGCTTGATGCACCCCAGGACACGGTTGGCCCTCCTGGCTGCCAGGGCACACTGCCGGCTCATATTCAACTTGCTTCATATTCCATACAGGGTAACCACCATGTCTGAACATATTTATCTAGAGCTCCTGGAAGCCCATCAGAAGACTTAACTTTTCTTATTACATATGCTGATCACAGATCAGCAGAACTGATGATTTAGCATCCACTGAACAATCCTAGGCAATGGCACAGAAGTGATCTGCTTTACTCTCTTGTCTGAGTTGCTGATGGAACAGCTTTTCAATTTAGCTTCCTGAACAAATGCAAAGCACTGCAAATAAAGCCACAAGAATAAAATCCCCACTCAAAGACTAACCAGCAACCACAGGATCACAGCATTTCTAAATTAAGTCAATCTAAATGACTGACTTTGTCACAACAGTTTCCTATTATCTTATTAACGATGACAACCAGTAACACCAGTTACCATCACTGGTATTCCCTGGTAACCGTTAAACTGACAGCAGGAGAGAACAGAAAAACCCTTGTTGCTCTCCCACGTGACTTTCCAACACAGACATTCACAGAGAATAAAGGCAAATTCAACTTACTTCAATTTTTCTCATTACCAACAATCCATCAACGATTTTACCTAGAATGAGAAAATGGATCCACTTCAATATGGCCTGTTTCCACCTTTGCTGCCCTCCCCAACATGTACATGAAGTTTTTTTCCTCTCCAAAAAGCACCACACAGCGTATAGTAATTGGTCACTTCACAGTTTGCTACTGATCTCTAAACTGATGAAAGAAACAATCCCTCTTAAAACATTTGCCACATTCAGAACACATGCGTGTTTTCCCCTCACACGGGTGGCATGTGTAGAAAACTAGGTTTTGAGACTTACCTCCACCAGTTGTGGTAAAATACAGCATGAGCTGTACAACCATCAGCATATGTATCAACTCCATCAACACACTATGTGTAACGATGCGAAAATGGCAGAGAATGATATCAAGAGTTACTCAAGAATTAGAGGAAGTAGTAAACAGGACAAGAGCTTAACATCTGGCCTTGAAACCCTACAGCTCAAGAGGAAGTACATGGAAATGTAACTCCCCAGAACCACATTTGTTCTACAAACTCAGCTCAAAGCTCCACTCTCTGACAGTGGAGAAGAAAGGTAACCCTTCACCCATCTGCACTGGCATGAGGACTTGTGTAGTAACATAATACACTGATCAAAGAACTTAATCTGGATTAAAGCTGTGAAAAAATGTTTCATTTCACCAGTGGTCTATCTCAGTATCTGGTTGCACAAATACCTCTGCTGGCACTAATGATGGGGAAAGAACAAGCAGTCTATGGCTGTTCATTTCAGCAGCTGTGCCACAGAGTGCATCCACGAGCCAGTATACCAGGCCTGCGTGACAGATACTCACCGAACACAACGTGTTTCCCATCCAACCAGTCACATTTGGAACACGTAATGAAAAACTGACAGCCGTTAGTACTTGGACCACTGTTTGCCTGGGGGTTGAGAATGTCAAAATACAAAATTAGGACTTCCCAAAGCTGAAGGCAAAGATTATCTCATATAAGAAAGAGCTGTTGCTTAAGAACTAACCTAGTTTTTTTTTTTGTTTTTTGTTTTTTTTTTTTAAGTTTATTGTTATACAAACCAAAGAAAACAAGACATTTAGTTGCAGGAGAGTACCCTGTGCTTGGACACAGTGTACTACCAAGTCAGTCCTGCCAATGTGTGCAAGAGCCACGTCAACTTCTTCTTATGATAATTCTACAAAGGCACCTTCAGCACAAGACTGTGCTGAAACCTGGGCTCCAGAGCATGTTCCTGAAAAAAGGCTGAACTTTTTGGTGATGAGTACTTACTGGCTGCAGTATTATCCTGGGGAAAACTGAAAGCCAGAAACCAGGACAGAAAAAAAAAGAAGCTGATTTCTGCTATTTGGAAGTTTGCCTACAAATAAAAAAGGTGCCTATTATGACGGTCAGGATCAGAAAGCTAATGATCATGCCAACACAGGGTTCACAGGAATGACATGATGCAATTCAGAGCTGAATGCAACGCCCAGAGCATTTGGTCTCTCCTACGAAAACATCTCTGCAACATTCAAGTCCATTTCAATTTTTCCAAAGCTCTTTTGCCAATCAGGAGACACTAAGGCACGTTTTTGTGCTGACGAGTGAATTGTGCAAGTCCTGCACCTGTAGGGCTACACAGGACACAGTCACACTGGATCTTTTCCTTAGTGCCAATCTAAGGCTAATCCCTTTGGCTGAGATGGACCTTGGTTTGGCCCAGCAGAACAACTCCAGAGCCATGCTGCTTTAACACAAAGCTGGCAATACCAGCATGGCATCCCTTCTCACACACTGTGGTACACTGCTTGCTTAGCTGTGTTGTGACAGATCTGTTTGGACCATATTTTGAACAGGGTGAATATCAAATCCAAACAGTAAATGTCCAAAACAAGTAATTTTAAGGACAAGACAGCTAGAAGAGTGGAGGGAAAAGCAGTTGTAGACAGGAACATTTGGTTCTGGCCCCACTTGCTTTCTACTCCCAGAAAACAGTGTATTGTTCCTACCAGACAACATGCAATGGTTGCAGTTTTCCTACAGTGTTGAACAGGAAGCATATGTTCTGAAAGATACCATGGTAACACTGTTATGGCTTTGAAACTCCCAAATCTCTCTGTTTCATCCTTGCTAAGGTCAGTGTTTAATAAAAGTATCAGGGAAGAAAAAAAAAAAACAGCACTTGCCACTGTTCAAAAACATCAATAATCAAGCTATTCTGAAAGCTGATCAAACAAAGCCTGCCCCTGAACTCCAACAGGTAAGGAAAAAGGATGCTACAGGATCAGGACTTCAGTGTTACTCAACACATTAACCCATGAGTAACCTGACTGGTACTTACAAAGCTGGTCTTTCAGACCTTATATCCAGTGATGGAGATTTCTGCTGTCTGGCAAACATTTTATACATTCAAGAAAAGCATAGAGAGAAAGTAACAAAAGCTTTTAAATCTTAATTTTATACTTACCATAGAAAGCAGACCAGGAGCAGAGTGTTTCAGCTTGAAGTTTTCATCTGCAAAAGGACCCCTATATATACTGGCTACTCCAGTGCCATCTCCCTGCATCAGAGAGGGATTAGTCAGCTACAGCATTTGTTCTGTAGCATAAATTTCAAATAACCAAGCAAAAGCAGTGTTAAACTCAGCCCAAAATGGATGCTGTACTGCCATTTATATACAACGGTGATGAACACGTTCAGATGTTTCATTTCTGAAGAGAAACTGTGACTGGATTCTAACTACACAGTACATCATTTGTCATCAATATGCTGGCAGAAACCCAACGAGATGTACGGATTAAGTCCAAGCCTCTCAGTGCAATGAAGTCATAGATTGCTTGGTATGGAACCACCTGGTCTTAACAGGCACTCCAGGGAAAAGGGAGGGGAGGAAGTATTGGCTGGCAAAACAAGGAAAGCAGAAGTGGAAGTGGAAGAAACTGGCTGATGTCACGCTTATTTCACCTTACGTTCTGTGACTCTGCTGAAAATAGGGAAGTGCCCCCTTTGTTCAGTTTTTAGCAGCTACTGTCTGCAAAGTCACAAGCAAGGGCAGTTTCTAAAGTACAGAGCTGCTCATTTTTGCTGTACTTTCTACCAAGTTGAGATATCTTGTACTTAACTACAAGCGCTTGCCCTCAGTCCTCAACACATTTATAAATCAAAGCAGCATGGCCTGTAACTGCTGCAGATTGCAAGCTTTGACGGCTCATGAGGTTATGACTTTGCACAAGCCTGACAGACAACTCATCGAGATATAGCTTGTGGGCCACCCTGACTTCTGGTCCAGCCCTACAGAGAAATTCCTGTACAGTGCCAGCAGAGACTCTTCAGTAAAATGGCCTTAAAAAGGTGCATTGAGGAACCCTTCAGAGAAAGCTGTAGAAGCAACGCAACCAGGTACCTCTGGCATGGTCAGTTAAATTTACTATTCTGACTGTAATTTCCCTTTCTGCATTGATATTCCGCTTGCTTTAGCCCCATTTATTCTGGCTTGATGTAGTCTGTCTCCCTTTATTGCCTTTCTACCTAACATATACTTTCTTTATTAGGCCAGACTTAATAGGAAAATAAGTGCTAATAATATAAGAGGCACAGCTCCGCATCTTTTGATGTGCTTGCCTAGTCCTTGCTCCCTTTCCTGCAGCATCACAACTGTGGACTGCCTAAATACCTGGTGTGGCTAAGCTGCCCCCTGTACAGTTAGTTCTCTCAGTGACTTTCACACAGCCAGGTTTTGCATTTAAAAAAATAATAATAATCTTTTACCACACCCTTCAGATTTCAAATAGTTCCAGAAATTAAGTAACTACTGGGTCTTAGGACAGTGAAGACTCAGTGGTCTTACAGCCTCGCCTAAATACCCTGCTTTTCCCCTATGGTAACACTGCAGGCACAAATACTCTCTGCTATTTTTAGACAATTCACTAGCAAAAAAGTTAGGTTTGATTTAAACTCTCTTGCATTAGACACTCTATTCCTGTACTAGGGTCTTGTCTTCACAAAGACATTGGAAATCCACAGGGTCTCTTCCTGGGCAGACAGAAGAAAGGAGGACAGCAGGATTAAAAAAAAGTATCTCTGCAAGTTTAAAAAGCCTCTAGCTATACTGCCATTCTATTTTACAGAAGAAATATTATGGGGAAGGAGAAGATATTTTCACCCAAGACTACAGAGTTGTTTTCAAGTACATTACTATCTGTTGCAGTAAGTCGGTAGCAATGCTGTGAGGAAGCCTCCAGTTACCACTGGATGCCTCAAAACAGAGAGGGAATCAGCATGGACCCTGGAAAAGAGTTGCATATGCACCACGTAGGAAAAAATACATAAGCAATACATACGTTTACAAAGTCACCTCCTTGGATCATGAAATCCTTTATTACCCTAGAAAAGTAAAATGATACTTTGTAGAAAAATACCTCAAACAGCTTAATATGCATTAAAAAGAAGTTATGTCTTACTACACAGAGAAAGTCATCAGGGTCTATGAATGTTACAGTCTACAACCAACAGTGAATATTAACTACTGGTTGGTATCAGGTAATTTGGGTCTGTATTGGAGGAATGGGAGGGGTGTGCAGGGGTGGTAGCTCCTGGTGAAAAGAGACTGGAAGCTCCCCCATGACATATAAAGCCAGTTCCAGATGGCTCCAAAAGGGATTTGTCACTTGTCAAAGCCAACCCAACAAGCAATGTTGTTTATGTTTATGCTAAAAAACAAATTTAAGAAAATAAAAAGACACTAATTGGCAGCTGTGAGAGAAGAGTCAGAAAATGTGAGAGAAGGAAACGTGCAGACACCAAGGTCAGTGCAGGAGGTGCTCTGAGCACGCAGCACAAGTTCCCCTGCAGCCTGCGGAGAGGCCCCTGGTGCAGCAGGCTGTCCCCCTGCAGCCCATGGGTCCCATATGGAGCAGATCTCCAAGCTGCAGCCCATGGAGGAGCCCCTGGTGGAGCAGGTGGATGTGGGGGGTGCTGCTGCCTGTGGGGAACCCATAACGGAGTAGTTCTTGAAGAGCTGCTGCCTGTAAACAGCCCCCACAGGATCAGTTTGGGAAGGATGGCATAGTGTGGGAGGGACCCCATACTGTAGTCGGGGCAGAGAGTGGCTGTGGAGGAGCAGCACAAAGTGCTCCACTGACCATAACCCCCATTCCCTGTTCCTTGCACCGCTTAGGAGGAAGTACAACAGAGACTGAAGTTGAACCAGGGAAGAAGGGTGGGGATAAAGTGTTTTTAGTTTGCTTTTAGTTCTCACTATTGTACTTTGATATTAATTGGCAAAAAAATACATTAATCTTCCTAAAGCCAAGTCTGTTTTGCCCATGATGTTAATTGTGAACCACTTCACCATCCTTATCGCAATTGGGAGCTGTTTTATTGCATCTTCTCCCCACCATCTTGCTGAGTAGTGGGAGAGCAGCTTGGTTGGCACCCAGCCAATGCCAATCCACCACAGGGACCATTGCTGTTCAACAAGAGATAGAGATACGTAACAGATACAAGGAAATGATCTCTCATCTGGCAGACCAGGAATGGAGAAACCCTCTGCAGTGACCTGTGGTATGCACTTGATAGCGTCCCCAAATCCCCCAGAGGATAGACACAGCAGAGGAACAGTATTAGCCATGACCACCTACAAATGCCTCCTACACCCATAATGCCCTTGGGACAGGTCTGAAAATCACACTTAACTCATACTTCTATTTAAACTTCTAAGCAAAAGCAGAAGTACCTGTGGAAAGTGCTTCCTTTATAACCTATAGGAACACCATCTTTCCTGCAAGGAAATAAAAAGGAAAATTGTTACCACTTACTGGGTATCCCAACACAAAACCCTCCCAGGAGTTTAGAGTCCTGAAGGGTTGTCCTGTACATTAGGAACTCCCTTGATATACAACCCACCTCCAGCAGTGCCTGCTGGGTCCTAACATGTACTGATGCTATCAGAGACCAAGGGAAACCCTGAATGGACTCTGCACATTAAATTACGTGGTTGCTTATGACATCCATCTCAAAATCTTAACAGGATACCGTTGTAATTTGCAGCACATACAGGTGGGACTTGCAGGCAATGTATTTTTAGAGCAACTGGTGTATGACCAAAGTCATGCCCAAAGGGGAAAGTGCACCATCTCTGTGACCAACCAAGCTAATCACTTTCAGCAGAGCAGATTTCTGTAAGTCTTTCATTTTATAGCAACATAATAAAGAAAGCTTCCCAGGGGGCTTTCTTTCTAGTCACCCAGCCCTGTTTTTCTGAGTATGCTACTTAAAAGAATATAACCCACGTACCTGAATTCACCTGTACAAAACTGCCTGGAAAAGAAAAAAATACAGAAGACCAGAGCATGAACCACTTTTGAATTCTGAGGACACAAAGGGCTGCATTCACCAAACACACACTGAATGTTGTGCAGGATTTTTCTGATTCACTGGCGATATTCCCCAGTGAAACAGGAATCATCAGTAACTGCTCATCACTTCCATTTCTAAACAGAGCTTTGCAGAGATATTGAGGCTTAGGTATTTAACACTGAGATTGTAAGAGACAGTGAATGCGGAGCAGGACAGCATGTTCCACAGGGGACAGGGCATATTCACTTCTCCAGAACTGGGAAATCCACGTGGTACATCCCGTAATCAATGACAGAGAATGGGGCGGCAAGGAGTTTTTACCATGACGTTAAGGCACTCTCTTTTGTAAACACAGTGAGTGCATCAGAAGCTCCACAGAGGGAGCAGAGAGGGACCAGAGCCCTTCACCTTCAAGCCAGAAAAGCTCCGCTAGGGGTTAGGGCGCTGCATGGTCACGGACAGCTCTGAACTGAAGCGGGTGCAGCGGCTCTGACAAGCCGTCACTAACACCACCGCACCCCTGCACCCTGAAGCCTCTAGAGCCCGGCTCCAGGCCGGCAGCCCCGTGCCAGGCCTGCAGGCCCGCCGGCTGCTCCTCACCTGAAGTTCTCCGCGGTTTTGGGCACGACGTCGGCGAACAGCTCGATCTTCATGCGGCCGACCTCCTGCGGAGAGAGAGCGAGAGCAGCCAGCTCAGCCACCCGCCGCGGGCCTGAAGACCCCGCCGCGCCCCACCGCGCCCCACCGAGCCCCTCTCCCCGCCCCGGGCCCGCCGCCCGGCGCCACCTGCCCGCCGATGGTGACATCGAAGAACACCACGGGGTTGCTGGGGTTGGCCGCCAGCACCGCCATGGCGCCCGGAAGAGGCAGCGGGAGGCGGGGCCGCGCTCCCTCGGGCGGCCGGGCGGGCGGCACCGCCACGTCACGGGGCTGATGGCAGCGCACGTCACACCGCCGTGACGTCACGGCAGCACTCGTTCCAGTGCCACAGCGCGGCCTGACGTCACCGCCGCCCCGGCACGGCCCTGGCACAGAGCGGCTGGGGGTGCCCCGGCTCCATCTTGTCCTGGCCGCCCGCAGCAGGGTGCCCAGGCCCGTGCCCAGGCTGCTGCAGAGGCTCTCTAAGGAGGAGACTCCACAGCCCCTCTGGGCAGCCCGTGCCAGGGCTGCGACACCCACACAGCACGGGAGGGCTCCCCGGTGCTCGGCTGGGACCGCCCGGGCTCTAGTTTGTCCCGTCGCCCCTTGTCCTGGCACCGGGCACTGCCGAACAGGGCCTGGCTCCGTCCTCCGTGCACCCTTCAGGCCCACCAGGTCCTTCCCTGCCAAGCTGCCGTCCACTGGGTGTCCCCAGCATGTCCCGGTGCTGGGGTTGTTCCCAGATGCAGGCCCTTGAGCTTCTTCTCCTGGTTCAACTTCAGGAGGTTCCCGCGGCCCATTTCTCCAGCCTGCCCAGGTCCCTCTGGATGGCAGCACCACCTCCTGGTGTATCCGCTGCTCCCCTCAGTTCTGTGTCAGCTGCAAACTCCACCCCACCATCCAGATAGTTAATGAGGACTGGGCACAGTATAGAGCCGTGGGGTAAACCTCTAGCTACTTCACCTCCAACTAGACTTTTCACCACTTTGCCCTCCTCCTTGCCTTTCTTTGAAGACAGCAGTGACATTTGCTTTCCTCCACGCTTTGGGCACTCCTCCCAGTTGCCACAATTGATCAAGGGTGGCCTCTCAGTGCCATCTGCCACGGCTCTCCAACTCAACTTTGCACCACTGATCACCACCCTCTGGACCCAGACAGTTTTTAATGCACCTCACTGTCTGCCCATCCAGCCCATATGTCAGCAGCTTTCCTACAAGAATCCTATGGCAGACAGTATCATTGGCCATTCTGAAGCCCAGGAAGGCAATATCCACTGCTCTCCCCTCATCCATCAGGCCCATCTTTTCATTGTAGGAGCTTATCAAGTTGATCAAGCATGACTTCTCCTTGGTGAACACATACCGATTACTCCTGATGGTTTTCTGGCTCTTCATGTTCCTAGAAATGGTTTTCAGGATATGCTGCTCCATCCCTTCTGCAAGGATCAAGGTAAGGCTGATCATCCTGTAGTTCCCTCTCCTCCTTGCATCAGGCATTCCCTCTTCCATCAGGCCACATGGAATTTTCTATGTCCAATTTGCTGAAGTATTCCCTGACTTGATCCTGTTCTGCCAAGGTCACATCCTCCTTGCTCCAGCTTTCTCCCCCGGTCTCTGGGAGCTAGGACTCCTGAAGGCCAACCCTGCTGAAAAAGACTGAGACCAAGCAGGTATTTGGTCTTCAGCCTTTTCCATCCTGTGTAACTCCATTCATTCAGCAGTGGGCCCCATTTTCCCTAGTCTTCCTTTTATCACCAATGTACTCATGGAAGCCCTTCTACTTGTCTTTGACTTCCCTGGCCAGATTCAATTCCATCTGAGCTTTAGCTTTCCTAATTTCATCCCTGGGGGCGATGAAATTGCTTGGACAATGTTTTTGTGTTCCACCTTACTTGCCCTTGCTTTCACCCTCCGTAGGCTTCCTTTTTGTGTTTGAGTTTCACCAGGAGCTTCTTGTTCATCTGCTGCAGGCCTCCTGGCAGTTTTGGCTGACTTCTCTTTGTTGGGAGGCATTGCTCTAGACCTTGGAGTAAGCAATCCTTCCATATTAAGCAGGTTTCCTGTAACCAGCTCTGTTGGGCCCCTCTTACCTCCAGAACCCTATGCCTTGGGGCTCTTCCAAGCAGATTCTTGAGAATACCAGAATCTGCTCCCCTGAAGCCCGAAGCTATGTGCTTGCTTTTCACCTTTCTCCCTGCCCACAGCATTCTGACCTCCATTATTTCATGGTCACTACAGCCAAGACTGCCATTGATTATGACCTTGACTTTCAGATAATATTTTGATGAAACTCTCAGTGTCTACCACACCCTTCAGGCTGCATTCCTTACTCTCTCAGAGACTCTGCATGTGACTGGATATTGAGCTGACTATTCTCCAAACGTGCTTATTTGGAAGAATGCACCCACAAGTCACAGTCAAGGTGCAATGATTGGCAGTCCCACTCAGGCTTTGCAATAAGGTATGCATTTATATATATATTTTTTCACATATTTGACTCAACATCATAGCATTTTGCACCAAATATAGTAAAAATGGAAGGTTGAGCACAACAGTGTGGGAGATTGGTTTTATAGCAACGTAGGATGACTCTAACAGATGGTGCTTTATTGTATGCACCCCATGACAAGTGGCTTGGTAAAAAGAATGAGCGAATGACTACCTCATAAGAGAGAGAGTTACTGTTGGATGCAAATTTATTTTAATATTTGCCTGTAGCACCAAGGAAATTGTGTATGCAATCCTGACATAGCCAAAAGCACTTTGCTACAGGGAGATGGAGAATGCACAGCTTGCTCAAAAGGTAGATCTTTGTTTCAACATTTCAGGAACAAAGTTTTTATATTTATATACAGTTTTTTATACATTCATATTCCTAATACGTTTTCCTGGATGTGTGACTCCTGAAATGAGTGTTAAAGTTTAAAAAGCTTGTCTTCACACAGAGGAACAATGACAAGTGGGAGAACCAGAGTAATATCCAGGCCCTGCTACTGCCAGGGCTGCCCAGGAGAACCTCAGATGTGAAACCTGTCAGGATGAGTCAATGAGAGATTCTCCCCCTGCTCCTTTCCCTCTTTCTCTCCCCAGTTCCTCCCCTGCCCTCTCCTCTCTCTGGGTCTAGGGATATGGGTCACATTATGGGATGCAAGGGAAGAGACTTTCAGGATCTCACTAAACTTACTATTGGATGTTTAGGGGAGGAACCAAAGGTGGAGACAAGTGGGGATCAATGGGGTTTGGGGAGGAATAAACCTGGGGAAAGAAATAATAAAATAAAATAAAATAAAATAAAATAAAATAAAATAAAATAAAATAAAATAAAATAAAATAAAATAAAATAAAATAAAATATACATAAACAGATTACCAGTCAGTATGTGCCGTACCCTGATCAGCACGGTCTGTCTCATCTTCTCATTAAATTCCATCTCTACCACTTTTCCTGTGTCAGGAGCCTTTTATTCTGTTGCATGTATGTGAATGGGGGTCTCCATGCCAGCAGCTGGATTGGGACTGGGGGCCATGTGCCAGCAGCCATTGTGTGATCAGTAGAGAGTTATCAAGCCAGCCTCGCTGATGAACGGCTTCAGAGGCTTGGGAGTCTGTGTGTAACTCTGGGGATGAGGCTCCAGGAGGATTTGGCTGATGGAGGAGGCCCCAGGGGTTTCCAGGCACCCTGCTGGCTCTCATCCCACTGTCATCATGTCAGTCGTGCTGTGAACCTGAAGGCTCACATCAGCAGCCCACAAGCTGCAGCAACATCAAGGTGTGTTACACGCTATGGCAGCACCAGGCAGGTTGAAGGGCCCACATAGGCTTTAGAATGAGCTCCTTTTTTTTTTTTGCAAGTTTTAGGAAGAGCTGAGAGGATGACGGAACAAGCAATGGCTGTAAGTAGTAAGCTCGTATTGATAAACTTGCTTTTTCTTTATTTATTCATTTATTTTTGGCCTACCTATCTCTCGTGTAGCCACAGGAGGGCACCTTATCCCCTCATTTGCTCCTAATTCCCTGGGAAGTGGCGAGGAGACCGGTAAGCAGCTATTTCCTAGTAGAGAGCATAAAGCAAAACACTCCTTCTCGACTGAAGATATATCAGAGAACAGAGCTTAACTCAAAGTTGTAAAGCAAATACTAATAAAAGTTGCTTGGTTTTACACTTTTGCATGCATTAAAAATGTGCTGGCAGGGCAATGGCTTGCCCTGTCTTTAGCAGCAAAAAATGCCTATGTCAGGTCTCATAACCAAGGGAAGTAATGAAATAAACATAGGAAAAAAATCTTGAGATGGCTGATCAGTATGGGAAGGCTGACAGTCCCAAGCATAAGCACTGCTTTAACTTTTCTGCTTCTGCATCTCAGATGTTGACAGTTTAGCATGAAACACTGAGGCCAGGTATTTGCACGTAACATATTTCCAAGAGATTTCGAAGATTTCTCAATCATATATTGAGTGCTGATAGGCTTCAATTTTTATATTTAATTATTTTTATTATTATTTGTCTGTCCTTTCTCACACGTCAACCTAAACTCACATGATCAAAGTTCAGCAAGAGTACTCAAGTTTCTGCTATTATTACCATAATGACCAGTTGCCATAGACTTCTGTGAAGGAGTTTATTTCCTTTTTACTTCTCCATTCCTCATCTCATCAATAGTCATTGCTCCACCAATGCAGCAGTCCCCAAGATACTGGTTTATGAAATCATAAACCCACAAAATCACATAGACTAGAGAACAACACAAATCTACTCCAAACTCACAATCAGAGCAGGTCCAGTTAAGAGCAGCTTGCTCAGAGCCTTGCCTGTTGAGTATTATCTCCAGGGCTGGAAATCCCTTCACCTGTCTGGGTCCCTCTTCCAGCATTTGACCACGCTCATGGAAAACAAACAAAGAAACAAACAAAAAAGCATATTTCTTCAATCAAGTTGTAATTTTCCTCTTGCAGCTTGTGCCTATTACCTCTTATCCCAGCCCCTGCAATGGGTTGTCTCAAACCCTCACTCTTAGCAAGCACAGTTTTTCCAGGAGCTCTGGAGGGACTGGGTGACCCTTGCAGACAGCAGCCTACCCAGTCTTACATCGGCACCAGCAGGGCTCAGCATCCCTCATACAAAGTACTGTGGCCAGGTCCGAGTAAATTAAGATGCACAGGAGCCCACCACAGGGTGTCGATGCTTCAGCTACCACCAAGGCTCACAAACCCTTATACAAAGCAGTTTGCCTGGACCCAACACACCGATGGGCCTCACCGACCCTTGCACACAGCAGAGCAGCAAATGCTGGTGCTTCAGCAGAGCTTGGAAACCCTTGCCCATGCTGGTGAGCCCAGGTGTGGTGCAGCAGCAGGGCTCAGCATCCCTTGCACCCAGCTGTGTGCTCAGCCCTTGGGTGCTGGCAAGTCACGAGAACCCTTGTGCATAGCAGGAAACTGATTCACCAGCTACTGGAAGGAGTCATTGATACTCACAGCAGTATACTCTGTCCATCGGGGGAATTTGTCCATCTGTTGCATTAGTGGAATTTGGAAACCTTTACATACAACAGCACAATCATTCCCAGCGCACAGATGGGACTTGGTGACTGCAGTGCATCTGGTGCCCAGGCAGGAGCAGGGAGGATCAGCACCCATCACTCAGCAGCCCAGCACCCAGCTGCAAAGTGCTGTTGGACCTTGTCGATACTCATGCACAACAGCTTTTCCAGCCCTGATATCGGTGCAGATGAGTGCCCCTCACACACAGCAGAGCAGTGAAGGCCAGGGGATCAACAGACTTCAGAAACCCTCTCCACAGCATGGAAACAAATCTAGGGTGGGCACACTGTTGTGGGATGGAGACTGAAACCCACTGCTGCACGGGGACTAGGTTCACTGCTCTAACTGTAGCTTCAGGCTGCTGCACTTGGCTAATCCTAACCGATACCACAACTCTAACTCTAAGCCTAACCCTAAAACTCACCTTAACCCTAAACTCAAACCCTATACTTAATACTAAAGATAACCCTAGCACTAGGTTATAACCCTAACTTTATGCCTAATTCTAAACCTATTCCTAACCCCAACCCTAATGGGAATTTTCAATGCAACACTAGCCCCTAAGCCTAACTGTAAGTGTAACACCCTAAGCTTAACCCTAAACTTACCCCTTACTCTAACCCTAACTCTCACCCGCACCCACCTGTGCTAATGCCCAGGGAGGATGGTGCAGGGGGAAAGACACGAGAGGTTCGAGGCCTTATGCCCCCTTACCTAGAGGGATGGCAAATCTTACCATGCTACAGGAAACAAAAGCTTATTTTTTTATTTCTCAAGATTGCCACTATGGGGGAACCAGACCTCATCATTTTGCTGAGACTGAGAAGAAATAAAGTGTAAATTGAGCAATATCCCAGCAAGCAGTTCCTCCTACCAATGCTGCTCTGAAAGACGAGGCAGTGGCACAGCATGTCACCTTCAGCCAGAAGCCCAGCTCACATTTCTTTTCCTGTAGAAACCTTGAAGCGTGCCATATTCCCAAAGGTGCTGACAGCCTGTAATAGTCCCACGCGCACTTTTTTTCCCAGTGATCCTGACACATACTGATTGTGCCAAGCGCACATAAACGCCCTTGAGAATGGGCACCAAGAGGCACGGAGGTAAGTCACCGGCACCACATTCAGCAGGAACAGGGCCTGCGGGACCTGCCCAAGTGCCCCGGCCTGCTGAACACACTCACTGATAGCATAAAATGCTTGACAACATCATAAAGCACAGGGGCCGGCTGGGGGTGGCCATCTTATCCTTCCGGAGGCTGGTGGGGCCCACGTGTCTGTAGCTGAAGACACAGCCCCTCGCACAAGCCAAGGAGCATGGGGCTGTGCAAGCCCACCCCCACATGGCTCCCAGGTCCTTGTGGGCCCCCTGCCGAGTCCCCTCCTCTCCTGGCACCCACCCAGAGCTCATCTGTGTGGAGAAGGATGGGTTTGTCAGAGCAGGCGGCCACCAGCAAGGCTCCAAGAGGCATGAAAGAAGGCAGTGGGATGCCACCATTGCACCTCAGCGTGAGTACTGGGTCCTCAGTGTGTGTTTGGGTACACCCGTGACCCTTTCTTGTGCCTCTGTGCATCCCTGGATTGCTGGATATCTCCTGGAGGGAAACCCAGACCCTTCAGCATCCATTTTGGGACACCTGTACCCTTTGGTTTGCTTTTCAGTGTACTCAGTCCCCACGAGTGCACCTTTTGGCACACCACTGCCCCCACACCGCTTGGCATCCATTTTGTCTTGGTGCATCACGTAACCCCTTGTTTTACAGATGCTCAGGTCTCCTGGGCCCCTTTTCAGGGATGCCCCAGAGCCCTTGAAGTGTCTTTTGTTGCATCCCCTACTCCTGGGACCGTCTTTGGATGTGCTCTTGACTTCTCATTGTGCCTTCTGAGGTTCTCCAAGGCTCTTGGTAGGCCTTATAGGGCACTCCTGGACCAGCGGGTGTGCATATTTGGGTACTCCAGACCTCTCAACTTAGACTTTTGGGACAATTTGGACCCTTAGTGCATCTTTTGGAGTGTTGTTGCCTACCCTGTGTGCCATCTTGGGTGCTCTGTCTTCCTCAGATTGCCTTTGGACACCTCCCAGAGCCCTGGGCATGCCTTTTGGTGTCTCTGGAACCCTGGGTGCATATTACAGCACTCACCAGCGCAATCTGTTTCTTTTCTCAGTGTGCCTTTCAGTTCATCTGAACCCCCTTGGTGTGCCTTTGGGACACCCTGAATGCCTCCATTTCTTCGTTAGGGTGTTCCAAGACCCCGTATGAGCCTTTTGAGGTGGCTCTGCACCCCTAGGTCTGCCTTTTACTGCTCCCCCAAGTCATGTCTGTGCCTTATGGGGTACCCTATCTTCTTTGTGTGCTTTCAGGGTACCTCTGGACTGTTGCAGGTGCCTTTTGGGACACCCCAGAGTCCTCAGTATCACTTTGGGTGGGCTCTAATAGACTCCCACAATGACATCCGATTTATTTCCTTATCCCTTAGTCCATACCCAGAGGCTCTAAACAGTGTCACCCCTGGCTGCAAGCTCCGTACAGCGCAGCCCCTCCATTACCTGCAGCATCAGCCCCCTGCCTTGCCTGTCCCTCTTGAAGATCCTGTAACCATCCAGCACAGCACAGCAGTCACTGGGCTCTTCCCACCAGGCTACACTTACACCAATGATGCCGTAGCTCTGGGACTGAGACAAGGCTTCTAGCCCCTCTTGTTTTTTCCTTGTGCTGCGTGCATTGGTGTAGCAACATTTCCAGCGTGCTCCAGTGTACCCAGCACCTCACAAAGCAGACTGAAGGATCTTGCTGGCACAGTCTCATGAGTTTATCACTGCTAAGCCTGTTTTTATCCCTTTCCCCTTCAAATCTAGCACCTTTCTCACCTAAGAAACTTGATTATGAGATTCAAAGGGACAAGAGACAGCTTTTATGCATTCAAATTGCGGCTACCCAGCTGAGCACCCACTGCCCACACCTGCTCTGCTGTGTGCAGGGAGAGGCAGGCACAAGGGAAAGGCCTCCCTTGCCCCTCTGTGGGCCCCAAGTCTTTCTGCTCCCCCATGCACGCTCAGATCCTCTTCATCCTCTTCAGAGATGTTCCATTTCCCTTCCTTGGGAGAACAGATCTCCTCTCTTCCCATTTGGGACTGCTTTTCTCCTTACCATGGTCCTCTGTGACAGCTCAGATCTCCTCCAGGCTGATTCACTTTTTCTGAGGACTTCCTCCCTCCTCCTTTGACAGCCTCAGTTCCCCCTCATGGGAATGGTAATTCTTACTTGTCCACTCTGTGCTCAGCTCCCCTCCATGCATGCTCAGATCTCTTCCATTCACACTTACATGTGTGCAGAACATCCCCCCCCAGCACGTGCTCTGATCCTTTCTGCTTCCCTCTTTGCATGCAGAGCCCCTGTACACCCACCTTCCTTTATCTTCCTGCTGTGCCCCTTCTGATTCCATCCCTCCATCCTCCAATGCCCTCCCTTCCTCCCAGTGCACCTCCAGCCTCAGCTCTGAGCACTCACATTTCATCCATTCTCCTCCCCAGGCTCATGCAAAACTAAATGGAGAAGTATGAGCATGCAAAAGGAGGAACAGATAGTACCTGAGCACAGACAGAGGGGAATGGAGAAAAGTGGACACACAGCAGAATGTAGGGGAATTTCTCCAAGTTTTATTTACAAAATTCATAGTTTTGGACTGGACAGGGAATTAGGGTTCAGGGGGGACATATGTCTCACTCCACATCTCTTCCTTTTTACTGAGTTTGTCTGCAAATTCCAGCCTCCCAGGTGGATGCATCCCAGGGGGATGTGGGATGACACACACACAGTTAGGGTTAGGTGAGTTGTTTTTTTTTTTAAAAAAAAAAAAAGATGTTGAATAATTTAGTTGAAAGATATCACAAAAATCACCAAGTAAGTCATTTGGCAAGTCTCCCTCCTGCAGTCCTTGTCACCTGATGGCAACAGGAGCCCAAATCCTTGCAGTCCAGTGAGGGTGTATTTTACAAACATCTCTCTCTGTTTAGAAGTTCTCAGAGCTGATGCTCTGACTCTCCTCCTGCAGCTGGGAGGCTGTGGTGTCTCCAGGCGAGGCTACGTTTAAGTACCCAATCTCAGAAGGCTGAGAGGGCGATAAGCAAAAGGACGAGTCTTGGCTTTCGGCTCCTCCTTCGGGCTTCAGGGTGCTGAGAGTGTCTGGCAGTTCTTGTGATGGGAAGCTGAAAACAAATTTCCTCTCAAATCATTCTGAAAACTCCAACTCTCTGCTACCTGCATAGCCCCAGTGCTCCTCCCAGCACTGCTGTGAGGCAGCACAGGGTCAATACAGTTTGCCTGGGCTAAGGCTCCAGCACTCTTCCTCCAGCATGTAGCTGACAGCCCGTTTCCCCCAGAGCATACTCTGACTTGTGACACTGTTCATCACCCACGTTAGCACCCAAAGGCCACAAGCAGGACCACTGTGCCAAGTCTCTAGCAGGCAAAGACTAGAGTCCTCTGCTTTCCCCATTAGTGTGCTCACCTCCTGCTTTTTGGGGTGGATTGGGGTATTCCTTGCTACGCCAGAAGCTGAGAAATAGCTCAGGCTCCCTCCTGCCCCCTTGCCCACTAGTCATGAAACTATCCTGGGACATGGGTCATACAGCTCCAGGCAGCAGCCGTCCTCTAAGCCTCATAACCTCTCATGTAAAAACACTTCTCCAAATTCACTGGGCACGAAGCTGACGATGTCACAGCAAGTGCTGGAATTTACACAGTCATGTGAGCCTCACTTCTAAATCCTGGTGTTTCCTGACATATTTTGAAAATTTTACTTCTCCATCCTATCAGTTTCATGGGGTCTTTTTAATACCATTTCCCTTGTAACTAGACAAAAAAAAAAGTGGTGGGGGGGGGGAAGTAAAAGAACCTTGGTGGTAAAAGCACAGAGTGGAGCATTTGTTTTGACTGCCAAAACGCCCAATTTCTGCATTGCCACATGCAAATTAAAATTATTTTCCTTCTTGTTTTACCCCACAATACCTGGTACGGGGAGATGGCAACACCTTACTCTGTAGCTGCCGTTCAGAGAAGTTAACACCCTTCAAGTCCTGGAATGATAAACAGAGACTTTCAAAGTAGGAGGTATGTATCAGATCCTCAGTTTCAACACACAGTCTGGGTCTTGAAAGTGCCCCCCACTTCACAGCTAGTTCCCCAACTCCACAGAGGTAATAATCTTATATTTGTTTTCTGGGTCTGAATCTAAACTAAAAACAAACAAACAAACAGTCCAGCTCAAAGAAACAGAAAGAAATGAAATGCAATGGAGCACATAGACAGCTATTTCTACCAGGTCCTGAAAGCACTTTGTTTCATTTGTAATCATTTGTTTCCGCATTGGGTTCCTTTTAAATTTCAAAATGTACCAATAAACTTCCATATCCACCTGTTTTATCTGGAGAGTTGTTGAAACAAAATCTTTGATTTTCCTGAATTTTTCCCATTTCTCCTCCATAAGTTTTTTTATTAATTTGTTCAATCCAGAGCTGAGTTTATAGGTAAGATGTACCTTTGTTCAGTTCAGTTTAGTCACTACTGTCAGTCAGCTTTGTCTGAGGTTTTCCTGGCTCACAGAAATAACATACCTAACTCCCTACCACAATGTTCTGGGTTATTCAGAATTTTAAAGCTAGCTTCAAAATGGCCAGGCCCCAATTACTGAAGTCTTTTAACAGCGCTAAAACTGAAACAGAGACAATGTGAACTTAGGGAGCTCTCTTCTGTGGGAAACACAGGTACCCACTCACCGACCTCACTTACTCTCTAGAGGTTTGCTGCCTACCAGGGGCTCGTATCAGGGTTGCTACCAAGAGACTACCGAGCCTTGGGCAGCCCACAGACTGCTATCGCCTGCTGTTGTTTCATCTGGGTACCAATGACTGTCGAGAGCAGTCCAAGGTGTATCAGGAAGGACTACGGAGCCCTTGGAGCAGCTTTAAGAGGCTCTGGAGTACTGGTGCTCCACTGTCCGATCCTACCAGTCAAAAGGCTTTGAAAGGAGCAGCTGCATCCAGCAGATCAATGCATGGGACTGGTACCGTAGCCAGGGATTTGGCTTTTTAGACCATGGGACTATCTTTGAGAAACCTGGTGTACTGGGGACAGATGGGGTCCATCTATTGGAGGTAAGAAAGAGCATCTTTGGTTACAGGCCTGCTAACTGGTGAAGAGGCCTTTGCACTGAAGTTACCAGTGGAGAGGAACCTCAATCCACTCAGCTCTTACTGGCTTGATGCCGGTGACAGCAATAGATGCTCGGAGCCAGGAAAGGGATCAGAGGTCTGTGGGATAACACTTGAAGAGCAGCACAAAGTAATTCCAGCCACTTCATCCAAAAAAACAGTTTCACTAGGGGCCCAACTTAAGAGCCTCTACACAAATGTATGCAGCATGGGAAATAAACACGGGGAACTGGAAGTTTTAGTTAAATCTCATGGCTGTATCACTGACCTCAGTGAGACACGGCATACCTGGGATGCTGGGATAGATGGTTACAGGCTCTGCAACACAGGGAGGCAGGGAAGGAGAGGAGATGGGGTAGCCATGTACACTAGGGAATGCCTTGACTGCATGGAGCTGGGCGATGGCAATAAAAAGGTTGAGTGTCTCTGTCTTAAGTGTCAGGGAAAAGGCCAATGAGACAGATATTATGGTGGGAGTCTGTTACAGAGCACCCAGTCAGGATGAAGAAGCAAATTAAACATTCAGTACGCTACTAGAAGTCTCACTAACCCTTGTTCTTGTGGGGGGGGGACTTCAACTTCCCAGACATCTACTGGAAATACAACACAGAAGAGCGGATACAGTCTAGAAGACTCCCAGACTGTGTGGAGGATAGTTTCTTGACACAAATGGTGAGTGAGCCAGCTAAGGAAGGTGCCCCACTTGTCTTGCTGTTTGCAAGGAGGGAAGCACTTGTGAGTGAAGGACTCTTGGAGACAGCGATCATGAAAGGATCCTTGATGAAGTAAGGGAGGCAGTTCTCAATTACTTCACAGTCACTGTGGCCAGGACAGCCACCGATCGCCAGTTCACCCACAAGACCCTCTCTGTTTTACCAACAACAAATCTAGGAGAGCACCTTTCCTAGTCGGCTCCCATAGTGCCCGTACCAAGTAGTTATCTCCAACATGCTTTAGAAACTTCCTGGAGCTGTCTGTATGCACTGTGTGGTATTCCCAGTTAACATCTGGCAAGCTGAAGTCACACAAAAGGATAAGAGCAAGTCTAGAGAAATCCCTTAATTCCCTACAGAACAATACACCTGTCCTATAGGCCATCCAGCCACGATGATGACAGACTCCCATGTCTGCATTATTTGCTTTTCCTGTAATCCTTACCCAGAGGATCTCAATCATGTCATCTCCAACTGCAAGCTGCATACAGTCCCACCCCTCCTTTACGTGCAGCATCAGCTCCTCACCTCGCCTGCCCTTGCTATGTCTCCTGAAGAGCCTAAAGCCATCCATCACAGCTCTCCAGTCACTGGACTCTTCCCACCAAGTCTCCCTTATGCCAATGATATCATAGGTGCGAGATTGAGCCAAAGCTTCCAGTTCTGTTCCTCATACAGCGTGCACTAGCATACAAATATTTCAAATACGCTTCAGTGTATTCAGCGAAAGCTCTGATCAGCACAATATTCCTCAAAGACTGTCATGCTGTCCCATAGCTTATCACTAGTGAGCCTGATTTTATCCCTCTTCCCCTTCAAACCTAGTTTAATGCTCTTTCACTCAGCCACACGAACTTGTAAGCAAAACTCTTTCCCCCCTTTAAGAAAGGTGAATCCTACCAGGCCCCAGGGGGCCTGGTGTCACGTAGACTACGGCATGATAAAAAAGCCAAATTCTGCCAGTGACACCAGCCTTGGAACCAGGTATGGATAAGCCAGGTCCGCCTGCTTATTTTGATTTAATTCCCTACAATTCAAAGAATAGAGGATAATTCTGCTGGCGCCCATGATCTCTTTACCAATATCTCAAACGATCCCAAAGGCTCTGAAGTCTCCTTTAATCACCCTTGGACTTCTCACCATAAATTTGTCGCTACCCACATGAAAAAGCAAGGGCAGATAATAACGAGTGCCATACCAGGCTTGGAGGTCAGCTACCCCTGAATCCCTCCTCAATGACAAAGCCATTGCAGTCTACTGCGGGCTTGGTGTCACTTCCCACCCAAAGCAGAAGATCGGTTCAACCCTTCCCTGGCACCTCAGCTGCAGCTTGGATACTGACCCACTCTCAGGACATCAGCTCCTGTAAGCTGTCTGCTCAGAGGGTCTCACCTCCGTGTTGGGAGCGTGGATGCTCCTCATGGCGCGCTGCGAGGTGGGCACGTGGCTGGAGAGCTGCAGTTTGCTCTCATGCAGCCCCATGTTCTCCTCATCCAGGATCTTCACTCTGGGCACGTTGTATACAAGGCATAAGTTATTTCCCATCCAGGCACACTGTGCTTTCAAAAGGGCATTTTCTTTTTCAAACTCAGACCCTTTTGCCTGCACAGCCTTCAGCTGCATGCCAAGGGCCTAACCAAATCCCACAGCAACGAAATCCCCAGCACTAGTGACTGAGGCATGATCCAGACAGAACAAGGATTTCTTCAGAGAAAGGAAAATAAAAACAAAGAAGTACTACGATGAGGCAGGTTTCCAGGGGCATCTCACCAAGACATCATTAGGAGCCTACCTGCTCTGCAGGGTGGCAATCGTAGACCTGGTGCTCCAAGGGGTCTCCTCTTGGTCAGTTATCTTCTGGAGGAGCCGTCTTCTTTCCTGGAGTAATTTCTCATTCTCAGTAGTGATCTGTGCAATCAGCACCTTTCCCTGAGTGTTGTCGCAGAAGGAAACAACAACCAGCAGTTACGCTTTGTTCTTCTCTATCCACTCAAAGTGTCTTACCAAAAGGATCACCATCAAGCATGTTATGTTCCCTAGGAGGGAAAGCCCTTGATGTGTTCTCTTACCTTTTCTACTTGGAGTTTTGACTCACTGAGCTCACTTTCAAGCTGCTTAATCCTGCTGTCCCTTTGTTTCACCTCATGGATGAACGTCTCTTTGGCTCTGCGGATCTTGTCTTTGTGGCGGAGCTGCATTTCATTATATTTCCTGAAGAGGCACAGAGACAAACTTAAGGCCATGAAATCTTTTTGTGTTCTGGGTCAAAAACAAGGCAGATGTTCTCTGTTTATTCAGGCTTTTCCAAGCAGCCATCTACCAAGCTCTACATGTATTTGGCTTCCCAGTTAAAGGCAGAATGAGCACACCAGCTCACTGGTAACCAGCAACACTGGGGTTAAATATTTTTCTTTCCTGAGACTTTCGATTGCTGCTCTCCCCTTGTATCCTGTCCATTTAGGCTGGAAAGACTTCCTTTTTTTTTTAATTAATTTTCCTTTCTGTCCCAATTGGAAAATATCATACAAGAGTCTCTATCAGATTAGGGACGTTTGCATACGTTTGATCAAAACTCATGAGAAAAACACTACTGGGCTTCAAATTAGTTCAAAAGTATTCTGATGGAAAAAAAAACAGCTCCATGAAGCCCCTCTGCACAGACCCTAAACAGCAGCACCCACAGCTCTCCCTAGACACCCCCTCATTTTGCACACTGCTTTAGCTGCCAAGGGGAACACAAAGTAGCAGCAGATGTGTGATGCATAACCTAATTGCATAAAAGGGCATCAGGTTAAGGCTAGTATCTCAGTGCTAAATGTCCTGAACAGGAGAGACACGAACGGCTACAGAACAGTGGTGGCGCGTGTGACCACCAGAGCAATTCCTGGGAAATTTGTCTTCATGTTCCCTGCTGCTTCAGTCCTTACCTGATGTACAGATCCTTCTGGTTCAAAAGACGGACTCCTTCCTCATAGAGAGCTTTGTTTTCCTCCTTCAGCAGTGAAAGTTGCTCTGAAAGCTTCTCTTTCTCCTTGTGACACTGGAGATGCTGGAAGAGTTATTTTTTATTTGTGTGTCCTCAGCTACAGCAGCCCTCTGCCTCCTTTTCAGTCTGGTCTCTCTTGCAGTCTGTCATTAATCCTCACGTTCCCCGTGACAGATTAATATCCATCCATCCTGCTTCCCAACCTCCCTGCAGCCAAAGCCACTGCCTCCTCCTGCATCAGGTTTACGTGGTAAGGCTTTGGTAGCAACAGGACAGTGGGGTGGCCTTTCTCTGACACGGGGCAGCTGCTGGGCTGTGCTCACAAAGGCCAGTTCCAGACAGCTCCAAAAGGGACCTGCCACTGCCCAAAGCCCACCTGATGAGCAACATTGGTTGTGCCTCTGGGAGACCACATCGGAGAAAGGGAAAAAACTGCTGTGCAACAGCAGCTGGGAGAGAGAACAACAGAGAGAAACAGAGAGCGAGAAAGCAGTGTGGTGTTCAGCTGCCCATCGGGGTGAAACCACCACACCTCCCCAAAAAGAAGGTGGAATATGAACTTCTGTGCTGCTGGGGGACCACAGGCTTCAACAGGGCAGAGGGAGACAATGCATCCTGCCAGACAGTGAACCATACCAAAATTTTCCTGTGAAAATCTCCATGCTTCATGAGAAAATGGGATGGCCTTTTCCAATCTCTCTTCAAGCCCTCCTTCCCTGCCCTCACAGTTGCATCCCCGGGAAACCTACTCAAGATGGGATGGTGCTTTTCCTCCAAGTTCCTTTTTTAAGTCAGTGGGATCTGTAATTGCTCAGCACTTGGCTGGATTTGGCCATATTTCACCAGTTCCCATACACAGATTTCATACTGGAATGGTCCCATTTACCCACACAAATTGCTCCCTAGAGTTCAGTCTGCCCTGGAGCCAGCCACCAGTACAGCATCACCTTGGGTGATGAGGACGTGTCCGTGCTGCAGCTCACCTCACTCGAATCAGTTTTCCTCTCATCTTCTAGGGCATGCAGAGTCTTGGCCTGCAGCTCCACATGCATCTTGGCCAGTGATGCCTCTGTCTCATGCGAATGCCGGAGCTGCTGCCGCAGCTCCTCCACCTGCTGCTCCAGGAGCTTCCTAAAAGCACGTCGGTGTGACAGTGAGACACGGACACAGAGGCCAGCCTATGGTGTGCCACCATGAATTGAAGGCCGGCTGTGGTCTAAAAACAACATCGTGCCTGCATCCACACCTGCCCTGGACAACTCTGAGGGTAGGTAGAAAGAAACGAGCACATCCCAGGTGTCCCCATGTCCTAGTGCCCTGCAAAACGGTGACTGTCCTATCTGGGAATGTCAAACCCAGTGTGAACACAGCTGTGCTGGGACACTGCAGGAACAGCTGCTGGCATCTAGAGGATAAACAATCACTGAATCAAAATCAGTGGGCTGGCTGGAAAGGAACATGCACCTTTTGAGGCAGCTGAAGTCTCCACAAATGTTTTAATTTTTTTTTAGGGGATTCTGTCTGGCACGGACACTTGGAGAGTGTCTACCACAGACACAAAAGAAGAGATGGGAGGCAAAAATCAGCAACTCTGTGAGCCCACGTAGGGCCAGGCATGGAGCTGCAGAAGGTAGCTGGGAGCACAGAAGCATTTGCTGGCTGGCACACACCTCTTCTCCACTCACAGCACAGTTCTTACCCAGCTCTGGGTACCTTTTCAGCAGCTCCTCACGGAGTTCTTGCTGTACTCGAGCTTCGTTTTCTCGAGCCTCCTTCAATTCCTCCTCCAGGAGTTTCTTGTCTGAAACACGGGTCTCTGCCAGCAGGAGCTGGTGTTGTGAATCCTTCAACTTCTGATGGAGCTTTGAGATCTCAGATTAAAATGGGACATGGATTAAATTTTCTGAATTTAACAAGCCAGTACTTGGACCCAAAATGAATAATAAAATATTTTTAAATGGCTATCACTTAGTTTGGATCAGATACTATGTCATGAATTAGCAACATGTTTTTATTTTTATTTTTATTTTTACACTTAAATCAATCCTGTACCCTTCAAAAACAAATCCAAAGATTAGTCAGGAACACAGAAGAATTGATGCTATAGAAAATACAAGCTTTTGTAACTCACTAGACTGTGAACAGCAGCAAGGGTCCTCTGTGAGGACATGATCCAGATTCCCTACATCTGCCAGCCCCACTACAAGTATTCTCAGATACCGAACTTTAGAGTCAGGAGTTAAGGCATCCAATTTGCTTTCTATTGTCTTAATTATGCGTCCACTATTAACCAATATGTCTCTTAAAATACTCAGCCAACCTCCCAGGTGATCTCAAACTAGTAAAATAGACTTCAGGGAGCTGATTTGTGAGCTGCTAGTGCTTCTTTTTCTGAACTGCAGCTACATAAAACTGCTAAAAATATACCTAATATACCTAAAATATACCTAAGACATTAACTTAGTCCATGTTGATGAGTTACCTGTTTTTGTGCTTCATACACTTTGGACTTCTCCTGTGTAAGTTTCTCTTGCAGGCTGCTCTGCAATTTATCAGCATGGGAGCATTTCAAGAGCTCTTGTTCAAGTTCTTTGACCTTCTGTTGACTTTTTTCCAACTGTGCTGAGAGAGAGGAGCATGTTTCAGTTGTGTCTGAGAGCTTTGCCCGAGCTTGCTTCAGTTCAACTTTGACCTGAGTTTCAAAAGAAGAAATCAAGTCTGAACTTCTATATATATTATCTGAAATGTCTGGATCAAGAACAGGGAAACAGGATTACCAGACACTGAAAAAGAATAAAAGAATAAATACAGGGACCAAGTACACCATATTTATTTGGAGGACGTGCAATTCCATGGAGCTGAGGCAGAGGATGCTTGACAGCATCAGCTACTGCATGGTCAGAACATTTCTTGGGCAAAAACTGGAGAGAGACCAAGACATTCATAGACTCAAATAGTCACTAGTGCTAACAAGAACACAAATGAGACCCAGTTTTTTCAAATCATCACTTCAGACCTCCCATAGCTTGTAAAATGATCACAGAATCATTAAGGTTGGAAAAGACCTCCAAGATCATCTGGTCCAACCATCCCCTACCACCAAGGTCACCCACTAAACCATTCCCTAAGCACCACCTCCAACCCTTCCTTAAGTAACCCCAGGGACAGTGACTTCACCACCTCCCTGGGCAACCCCTTCCAATGCCTGGCTATTCTTTCTGAGAAGGAATTTATCCTAATTTCCAACCTAAACCTCCCCTGGTGCAACTTGAGGCCATTCCCTCTAGTCCTATCACTGGTTTCCTGTGAGAAGAGGCCAACCCCGAGCTCCCCACACCTTCCCCTCAGGCAGTTGCAGAGAGCAATAAGGTTCCCCCTGAGCCTCCTCTTCTCCAAACCAAACGCCCCCAGTTCCCTCAGCCACTCCTCACAGGACTTGTGTTCCGGGCCCTTCACCAGCTCCGTAGCCCTTCTCTGGACACGGTCCAGGGCCTCGATGTTCTTCTTCTAGTGAGGGGCCCAAAGCTGAACACAGTACTCGAGGTGCGGCCTCACCAGAGCAGAGTTCAGGGGGACGATCCCCTCCCTGGCCCTGCTGGCTGCACTACTCCTGACACAAGCCAAGAGGCCGCTGGCTTTCTTGGCCACATGGGCACACTGCTGGCTCACGTTCAGGTGAGCATCGACCAACACCCCCAGGTCCTTTTCCTCTGCACAGCTTACCAGCCACTCTGCCCCAAGCCTGTAATGCTACATGGGGTTCTTGTGGCCAAAGTGCAGGACCCAGCACTTGACCATGTTGAACCTCATCCCATTGGCCTCTGCCCATCGACCCAACCTGCCCAGGTCCCTCTGCAGGGCCTACCAACCCTCCAGCAGATTGACACTTCCACCCCAACCTGGTGTCATCTGCAAACTTACTGAGGGTGCACTCAATTTCCTCATCCAAGTAATCAATAAAGATATTAACAAGGACAGACCCCAACACCAACCTCTGGGGAACACCACTGGTGACCAGCTGGATTTTACCCCGTTCACCACCACTCTCTGGGCCTGGCCGCCCAGCCAGTTTTTAACCCAGCAGAGTGTACCTGTCCCAGCCATGGGCTGCCATCTTCTCCAGGAAAATATTGTGGGAAACCACGCCAAAGGCCTTGCTGAAGTCTAGGCAGACTATGTCAACAGCCTTTCCCTCATCCACCAGGAGGGTCACCTGGTCACAGAAGGAGATGAGGTTGGTCAGGCAGGACTTGCTTTTCATGAACCCATGCTGGATAGGCCTGATCCCCACATTGTCTTGCACATGTTGTGTGACTGCATTCAAGATGACCTGTTCCACCACCTTTCCTGGCACTGAGGTGATGTTTTCCTCAAGCAGTTATCCCTGCTCTGTTCCTACCTTGGTGCATTCCTGCTGGAGCAACAGATTTTGCTTTTGTAAGTCGACATTTTTCTCCCTTTCATATCTCAGCTCCCTCTCAGCTGAGCTGCACAAATTCTGAACTCGACGCAAGTCCTGCCGCAGCTGCTGCACTTTCACCTCCTGCTGTTGGAATCTCTCTTCAGACATACTCTGCAGGAACAGCAAAACAAAGGTCATGGGAGAAGTGATTTAAAGGAAGGATAAAGACTGGTAATTAAGAAAGGTGAGGATTGCAAAGGTATGCCAGTAGACTTTATGGGCATTTAAGTAGGAAAAGGGGTACAGTATTTCTTTTGATTCCCATCCAAGCAGGTCACTGCCCCAACACCATAAATTGTGTCCTACCCTGTCCATCTTCACGGAGAAGCTTATACAACTCTAGAGGTTGAAGGGGAAGATGCAATAACCTGGATCATGCAAGAAATCCCCATTAAAGCTAACCTAGCAAACTAAAGAAAAACAACGCAGGTTGCTCTTAACTCAGATATCTGTTGCTGAGCTGTTTTCTGATGGTATTGCAGAGTTTTGTGACAGTCTTGCTAAGCACGAGTGGTGCACCCAGACACAACTTCCAGAGGTAGGAGGAACAAAGTGGGTCCTGCAGCAGTGCAGGACACTGACACAGTGTAACAGCAGCCTGGACACCTTGGAGTGGTCACCCACTTCTGTCACAGGCAAACAGGTTTACAATAGCTTTCAGAAAATGATTGAGCTCTTCGGTCCCCCATCTTCTTGAAAGTGCACTGTACACAGATTAGAAGCTCTTCCTATGTTTGGTGTATCAAAATCCTTCTTCTTCCCAGCACCAATTTCAGCCATCTGTTGATCTGCATTCTTGCCTTGCAGCTTCACCTTCTGTTCTTGGGACCAGGTGAAGTCCCCTGAAGATCAAGCTTACATTCTCAATAAATGTCCAGCTGTGTGGGAACCCTTTGTTTGGTGCTCTTGGATCTGGCAACGTCATTTGTTCCCAGATGTTCCCCCAACAGGGATTTGTTCTCACCTTATCCCGTTAGGATCCTTTTCTGTATCCCCTCTATACCTCTTACCTTGCTCTAGCAGACAGTACACTTTTCTGGTCTGCTCTAACTGTACAGATGTGATGCATCTTGGTATCAAGCGCAGCTCTGATCCTCTTTTGCACTCCCACTCCTGCCTGCAGGCCCTCCTGTCCTCTCTTCGCTTCCAAACTCCCACACATAATCCTTGCTTATCTTAAAACTCCCCAGCCTGGGTTTCTTCATCATTTCTTCTTCTTGATAGGGCTAGCTGCTCTTCCTCTCCTTTTTTAGCTCTTGTAGTAAGACAGGTGAACAACTTGCATTTAAAGCAGATAAACACAGCAGCAAACACAGCCCTTGCCTGCTGCCTGGTAGAGCAATTGGCAAGCAGTAACCGAGGCTGCAGCAAAATCCAGGGACTTGTGAGCTGCCACTTTGAGTCAGCAGTTGATGAGTTCAGGCACAGCAGTACAAAAGCAGAAAACCCCAAGGGCAGTGGAATAGTTTCTGATGGTCTTGTAAGGGCAAGACCATTATGGGAACAGAAAGCCAGCTCTGTTGCTCACACTCCAAAAGGGAGTTAAGAAAGAGCTCTAAAAAAGTCAAAAATATTATCTGAGGACTCTATAACTTATTTCTTTCACCTGCAGTAAGGGAGCCATTTAGTTTATCCAAGTTCTCATTATGTCCAAAAACATGACAGAAGGAAATCATTACATTTACTCATTCCCAAGCATTTTTCCCAATGAAATCAGCCTGCCTCTCATCTCCTGCTGTAGTGTGTTAACACTACAGCACTGCAAGAACTGGCTGATGCTGGAGATGTCAAAGATTGCAAAACTGTCCATACCTGTTTAATGCTCCCATTTAAGCTGCCTGCAGAGCTCTGTGACACAAGAAACCTGTTGTCTCCATGGACCATGCCTTGATTCATCCTCAAAGTCTCTTCAGCTGTGCTGTCAAGCTGCTCCCTGGTAGTCAGGATATCTTGCTTTAGCTTGGCAATTTCTTCCAATAACAACTGTTTTTCTTCATTGTTCTCCTTTAGCTGCTTTTCTAGCTCCTCTCTCTTCTTGTTGCTTTCTAGTAATTCAGAACTTGAAGAAGAAATAGTAAATCAAAGAGATAACTATACACATCCATGGGAAATCACTCTCTGAACAGAAAACTAGGGATATGAGAGTCCGGTGAAATCCCAGGGATTTTCATCCTGGGGACTAGCAGTTCTGGGCAAGGTTCAGTCTCCCACGGACACTGATCCACAAAACAATGTGTATCCAAAGGATCAGCTCCCAGTCATTAGTTACTAGTTTAACTGCTATGCAAAGAAACACTCGCATGGGCCCATGTGAACCGTTCTGCACCAACAAGCAGCACCAGAGCACTCACACAGTGCCTTGCTGCATGGAAGTAGGGGCTCAGCTCTCCCCATCAGCTGTCTGATTTATCCTGATCCAAACTATATGACCTTACAAGCTAATGTACCTGTCTTATCCCGATTTTTACTTTATCTCAGTACTGAGCTAGCCAGGTAATTGAGAGCTGACTATAACCATACTGGACTTAATCCATACTTTTACTTATTAATGAAAGTTTGAGCATGGATGCTCTAACTTCAAATTTGTACTGGTCTACCGAAAAAGGGGAGTGAAGGAACACCTCTGACATCTGCTGAAACCTGTTCTTCAAGGATCACTGAAATTCAGAGCAGGATGTACAACATAAGCTGTTGGCAGTGGTTAGGCCCAAGAAGCCTTAACCCATGATGGGAACTCTTTGGGACCATATTAGTCCAAATGCTACCTAACTCAAAGAGAAAAAGCCCACTGCCAAAGAATAGCTCTCATTTACGCTGTTCAGAATGTGGAGCAGGTGCAGAAAAAAAAAAAAAAAAGGCTTACTGCTGATTGATCATGATATCACTAATGCTTATTCAGCAAAAATCCCTACAGAGAGCTGATTACCTTATACCTTAGAGGAAGGCACAAACTGCTGTGCCCATTCTTGCCAGAAGAAACACTACGTGGATTTTGAAAAGACTAAACAATTAATCATCAAAGATAAATGGCAGAAAGTACCACAGGCCTTTTTAAGGTTTACCGTACAAGTTCTTGTTCATCTGTCAAGTTTTGGATCTGCTCTTCCAAAAATACTACTTTAGCCATCTGCTCTTCATGTGTCTTTTCATCTGTACATAAATCTTCATGTTGCTGCTCAGGTTTGTTAATCTGCTCACTTTCTTGTACAAGTTCAGAGGCCTGCAAGGTCAGAAACACCATGACTTTCATTTTCTTCACTCTCATTGAAATATTCCGAACAGTGTAACACAGCCCGGGGACTCCATCAAGCAAAGGTCTGTTATTCTGCAGCTGAATTATTGTAGCTTGATCCCTGAAGATATATATATAAGTTTTCCATCATGGGAGGCAGCTGTGTGTAAACTATCACCAAATCACAGTTCTTTATTTGATTTCATCCTTCTGTTGGCCATCTGTAGTTCTCAGTGCTTTACATCACGTGCCACATTTCTTTACAAAACTAGCAACTCTTGGAAAATCAGAGAGAGCATCCTCCAACCAAAGCCAAACCAAATCAACTTTCTGTGGATGGCTGCTCTCCTCTTTCAGTGTCACCTATGCCTTAACATGGCAATGGCAGACCCAAACCCAAAGCCTGAGACACAGAGCAAACACACACAGAAAATAAAAGGGATGAAAAAGAAAAGAAGGGATGAGGAATGCGTAAGAACATGGGAACTCCCAAACTGGATTGGAACCAGAATCTGCCTAGCCTAGTATTTGCTTCTAAGCAGTGGTGAAACCAAATCCTTCAAAGGAAAATGCTGTTAAACCCAGAGTTATTACTCTGTTTCGTAAAATTTGTGGTTTTGTTGTTGTTTGTTTGTTTAAATCAATAGCTCTTTTTAAGTATATACCAGCACAAATATTTTAATTCCAGGTCTTCTTATCCACCCTCAGATGTGTTTGTTTATACTGAACAATGCAGACAAGCAGCTTCTATCTGCAGCAGACACTAGAAGGATGGTGATTCCTTTACATTTCTCACCTTTGTATCTAACAAAGCATTATCTTTTTGTAGCTTCTCATGGAATACGTTAAAGAAATCCCTGTTTGCTGACAATCTTTGCAGACTCTGGAAGCCATTATAATGGCTTCTATGCTCTGGTTTTGAGTCAGGCAACCCGTGTTAAAGAAAGCAGTTAGCAATGAAATACCTCTAACTATAAGCTCAGAGAAAGCTTTCTCCTCTCAAATGTCCAGAAATCTCTTAAAAACAAGAAAAAGGTTCCAACAAATGCAAACAGCTCTGTGTATAGCATTGGCCCATGGCACATCACATACATAGTCGTTATTAAAAGCTACAAGGACTAAAATAATTAGTTTGAATTTACTAGGCCCTTTCTATGTTTTGGACATCCCAACAAACAACATTGAACAACCTCAAATCTTGATCTCCAGGTGCATATTACTCACAACAGCCCACTAAATTCATGCCAGGCTCACTTCCAGCACTCTGTTGGAAGATATTTTGTCCCGGTATAGCCACTTTAACAAACGGGAACGAATGCATTTGTGAAGTCAATGATCCTACCAAACACATGCAAGTCCTCTATTTCCAAGATGATTACAGCCCTCCAGCCTAACACAGGCCACTGGATTTCATCTCATGATCCCTTTAATGGAGAAATAGCCTGCTCTGCAGCTTAAGCAAAACCACCAGCCAACAGGTGGCTGAATAACAAACAAATTCACAGGTATGTACAATTTCAATTAAAAGGTCCCTGGGCTATGAGTAGATTAAACTATTGGGGTGCAGAGGTTAGAGTGACCTCTCCTGTTCTTCCCATCATCTCCAAATCAGATGAATCCTTTTTTTATATCTTATTTATAGACTGACCTAGCCACTTCCTAACCTGCTTTTCCACAAAGCCTGGTCTGCAACATGAGCTTTCCAATGTGAATTTGTTGTCTAAGTTCTACAAAAGACCCGCCCTCTAGATGACACCATTCCTCCAGCAAGACTTTGGTATGCATGCAATTACACCAACAGTTCAGACCCTCCCTGGTTTTTACTTATGTTTAAGGAAGCAATATGACTTACAGCTTTTAATTAAAATACTCAATCTGAAAACTCTTTCTCTGTCCTCTACAGAAGAGGGCTTTGGCTATAGACTTTGAATTACTGTTTTGTTATTAGATTCACTGAAAGGAAAAATATGTTACGGAGTTAGAGACAGTTCCATTAAAACAGTTAGATTTAAAACCATCTGCCAAATAAGCTTTGGAACTGGCTGGACTAGAGAAATGAGTCAACAGAATTCCACGCAACACCCTTGGAGGGCAACTGTTATGTTTTATGGAGTCACAAAGGCAACTGTCTCCTGCAGGGAGTCACACTGTAGGAACTATGTGCAGATTCTCCTGAAAGAGCAGAGCCTTTTGAAAAATTTTCCACTTCTCAAACTACAAAATACACAGTTCCTGGAAGAACAGCACAATCCTGTAGTTGATGCACATCTGACTGCCCAGTACCTTCTTCTCAGCCTTCAGATCTTCCCGCAACAGTTCAAGTTCAGATGCAAGTTGTTTTCTCCATTCTCTCCGCTCTCCCAGCTGACTTCCCAACTTTTCTATTGTTTCCTGACAGCTTTCCAGCATCTGGAACAAGCAAGATTAAGAATGACTTCCACAGCATCCTTTATTCTAAAAAAAAGAGAAATAAATTGCAGAAAATAAGTCTTCCAGAAAGATGAGACTGGGAAAAATCGTCCTGCTGGCAACATTCGAGAGCTCCTACACCTTTTATCTAGAGTTGGCTAGACACCTCTGGAGCATTCACCTGACCCAAGGTACCTGAGCAAGCTGATCTCCCCCACGCTATAAGCTCTGTCTTCTCCCACAAAAGAAACCTGACAAGTAACAAACTCCAGCTGTCTGACTAGCATCATCTGACCAGAAAGTAACAAACAGACAGCAAAACCAGCCCAAAACTAGCTGCGAATCAGCCTCATGGCAAGCATACCTATATGCTACACTGGTTTCACTAATCGCTAAATAATGGTCAAGCAGAACTTCAGATCTTGACGTTCCTCTACACGTGTAAACCTTTCACCCTCACAGGGAAGGCAACATTCTCCTCAGCTTGCAGTGCTGAAAGCAAGACAATCTCTTAAGAGAGCATTCAAAGAAATGAGCTATCACAGAGATAATGTGGGCATGTTGGATGTCTTTGGAGGAAAACAGCTATCTGCCTCGCATGAGCTGATGGAATACAAATTCTCAGAAGATGACAAAGAGCATTCACATGAGATGCTCATTTAATACATTTCTAAACAAATGAATGTATTTCCCAAGGAAAACCTCTTACCTCTTGCATCTCCTGTGCTCCATCAGACGACGCCTGCTCTTCCCCACTCATCTCAACTTTGTTCTTCTGCACTTCAAGTAACTCTGTCTCTAAACTCATGATCTTAACATACACAAACCATAAGTTAAAACCAAACCAGTACCCGCAACTAGTAGTGAATTTGCTCCTTGTGCAGCAGTTACAGAATAAACCCTGTGCTCGAAAGTGAGGACTGGGGGGGGACGTGGGTAGCTGCCAACACAGGCTAGCTACAGCTCACGTCTTTCATCCTGCTGCTTCAAAGGCTGAACAGGTCATCCAGGGCCAAGTAGGCAAATGAAAGAACCCTGCTTCACAAAAGAAGAGAAACAACCCAGATACGTGGTTAAAATTCAAGGCCTCTAAAGCTTGTGGGCCTTCTACATGTTGCTCTCAGCACACAGGACGCCACGAGACCCTACACAAAGGCACCCTTGACTAACACCATGGACCATCCTCCTTTCCCACAGTCTCATGGTGCTCAGGTAGAAGTGCCCAATCCCCACAGCTGATCTCATCCAAGCAGACCTTGGACCCAGTCCCTGGACCAGTCCTAGTCCCTCCACCACCCAGAGGAGGTTGTGACTCCCTCCTGCAAGGCTCCAAGGGCTCTGGACACTGACGTGTACTCTTCTCCTGGCAGACAAGAGGCGTCTGGACAAAGATGCTCTCCGAGTTTGCCCCTCCACCAGAGGAGTCTTCCAGTGCAGGGGCCCTGGTGGCAATTATTATCAGTCCTGCTGTTTTAAAGGGTTTATCTGAGCTAGATAGTCAAATTTCCACAGTCCAATTTCCCCTCCTGATTATGGTTCTTGCAGACCCTTTTGAAAAATGGGAGTCTTGGCGCTAATGGCCCAGGTCTGCCCCACTGCTAGCCAGCACAGCAATCAGCAGCCTTTCCTTGCAGCTTTCTTACACTTGGGGGAAAAAAAAAATTGTGCTGATTTTCCTGTTTCTAAACCACCAAGCTGGCCTCCCCATTGAACAGGCTGGACTTTCATGAGGCTGCAGAGCAAGTGGAAGTGGATGAAGTCCAGCTCCAGGGACCGGCCTCAGTATTCATCTGTCCACCACATACACACACCATAACATACAAAGAACATGCACCTGCTCCACAGCACGTTCATGGGCTGTATGTCTCTCTCTTTCTCCTTTCTCTGCATATATTCAGATACCATTTTTCATTCCTTTTCAATGGGAAGCCAAAAGGAAGTGCCAAGTCTCTGCAAAACTCAGTTCTTTTTCAGTGATTACAAAGCAGCATGTCAAAGCTCAAGAGAGCTTTGCTTCCACTGACAGGCTTCAGGCACAAGATGGCTCTGTTGAAGCTCCCAGCAAGGAACAATCTCTAACAGTGGGCAGCTGATTATTGTTTTCTAAGATACATATTACCAAACCAGGTGTTAAATGCACATTCGTAGAGTGAAACACCCAGGCCTCTGACAGAAACCTGCTTTCTCTTCCGTGACCAGATGACAGTTTGTGGTTTAGCAAGACTTTGGAGCTGTGGAAGGAATCTCAGGAACAAAACAAACTTCCCCTCCCTAGCTCCCAATCAATCTTTGCTTAGGAAGCTGATACCCAGCTATGCATTTCCATTATTTTGCTTATTTTTTCCCCAAGCCATTAAGTTTTAAGCATTTAAGCTGGGCAGGTAAGTCCCATGCAAGTGGCAGAACAATACCACATTGTATCCTGGTGTCCTCGTTCTGTGTCAGTGGCCTAACCAGCCAGGACTTTTGTAGGCTTGCCAAAACAGAAAAGACTCCCAGGTCCTTTTCACACAGTGCAGCCTGGCAAACACCCAGGGGCACTGCTTTCTCCAGGCTCCAGCACACATGCCTCTGTGCAGTTCTTCCCTCATTACAGCCAAGGTATCCAAAAGCCACTCAGAGCTGAAGGATGCAGCTTTGCATCCTCCATCTGAGCAGAGGCTGGATCTAGCCAAGGTTTAACCCCCTCCTCTTCCATCCCACAGTCTGTCTCACCTGTGTCTCCACTGCCCTTTTCAGCTCCTTTTTGTACCCAGCAGAACGCAGCTCCAAGCTCACACCAGCCAAAATGCTTTGCATCTCCTTGACTACTTGGTGCCCCCCGCTGCGCTCGCTCTGCATTCCCAAGAATTCTTTTAACAACAGACTGAGGGAAGAAGGGATTTCCCCAAACTGCAAATGCATTTTGTTTGATTTGTGGAGAGTTGATTTATTCTATTTCAGTGAGAAAAGTGAGAAACATTTGTGCTGAACAAATGCTCCATTCAATTTAAATAAAAGCCTTGTCAAGGTGGACAGACCTGCTGCCATTCCCATCACGGTCGGTGTCTTCCCTCGGCTCCTCAGCTATACCTTTCTAAACATGACATCTGCTGGGGTCTTTCAGGAGATATTTGAACACACCTTCAGTCTGTTTTACTGTCATTACACAATTTTCCCTTACAGCTAGAGGTTACTTCAAAGGAATACAAGATAAATTCCTTGTAATGATTCATCTTGGAGATGTGTGGCTGCTTGCCCACTCACATGGGAAATACCTTCACACTTGTACCACCTCCTACATTGCAGTGTAACACAACAGCAAGTGTGTGGATATGTCGAAGCGCCACTCCTGACTCAAAAACCTGTGTCCTTCCTTCTCACCTCAGAAATCCAAGGTTCTCTTGGGACACCATGGACTGGTCCTGCTGCCTGGCAGCTTCAGAACATCTCTTACCCACAGACAGATGGGAGAGGGCTACGCAGCCCAAGGAAGAACCCTTGGCCAGGTAGCAAGGCCTTGAGCTGGCCAAAGGAAGAGATCTCCTCCACCAGCCTCTTTGGAGGAAAAGCTGCCAACCCACCTAGAAGCAAAAACAGCTCCTGGCTCACTCTGTTCTTTTTGCCTAGAAATTAGCAGAGAGGACCTGTCCTAAGACCTGTTTGACTGCCCTGTCTGTAGCAGACCACATGTCCTGGCAGCAACATTGTGCAAATGCTGCAGACAGCATCTCCTTTGGGGCAAGCAGTTACTAAGCGGTCAGAAAGCACAGGTGTTCCTCACAAAGCTACCTCCAGGAGGATGGAATGTCCCTAATCAAATCAGAGCTAAAGAGCACCCTGACAAAGGTGGCATCAGAAGTCAAAAAGTGCAGCGTTTCATCACCAGCATGCTTAACCAGTGACCTTTCCTGGGTTCAGGTGGCACCACTGCCCCACAGGGACCACATTCTCTGCTGGACAGGTCTGGAGAAGAGAGAGGGACTGAAGTTAAAGTGAACTTGCTCTTCAGCAGGAACTGCAGAAGCAGAAACAACCATCCGAGGTGGAAAAGCAATTCCTAAAGGAGACCGATGCAAAAGTCTGACAGGAGCACTGATGCTACCTAGGACAGCTTCTTGGGGGAAATAAATGCTTCCAAACTACAAGAGGCTCAAAAGAAATAGCTCCAGAGAAAAATGAGGCAATTCAAACTTGAACTACAAAGGCTTTGCTTCCGCTCAGAGAAGAAACCAATGCTAGTACAGTCCACATGTTCAGAAAAGGCTGTTTGTGAAGGGAGCATTGACTGGTCTTGTGGATCCAGGATGTAAGTTGGTTACTTAACAGTTCTTGTGCAAGCATGAAAAAGGGGAGTAGAAGCTGGAAAAGACCACGTTGCTGTACCTCCACAGGGGGAATCTATACCTCCAAGCAAGAGTCATTTACTCACTGCTATAATTATTTTTTCTCCCACTTTTCTGAAACTGGCAGATTTTGCTAGTTGTACTTCTTGTCAAACTAAACAAAGAAGCATGCAGCTTTAGGTCAAGCAACATTTTATTTTACCAATGAATATGCAGAGAGAAAAGCAGCTAGAATTAAACAAAACCAAACAGCATTTCTTCCATTCCTTACTTACTTTCCAGTGAAGTCCCTCCACTTCACTCTCAAACTGTTCCTTTTCCTGCTTTGTTTGGATCTGTGTCTCTCCCAGAACTGATTCCAGCTCTTCGTTGTGCTCAACCAAATCCTCGTGCTCCTGCTCAAGATTTTGCAGCTTGTGAAGGAGCTGTGAATTCCTGCCCTCAATGTTTTCAATCACCTCCCGGCACCTGCACACCAAAGACCAGTATCACTGAGGCTGAAACTGCTATGTGAACACATCAGCACACAGACAAATCACTTACCTCTTGACAAACCACCAAGCAAGGAAGACCCAATGTGTTTTCCACTGTGTGATATCTATCCTGCTAATTCTGAGTCTCAGACCCAGCATGACCTGTCCCTGTTCTCATTTAGGTGGTGATGTGTGGAATTATTGGCAATGCGTTCTGCATGAGTAACGATGAGGGTCTGTGGAGAGAACTGGTCGGGCAGGAGGATGCTAACAGCAGAAAGCCAATGACAAAGTCAGCCTCATGAGGTGGGGGAACAAGCTTGGGCATTTGAAAGGGAAAAGAGACAGAGAGATTGGATCAGACAGCCCTTTCCTCCTTGAACATGCTAGAAGAGATTTAGCAGCAACAATTTCCTAAGCAGGCCACAGGAGAACAAAAATTTGATTTCCCTCAAAAATCCCAGTTTACACATGGAAGTCTGAAAGCCAAGTGTCTTGGTACACCCCTGGACAGCAACCAAATCCAGAGGAAATCCTCCCAGCAGCAAAACAGCTTCAAAAACAACGCTTTTGTCTGCAGGGATCCACAAAAGACCAACACCTATTCTTTTAGGAAAACAAAAAACTGGAGAAAGTGCCAGAAAACAGCCTGTTTTCTTAATAGCAAGGACTACACACCCACTCACAACTGCATTACCTCCAAACGTTCAAATCTGGGAGCAAAGGAACAAAACTGGTACCAAAGAATATCCTAAAGAACCCAATACTTAAATGCACCCTGCAAGACAGGATACCAGCAACCAGAGTGCCAGACAAGCCACTAGAAAAAGACAATATACAAAGTACTTATACATTGCAAACCTTTTATGAAGTGTTTCACTACTCTGATATCTGTCTTCTTGATCTGAACCAGCTTTGCCTGAAGTGTGGTCCCCTTCAACCCTCCCTTCATCTTTTGTGTCCTGTGCATAAAGAGAAAATGAAGTTACTACACAATTAAGACTCAGATCTTAGTATGACATGATTCTAAAGCTACCCAAGTCCCTCATAAATGAATGGGACAAGAAAACATGAACTGCATCAGCTGCAACTACTCATATTAGATAATCCACTGTCTATAATAGCAAAGCCTCCCAAGGCCTGTAACAGTTATGTAGGCACTAGTGGGTACAAGCTTACACCAACAGATGTGCTCTACACATAAGATTTATGTTGGGCATACCAAATAAACTGATGTCCCATACACAGAAAGGAAAACACAAGCATTTCTGCACAACAAGCTATGCTTCTTCATTTATGACAGGGGATTAAAATGCAGAGTGGGGCCTGTTTGCTCTATTTGCTTTTTACAGTAGTGAACAAAAGGCCCTTTAAAGTACCTGTAGTTGCAACATGCTCAATTCTTCAGTCTCAACTGGTGTAGACAATGGAAATCCTTGCTTCTCACCCTTTTGATACTCACAGATCTCCTCTTTGAGCTGGTCAACCTTCAAAATAAAAACACTTGCTCGTATTTTTGATTGATTTTCATCTCGCTGTCTTAGAAAACTAAGATCCTCCTCAAACTTGACACAGATAATTGTTGATTTATTAATAGTAACCACTCAGCTTGAGGGATTGGCTGAGCAGCTCACGTGGCTGCTATAGTCAAGTGGCCTCAGACTATTTGAGAGGTAAAGAGAAGTAAAATGGGTAATACCACACTGCATTAAAAAGCAAGCATTTTTTCTTCATTTAAGTTGTTGATTGTGCATGTGTTGTGCATCCCCTCTTACCAAACAGGACTGAATGCCAAGGGGAAGGCTGATCACAACCACTATTTCTAAGACTGTCTTTGCTGTTATTGATAGGATCAATATAACATTACTAATAGCAGGTAAGCATTCACACCACACAGCCACCAGTCATTCACACGCTTACTCTCAGTTACTGAGATTAGCTCAGTTAGTTACTGAACAGCAAGACATGGGATGGCAAAAGTAATTACATACTACTGAGAATCAATTATAGGCTGCTGAAGGACTAATACAAAGAATTTGAGAATTAAGAACAGAAGCAAAATTTGTGCCAAATTACATGTTTTAATATTCATTTAATATTTATTTCCTATTGCCAATCTCATTAAGGAACTACTCTGTTGATAAAGATTACAACATTTAGAGAAACCAATGCTTAATATATCAGCCACTTAAGTAATAGCAATGACATTCCACACAAAATGAAAAGTAACAAGTTTATCTTCTACTGAGCCAACCAGCAAAACCACATTAAAAAGCCAAAGAGGCTGAGAGGTATCAACACATGAGCAAAAAATAAAAATAATTTGAAAAATAGGGTTTTAAACTAAACTTACTTTTCTTTATTAACAATCCCCAGGAAGATGTAGAACTGTTGCTGCCTCTGTTTATCCACCTAATTTTGTGCAAACAACAGCTAGTACCAGAAAGCATCCATCTGATCCTGAATGCTGTGCACAAGAAAACAAGCATCTCAGGAGCCCTAAAGCACATACTCAGTTTGAGCATAAACAGACCCCTCCATGATCAAAGTACCACCGATCTCGTCCTGCACTGAAAGATACTATGATAGCTGATTTTTTTTTATTATTATTATTACTTTTAGGGCTGCAGTAACAGCGGCTGCCTTAAAACATGCTTTGAATATTTATTCTGCCAGTTTCCTGGTGTTTGTTACTACATGAGCCAAAAAACAGAGCTGCAGTTCTGGAAATACTCATTAAAGAAAAGAGAGAGGAAATACAAAGGCAGGGCAGGATAAGGAGCACATCTGAGCCTCAGGAGCCAACCCAGGAATAGTGGCTCCACAGCAGGCCTGGAGAAGGAGCCAGGACAAGATGGGTACTCACCAAATCAAGGAATGCTTTTCTTTCCAAGTCAAGCATTTGGACCCGTGTTCGCAGTGCCAGAATTTCCTTGTCCAGCCTGCTGTTGTGCTCCATGGCCTTCTGTAGTGCAGTCCTGTCTGGACAGAGAACACACAGGCTGCTCACCAACACTTCCTTGGCCCTTGACCATCATCAAGCTCAGAGCAGAGCTATTGCATGAATACTGTTTCTGAAATTACATTGCCCTTACGTACAGATATTTGGGAGCACAGCACAGAGAGTAGTTCCCGATACATGTGGGAACACCATTCTCTTACTCATACCGTAGAGGTGTCTGTTTCTGGAGATCCAGGTTCACCATCAGTGCTACTAAGCCATGCTGTTTACTGCAGGATCACAGCAGTCTCTCCATAGTTATTCCAAGGAATAACTTTACTTCTCGATCAGGGAAAACACCTTGCCTCAGACATATAGGTATGGGTTTCAAGAAGAGCAACAGTAAGTTTTGGAAAACTCCAAACAGGTTTTGTTTAATTTCATTTTAAAACTTCTAGAAATTTCTGGCAAGTATCATCCCACAAAATCACAGCAAAGCACGCAACATGAAAGGGGGTGAGCACTGGGAACAGTTCATGCAGGGGGATGTTTGCTCTGAAAGGGACAGCACAGCACCTGTGAAATGCTGCACAAGCCCTGCAGAGGGTGGGGGATAGTCCAGCCAGACTCAAAACTCTTTTATTTTTTAAACCAAGGTAAAGATAAGCACCCTGGGGGGTCCATGCCACGAATGTCTGAAAAAGTAAGAGTATACACAAGTGTGGCGGGGACGCTCTACTCCTGCACTTGGCACAGGACTTGCTCAGGCTTCTGAGCCACAGGAGGCCTCGAGGTGATTGTCCCTTGAACCAGGCAGCTCGTCACCAACAGTGCCAGCTGGATGCCCACGGCCATGACCACGAACAAAGGGAGGTACTGCCTGAAAGCAGGTACCCATTGAAATCCCTCATGGGGAAATGACGGATCACATCAGAGCTCGAGAACAACATGATAAGGAATCTGAGTATGACTAGGAGCCAGTCACTTTATCTTATAAATAGAGTGGCCAGAGAAAGCTTATTTGAGCTCTCCGGGGATCACACTGGGCTGTGACCCTCGATCTCCTGCTGAGCTGGGGCACCTCTCAGGAGCTCCTCGAGGACCACAGCTCCTCCAAACACTGACAAAGGAGAAGGGTGAGACATTCACTGAAAAGGGGGAAAAAACCTGAAAGCGCATGACTATGTAAAGAACGCTTCCCCCCCATATCCCACTGTAAGTCTCATATGAACATTTCCATTCGCAAATTTTTAACTAAATCTGTTTGTATTGCAGCAAATACTGGTGAATCCTTGTGTTGAATTGGCTGACGACTGAGTGCTGTTAAGACTCATACAATTCAATCTTGTGATTTACCATTAAAGTATTAATAAATCTTAAATTGCTGCTAAATCAAAGTTGTGCAAAAATCTATTTGCAACAATAAGCCTTAGTCCCATATGTATTAGATCATGTATTAGGGAGGAGTCTAAGCTCTGCTGTAACACAGCAGTCCTTGGGCATTTGTCACTTTAGCTCAGGGCTCAAGCTCACCTTCAAGTTCAAATTCCACGACCAGCAACCGTGCACACGTGAGCTATGCTCTAGTTCAAACTCCAGCCAGAATCAGCAGCATGGACAGACCACAAAATATACTTCAAACGGTTTGGAAAAGTTACCTTATCAGTGAGAAACTTGCAACTTCAGCTTAAAATTCATGACTTGCTATGAGCAGGAACTACAATGTGAATATACCAGTGTTGTGCTAAATTAGTACTTATGGCATGACCAGAGAGTAAAAATCGTTGTATACCAACCCATCAAGTCTGAATCAATATGCATATGCAACCGTCACACCAATTGACACAGACCATCTAGTATTTCAAATGGCAGAATCAGGAAAAAGATGTTTGTATTAGAAACATTGACAGAAACATGTCTGACTGAGTGCATGTACACTGGTATTCTGCTCCTAAAAGTAGAACTATAGAGAAGTAGAGAAGCCAGTTTTCCTTACAGAAATGATGAACGTGATTTTTCCCTTTTCAACTTAAACTTGACTTTTTGTCAGGCAAAAATAAAAATATACCTATTTTCTTGGTTATAAACTAGAGGGGAAAAAATAAAAAAACAACAACACACCCCACTTTCAAACAGGGATTTTGCTATTGGATTTTCAGTTTTGTAGTTTAAAATAAAAGTGAAGAAACACTTCCTACTAAAGCATTCATTTTGCTTAAAAGTTGTCTACCATTACAGATAAAATGTTGGATCTTCTCCATTTATAAATTGGTCGACTTACCACTCTTTCTCCATTCACGCACCCCTTCTTCCCAGCTCTCAGGCACTTGCAGGGCTGACCACGAGGCAGTTTCTGCAAGGTCAACAAAGAGACAGTTTTGCTGTGGCAGTTCATTTACATGTTTTGAACAGAAGAAAAAAAAAAGTAACATTTTTGATGCACTTCTTTGTTAAATATAGAGTTGAACGAAAATTAAAAAAATGAAAAATAAGAAGCAGACATCTAGACCACTGCACATGACTTAAAATCTCTAATCACCATCACCAACACCCAATAACTGAGCTACAAACTGCTCAGGAGCAATCTTGTATTTTCTCATCAATGCAAGCAAGCAGCTGCAAGTAATCACTGAACCAAATTACACTGCTTAAGCGGAATCTTACTGACTATCAGAGATTTCATTTAGTTTTCTATTTAAAAATCAGTTTATTTACAAAGCATTTGGTTCTGTAGTGCATGGGGAAGAGAAGGCATGCAGATATACATCATCGGGGAAGTCACTGAGATGTTATAGCACTAATCTCGCACACTAATACAGCATAATAAACCACACAGACATAGCAAGCATGAAACCCTTACTCACAGTTTGGGAAGTCTTACATTCAGTTGATACTTAGGAATTTTATAGAACACAGATTCCCCACTCAGGCTAAGATCCAGGGAGAGGAGTCATGCTGCAGCCTGTCCGAAATCTGGAGAAGCAGTACGGTTTGGAGGCTGCAACACGACATTCACTCCGTGCCCACGAATGCATGCGTACCGATCAATAGACAAAGCAGATAACTGCAGGGTGCTTTGATTAAAAAGCTGCCAACGATGGGTTTGGAGGCTGGCTAGAAGGTTTAGTGACTACATCTGAGTGTGATGCACAAGCTGCGAGGTCAGCATCGTGATCTGCCATCGCCCTGCCCACGCTGGTACCAGTCTCCTTAAGAGAGCAGCTGCTGCAAAGGTGATGGGGCAGCATCACACCTTGCTGCTCTCAGCTGAAATTCTGTATCACAGATTTTGGGACAATTTGAGTAACAGAAAGAGCATCTAGAAACCAGTGTTTTGCTGGGGGAGCCTCCTGTAGGAGGCAGCAGTGAAGGACCTGGCTTTAGGGATCATTCCACTGGCACCTTTACCAAACAGTTTCACTTCTTTCCAAAAAACAATTAATTTTTTTTTTTTGGTCAGTATTTAAATGTAATTAAAAAAAAAAAAAGGAATACTGGAGGGCTGGACAACAACAGAGGTTTCAATACGGAGGTTTTAAACACTTTCAAGGAGGTTAAATGAGTATTAGCAGTTGTAAGAATCCAACCAGTCACTTCAAGACCACTGACAAGCCTTGGTTATGAGCTCTTGCTAATGACCCCTAAAGGAGGTAGCATTCCAAAAATAGCTCCTGGACAACCTGGAAATGGGTGGTTCAGACATGCTGACACTGTGTATGAGTTATTTCAGCTGTTTTGTTTCTGGAGCAAGTTGCCATTTCTTCTCAATCCCCTTCTGGGTTGTGTATTTCTCCCTTTGTACAAGCCAGGGAGAGGAATTAAGTCAAGACACTGCTGCTACTCCTATCAAGGATCAGATTGCCCCACGTTCTGGCTTTCCACACTCCGGATTCATCCTGACTGTGTTTCTGCATTCAGGTCTCCTAGGTACTGAGGCAACCCTTGAAGCAGATTTCTCCTCATTACGAGGACACGGGATGGCCTTTCTCCAGTTCCCCTGGGTGAGAAGTGCAAGGCTCACACTGAACAGGGGTGGGTTAAATGCAGGCCAGTAATTAGGAGTGGCACACAGCCACACAAGAAGCACTGACGTATTTTGCTCTGCTCCCTTCTTTGTGTATCCAGCTCATCTGTCAGCCTCCAGATCCCTTTGTGGACCACCAGCAGCTTCTGCATGGCCTCAGCCAGCTCTCGTTCAACTCTTACATGTGATGCCTGTTCCCTCTCCAGCTCCTCCCTGTAGGACTGGAGCACACAATCTAATGCTCCAGTGGAAATGAGATAACCCTCCTGGTGACAGCAGATCCCCCCTCCACACTGCTCTGGGCCCACCAGAACAGGGGTGGTGACACAAACAGAAATCGGGTGATCTTGCAGAGGCAAGAGACAGACATGTAGAGGGCGACCCCTTGCCACGGACAGGTGTCAAAGAGCAGACATTGAACAGCATGCCACGGCTGCTTCCTACAAAGCTCTGTTCTTCTTTCCTTGAGACAATGCTGTTAATTAAGGTGCACTTTCAAGCACATTTGAAGACAAGGATGAATGATTACAGACAGCACATAGAAAAATCTATATATGGGGGGTTTCCAAGCTGAGGGTTCCATCACACCCTGTGAGGGTCTGCTCCAAGAACAAGTCAGTTCTGCATGTTTGTTGTCCCATGGCTGTTGTGAGAGCTGGTCCCAGCCAAGCCCAGCAATGGAAACTTCCTCATCCAGCCTACAAAATGTTCCTAGTCTGTGAGCCAGACACTTCACCCACTGACCTGGTGTTTGTGCCGAGAAGTCATTTCAGCTGATATAAAAAGGGCTGTTCCTCACAGCCATGGCTTTGGTCTGCTCTGTCTCCAATATTTTCTATTTGTGGCTAGAATGAAAGGCACATGAATACTTACAGCACTTACAGCCCCAACCCAGCCATCTCACCCTGGTGAGATGTTAGCCCTGACTCTCAGCAGAAGTTAGTAACTCATGTGTAGCCCCAGGCTGATAAGATTGCACAGCCTGCAGTTCAAAGCACGCTCCCAACCCGTCAGCAAAAAACACTAAGTAACCTCACAGTGTGCTCAAGAACAGACCCACTGCTTGAAATCTCAGCTACATGTCACGTCATCAGCAAGCAACGTGCAAATGTACTACCTCATTTATCGTCTCTTCTGCATGCTGCATGGATTTGCACTGTTGTTGGAGTTCATCTTCCAATGTCTGATGAATGTGATCAAACTCACCCTTGCATAGAAAGAGATTTTAATAGATCAATACCACCAGAAAGCATGCTGCCACGGACACCAGGGTGTAGTATTCTCAGTTTTATCGTACCTTCATTAACAAGGGGTTGTAATCATACCTTAAAGGACAAGTTTCAACCTGAGATATACCACATCCCTGGGAAAATCCTCAGTTGTCTATTATACTTTGCTAGTACTCTACAGGCCCACTACATTTTTTTTAAAGCCAGGATCTCCTTGGCAACTTCCTTTTTGAGCATAGTGGCCCAGCTTTGCTCCCAGAAATCTATGCTAGATTTACTTGATCAGTGTAATGGTGGGTTACTTCCTCATGCCCTACTCTTTTGAATTGCTTACCAGGTTAACAGATTCCTCCTGCTCCTGTGGTCTGTGCACATGAATCAGCATCAAGGATTTGCTTCTACTCAGGTTAGTTGTCATTAACATTTTTGCAGCTTGATGCTAGAGAGGTGTGTGCTCGTACATGCCAGGTTTCTCTGGCACTACTCAAAGTGTTTTCCCACCTATGTATCAGGATGACTACACAAAAATGCATGTTTGTACCCAGGCTTTCGACATTACTGAGGATGCATTAAAAAAAATCAGCTATGCTTAAGCAGTCTAGCAAAAAAAAAAAAACACATTAATTTCCATAACAGACAGAAACTTATTTGGACTTTCGGTATAAAGTTGAACAAGCACATAAGTTTGTTTGAGAATTAGAAAGGTTACACGTTCCAGTTAACAGAGTAATGAGAACAATTAACCTTTTCACTTGAAACACTGCTGTGACTCTAATGATCCTGTAGAACAAATGTGTGATGCTACCCAGGAGAAAGAAGTGCTTAATCAACAGTTTCTAGCTCACAAGCATGAACACCAATGACATCATTTGGGGAGAAAAAACAGTCTGCTTTAGAAATTGTTTTCCTGAAAAGCACATCTTCAGAGTCTTTCACCTAGTTTTAAAAACACAGAAAGAAAGGTGTCCAGTGTAAGAACCGCAGAGAAGTTCTGTTTGATTCAGAATGAGGAGCATTAACCTTATAATATATTTTGATCATGCAAGAATACACTTGCCTTTCCAAGCCTCATTCTTCTAAACAGCTGTATGAAAATTGGATAAAAGTCAGGTATTTACAGGCCTGTCTTTACATAACAGGGGAGTCTAGCACTGTGTAACAGGAGGAATTCAAGAAAAGTCCACGTTGTTCTTCACACGTAGACTATATTATCTCTACGGACAAGACTTTGCCCTGGCTTCGTCCTTCACCCAGCACAGCTGCAACAATACACTCTCCAATTTTACCCAGTAGTCAACGCCAGCCTTGTTACAGAAACATATTGTGCGGTCATTATGGAAGCATCAGAAAGAGTGGTCTGAGAGCGAGCAGCTAGGAGAAGCTGTCGCTGCAGACACCGTATGTCACAACAGAAGTTTGAACACATAACTGCTGTAGCTCTTTTCCAGGAAGCCTGCAGCCAGGTGTACAGGGCATTCAGCCCCAGACTGGATGGAGAAATAGGAAGGAGTGAGAGCAGAAGGAGAAAGCAGGACTTCCATCCCTAACCCCTATTTGCAGTCCTGCTCCTTGCCTGCTTGCTCTTCTGGCTCCAGGAACCTGTCTTCACTGTTCAGCGGCCAGCTCCAACACAAGGATGGAAAGTCATTCATTTACTCAGGGAGAGAAATATGCAAGTGGAATTCCTCTGAAATGATCAACAGAAGGGATCTGAACTTATATCTTACATGGGTACATGCTTTATCCATAGGCTGTTAGACAGAAGTCCCCATCAGCTACGCGTTCAGAAGGATGAGCTCCATGCAGGAAGGTCTGGATTCAACACCGGACTTGGAGGCATCTACATTCCTCATTTGACCTGGCCCTACTTCTCTTACTCAGACGTGGCACTGAAGGAAGTGCAAACCCAATCACTCCTCATAAATGCTCAGTAGCAGATGTGGTTAACTGGCATTTCACTGGAAGGTTACAGCTCTGCTTCCTCTTAACTACAGTGAGGTTTCTATTACAATGCTTCATCAGAAAAATGGTCTGTTTGCAGCAAACGTTTGTATTAAGTGACAGACATTCACAGGCAGATTATTCAGGATTCACAGAGACATTTTCTATCAAGGAGGGGGAGGCAACACCTCAGGGAAGTATCTCTCCCTCACTGTAAGCAAACTCCTTGATTCTGAGGAAAATACCTATATCTGAAGGTGTTATTGTACCACTAATGAACCATGAATAACACATAACAGTCAGGCAGACTGAGACTCTCCAGCCAGAAAGGGATGCTCTTGAGGTCAGTATAATCCTGAGTGGCACAGCAAAGACAGACAAGAGGCAATTGTTCACTGCCTTGAATGCAAGAGCTGGAGAGCATTAAGCAAGGCCCAGCGATGGTACAGTAAAACAAAGGAACGTGTCAGTAACTAAACCTTGCTGCAAAATGTTGAGGATGTAAGAAAACTGCATGGCATCAAGAAGCAACCACATTCACAGAAGAGAAAAATTAATCAAGGACTAATAAATACAAAGATAGCAGCTACAGTTCAGACACTGCACTGGAGGCAAGGGGGATATTTCAGATGTACTACCACTACATTTTTGCCCTTACGCAGTCCTCTGAGATTCAGATGGTGCAACGCAGTCCAAACCAAGCTGAGCTTCGCAGCAGGCCTGACGAGCCCCCCTCCTTAGGTGTGCTCACCCAAAAGAGGCCAAGAAGCTTTTCAACTCCAACCAGTTTATCAGAATGAAAAACTATAAACCCAACTTTTTTACTATAGAAAATTCAAGGTAGTGACAGAAATGAAACAGTCTGCCCACAGATCTTCCACCTGCTGATGCCCTAGCAGGCAGCCCTTGCTTCCAGCAAACAGTTGGGTGTCACCAAGCCCTGCCATCTCCTCTGTTCCCAGTTCTGGCTGGCTGTGCTCCAAGCCCTCCCGCATCTCCCTTGCAGCCCAGAGCTCACCCACTGCGTCCCTAGGCAAGAACAGCTCCCCCCACCCTAAAGCACAACCTGGTCCAGCCACTTCTGAAGTGGCAGAAGGAGATTGGGAAGAGTAAGAGAAACTGAACATTCTGTATCACGAATGGTGCAGTCTAAACAGGCTCTTGACCTAGCCCAGGGCAGCAACGTTTATGCTCCTATACATCTGACAGCCATGACTGTCAAAATGAAGTTAGGGCTGAGGTGAGCATTGCACAAGGGCAGACTGAGCGTTGCAAAGCAGAGCCAACAAGCACAGCAATGCAGGAGAGCTGCAAATGAGGAACTCCAATGGCCAGGAGCTCCTGGGCTCCAGTTCCCTTTAACAGTCATATTCAGGAGTAGGTGGAAGTCGGTGTCGAAGTTGCTGGGAGGGAGATTGCCCTAGTTGAGGTAGGTGGTCACAAACTGCCTCTCTGACACACCAGAGCTGCTGTTCCTCCACCATTTGTCCGTTTTGTCATCTTGATCTCAAAAGTAAGGGTCAAGATGTAGACGGTCTTCCCCTAGCCTGCCAACCACCAAGGAAGGAGTTTTAACCTCACCTTAGAGTACAGGGAGGGTTTTTCTTAAATTAATGACTGTCAAGGGAATTCTCTCACTTGTAATTAAATAATGAATCATCAGGAAATCTGGATCAGTAGGAAGCCATTATAGCCCAATGAAGATATTCAGACCCAATTATATCACAAATTCTTCAACATTCTCTCAAAAATAATTCTATTCATTATCCCTATGCAAGACGTGGGAGCAAATCAAGCATAAACATACAAGGGTGAAAACTAATACAGAAATAAACTTCATCACTAACAATCCATAGATAGGAGAATAATTTTTAATTTAAAAAACTCAAAGATACTCTTTTCCCCAGCATGCTTTCAGACAGTCTGAGCAGCTAAAGCAGGGTGTACCTGAAGCTGTGCAGCACACAGCCTGTCTACGTAGCTGTGTGAATTCAACTTCTGATCTGTGATCTCCAGTTTCTCCAGCAGCGTTGTTCTTTCTACCAGTAAATAAGCAATCTGTTCGCTGGCATTACTGTGAGCTATTTCGGACAAGCCTTCCTGTTCCAGCATCTCCTTGACCTCCTTCAGCTGGGCTTCTGCAAGACAAGGCTTTCTGTGAGCACAAGAAGAAAGGAAGCCCAGTTCCCTGCGGATCTGTGCCCCAGGTTCTCTAAACACCACGACAGCCCCAGTTTCTCCTGGAACCCTCCAACAGCTCACAAAAATTCTAGTCTGCTCTCCTGCTTCCCAGCTCCCTTGCTCCCTCCTATCCCCCACTCTCTCCTACCATGGCAGTCCTATTCCCACCATTGTGACATTCCCACTCGCACCCCCTACACTGCCTGACAAGCAAGTGATAGGACCTGCTACATCTGAATTCTCCTGTCCTTCAGAGGGGTGAGTTATTATGACCCTTTACCTCCACCCAGCAGCTATGCTTCACCAACCTTTTTGTCCTTGACTCTCTTACCCCCTAACACACTTTGGTGGAAACTAAACAGATTAAAAAAGCATTGAGAGAAACAAAGCAGATGAGCAGGCAATCACATAAGCAGTTTCTTTAGAAAGAAGAGACACAAAATACCATATCACTCATACCAACAGAATTTTCCTAAGAGCTTTTTTCTCCCATGCACATTCCACCAAAACCAGCTCTAATCCCACAGGCTAAGGACAACTTCTTGGTAACGCAAACCTGCTTTTTGGAGGTCTCCTGTAAGATTAAAGGAGCAAAAATTCCTTTCAGAATTAAATTACCAATTACTATTTATCCCAAAGTTATAGCTAGGAAGACTGTACTAGGAAAAACTTCAAGATTCAATGGCTTTTGAGGTAAACAGATCATAACAGTATTTGTTTATAGCTAGGCACTGCTGTGTTTGGGGCCACAGCTGGCTCTACTGCCCAGGTTACAAGCACAGGACAGTTGTGTTCACACTTCTCCAGGTACATTTTTCAGAAGAAACGTGCAGAAAAAACAATACAAGAGGTTTCCTATTTGGTTTGAACTCCATTTTGCAGCATGCTCAAGATCATTTGTTTAAAAAAAAAATTAAGCAAGAACCCCTCACTTTGGTTGGCAATTCATCCACCTGGAGAGCCTTCATCTCCTTCGTGGCCATGGCAGCAATTCCTGCACTGGATCTATTAGCTTGTAAAGGGCTTTGAAAACCTCCCTATGTAAACACCACTCATTTCTCATCAGTCTTTTCTCCAGTAATTTAATTAACATTAAAAAGGAAAACTATTCCCAATGTCTAGCCCAAAATAGTTTATAAATGCTTCCAAGAGCTGTAGGATGGGAATCAGGGAGTTGTGGGGTTTGTGTTGACAAGGGAGGCACAGTCACACGCCTTCACTGCTTAGGGAGCTAAGCCTCAGAAGTTACGCAGAACAAGTATTTCTCATACTCTTACACAGAATACATACACAGCTTTGGACAAGCCTGCTCTGCACTTTCACACACTGGATTTAACAGGGGACCCGGCACAATCACACCCTAAGGCTCAAATCAATTGCTTGTTTCCACTCTGCACTTTGCAGCTGGCTCTGTCCAGCCCTATGGATGGAAAACACCCTGCGGTTTCCCATTCACCCTCCCTGTGGTTATGAATTACAGCTTGTTCAATGAAGAGGTCAAGCATGGCTCTCTTGCAGCTTTCCTGTATGAAGGAGAACAAAATATTGCAGTTTACAGTTTAAAAATAACTGACCCCTTGTTCCATATGCCTTATGAAGAACCCACAGCTCACACTAAACTGAGAAACCCACATGGCCTCCAAGCTGCCTCAGAGATTCCTCCCACTGACGATCCAAATTGGGGTTCTTGCATCTTCCCCTGGTAGCTGCTTTGCTTATGGACAGAAACAGGACAGCAGGTGAAAGGGACTCACACAACTCACACAAGTTGAGCTCACACAAGAACTCACAAAACTACTCCTATATGGACAGTTTTGCTTGAAGGTACTTCCCTTGCATGCAGCCTGCAAAACAATACCGTGCTATATAGATGTGGCAACATGATCTAGAAATCTTCCACAGGCTGAAGAGGAAAAAAAAAAGATCTGTGAGGATGAGAGGAGACTGCAGCACATAGCACAAATTACCTTCCTGTAAAAGCCCACTGGTTCCTTACAAGCATCTCACAAACCCCTTCTGTATTATATCGCATGTGACCTAGCAAAGAGAGCAAACACCCTGAATGATCAATGTCAGACCGGTGCCCTGATGTGCTCCCACAAGCACATACCTACTGCACCTCTGCTTCTCTGAAGTGAGCTTTGTTTCTGCAAAGGTGTCTTACCTTTGTAAAGCAAGAGAGGAAGTTTCTCTCCCTGATGCACAGAAATGTGCAATTCACAGATATCACACCCACCACAGAAGCCGTGTCCTCTCATTCATGCAGGGGACATTTAAGCAGTACAGCTGTTACAACAAACGAGCTCAGGCTACGACGATTCTTTTTGTTTCACTCCTTAAATCATGGCAAGGCCCCAACAGCATCCTGTTTTACTTCTGTTACATCTGTTTTTCATAAAAGCTTTGGTAATTCTGTGCATGAGTTTTCGATCTGCCCTCCAAAAACACTGAAGCATATCAGATGAGAACCATCAGAAATGGATTATGAAGTGCCTCGAGGAAAGGAAAAATGTCACTCTGGGCAGAGGTACCAAATGAGGTAAAGCTCAGATCAATAGCTCAGCATAAAACCAGGCATGGCAGGAACTCTGCGGGCCCGTTCCAGGCAAGAAATAAATATATAAGCATAAACTTGCTTTTATCATCAGAAACAGCTTTTGGCAGATCAAATTGTTCACAGCAATCCTAGGACCAAGCACAGCTTCTGATCTGTTTGGGTGTTTTTTTGGAAGTGGGAGCGTGCTCAGCCCCCACAGTCCACCCAAGTGATGTCCCGCATTTACCCAAGTCTTTGCACCTCTTTTGAGGGCACTTTTCCTTCCTGGTCTCCGAAGCCTGTTCTCCCAGCTGCCACTGGCCTGCTCTGCACTCCAGATCAGGACAGATCCTGTCCACTTGCACCTCACCACTCATGCTGATCCTCTGGCTGCACCACAGGCTTGAACCGGCCACTGTCCTCAACTACCCTTTCCCATCTGACCTCATTTCAAGCCTCCCAAAAGCTCCCTGCCGTGACCCTCTGGAGTAGCCTTACTCACATTTTTTGTTTAACAATCCCAGTAGGCTGGGGTCTTCCTTTTCACAAGACTCCTTCTCCAGCCCTGTTTTGTTAAAGCCTGATCTGCAGTATCACGTTGTCCCTCCTAAAGAGGTGTAATAAGACCCTCAGGGCAACCGACCCTCAGCCTGCTCTGCACCCCGCAGGACACGGGAGGAACCTCTGGGCTGGTTTGCACAAACTGCAGGAGAAAGCAGAGGCCCATGGAACAAACATGGTGATGCAGCACTGAACTGTGCAGCCACACAGCAGAGGTGGATCAGAGAACCCGAGCAGGTAAAGGACTGAGCAAGCACAGCTGCTAAGGCACAAGCACATTCCTCAACATGCTCAGCAGCTCTGTGCCAGAGATGGCCAGTGTTTTTTTTTTTTTGTTTGATTTGTTTTGTTTTGTTTTTGTAAAGGAGGAAGGATAGGCGGGGAGGAAACAGAAGGGAAAGAGAAAAATGGCAGAAATAACAAATATTCACAGAGCAAGAAATGACCCACATGAACTCCTAGCAGCTGAGTCACATCATGCCCAGAGCCAGGGACCTCCGAGCACTCCGGAGCAATCACTGACAACAGACAACTTCAGCATCGACTTCTGTGTTAGTCAGTACCTTCAGAGGGAAAAGCTGACACACAGACACAAACATGCAAGTACCCAGGACACAGACTCAAAGGTATCTCAGATCTGTCCAACGTGAGGCTGCTGCCTGGCACCAGACCACAAAGCATGCTTACAGCCCTCAAGCTGCCCCCCCAGCAGTCTCACATCACCCTCGAAGGAGCTGGAGGTGAGATAGGAAGATGATGAACTTCATTCCTGGAAGAAAGGGACTCCAGTCCTCCCTCCAGCACCTCTCCCTGGATCTCTAGGGACATGCTGGCACATGCAGACACGTAGTTCAGCCACAATCCAAGCTGCTGCCTTGCACAGCCAATAATAGTGCCTGCTTGTCACCTGTTGCACCCTTCCATGGCCAGCAACTGCCTTGCCCAAGCCAAAAGGCCAGTTCCGCAAGGAAGCTATCCATAAGCATCCCAAAACACACCAAGGCTGGCATCCCTCACTGTGGAGAACACCCTAGTGGAAGACAGGGCTTTATTGACGTATCCATACCACTGGCCAGATCACTAAGCCACCAGTATGTGTTGCAGAACTGTGGCTACCGCCATCAGTAAGGCAATAACAGGTCTTAAAAACCAAAGTCTGGCAGCAACATCCCAAAATAAACTTCTCCAGAAAGCTGCGTGAAACCACCATACAGCACCAAAGCACCATGGAACCACAGGAACTCTTCAGGAATTGCAGGCTGGTAATAACTTGGTCACAACTAGGAACCCAACAATATCGTGGTCACAGATGTCAGCTTCCATTTCAGTGTTAATCATTGCTCAACAGCCATGAGAATCCTTTAAAAATGGACAAAGTTGCAAAGAGCAGAGCCACCACGAGGAAACAAATGTAAATACAGCTTTGTAGACGTTTTCATCACACGCCTGCCACCTCGTGGGAAAGATGAGGGAAGAATCAGTAATAAAATTCTCTACCCCTAGCGAAAGGTCACTGGGTCATTTCAAAGCCTTGCGCACCAGCACCCAACAGTACAGTACAGCTCTTGGAGCCCAGAGGTGCCAGAGGACCAGATTTTCAGACAGTGCTTAAGCTCACCTACCTTTTAAGCGTCACTTCACCAGACATGCTCCCTGAAACCTGCATGCTGACCAGAGCCAAACACTCAGACCTGCAATAAATTTCCCCTAACTCCTATATTCACTGCCCCAAATAAAGCATGCATAACAAAGACCCTGTTCAAGCTATGTTTCTCACCCCCAGTCTCACCACTGGCCCAGGATAATACATACCACAGAAGGAAGAGCTAACGGTAACAGCGTGCTGCTAGCAGCACTCAAAGCACAAGAGAAGACTCATAAGACTGAAGAAAATCAAGAACAAAACAACCCCAGGTTTGAGAGAGAAGCAGATCATTTGAAGTGAAATAATTTGTTCTAAACAGAACAACTACATGAAAATAAGCACAAACTACAAGTTCTGAATCACTGTTGCAAACATACCTGTCCTTCAAAGTTGTTTTTAAAAACTATGGGCCTTGTCTAAACCAAAGCCAATGAATGGCAAAGTTACTTCATCGACTTCAGTAGGAGCACAGCTCAACACTCAGCTACCGAACAACTTAGAGTAGAAAGATGAACAGTACAATCCATTCTGTTCTTCAAACATGCTCTGAAAGATACTTTGTGTGACAATGAGGTGAGAAACTGTCCAACTTACTGAATAAAGCCAGTAAAAGCAGACAAGAATCGCTAAGTCGATTACAAATCAATTCTAATGCTTCAGTTTCATCAACACTTCTGCCAACCTCCCAAAAAATAAGCCATGAACGCCGGTCTCACAGAACTCATTGAGAAATGTTGTTGTTCCTGCAAAGAAGCTTTCAGCCAGCTCTGCTGGAAAACTTGTAGAGCACTACCTGGCAATGCATCCCCTCGGACTGTGCTTCAGAGGGAAAGGATTACCCTGCTGCAGCTGCATCAGCTCATCTCTGAGGTGCTCGTTTTCTTTTTCATACTCCATGAGGACATTGTCCCATTCCTCTGTCAGGTTACGGACATGGCCCACGTAGCTTTCCACCTAGAAAACATGAAAACATCCCTGTGCTTCAGCACGTTTACGACCAGCCCAGAAACTTACTCGTCAGCAAGTTACTGGCACGAGTAACTCTCAAGCTCCCTTCACCCCCAAGATTTACAAGATAAACTCAACCATTTGCACAACACTACACGTTGTGCCATTTTAGAATCCGGGGACATTTTGTTAGGGAGGCGGCCTTTCAACTAGAAAGACCCCATTTCTCTCCCCCCTCCCCCTTTTTTTTAAAAACAAAAAAACAAAAAAGGTCTTATCAGAAGAGACACAGAAAGGCCCAGCACTGGGCAGCAAAGCAGACCTGGCACAGCACCAGGAGCCCGAGCCGGCCTTTAACCGGATTTACTGGGGGGCGCAGGGGACGTGCACTGGCCCCGCTGTTGGGCAGATTTTTGGGCGTGGGGACCAGAGGCCCGCTGACAGGAGCGGGGCAGCCGTGCACTGGACAACAGGCCCGAGAGGAACGCGCCCGCCAGCCGCCCCCGCGCCCCGTTACACGCCGCGGGCACGGGAGGCGAGAGGCGCAGCGGTAACGCCGCTTACTTCTCTCGGCTCCCCGGCCCGCCGCCGCTCGAGCTCTCCGAGCCGGGCCCGGCTGCTCCGCCCGCGGGGGAACCGCAGCCCGCGGGCACCCCCCAGCACCCCCGGAGCGGCCGCGGCCGCCTCCGTGAGGCGCGGGCGCGGCCCCGCCCCGCCCCCCCGGGAGCCGTGGCAACGGGGGGGGGGAGCGCGACGCCGATTGGCCGGGGCAGCCGTCACTCAGGCCGGCGAGCGAGAGGCCCGCCCCCCGAGCAGGTCCCCGAGGGGTCCCGGCAGAACGGCCCAGCCCCGCCACGGCCTCCTGCGGGCTCCAAGAGGCGGGGCCTGGGGCTTCCCTCCCCCATAACCCCCTCACAACGGGCAGAACACTGAGGTGACACCCGGTGCACTTCTTCCACCACTTGTTCTAACGGTGCTTCAAGGGTGTGCTTCATTTACTCGGACCTGACTTTATGTAATTCTCACCTTTGCCAGCCCACCTCTGTTTGCCCACCTCTGTTTGTAAGTGCAAGACTCAAAATAAGGCAACAGAAACCTCTAAGCTAGCAGGACCATACCTTCATATTGGTCATGAGATTAAAACAGGCAGCTTTCCGAGCGCACAAGCACATACAATACTCGTGCAGCACATTCCATCTTTTCCTAAGCACTTCACCTCCTTGCACTCTGACAGGTACTCCCACATCTGAGCACAGTCTCCATTTCAGTTTCTTAAAACACACTCTGCTGTCACCCAACAGACAGGAGGCAGCCTTTTACTCCCTGATAGTGCAGGTCGGCCAGGTCTCCAGGGTTAACAGGAATATTCAGCACCAGCCACGTGCGCATCCCTTGTGCTGGCAGATTCTCCCTTCAGAACCACTTTTAATGACCACTACAGACCTCTGCAGGCATCAGTCCCGGCCATACATAAAGTATTGGTTCCTTCTCCTAAGCTGCTAGCTCTCTCAGCTCTCCTGAGGAACCTGGGCTAGTTCTTCCACCACTAAATACGTGTATAACCTGCCTGCAAACTGCGAGTCCTTCAGGCACCCCTCCCGCTCTGCTGAGCCCGTTCTCATGCTCTTTTCAGCCTCTTGTTCTGCTGGGTTTCTTTTCCTCATTGAGCAAACCTATTTTCAGGTGATTGGTGCTGTTGTAACAGCACTTCTTCCTGTTGCCTTCTTGTGTGCTCAGTGGTTTTAAGATCATAGAATGGCTCGGATTGGAAGGGACCTTAAGGATGAGATGATCCTCACCTTTGGAGAGGACTGTGTGAGAATTGCACTACAGTGTATTATTTTCTTTGTTTACAGAATTACAGTAAATTCATTTTGAGGAAAGTATGCAAAAAGGCACGCATTGGACAACAGTAGATATGCAATTAAATTTATTGTTTCTCTTTTTGAACTCTGTAATTAATGGCATATTTAACCAGCTTCTAAGCATACATTCCTCATGCTTACAGTAAGCAATCATATGGAAGCAGGATTTAGGGAAAATCTGGAATCCCACAGTTCTAACTGGCTCCCTCTTTAACTCCATCCCAACAGCTAACAAGTACATTCGTCCTGAGGCTGATCACTAACCACCTGTTCCCAAACCTGACGCTGCCACTTATCCTCTGTGCCACACGTCCCTTCACCTTTATGCCCCCCAGCAATCTGGGAACACTCACGCTGGAAAGAACATCACTGAGCAAAGCTGCTCTAAGGACACCATTACAGTACCTATTTGGCTGCTCTTTTGCCACTCTCCAGTTCCTCTCAGCTCAGCTTGAACAGCACTTCCTACAACAGGTGCCAATTCCCAACAGATACTCAAGAGGACTCAGCTCAAAGAAAATAACCACAACTGCAGCAACTGCTACCATTTCTGCTCTGAAAAGTGTTTGTAGGCAGAGTTCTTGAAGTGTGGGTCCACAGGATCTATCTCAGAGTAACAGATGCTCTCCACCATTGCCCACTGTTACCACGATGGTCTCCTTCCTTTTTGCCACACTGGTTTCACCATCCGCTTTCAATACCAGTCCATTGCCAGCACTACAGCTCCACTCCAGTGTGTAACAGAACATCTTATTTCCTGCAGAGCTCCATTCTTTCCATCCAGCATTTCAAAAAGAAACTTTAAAGAGGCAGATTCAGAAAAATCATTTATAGACATATGGATACCATTTCTCCACCTCCCAGTTCTCCTAAGCCCATGGGGCAGAAATATAGCAGTATGCCTGTTCCTTTTCTACAAACTAAAACAATTTAATTTATCATCCTTTGGAATGTTTTCACTTCTGTGTATTTTACTTTTTCATAGCAATCAACAATAACCATCACCAAGCTGTAGAAAAGTAGACAGTTTTGGACGGCAGCCTTTTCCATAGCGTGATTCTATTTACCTGGAATAGAGAACTGCTCCAGTTCCACTCCCTCTCTAGTACAACTTTGTTTAATTCATTCAGAGCCAAACCTCAGATTTTCTTCTCTATAAACAAGGTATGTTGGCCCTGAAGATAGCTCACTATCTTTTCTTCTATTTCCATGCCTTGCCCTATTTCTTCATCAGAAAGAGACAATGGAGTCTGTGAATCTTTGGTTACAATAATAACAGAGGTTCTCCGTGACTCCAGGATATTTGCTACCACCACCTGGTGACGATATTTCTCCAGAGCCTTCAGTGATTTATCAATTAAAATCAAGGGATCTGTCTCCAGTTTAAAGGAAATAACGAAAGCCTTCGGAGCCCATTCTTTGACAAGAGGAGAGAGCATTTTTGGCACCATCTTCATTGTGATCTACGTTAGGAAAACACAACAGAAAAAAAGTTTCAGTAAAAACATAACAATGTGTTTCAATGAGAGATAAGGACAGCAACACAAAGGCTAAGGAAATTCTGCCTTCACATGACTTCTCACTGGGAGATTTTTCAAGACCATATTTTGTCAGATCTCACCAAACAAGGTAAAACTTCACTAACATAAACGGAAAAACTAGATTCAAATACCTGTCTGCTATTCACAACAATCAGGGTGTTGTTAAGCAATGACGCTGTAACTGCATCAACATACATGTACTTCTCTTATTTGAGTGCTCAAGAACTTAAACTTAAGCAGAGGAAGATTAGTACAGACTTAAAACTGCAAGACACTGTGTCTTTGGCTCTCCAAAATCCACCTTATCAAGGCTCAACTCTTCTTTCTATGAACTCTTTCAAGACACATGAGGCATATATATGCCAAAATATGTGGGGGGAAAGGGGGGCACATAGCCTTTTTATTCAACTTCTCAGCCTCTGGGCTTGTCACTGAATTCAGGTAGGATCTTAGTTTTTCCTACATTAAGGATTAAAAAAAAAATAAGACCAGCAACTCATTAAAAACTAATTAAACTAAACCAGCAGAACAAATTTGGTATTTGTTATATACAGAACTCCAGATCCACCTGTTCCCATAAGTAAAAGGGGCCTGGGCACCAGAGACATGCACTACACCCCTTAACCACAGGAAGGGTACTAAACATAAATGCAGATCATTCTAGGACAGGACTGATCCTGCCGTGCCCTCTTATTTGCCCACCACACAGCCCCACTGCTTCTTTTGCAGCAAAGCTCAAAGAGGCAGCCGGGGAAACAAGAGGAACTTGGTCTAGGCAACAATTCACCCTAAGACAAACAAATAAAAAAAAAAGAAATCCCTGGTGCAAAGGATGGAACAAAACAATGCAACTCCACTATCTTCAGAGGCTCCTGCTCCATGGAAATGCACCTTCGCATTCCCAGGGAAAATGCACATTTTTGGCCAGTGAGCTTTTGCTCTGTGACCTCTCCCAGGTGTTATTCAGTCATCCCCCTGCCATCCGCACCCTGTCAGGATACCAGCACCACCAGGGCACCACCAGGGTGCTGGGAGGGCACTACGAGGCTGCAGATGGGGGCGGCCAGGCCCAGGGGTGCCTCACCTGCAGGGGCCCCTCCGAGGACTGGATCTTGTGCTCGGGCATCTCCGAGGCAGGGATGTAGAAGTCGGACACCGCCGCTGCCAGGTAAAACATGACGCTAGAGCCTGTGAGAGACACCAACCGCCAGCACTCACCGTCACTCACCCGCACCGAGCTGCCAGGCCCTCTCGCACCGACTGTGACCCCCAGGGACCGACCGGGGCCCCCCTCACACCAAACCCAGGCCGGTGCCCGCGGGCCCCCCTCCCCACCCTTCCCCCCGCCGCCTCCCAGCGCTGCTCGGAGCCCCCTCACACCCCCACCACCCCCCCCGGTACCGAAGGGCGCCAGGGCGCGGGCAGCGGCTCGCAGAAGCGCCAGGTACTCGGCCAGCCCGGTGAACTCGATGGCCAGCAGCGCCCCGCTCTCGGCGGCTCGCCGGTACTCGCGGAGGGCGGGCAGGAGGCCGGGCAGGGCGGACGGCTCGGCGGCCACGCCGGGAGGCGGCCCGGGGGTGAGGCGGAGCGCGTCCAGCAGGGCGGGCCCGGGCGGCGGCAGGGCGCGGGCCCAGGGGAAGGCGGAGCGGGCTCGGTGCAGGAAGCAGACGCCGTAGCCGGCGCCCACCAGCCGCTCGGCCGAGGCGGCGCCGCGCCGCCCGCTGCTGAAGTTCTCCAGGAAGCGCACGGCGCGCGCCTCCAGCGGCACCTGCGTCCCGCCCGACGTCACCAGCGCCACGCGCCGCCCGCGAGCCGCCTGCGCCTCCGCCCAGGCCCGCACGCGCTCCTCCGCCGCCGCCGCCGCCGCCTCCTCCGCGCCGCCCGCAGCCGCCGCCGCCATCGCCGCAGGCCCCGCCCCCGCCACAGAAGCCCCGCCCCTCATCCTAAAGCCCCGCCCCCCTCCTCCTAAAGCCCCGCCCCCTTCAAGCGAAGCCCCGCCCCCCCCCCCGCCGGAAGCCCCGCTCCGTCGCCCTGGCAACGCTGGAGCGGCCGCGGCGCTGCGAGCTCTGCGGGGCGGCCGCGCGGCTCCGCTGTGGGCGCTGCCGCCTCACGCACTACTGGTGGGTGCCGCGGCTCCACCCGCACCTCACGGGCCGGGCTCGGCGGCGGGGAGCCCCGGGTGGCAAAACCCAGCGGTAGCGGGGGGGCTGCGAGGGGTTCGGGAAAGGCTTCGGTGCCGGGAGCCTCCTGCCGCTCCCTTCTGTGCTGAGCGTGAAATGCTCGGTGAGCAGGCTGAGTAACAGGCGGGACGGGCTGGTGGTGCTGTGAGTAATTCCTGTGGTGAAAGCCCTGCAGAAACAACGGGCGGTTATCTTCCTTTACATCATTTCCAAGTAAACAAAAATATCGTTCCCCCCCCGGTTCTGCCAGCGATGTCGATCACCAGAAGGCCGACTGGGTCAGTATCCATGAGAAAATATGTCAGCTGCTGGTGCCAGTCCGCACATCCCTCCCTTTTCTCATTCCTGAAGAAGAAAGGAAACACGGAGTGGAGCAGCTGGTGAAGAGGCAGGTACGTACAAGAAGGAAGGAACACCACTTCAAAGTGCTGCCGCCAAAGTTTAATTACATCTCTTCTTCCTATATGTTGATGTGCCTTGTGTTGGGAGGGCGTGCAGTTGGTTAGTCAGTATCTTAAAAAAATAAGAGTGGAGTTTGCAACTAAAACTTCCTAATAAAAGGAGCGGGAGCCTCCTCTTTCCAATGCTACAGGCCTCCTGCCTTTTTAGCAGTCTTTATTCCTAGTTCTGAACTTCTTCATTTTGCTGGCCTGGCAGCAGTACTCCTGCACCTCCTGCCTCACAAGGGCAATCAGTAGTTTGTACATCTCCCCAGTGAGACTGGGAACCAGTTTTGGTTCTTACAGGGTGTACTGGTCCTTCAGTGATGAGAGGGATTCCCCTTTCTCCGAGCAGGGTGTAAAGAAATAAAGTCCTCTCCCGTTGTTTACCTGGCCAACTTTAAATGCTCCTTCCCACTAACTGCGGTCTTTTATCTCTGCTTTGTTGGCCCCTAAGGAGTTGCAGATGTGCTGCTCCTTTCCAGCTGGAGAGGTTTTGAACTCTTTTTTGTTTATGGGGTGCAACATCTGCCTTTCCACAATGTTGATAGAATAAAATAACCCACCCAAATACATCTGCCATTTAGAATGATCTTTTCCATAAAAAAATAAATTATCCTTCTGTCGTTACATAACTGCAAATCACAGAACAGTAGGACAGCAGAACAACAGAAAGTAAAATGGTAACAATCAAATGTTGCCACTGAGAAGATTAACATTATTAATCTTCTGGATTTTACACCCTGTATTGCTTTTAAGATTGTTTCTGGGCCAGATGCTAGTACTTTGGTGCAAGTGGCTCATTGCTGCAGTCAATACCTCTCGTGGGAGCATACAGAAGAAAAAAGGTTTCAAAGGGCTGGAAGCTGGGTGGACAAAAGTCCTGCATGGTAAAAGCTTGTGAAAGCCTCAGGCAACAGATTCCTTTAAGATTTGTAGGAATTAGGCACTGACAACACGGTTTGTTTTTGAAAATGCCATCTGATGGAAAATCACAAATAAGATTGTTGACCGAAGAAAGCGTGTTGTAACAATACGTCCTAGAAACCAAGAGGGTGGTAGTGATGATGTAAAAAAGGTTATGGATTTAAACATGTAGGATGGATTATAAGCCCACTGTCTGGAGATGGGAAAGACATCTTTAGTATCAGAAAAACAGGTTTCACTCCTGACCCAAACAAGCCCTTAAGTTGCACAACTGTCTTTCAATTTCTCTGAGTATTTCTATAATACAGGGTCAGCCTCAAGAAAAATGCAAAAGTATGGGGGTGGGGCAAACCAGGCAATCCTACTTTTTTAAGCTTTTCCAGAAAACTTTACCTACGTATTGAACATTGACATTGAAAGCGTCAGTCATTACATCATTGATTTTATAGCAACTAAAGTTATGCTGTGTACATTACAACAGTTCCCATGACCACTGAATCAGGGAAATACTTTAGCTGGAAGCTAGTCATTTGTTTTTATTAGGTTCCAGTGAAAGCACCCGGAACATAGGGCTGATAGGGAAGCATGCAAAGGGAGAATCCCTCCTCTCGATTAGAGTGCACACCTAGGTTAGCGTGCAGTGACTCCAAAAGTGCTGCTTGAGCCAAGGTTTGGATTGGCTTTGTAGGAAAAGCTACAGACAGCAAACGGAAATTGTTTTTCTAAGTGAAGATATTTATAGGATTTTTAACAACTATGATTGCATTTGTTCTTTGACCTTTGTCTCCAAACTATTTAAATAAAACACATTCTCAGAATGTTATATGAGGATACGCCTTGTCTTCCTTCTCTCCTAAGAAAGGAGTGAAGAAGTGGAAACATCTTGTTTGATACTTGCTTTCTCACACATTGAGACTGCAGCTCCTAGCCTACAAATGAGGTCTGCTTTTATGTCCAGCAAGGTATAGGGAAACTGCTAAACGAGGGTTGGCCTAGGTTGACTGACAAGCATCAGAAAAGCAGTATGGAGACAGTGAGAGTATTTAATGCCCCATCTTGCTGACTTCATTATTTTTCTATTCACAGAGCTAATAAAAATGCTCTAAAGAAGGCCTTTGGAGCTAAGGGAAGAGCTATGTGGTGTCCTCACAATCATAGAGAAACTATTCTGCTGAAAGCCAGCACATAGGTTTATTATTTTTTGAACATTTCTCTTGTACTTCGCAAACTCCTACACTGTGTTTATTTGAAAAAAACACAGCTTGAGCCTCTGTCAGGACACAGGAAAGCCAAAATGCCCTTTGGCCTAAGGGAAAGTGGTGCATTAAGCTGAGAGCCAGGAGGTTATGAGTTTCATACCTCATTATGTACTCCAAAACTTTGTTGATAGAAATCTGCTTTTGTCAACATAGCCGTGGGGGTGCCTACAGACAGCACCTCCAAACTGACAAAACTCCAAGTTTCTGTTTGTAAAATAGCCTCACCTGCCTTTGTGCTGTCAGTTTACCCCAGCCTCTGGGTGTGGGAAAAGAGTTCACACCGCAGCTACAGCAGTCCTCCAGCACCGATGCTAGCCCTGCTGATTGTGGGTTTTAACTCCAAGGACCCGCGATCAAAGTGACTGGAAGCCTGACTTCCTCTTCAAATTGTGTTTTCTTCAAGCATGCCATCTTTATGGGTGCCTCTGAGTGAGGAAATGAACATGGCACAGAACCCCAGGTGTGCACCCAGCCCCCTGTTCCTGCCTGGAGCAGAGCTGGGGTCCTCAGCCTCCTCAAACCCTAACCGAGGGAAAAACTGTGTGGGGGCATCTTCAGAGAGATCTCTGTAATTGCTACACACATGAAAAGAGCCCAGAGCTTGCAGGTCTCCGGGAAGGAGTGGGGCTAAACAAGACAGTGCAGGGCCAAAGCTAACGATGCCCTCCAGGCTTGCCACTGTGCTGCCTTAGATATTCAGCACTGCAGGGCTTCTGTCTCCTGCCCTTTCTCCTCCTGGGAACCGTGCAAGAGTCTAACCTTTAGCTTGTCCTCACTGCCAGTGTTTTAAGATAACTTACCTCATGGGAATCGGTGATCATCCTATTGACAAGGAGTAAAAAAAAGAATTATGCAGATCTCCAGCACCTCCCCAGATGACAATCTGATCATCAGAGCCGGCGTTGGGAGAACAAGTGGCAAGGACAGAAAAGGCAGTCTGATAAACAGCAGCTTTTCATTGTGTCTTGCCCTCACCATGTGCTGACTTTCACCTCAGCACCTGATCCCCCAACTCAGTTTGTGTTTTGTGCATATGCACTCCCTGACAACGAGTCCCTCCCCAGCTTTCCTGCAGGCCCCCGTTAGGTATCGGAAGGCTGCTGTAGGGTCTCCCCAGAGCCTCCTCTTCCCCAGAAGACTGAGACCTTACAGCGGCCTTCCAGTGCGTAAAGGGGGTCTATGGCAAAGCTGGGAGGGGGGGGGAATGTCAGGGAGTTGCAGTGATAGGACAAGGAGTTAAGGCTTTAAACTAAAAGAGGGTAGATGTAGATTAGAGGTGAGGAGGAAATTCTTCACTCAGAGGGTGGGGAGGCACTGGCCTAGACTGCCCGGAGGAGCTGTGGCTGCCCCATCCCTGGCAGTGCCCAAGGCCAGGCTGGATGGGGCTTGGAGCAACCTGGTCTGGTGGGAGGTGTCCCTTTCCAAGGCAGGGGGTGGGATTAGATGAGCTTTAAGGTCCCTTCCAACCCAAACCATTCCATGATTCCACGTCTTTCTCACTCTCTATACGCTGATAGCTCAGGGGCTAGACAGGGGGTGATGGTTGTGTTTCCATGCTCTTGGATCTCCTTGTTGCAGCAGGGTTCTTCAAGGCTCTCATTTACCTGGGAAGCACAGTCCCTTTATCTCAGCTGTTATCTCCAGGATGCACTCATACACTGTCCTTGTGGTTCCCTGTCCCTGAGCCATTCTTTCACCTATGGCATGATTCTTATCTTATCTGATCACTTAAAGTTCAGTAAAATGCCTAAGCCATAACCTGTCCTCTAAAAGCACTGGAATTTGCTTTTTCTGCCCTCTGCTCAGCTGCAGCTGGAAAACCAGGCAACAAAGCAGAGCCTGCAAAGAGGTAAAGCGCTATTTTCTGCGGGTGCTTGCTGCACAGGCAAGAGAAGATGTCTTGCTGCCTTACCATGGCAGCCCTGCTAGGCACACCAGCAATGAGGTTTCTGTGCAGGCAGCCTTCCCTCTGCACCACTTGTACAAAAAGCCAACACAGAAGTGCCAGGAGTTGGCAACAATTATGATGAAAGCTAAGAGAAATAGATAAGTAAGTATCCTGGCTCTTTTTTTGTTGGCAACCCTTAGCCTGTTGTAAGGGCACAGTTGCTGGAGAGCACTTGGCAACCAACAGGCATTCAGATGGAGATACAGGTACATTTTGGGAGCTGATGAGCAGATCAGGTGCTGCAAAGGGTAAAAAGACCAAATGCAGTGTGGACTGCTAGGAAGCAACTATACCTGTGAGAAACATGGTTTCTGACAGCAAACAGAAATCCTACAAAGTGTTTGACCACCAAGCCGAGCTTGGGCAATGGAGACACAGGAGTATAATTCAATGCACTAGGGTTTTCTGACTTTGACCAGCTTTCCAGACTCTGTACCCAAACTGACAGGCCTTCAGAGCCCAGAACTTGCCAGGAGAGGGTGAGGGGAAGCTGGCAACCAGGATGCTCCAGGATGCATGCAGGTACTCTGCCATCCTGCCCTGACCTTACTCAGAGCTGCGGGGCAGTGTGCTGCAGCACTATGCGGTGAGCTCCCTCCTTGCTTCCAGACAGCATCTCCTGCAGCTGGAGCTGTGCCATGCTGGCACCAGCTTGGTAAACCATACGCTCTGCTGCCTGCTATGAGCCACTGTTATTATCATCAGCAAAATCCTGCCGTAGCCCATTTGTCTAATCTTTTCTGTGGTCCTGTGATGATCATTTTCTGTGCTTCATAGCTTTTATTGCTACAACCTTATTAGTCTTTCTTTATAGGCCTCACGGATTCCTTGTCTCATAAGACAGCACCTGACCTAAGAGGGTGCCCAAAGCTGTTCTTACTAGAAATAGCAATGGAATCCAAGTTCTAATATGACAGCTTTAATTTCCATCTATTACTTACAGACACAGAAAAAATTACAATCGCTGTTAACAGTTGGCCAACTTGGATGTAAAAAGAGACCTTGCATATTCTTTCTCCTTGCTCACTCTGTCTCACTATTATTTATCCCTGCAGAAATACATCATTGATCTTACCTACAGCACAGCCCAGAAGTTTCTTTGGGATGGAAAGCACGAAAAAGCAATGCCTGCAGCTTTGCATGCGTTGCGTTTCAGCATTGAAGTGTATGGCTCAAGTTCTGTGCAATTGGTGCCTGCTTATCTCCTCTTGGCTGAGGCCTGCATTGGTAAGCACTGGTCTAAATAGTAACTTTGGCAAGGGCAAGAACTCCCTTGGCTCAGATTTCTGGTTTCCTTTTACCATTTATCAGGGAAGGACCAGCTCTACATTTCAGCATTGTGCCATGTCTCTACTCTGCCCTGCCTCAAGGGCATTCCAGAGAGATTTGAGAAGTTATTCCCCATTTTCTGCGTGAGTCTGGGGAAAAGAATCACTCATCTGTGGTGAGAGATCAATGAAAGCAAATGAAATGTTTTCTCCGTCTCTACCGATTCCCACATGAGAAGCAGTATAAAATTTTATTGTTTACCTCTGTGGCTTCATAGAATTCTCAAAAGCATTAAATTCCCAAGGGCGGTTGGTTGGGCTGTTTTCTCTGGGAACCAGCACATTTCTGAGGCCATTGCATCAGAGGAACAACTCAGTTCATTCACAGAAGTGAGCTCCACCAGAAGCAGAGCTTTTTCTCATTGACTGCGTGCTTTATAAACAATGTCAAGTTGGGACCCTCTATGCAGAGAACTGGTCTCCTCAGCTGTAAACGTAAAGGACTGAGAAATTAAATTTAAACTTATAAAATTAAAGGTTGGACTAGATGATCTTAGAGGTCTTTTCCAACCTGAATGATTCTACAATTACTGTAAACCATTGCTGTTATAGGAGTATCCACAATACTGGCAAAACTGAGCAATCTCAAGGATTGTTGTAAAATGGAGTGGTGAGGTAAGGGAAAAAAATCACATCAGTAATTCTAGTGTGATAATACACTAGTTGTTAGTTGCTGTCTGGAGCTAGCCTGTTTTGTACACGTCTTTCAGAGGTACTGAATGCAATACACAGTTTCTGGTTTCTCTCCTAGCTCTAGCCTGCCTGCAAGTTAGCTTCTCAACACCTGCTTGACTGAGGAGCACTCTGAAAAGAAGAGGGGAATGCACAAATTAGGTCTTCATGTCAAGCTACAGCAAAGGGATAGCTGGCAGTATCCTCTGCATTTCTAAATATGAAATTATCTTTATCCTGCCTTTTTTTTTTTTTTTTTTTGTCATTTCAGGTGTTGGCCATCATCTGCAGGCATCTAAGTATCTCTCCCAAGCTCAGTGGATTGTCCTCAGAACTCCAGACTGCAGCGCTGCAGTTCAGCATAGATTACATCGCAGTCTGGGGCTTCTCTGTGCTGCTGAAGGAAACTTTGAACAGGCTTTATATCACCTGGCAAATGACGTGAGCCAATTAAAATACAGCAACACTTCAATTTTCCTTCCTTCTCTAGCTTTTCCAGATCCTATAGAAAACCTCAGCAGACAGTTTTTTGGGACTGATCTTAAGTACCATAAGAGTACATGTTAACAACACTTGACCTGTGTAGTCTAAGACACCTTTGTATCCATGCGTTAGCTAAAGTTGTTTTACCACTTACCATTATTCTCTTGAGTGATACATAACTTGGCTTTACTAGGTCTGCTTATAAATTTATCTATTGGTTTTGTTATGGTCCTGAGATGAACAGGCGTTCCTACCATAAATTGGTATAGTTGCCTTTTATTCAACAGATAGGTTTCTTTATATTTTGGCTGTCATTTTCCTTAATACTTTTTTGTTAGGTGACAATGCTCCATCATCCATTATTTAATGAATGTTTTACTTAACTATTTAAATGTCTGGTTCAATAACATGTTCCCCAATTCAATCTTTTTAGCCATAAGAGCAGTTTGTAAAATTTGAAGTCATTATTTCCAGCAGTGTTCGTTGGGATGCTTTGCCTGTTATTTAATCCCCCAAAAGGCAGATGGTCTCCATGACTTCCTATTTATGTCCCATATAGCCTAAATTTATCCAGTGCAGAGTGATGTATACCCACTACTGTTGAATTTGATAGTAGCTTTTTACAACAGCTTTGTGTGGGTGTAAACGTTGACATAAGGTGGAGGAGAATTAGACACTTTCCATCCTAACAAATGTCTTTGTTTAGTTTGTAAACCTAGAGATTCCCTGCTATGCCACTGTATTTTTAGGTTCCCTGAATCTGGTGCCTGAAAGGAGTAAAGTTATAGGGTTTTTTTACTATTAGTGAGTCGCTGGCCTACATTAGAGCAGCCCAAGACCTGCTCAAATTCTGGCTGCGTGTCTGAGATCTGCTGAGAGTCACACGCCAGCTCAGAATAGCTGGAATGTACTACTGCAATGTACCACTGCCTTCCCACTTCCCTCCCCTCACTTTGGCTGGGGCTTCAGGGGAGAAACAGCCTCCTGGCGCATGACTGGAGAGCTGAAAAGCAGCAGCAAGTTGTTCGTTTGAAGAGGAGAGACATGAGTTGCACAGTAAGAGGTGTGGGAAACCTGTTCCACTCTTCAGCAGGGTAGCACACCATGATAAGGAATCGTCTGCCCCAGCTAGCAGGGATTTGGGGGTGTTGCATTCCTTTGTATAAAACACAAAATACAGGTTTTGTAGTAACATAGTTTATAGTTATAATTAGGTGTAACTAATGTTATAGTTACACAGAAAGACAGAATGCTTGCAGTATTACTAATCTGTAGTGAAAAATTTCCCAGGGTAGATATGAATGCTAAATTTCTGCATAATTATTTTTTAAATATTGTTTTCAGATTTACCTTGCTAGTTCTACATTTGGGCTAAAATCTATTGAGACCTCTGGAGGGTGTTTCCACATGGCTAATGTTTTCTTTCGCCAAAACAAAATGGACATAGCAGACTCACTGTATGCTGAGGTTAGTAAAACCAGTACTCATCCTGTATCTGTTTCTCTTTTTTTTTTTTTCTTCTGTGCACTTTTCAATGTTTTCCTCTTTCTGACTGCCTTTAATATGATGGTCACTATATCAGCATTTTAGCATCAATCTCAGAAACTGTTTTCATACCTATATATTTCCCTGAGTTAAACCAGAATAGATAAATCCTACGTGTGCTAAATGTATGTATATACATACATACATATATATATATATATATATATATATATATATATATATATATATATATAAAGTTGCAGTCTTCAGTTTTGGCAGCCAAACCTTGTTAAAAATAGCTTTACTACCAAAAGCTCCCCACAAAAGGTTAAAGACATACCCAGATGTCTTGGAGATGGTGGCCAGAGTTTCCATAGTGAGGGAAGGGCGGAAGGGCAGCAATGGAATGTGAACTAGCAATGTAAAATTTAAGCAGAGTACCAGTGAAAAGTCGCAGTGATAAAAGCTTGTCAGCATGCAAAGCAAAGGAAGGAACAAGAAGAAATTCTTCACTATGAAGGTGGTGAGGCACTGGCACAGGCTGCCCAGAGAAGCTTTGAATGCCCCTTGCTTGGAGGTGTTCAAGGCCAGGTTGGATGGGGCTTTGACCAACCTGATCTGGTGGGAGATGTCCCTGCCCGTGGCAGGGGGTGGAACTAGATGTTTTTTAAGGTCCCTTCCAACCCAAACCATTCTGTGATTCTGTGATTCTATGATTCTGTGAACAGTTGTCTAACCAACGTAATAACTGAAAAGAAAAAAAAAATCTTTAATTTGTTTAGCCTGATTTTCTGTGGTAAATGAGGCTGTGTCAGATAATGCAATCTGCCTCCACTCCCCTTACAAACATCCACCAAATTTGCTTTTGGTTAACAATTTAGTTAGATTTATTCGAGTCTGATGAAAATTAAAAGATAGAGCAATGAAATTCCAGCTTGTGCTCCCACTGGGAGAAGAGCCATCAGATCTCCGTGTGAAAGAGCCAGCTCGGCAGCAGCCGGCCCACTAACCAGCAAGCACTTGGGTTATTGTGGCAGGGGCATGCATTGCAGGACACATTGTTTATAGAATAATTAGTTGCTAAATGCCATGTGTTCATACAAGTGAAATAATTCATTTACTTCCTGGTAGGTAACTGACATCTGGCATGCCTTTCTTACGAAGTCAGTTCAAACACAGGAGCAAATTCACAAGTCAAGAGCAGAAAAGTCTCCATTCACTGAGGACAAAGAAATCAGTGAAGACAGTATGAGTAAGCACCATTGCGCAAAAATGTTTCTGAGACAGGATTTAAAAAAAAATCCATATAGCTTAGTGTTCATATTTACTGTGTTGGGTTTTGCACTGCATTACTTTAGACCAAATTTAATCAGAATCATGGGTATTTATGCTTAGTGGATAGTGCTGGATGAAACAAATGAGACCACTTTAGAAATGAGGGTGTTCAAGTGAAAACACAGCGTTCGCCTTTTGGTTTACCTGCTCCTTTTCACAGCACTCCTGGCAGTGACTTCAACAATACAAGATTTTGTCTTTCAGGATTTTATTCCTCTTGAGCATTCTTGTTTCTTGACAGCTCCTTTCTGTCCATTTAATTATGTGAAAGTGATATTTCATCTCACTTATGTAGGTTTCCATCTGAAGCAGTGGGACACAGTGGAATAGCATATGCTGATAATTGGATATATTAATCTGGAGAATACTCTCAGAAGAATAGCTGGGGAATCTCCCACTTGGACGTAGGGGAAGTTGCATGAAGCATTGAGAAATACGCTAGATTGTATGGTACTACTCTACACTCCACTGAAGTGAAATGACTAGGAAAAGACTAAGCTCTGTTCCTTGTCTTCTTTTAACCGCCTATGCTCCTAAGAATATTGTCAGAGAAGAAAAATGTTTCTGCAAATCTCCATGCCTGGCATTCTCTCAAGCAGTAGTTGCTGCAATAGGAACCACACAAGGCAGGGCTACATGATTCCATCTTTGGTTATGACAAGAGTATGAAAGTTGCTCTTTTCATACAGCTGTTTTGACTTCACATCCTTACTAAAGGCTAATCAACACAATTACTGACTGGATGAAAAGGTATCTGTTAATGGGTATGGAATTTGCATGGAGCTGGGATACCACATTGATGCTTGTAGTAGAACAGCTTTGATGTCTAGAAGAGATAATTAGTTAGTTTTGAATATATTATCTTGTATACATACATCCAACAAGTTTATTTCATTCTTGATGCAGCTGAAGCCCAGCAAGCAGAAGCAACTCAAGTACTGAATGCAGTACTAGACATCAGAGAACAGGCACTGAAGCAACAACCTGGCGAAACCGCAAGAGTTTTACATGCTCTTGCAATGCTTTATTATCTGGTTATGGATTTATCAAAGGTGAGTTTCACGAGGTGAAAGGGTGCAGGAGGGTTCCCTACCTCTGCTTCAGTGTTGGCCCCATCCCACAAAAGGAGGAACAAGCCAGTCCTGGCACCTGTCCTGTGTGCAAAACTGCCTTGGAGCACTGGATAACCTAAGGCAAATATGCCTTGGCAGCTCTGCATGAAGCCAGCCCATGATTTGCACCCTGTCAAAGTTAAAAAAAAAACACTGGATCTGTTTTGATCTCTGCCACACCATCCACGATGGATCCAGTAGTTACTCATGTTTTCTAGGTTTGTCCTTTATCTGGGATGTCCTGGCAGTGTACCTGCCTGTCACAAGCCACATTTAGACATCAGTTTGGATGTTAAACAGCAAAAAAAAACATAGGTCTTGCATGTGTCCCTACTTGAGCAAGATTCCCTGCATCTACCATGATGTTTATGTAGGTTCACACTATCAGACCTTGTAATTCACTTTTGAATTTGCGCTGCTTTATTTAAGAGATTGTGGCTACAAATTTCAGGTGTAACCAGTGTCCAGTTCTCTGCATTCAGAATAATGGATTTGGAGAAAGTGCTGAACACTAATCACCTAGAAATTGGGCCTTTTTGTTTGGGATAAGCAGTCAGAAACTCATGTTTCTTCTGCCTATGATTTGAAGGGTGAAAATACAGATTATTAATGGTCTCTTCGTTTTACTAGAGAAAGCCATAGGATTTGGAAGACACAAAGAAACAAATTCAAATTAGAAAAAAGGCAAAGCTTTGTAATTGTGGGAATGTCTAGTCACTGGATGAACTGCTGAGGGAAGTGAGGGATTTAGTTCAAACTGAGTCAATACAGCTGTTTCTGCTTGAAATAGCTTTGAGAATGTTCAGATGAACTGCTGTATCAGATGGGAGGTAATGATCTCCAGCAGGAGGAGCTGGGGTTAGTAATCTCTTCTGTCTGCACCACTGGATCCTAAATAAATAAATAAAATAAATAAAATAAATCTGTTGGCAGCTTTACTCTCTCCTCTAAAGCAGCTTGTACAGGTCACCCTCTGAAACAGGCAGCTGAGTGACTGGAGCCTGGATCTGATCCAGTGCAGCTATTCCAATGAGCCTCTGCAGGTATTTTAAGTGCTCCTTGAGAAAAGCCAAATTCCTGACAATTACATTGTCTTTTTTGTTTCATTCCAGGCTTATGAAATGGGGACAAAAGCCTTTGACCTGCTGAAACAACTGCCCCAACAAGAATCTCTAGAAGCCATTGGCCGTTTGTTAAAGTTGATTAACTCCAAGCCTTTTTACACAAAATAAGGAGCTCTTTCTACCAGGGCCAGGTCCTTGGCTACAGATCCTAGTTATCTAACTATGTTGAAAACAATGAAAATACATTACAAGGCATAGGTCCTGTCTGCTATTGTCATCTTTCTAGATGTGTCCTTTTCCATCTCCAGGTGTTTGAAAGTTCAGCTTTGTGGTATTAGTTTATTTTCACATGCTGGTCAACCTCTGTAGACTGTTATGGAATAACAGCATGAGGGTGGGAAACAAAAGCACAACCATCACAAAATGCATGAATTGTTACCTACTTGCTTATGTAAATAAGAACAGCCTTTTGCATCCTCATGTTGTCTGTTCATTGTCTGTTCATGTTGTCTGTGATTCAGAAGCTAAAACCAGCTGACATATACTTGTTACTGTTTTCCTCAATTTTCTTTTCACTTTCATGAGTGAGATACCATGGAGAGATATGGGAGGAAACCAGGGAAGGTCTTCGCTACATTCCTAACTTGGGTGGTTGACACCTGCTCCCCCGAACATGGCTGGGCTTGCTCAGGTGTTTCACCGTTCTGTAACACCCCTCAGTCTCCAACCACAGTCTCACTTTTTGCAGCACTTCAAAGGAGTCTCATAGGTAGCTCTGGACACTGAGGGACTCATTTGTTCCACGCGTGGGAGAACTTGCATCCAGGAGGACCCATGAGAACAGCATCAAGAGCTGTAAGCATGCTTGTCAATGGACTTGAGGCAAAAGATTAAAAAGTTAGCTAGCCTTTTAGCCAAGCAGAGCTTGCAGCCCAAAGAAGTGGCTTCTTCATGTCCAAGAGCTTGCCAGCACATAGGCATCCCATTCTCTCTGGTGCCAGCCCCGAGAGGACAAAATCCACTGAGTTGCTGTGTGCTGCTCCCCATAGGCTCCCATCAAACTGGCTGCCAAGCTCTCATGGGCTTCCTTGCAGAGCAGAGAAAGAAGAACAGCAGGGCACAGAGTATGTGTGACCCTTGGTGTATGAAGGCCAAGATACATTAGAGAAGGGCTAGAGGAGCCCCGCGAGAGCCAGCCCTGTACCTGGAGGCAGCTGCACAGTGAGCTTGGTTCAGACCCTGAAGCATGTGACAGCTGGGAAAGAGGTTAAGGGAAACTTGCCCTGCTGCTGAGGTCTGGATTCAGCTGAGCGTTAAGCCCACGATTAATTCTCATTTACTTCAGGAGGATTTATGAATGCATTTAATTGCCTTGCTGAATTGGGATGGAGTCAAGTACGCTTTTAAATGCTTCGTCGAGCTGGGACCTGAACAATTAGAAAGGACTGATATTCCTGGTAAAGGGAAAGCCATTCACTCCAGTTCAACTGATTTTAATTACAGAGGGTGGGATAGCTCTGAGCAGTGCACACAAGGCAACCCATAGCAGACAGACTTGGGGGCAGGTGGGACACCTCCAAATACTGCTACGGGAGATGCTGGTGGACACATCCACCCTCATATCTCTGTTCCAGCTGACCAGGGCAGCTCTCACTGAAACTGGGCCGAGCACACGGGGGACTCAAGGGGGCGTGCCAGCAGCCAGGATGCTCAGCGCCTGCTGGCACTGTGCCTCAGGACATGGAGGATTTGGATCACTGTGGCTGGGGATTTGGAGGCAGTAATCCCCCCAGGGCATGCCACAGCCAGGCTGTCTCTGCGTGACGTGTCAGGCTTGTGTCCCCTCCATGGTGGTGCCACACAGCACAGTATCACTGTTCCCGGCTATTTAAAGCAGTGTGAAAATTAATTTTTCATAGGTTTGAGGGCCGGGCATCTCCAGGAGCAGGGCCTACACACTGATGAGCAAGGGCTGGAAAAGGAAACCCTAGCAATGGTAATGAGAGGAGCCCTGGGCAGATGACCTTATCCTCAACCCAGTGTTCCACTGTGTGTCTTGCTGGAATTTGCACAAGGAGCATTTTTGGGAGATTTGGAAGATTTTTTACAGGAGCTATTTCCTCTGACCCTCAGGAACAGCCTTTTCCTCTGTATACACTTCAGGGGAAAGAGACATTTCAATAAATAATAGAAAACTGAAGTGATCAACATCAGCATTTCTTTGCCTGGAAGTGTTCGGGCTTGTAGTGCTTGGCACCTTGTTAAAGGGAAAAATTCCCCCAGGAACCAGCGCCATTCCTCCCTGTCTTAGGTGCTCGCAGCAGAGCCGCAGGAACGTGCTGTCCCGACGCAGATCCCAGCCCCAGAAGCTCCCAGAGCAGCCGACTGGGCCAGGGGCAGCTGTGGGGTCCAGCGACAGCCCTCAGGGGATGGATCGTGTCAGGTGCCCACCCGCAGAGCTGCAGATGGGGGCAGAGGTGGCACCTCCACAGCACAAAGTGCAGCTCCGGGGGTTCCAGATGGGGCTTGGGGCAGTTAAATCCCAGGGATGGCCCTGGTAAGGCTCCTCCATGGGCCCATGCGGCGGCTTGGCGATGTCTGAAGGCAGCTCAGCAGTACCAGGAAGTGGCAACAACACACCCAGGAGCATGGCACTGCTCGGCACAGACCTTTTGTAACCAAGAACATTGGTTTCCTTTGAGGGAAAGTTTTGTGCGTGCTGGAGGAGCCCTGCTAATCTGCACCTGTGCTGAGGCAATCCCATTAAGGAGCTCATTGGCAGGAGCTCTTGCTTGGCAGCTGGCAGGGCCCAAAACAGAGCTCCTGGGCTGAAGGCAGCCTGGGCCTGACTGTAGGTAGGCAGCACACGATGCCTGTGAGCAACCAGGCTCTGCTGGCTTGCGTCAGCCAAAACCACAGCCCCACAGCCCAGCTGGGGTCTTCTGCAGTTCCCAAAAGCTGCCCGGCTGTCCCTGTGCTGTTCACTTTTTGCCAAGTGGTAAAAGTGGAATTCAGCCCATCGCACACCCTGCCTTGCCCCGTGAGGCCTTGGCTGCACAGACTGCTCCAGTCCGGAACGAATTGGTCTGGGAGCAGGACAGGCACAGCCACTGCCTATCCCAGTGAACCTGAAACTACAAAAGGTGCTGTAAGCAACACTCCCAGAACAAGGCCTGCATCCATCAGCTGTGCCCATCTCCAAACCAGTGCAGACACCAAATTTCCCCATCCTGCCTTCCCGCTGGCTCCAGCAGTGTGACTTCCCCCTTTCCAGCCCCACCACAAGGTGCTGCAGGGAGGAAAAATGGAGTTGGGGCACAGCCAGCCCAGATCTGGGCACTGGTGAACACAGCCAGAAACCCTTATCTTGGGCCACAGCTGGGATGGTAATAGCACCGTTCTGGGGAGTGCTATGGGGGTTGCACTGCTCCCCATCAACTGCTACCCCTGGAGCAGGGGGTAGCACAGAAAAATGCTCTGTGACCACAAACACATGTCCAAAGATGACCAAGAGCCACAGGGAAAGGCCCAGGTAAGGGTTTGATCCACTGCCCATAAGTCACCAGCAAAAAAAAAAAAGCACAACACACAGGAGGTTGGGTCGCTCCATACATTCTCATTTATTGTTAGCACACCACACGCCTTTCTCTTGGCACTTATTTTTATGCATCTGTTGGGGGAAAAAAAAAGAAAGAAGTGCACAGTTTCTGGTATGCTGCACAGCTGTGTGATGAGTTCTGTCAGATGTTTTTTTTTTTACTTCCTTTTGTTTACTTTCAGGTGTGGTTATTATAGTCACTTCCAAAACAGACAAATAAATAAAAAAACACTATTAAATAACTGCCTGTGCCAGTAGCTCCTACAACAGTTGCACTCAGGGGAGAAGGGCTGCTTTTTGTGTTTTTCTTTTTTTTTGTTGTTTTTGTGTTTTTGTTTTTTTTAAGTTTTGTTTTAAAAGAAGGGTATTTCTTATTTTTAATATACTAAAGACTAAAATTCAGTGCAATAGATACAACTACAGTGCAGGTAATTAACTATACAAAAGTCATCCTAACCATGTACAAGCTTTCCTTACAGTTGCTATAGAAACTATACCTTTTATCTGTACCTTTTGTATACATTATACAATGTGAATATACTCCAAGAATATTTACAGTACTTTTTGCTTGTCAATCAGAAACACTATAACTTAATGTCTGCTATTAACACCATTGAACAAAAATATATATAATATAAATATCTTCCAGTCTATACACAGAGCAGGAAATGTTTGTATCCATGTGATGAATTTCGGTGAGTCCGGGACTTGATGTGGTAGTGCTGGGCAGGTTTGCTGGATGTAGTGTGGGACCGCCGGCCGCTCCTGTGAACACAGGGCTTCAACTTGGCAGGGATGCCATCGTGCTAGGGAAGGCCAGGGCTACTGGTTTGCTCTGCCGCATTCTCCCCTCTCCCATCTGCCGACGCTTCGTGTCACAGTTGACCAATCAGGCAAATATTGCCAAGATTAAATTAAGAGACCCCTCTCCCCTCCCATCTCAGCCCACCTGAGCACACAGCCAGCAAGAGAACAGCTGAAATCCAGGCAAGGAAGTATGCACAGCCAGAAACAGAGCCCTCTGCTTGGAAAGTTGAGGAGCTGCTGCTGGAGACTGCAAAGGGAGATGGTGCTCTGCAACCTGCTACAGTACTAGTGACCTTTCCAACCTCCTCATTGGGAAACACTCAAGCCCGGCACCCACAGAGGAGCAGGACTGCACCCGCAGACCTCTCCATCCTCAGTGCTGCCCCAAGGCATTCCCGGAGGGCAGGGAATCCCCATCCACGAACCCACAGGGGGTTGAAATCTTACTGTTTTAAAAAATTATTTTTTAAAAAATAAATTTGTTATTTTAGACTTAGTCAAATTACATGTTTTTTCTATGATTAGAATGTTAAAAAGTTTCCAGCTTTAAAAACCTTCTACTTTGTGATTTCTCATTAAATAACCTATCACTTCATTAAAAAGGGAGCCACCCTCCTGCTCATGGAGGCTGGAGGACGCTGCTTGGTTGGTTTTAAAATATTAGTCATTGCTTCTGCATCTATCAGCTTTGAAATCCTGGACATGAAACCAGCTAAAATTGTTCCTAGCAAAAATATGTCAGTCTGTCACTGATGAACCAGGCGGCCAGTGGGGGAGTCTGGAGAAGGAGCGTATGCAGAAGAGCCAGACCCCCCGCTCCCTCCTTCCTGGTTTCTGTACAAGCATTAAAAACACTCAGGAGAGAAGTTGGGAGGCTCGGAGGAGACGGGATGTGCCACGGGCTGGTTAGACCTGGGAATCGGCACCCAAGCTGTGAAACTCATCCGGGGTCTTGTCGCTCTGGCTTGCGCCTCCCTGACGGAAGCCAGAGGCTATCTCATCGAAGGTCCGGCCTTTTGTCTCTGGCACCTTGAAGTAGGTGAAGATGAAGAAGAGGACTAGCAGCACTGTGAAGATGATGAAGACATAGGAGCCGCAGAGTTGCTGAAAAGGGGAGACACCAAAGTGGTGAGTGTACAAACGGAGCCAAAGACCAGAGGCTCTGCAGGAGCTGCCAGAGCACAGCTGCTCACCAGTTCCAAGTGCAAAGCAGTGCACCACAGCCTGTGCCCGACCCCCCCAGCCAAGGGGCTTCTCAGCTAGTGACTGTCCTGCCCCTACCTGCTGCTTCAAAAATAAATCCAGCATGCTCTAGGATATGTCTAGCTCCCCAAGTCCTGTCCCCAAGCCTCTTCCCAAGGTGCATTTCCCAAGCCAAGCTCAAAGCAAACCCAACTCCTGTTCTCAATACAGGTTTTAGGACTCAAAATCTCTTCTAATCACATAATCCAGCTGGCGCAATGTAAGGCTGCCTGCACACCCCCCCAGACCCACTCCCCCCAGAGAGCAGAAGGAGATGATTACCGCGATGTACTGGAATCCCATGCCCACAATGAAGTTCGAGGTCCAATTAGACAGCCCAGCAACAGCAAAGGCAGCAGGGCGAGGGCCTTGGCTGAACAGTTCTGCCACGATAAACCAGGGGATGGGGCCTGGACCAATCTCAAAGAAGGCCACAAACCCAAAGATGGCAACGATGCTGAGGTAGGACATCCAGGGCATTTGGTCCTAGTCCAAGAGGGTGAGAGAAAAGGTTAGTGAGTGCCCTTCAGTGGGGATGGACAAAGCATCTGGCCAGCACAAACAAGACTGCAGGCAAGCCTGATGCTGGCAGAAGCCGTGAGGTTTCTCTAGATTGGAGACAGGGTTTCCTGGGACCCCACGAGCAATCTGGGCAGAGGGGACCACTCTGCAGTCACCCCTGGGAGGAGGATGTCCTGCTCCCCCACCATACCTCCCAACAAGCTACCAAGTGAGGAGCAGCATGCAGTGCCCCCTCCCAGCCCACCCACCTGGAGGTGCCCTTCAGCCCCCATCACTCACCAGCAGCGTCAGAGCAATGGTCATGAGCACTGCACACCCTGCCATCCCCGCCAGGCCGATGAGGTGAAGGGTCCTACGTCCAGCTCGCTCCACCACGAAGAGCTGTCAGATGGGGGAGATGTGTTTGTCAGCACAATCCCTGCCCAGGGAGAAGCACTCCTATTTCCCCTGCACCCACCTTCCCTGGGGAGCATGTTACATGCTTGCCCCTGAGCCCACCAGCCCAACCCTGCATTAACACAGTGGTTGCTGGTGGGACAGCCACAGCAGGCTAAAACTCACCGAAACTACTGTAAAAGCTGTGTTCACCACCCCAGAGCCAATGGTGGCATAGACAGGCTGCTCCACACCTGACTTCTCAAAGATGCTGGTGGAGTAGTAGAAAACCTACAAACAGAAGGGAAGCGCCATGAGGAAAGGGGTCAGGTCTCAGCTTGGGGCTGGTACTGATCCACAGGCAATGGAGACATGAAGCCAACACAGACCAAGCTTTTGGGCCCAGGTGGAACAAGTTACATGTGGTACTTGACCTGCCAGCCCTGCCCTAAACTCACCGCATTGATCCCCGAGAGCTGCTGGGACAGCTGCAGCACAATTGCAATGAGGATGGGCTGGCGATACATGGGGGAACGGAAGAGCTCCATTATGGTGACCTTCTTCTCTCTCATCATTTGCCGGCTCTCCTCCTTCATCTCCTGGAGGTCGCTGCTGACATCTGTTGTGCCCCGGAGCTTCTTGAGGACTGAGGGGAGGCAGGGAGGCTGGGTCAGGAGTGGCTGAGAGCCCCACGCATAGCAGGATGAATCTGGGGACATGGGTCACTCACCACTCTTGGCTTTGTTTTCTTCATTGCGGTTGATCAGCAAAAAGCGAGGGCTCTCGGGGGCAAAGGGCAGGATGGCACACTGCAGCAGTGCAGGGACAAAGATGAACCCCAGGAGCAGTGGCCAGAGTGAGTCGTTTCCCATGATCAAGTCCAAACCAAACACCTGAGGACAAGAGAGGTTGAGTCATGTGAGTGCTACAGAGCCTCCCCTTCTCCTTTAACCCAGCTTGATGCAAGCTGGATCCAGCGCTCCCCTTCTTGGGGCACTTGAGGATGCCCAAGCCTCACAGCGCACTTATCAGAGGGGCAGAGCCCCATGCTGCATCCAGGTGGCCCACAGACATTGTGTCCCAATGCTGCCTATCCAAACCCTAGATCTCACAGCACCCTTATGCCCGCTGAGCCCTAGCCCTGTCCCTGGCTCCTTCTGAGTGGAAGTGCAGAGCCACAGCACAAGCAATGCTCCTGGACCACTGTATTCCAAGGCCCAGAGCAGCTTCAGCAACATGGAATAAACCCTGGCTGACTGTGCAGAAACAGCAGTGTGGCCCAGCATGGATAGACAGACCACCTGGACAGCACTTACTTGTGCAATGAGAATGCCCAAGACGATGCCAAGCTGGTGGAAGGTCCCCAGTGCACCCCGCAGTGCCGTCGGTGACACCTCACCCACATACATGGGCACGAAGCCGGTGGTGAGGCCGGAGTACAGGCCAATGATGAAGCGGCCGAGAATGAGCATCTCAAAGGAGAAAGCCATCTTGGAGAAGCCCATGAGGACAGCGGCCAGGAAGGCGAGCACGTTAGACATCAGCATGGAGTTGCGCCTGAGGAGGCAAGGAAGGAGGGCAGTGAGGACCACGGGTGTCAGGCCAAAGGGGGTATCAGTAGGCACTGTTTAACTGCATGAAACCAAATGCCAACTCTTTGCCTGAGGGAGGTGTCCAAAGCCATTTCCCATGCAGAAAAGCATCCAAGGCTGAAGCATAAGCACCACACAGGGCTCAGTCTGCTTCCACATTCTGTGAGGCAGTGCAAGCACATCACTGCACACAGCTCAGAAACAGAGGTGCTAGCAAGGAGGAGACCAATGCCCCCCTGTGACAGCAAGACAGTTAAACAGATGCTGCCCTAAAGACCAGAATACAACACGGCTTTGACACAAGCTGATCTGAATCAGCGGGCTCTGAAAAGGCCAACAGGGAAGCGATTATGGGACAGTATTATGAGACAGACTATACAAATTTGGTTCACACGAAGGGCTCAGCTCCACAGCAGGCCAAGCCTTGGAGAAGGCAGGGAAAGGAAGATGTGCCAGCTCCCAGCACGAGCAGTAACAAGCTACTGAGGATGGAAGAATGGTCTCATGGGCAAGGCACGAACCAGAGCCAGTCCCGCCTCCACCAGTTCCCACTGCCAGAGGAAGTGGTAGAGCTCTCAGAGGAGAAAACTGCCGTGACTAAAGCAAGGCTGCAGCTCTGTCCATGCAGCACAGAGGGTGGGTGTGGGTTTGAGAGGACAGGGGATGAGGCAGCAGGGCCCTGGGAGGGAGGGAGGGAGGGAGGGAGGGGTCAGCACAGGTCCCACACACTCGGTGCTCACCGGCCAAAGCGGTTGACAAAGAGTCCCACAGAAAAGGATCCAATCATGCCTCCGACAGAGAAGATGGCAACAGAGAGGGACCACAGCGTGGTGAGGGTGCCAGGGCTGATGGGCTCATCATATCGGTATAACCAGGTGCGGTTGTAAAAGTCTTCAATCACCTGCAAGGGGGAAGAAATGAAACCACAGGGTAAGACTTTCTCTCATTCATGAGAAGAGGTTCGCCTACATCTGCACAGAGCTAGGCACTTCAGTGATAGCACCCTGTCCTAGTCACACAGGCACCTATAATGCTCCCCGTTTCAAGAAGACCAGCCTGTGGCTCTGCTCATGGCCCTGTTGGCGTCCCCACCGTGACGCTGGGTGCCACAACACAGTCCTCAGCAGACCTCGTCCCCAGCACCACTGCCACAAGCCATGCTGGCACAGGAAGGCTGCGGCACACCCCAACACAGGTTTGCCTGGATCCAGGCTCATCACAGGACCAGCCCTTCTCCCTCGTGCTGCAGGGCAGGGTTCACCCGGCCTGGGGTGTGAAGGTAGGCCCAGGCCTGCTTTGGAAGTGGTATGAACACCAAGCTCACCTGCGGCCTCCAGCCCCAGCCACCCGGCATCAGCCCCAGCAGAACATGGTGACGGCAGCCACACACTGCTGCTCACACAGTCTGGACCAAACACAGCACCCCAGGCCAATGGCTGACATTCCTCTTCCCAGTTTTGGTGGGGAATGAGGCTCCTCGCCTCATCACAGCCCTAATTCCTCTCTGCAGGCCACCGTGATCCCACCATGACTTTGGTGCGGCCACTGCAGTCCAAGCAACTCAAGGCCAGGATGGGCTGGCAGCAGAGCACCTCCAGCACTGAGACCCAGGCTGGCACAAGAGCAGAGCCAAGCACCCTTCAAAGCAGAGGGGGACTCCCCCTGCTATTAACCACACACCCATCTGCTAAGGCTGGGCATGTCCTCCTCCACTCCTGCTGCTTAAGATTTCATCTGCATCACAGGTGCCACAAATTCCTCTGCCTCAGCCCAGCCACCCACAGCCTGCAGGCAGCTCCCCATCACCCCTGCCTTGGCCCACAAGCCTCAGTCACAAGGCTTGGCCCATCTCTTCCCCGTCACAAGACAATGTGTCACTGAACAAGCCCTGGTTTGCAGGCACGCTCCCATTAAACCCAGTACTCGTTGCTTTCCACTAGATGGGAGCCACCCAGCTGCAGGCTGGCAGCAAGCTGATAGCAGGGCTCAGATCTGGGAGGAAACCCAAAGGGATGCACAGGGAAAATGCAGCCAGACAGGTTCTGGGCTTGCCCTGCTACGCTCAGCACTGCCAAAAAGCCTCTGAAGCGGCTGCTCTGCTGCAGGAAGGTCGGGCTCCTCCTTGGCCACCACCACAGGGCCCAGGGAGCAGTGGCAAGGGGCTGAGCAGGCTGCAGGAGGCAGCTCTGGTCTCCATCCCAAGAGGAGAAGCTACACATGGGGAGGAGGAAGATGGAGATAAAAGCAACATTGTCTGTGCAGCTGGAGGTGGATGAGTTCAGTTTTCATCCCCCTGCACAGCTCCTTGTGCTTGTTTCTAGTGTATTTCTGCAATACTTGTGCCAGAGCACAGCTTGAGTCCTCCTAAACAAAGACCCCAGTTTAAAAAACAACCCCCTTTTCCCTACTGATGTGTTGCTAGGGCTTTAATTTAGTAGTAGCTGCTGACAGCCAAGACAGGTGCACATTTTTAATTACTTTCTTAGCAGAATAACATTTTTTTTTAATATATATTCTTAAAGAAACACCAGTCAACTGGCAAAGAGCTTCAATCAAGTTACCTAAGGGCCATGGACAGCCCCTTCACAGAATAAGGCTCACCCATGCCCAAAAGAAATACACATGGGTCTCAGCAATGCACTTACACCGTCCCTTCTAAGAGAGGAGCAACCCTGTCTGCAAGGAGGAAAGACTTCATGCAAGCAAGAGAAGCTGCTCTTAGACAAAATCATGGATCCTGAAGCTTCAAATGTCTGCACACACACTCAGCTCCCAAATGGGAAGCAAGCCTTCATTCCTGCAAGCAGCGTTACGAGCCTCAGAAAGCATCTGCACAATCAGTCTTAGTTTAGTTTTTCCATCACTTTAACTATGAATGAGAACCCGTGACAGAGAAAGCACAAGAAATACAATCTGTACTATGTACCTCACTGTAGATTTCAATAATGGTGGTGGGATTTTTCTTCTTTTTAAATTGTTCCTTTCACGAACCCCCCAAATTAAAGGATTTCACAAGGCTTAAGTAATTTCATTTATCTGCCTCCAGGTCACCCGGTCCTGCTTTGCCTAGATGTTTTGATGCTTATGTGTCCTGTCCTCACCCCCTCCCTCTTTTCCTAAAGTCACCAAAACAAGCAATTGTAATTATTTCGAGCATACAGGATTGCCTGTCAGAAAAGCCCACCACCTTAAACACCCCATGCCAAGGACTCAGAGATGCACACAAAGCAAGAAGCAGGCTTCAATTTTCAAGCTTTTGATTTTTCTTCCCAGATCAAGAGCCTGATACCTAAAGTCCCAATTAGGGAAACACTTGAAAATTGTGTTTGGGAGATAGATGCTGGGTTAAAGGGAAACAGTGTTTAAAGTATCAGGCTGGGCAGAGAAGGTAATAACCCCGTCTTCTCTACCAGGAATTTACTGGCTGCAGTTATTTAACAATTTATATAATGAACACACCAGCATGATGTAGGCTAAAAATAGGGGCAGCAATGGGACATGGGATGCAGCTCCACACACAAAGCACTATCAGGTTGCAGCGGATCCCCACTAGGACACGCAAGTGAAACTGTTAGCAGCAGCAGCCCTGATTCATTGTTTTATTGCCTCCTGGGAATGAGGAACAGCAGGACTGCAAGAGGCCGTTTGGAAACCATCACCTCTTTCTCCCACGGGATCTGAGTGCAGGTGCCATCGCTCCCTCGAGGAGAGTATGCACCCTGACCCCACTGGGAAGACCCCAAAATTCCCCTGGGTGAGTTGGAGCAGCTCCATCGCCCACCCTGCCAGCATGGGCAGCTGCGAGGCCCCTGGGCACAGCCACCCTCCAAAACGTGGCAGTGAGGGAGGAAGAAGGCTTCTGGCCGTGCTCTCCAGCACCGAGCCCTGAGGAGTGAAGCCTCTCCATCAGGTGGTACCTGCCAGGGGGGCTTGGCTCAGGCCAAGCAGCAAGGGAAGGTGCAGGTCCAAAATCCCCAAGAACTTCTCTGCCTCCCCTGAGGGTATAGCACACAGCCCAAACTGTGGTGCACAAGATCCCTCCCTGCCTTCCCCAGAGGCCTCCATCTTTCTCCCCTCAAGGAAAATCATCCAAGTGCCAGCTGGTGTCCCAGGGCTGGCTGAAACGCGCAGCCAGGGCCCAGCTTCCTCTGGGCTATGGGTTTGCTGCTCATCTCAGCACCATGAAGGCTCCCCCAGCTCAAAAAAAAAAAAAAAACAACAAGCAAACCCTCCTGCAAGCCCTTCTCCTTGTGCAAAAATGATCTATGAAGAATCCCACTGTGACCTGATTGCCATACAGGGATGAAAAACCCTTGTGAGCTTAAAGCGTGAAGGGTGGAAAGAAAGAAGAGCTATGCTTCCCAAAGGCTCTCTGTCCCTCCTGCCTTCCCCTCCCTCATCCCCATTTAATTTGGGCTGAGTATTTCCACCAGCCCTCACACAGTTTCAGGCCATCTCCTCCCCACATCATGTCTACAGACGCCCCACAAGGAACAAGCAGCTGTTTCAGCAGCGCCGAGCAGGGAGAACTATATTAAGAGGACCACAAAACCGGCGTTCAGCCCTCAGTGCAAGAAAGGAGGCTTTCTTAGCTTTTTTTTCCTGTGTGTGTGTAAGGCAGCTGGCTGCAGGGTGCTGGTGTGCGCAAGCATTGCTGGATGCACACTGCCAAAGCCAAGGGCCTGATGCACCCCATCCCATGCCCTGCTTCCCACAGGGAAAGTTCAGAACTCAGATTCAGTAGGGACACAAAGCCTGCAGCTGCAAGGGTTTAATTCCCACACCCAGAACATTCTGCTGCCCACTACAGATTTCCTCCTGCCTCACTGTGCACTGCTGTCTTGTTCCCCTGGTACAGAGTGGGGCTTTCCTGTAGTAAGTAGGCACCTCAAACCACTTTCCCCATCACTTCTGCACCCCAAGCACAATGCAGCTTACAAGGAGACTTGCCCCCAAAACACAGCCCATCTCGGGGCTGAGCCCAGGGCCTTAACACTAAGAAAGCACAAGGGGAAACAGGCATCACAGTGAGCTTTGTTTGCTGTGGGTCCATATGAACCAGAGCTCCCAGGGTTTTAGGACACAGCTGGACAGCTTTCACCAGGCTCTCTAAGACACAGAGGCACCTGGAAACACACTTTGGGGAAAGATCTGTTCCTTGCCAAAAACCCATCCATGTGCCTCTCCTCACATCACACCTGGTGCCTGCCCCCAAGAAAAGACCATTAGGGCAGTTCAGATGTGGTCCCTGCCCACCTCAAGGAGACTCACATCTCCCTTTGCCATGGGTCAGCTGGACAGGCTGGAGAAAAGTCCCTGCAGCCATAAGGAAAAGAGATGTAAGGAAATGACTCATGCCCTCATCCCAGGCACTGGAGTCAGGCAGGTATAACACTGATGCAATGCAGTAATTACACAGCATCTGCTCCCCAAGGTCCCAGAGCACAGTGCGCCACATCAGGAGTGCTTCTCCACACAGAGCTCAGGGGATGGGGAAATGAGAGCAGAAACCATAAAGCCACTTCCCAGCACACTTCTGTGCCTTCCTGGCTCACTGCGCTGCATGCACTGCTCCTACTGCCTGTCTCTGGGATGGGCAGGAGGCAAACACCTCTCCCCAACCCCTGCTTTGCACCAGAGCCTCACCACTGACCAATGTAACAGCCATCAGCACAGGTGGGTCCTGCTGGTGCCTGGGGACGACATCTGGCAGGGGAAGGCCAGGGTTTTCCAGCAGAGCAGGAACAGCACAATGCCCTCAGCAGACGCTGCAGAGCTCTGACTCTTGAGTGCTTTCAGTGCTCCTGACTCTACACCCAAACACTATGGGAGCAAGAAGGCTGGGCAGGAACAGGCTTGAGCCGTGGGGCTTTGTTCACACAGGCAAAGCACTGACACCAAGTCAGCTGGAGTGGTGGCACCCTCCAAGGCCCTCCTACAACTCCCCCTTCCTGGAGAGGGGGACCAGACATTCCCCAGGAGCAGAGCAGTCCCTGTGGCTGCCAGCATTGGGGGGGGGGGACATTCAGAGCCATCCAGGCTGATGGCAGAGCCAGTGCAGAGGCAAAGATGGCACCATCCCATGAGCCTGGCTTCCACAGGCACCACAGGAGCTTGCCAGGAGGTGCAGGCCCCCAGCATCCTGCAGCATGAAGACTGCTGCAGCCTCAGTTAAGCACCCTGCTCCCCTCAGGAGGATTCAGCCCTCCATGCTGACATGTTTTGGGAAGTACTTGCATGGGGTCTTCCCTTTCACAAGTTTTTCAGTGCTTGAGGTGACACACTGGTGTTTGTGCTCCCAGGCAATGTCAGGAGATTTTGCAGCCTGTTGGCCAATCCCACCAGTAATAAGATTAACAGTAGTGGCACATTCTGCCTAAGTGTTTTTAATTATTTGGGATTGTGTACCATAGAGTTAAAACATCAAAGCCTCTCTGCAGCCCAGGACCAGCCAGTTCCTTCAAGCCAAGCAGCAGCTGGAGCCCAGTTTCTTTCAACACCTTACCCTGGCAGCTGAGTTTTGCCCAGGGCATGTAACAAGCACAAATCAGGATTTCTGAGCTAACATTTCCAGGGCTGTAAAACTTCAAAAGGCTGTGCAATTGTGAGGAACCCGAGTTTTTCAGAACTCCCAAGTACCCACCAGGTGCCTGATCATGGGAGGGTCCTGGTATCTGCTAGATGCAGTAAAATAAAGCAAATACCTACTGCTGTCCATTCCCCCTCACACACAGCTATGTCATTTCATCTTGTCTGTCCCTGCTCACCCACTTACCTGGGGATGTTTGGTCTCTGATGCCTGCATGGGATCCTCATTATAAATGCTCCTCTGGGTATTCCAACACCCTCACCCTTTATACCACCAACTAACCGTGGTCTTCAGATTCCCTTTGAAACCCCAGGAAGGATCCTGCCCCCCACCCCTTGAGACAGCTGCCACATCCCACAGCAAGTCCCCATGTCTGCCCCCTGGGTAGCCCCCCTGTTGGCCACCCCAGCAGCTGGGAGAGGGACTGCTCCCAGCCCCCTGCAGCTCTGCCCCACACGAGGCTCCTGTCTCAGAAGTGGGAGGGAGGACAGCATGCTGCAGCCTAGAAGGACAGCAGTTACCCAGGCCGGGTGAGTTATTGCTCTCCACACCCAGAGCAGGATCAGCCCTGCCTTCCATCTCCCCAGCTGTCACTGCCTGGCACCTGCTGAGTCAAGAATGAACGAGCTTGCCAGGTACCCCGCACTGTGGCAAAAGGGCGCAGGCAAGAGGCAATGCCAGATACCCTCCCTGCCACAGCCGAAACCGGCCCTCAGAGCCAATGCCGCCTCCGTCCTGCAGGGAAGAAGATGGGTGTGAAGGCTCGGCAGGCATGGCGGGGGGGGCTGGTGCACCCTGCTTCCTTTGCGGTGGAGGCCAGGTATTTCTGGCAACCCCAAACCATCGGTATTTTGCAGCCTCCTGCACATTGCCTCCACTGGGGCAATCATTATCTGCCCCTCCCTGCTAGGGCAGCCCACTGGGGTGGTTATCTAGATCTGTGAGGCCATGTGGGTGAGCACTCCCAGGCCTGCTCACATCCCAAACTCCTCCACCGCTCACCCTGCAAAGCCACACCAGAGAAAGTGCTGGAGTTCTCAGGGCATGCCTTGCGCATCAGGGCTCCAGCTCTCAGCCTCATGTGGGAGAACAACCAGCTTCTTCAGCTGCCCATCAGAGAGGTCACTGCCCGGGAGATGACTAAGGTCCCAATTAGCCTCGAAATCTTTGCTAAGGCTGAGGTTAAAAGTTACACAGATCCCACCCCAAGAGCCTCTTGAAGCACACACATGCATTCCCAGAATTCACCAGCAAAATGCTAAGCAAGAGGAAACTAATTCTCCTGGGAGCACAAGAGCTAAATAGCTCCTTAACAAATCCCATTAGAGGCAGTAAGCTGCCTAGCAGGATGTACTATTTTAGCCAGGCTCATGGTGGAGGGGCGAGGTGGTCAGTAAGTGTTTGCTTGCAAGAGCCTCTTTGAGCAACCCCCCCCCATTTTGCCACAGACAGACTGCTCAGTGCACTCTGCCATGCCTGGATCAGCACATGTGCTGTCCTGCTGCTGCTCCGCTCTCACCTTTTGTGGGGCATTGATGACACCAGTGTTGTAGCCAAACTGCAAGGAACCCAGCACTGCTCCTCCCACAGCCAGCATCAGGCGAGCTGTCATCTGCGTGAAGGAGAAAAAGGAGAGAGGTTAGGTGTGGGTCCCAGGCTCTGCCCCACTCAGGCACCCCCAGCCCGCTCAAGCCCTCCTACCCCCAAGACCAAGCTCCTTCTCATCCACCCTCATCACCCTGCCCCATCTGCCCCCGCCTCCGGGACCCCCGGTCACCTTGGGGAGCTGCTAAGTATGAGGCAGCACAAAAGCCCCAGGAACCGCTGGTACTACATACTTTATAAGTCAAGCGACTCAGATGTCTGTCCCTGCCACCCTGCTCACACCACCTCCGTCACAGAGATCGTCTATGGCCAGATTACACACCCGTGTCTTCTTCCCAGGGGAAGCATCGAAGGCTTATGCTGTGCCCTCAGCAACCCCCCTTGGCCTCCGTGGGGCAAGCCCCCCCAGCATGATGGCTCCACACACTGCTGGAGTGGGCAGACACACTGGGGGGTCCAAAACCCACTCAAGCAGCCACAGGCTGCAAATCCTGGCCCACACTGAGCCCAGCAGGCTCAGGAGGCCACGTGCCACAGACCTGCTGCAGGGAGCCCCCCAGCCAAGATGTGGGACTGGCTGTGCTGAGGGGGCCAAGCAACCCCCAAAAAGGCCTCCCTCCAGAACTCCAGAGGGAAGGGGTCTTCCTTCTGATCAAAGCCACATGCACAGCCCCAGGCCCCCTTCATAAATCCAAACCATAAACTCAGAAAACTGAAACTGCAGCACCCTTGGGGGGCCCTGTGCTCACCCAAACTGAGCCAGCACTTGGGCACCCCCCAGAGCGGACTAGCTGGGTCAGGCAAGCATGAATGGACAGAACCCAGGACAAAAGAGACATCCTGCTTTCATGGTTTCCTGACATCCACATGGGCTAAGTAACACAAAACTTTTGGGATCCCAGGATTATTTTTTTTTTGCCTCCTGACTCAGGCCAGAGGCTTTATACCACAGCAGTCCCAGACATTGGGGTCACTGCATGTGCCACATCCCCCACGCCAAGCGCTCAGAGCCAAGGTGTCGCAGCAACAGCATGCCAGAGATAGCCACATAGCCGAGCACACCGGTGATATCCCCAGCTGCCTGCCGCACCCGGCCCTGTTTGGTTTGACCACGCAGTGCATGGCACCCAGCTCCTGGGGCCACTTTCAGGGACGTTGCAGGAACCCATGCTTCAGATCTGCTCAAAGCACCTGGGTGCTCACGGCTCCTGCTGGGCTAAGTTGTGAGGCTCTGCTGCCCAGGCACCTCGTCAGACTGTGACCTTGGACTTTGGACAGAAAACAGCAGGGGAAGAGAGGTGATCCTGGGGCAGCCGAGCCCCAGCACCAAAGGCTTGGGGGTCAGCATGGTGAAGCACAGCCACACTGGGCAGCACCATCCCCGTCACCAGCGTGGAGATGGCCTGGACGGCATGGTTCAGCCACTGCTAACAAAGGTTTGTGTCAGAGCCTAATTCACAGTTACTAAGCAAAATCCCAGCATTTATCCAACGCCTCAGTGCCTTTGGCTATTTGGCAAGCACTTGCCCACCTCCCTTTTCTCCTGCTTAAGCTACAGCAACAATTGGAGACTTGTTTCTGAACAAGGTCAGGGCAGGCCAGCACTTGGACACCTCCATCAATGGCCCAATTATCCCTGGCAGGAGATTTCCCCATTGCTCAGCCCAGCCACAGTGCCCCAAGAGCAGGGATTCGATGTTCCCAGGTTCAGTTAATCAGCTTAGGGACATTCACGTGAACTTAAAGCCCCTTCTCTGGGGCTCAGCACTCGCGCACAGCTGCGATGCTTGCTGCAGCAGACAGGAGGCCTCGCTGGAGCAAGGAGCACTCTTTGCCAAATCCCAGGCACTGTTCCCTTGCTGTGGAGAGCCAAAATCTCAGCCACAGGCACCTGATTTGGCACAAGAGCCCTGCTGCACACGCCATCTCGTTTTGGGATGGGCCAGTCTGTGACGCAGCAAGTCTGCAAGGAAGGGCCCGAAACTGCATACAACAGTCTCACTTCTCCTTCCTCAGCTGCCACCAGCCTCCAACCCCGGCAACACGGCTCACGCCATCTCCCTGACCTGACCACCTACTTATTTCCCCAGCTGCACTTCTCCCATTCACATCCCAGCCCTGACAGCTGCCCCTGCAGCTCTCCTCCTGATCCTTTTCTCTGCCCGATTGCCTGAAAGGGCCTTTCTTCCCTCAGTGCAGCCCCCTCGCTTCCTGTCCCCTCTGTTTTCCTGCAGAGGGAAAACCACGTTGCAATTGTCAGATGTCAGGTCCTGGTGTCTGGTTGCGGCTGTCTTTGAAGCGAGACCCACATGCATTTCACTCGATGCATGAACAGCAGGCAGCAGTGCTGGGGCCCAGAGGTGAGGCGTGCGATGGGAGCCCAGCACAGCCCCCTGGAAGGTGAACCTCGGCCCAAGTGGAGGACAACAGCAAGAGAAACAGATGGTGAGTGGTCAGAGGGCGAGTCCCCCAAAATACAAATGATGTAGTGCAGTGGTAGCAGCCACCCAGCACGCTCAGTGTGCAAGGCTTCACCAGTACCAGACAGCTGACAAGGGTACTGCCAGCCCAGATCCAGACTAACACCCACCCAAAGACCTGCCCTGGTTTTCTGGTGCTGGATCCAGGCCCTTGGAGACCATCAGCCAAGAAGAAACAGACAGACTCCAAGACCATTTTGGCTGACCTGAATCCAGCCCAACCAGACAAATCTAGCCCTCTAAAAGGGACAGTAGCCTCTGGCTCCCAGACCCTTCAAAGGTCATTTCATGGGGCTTCCCAGGCTCCCTGCACCCCTGCAATTAAGTACTGGCAGCTCAGGCAGCACAGCTGGGCCCTGGCATGGTTTTTGGACAGAGCCCGACACTCCCAGGTGCTCCTGGCCAGAGCATGCTGCCCTTCCTGCAAAGCAGAAATCCAGAGCATGGGACGCAAGATTCCCAAGAAAAAAAAACTTATGTGAGCAGCAGCTCACATAAAAGTGTATCACTCCCTGGGGAGCTAGAGCTCCCCACAGCCACTGAGACCCCTACTGCAGGTTTTGCCACTTGTCCAGTGGTTCCCAGCATTTGTTTGTAGCTGGAAGACCAAAAGTAGGAGTATAGCTGGGGAGCATGGTGAAACCACAGACCTGGAGGCAGTGGCAGCCTGCCCAGCTACCTCCAGCCCCACTTTGCTCCTCTGGCACCGCAGAGCAACATTTCCAGAGGTCTGGTGTCAATTAGACCCACCTAAGCACAACATGGTGATGGTGACAGCTGACTAGACAACACACCAAGGGATATGTGCTGAAATACAAAGCATTCAGCAGCAGTAGCTACTGCTTGCTGGTCTTGGCTCTCCTGCCAATCTGCCTTTCTCCACTTTAACAGGGAATTAGCTGCTCTTCCCAGTGAGCATCCAACAGGACCCTGATCTGCCTCAGGAAATAAAGCCAGCCCCGTTAATTAAGTTCATTAATTAGTATTGGCCTGAACACAACAATTCCACTTCACAAGAAATTGGGGAGGTTTTGGCACTTGCTTTTGTTTAGCACGTCTAACAAACCTTGGAAAGAAAATGCCAACTTCAGAGCGAGGACCAGCCCAGGGCCACAGTTCCCAAAACTGGCCACAGGAGTTTGGACTTCAGTTTCCTGCACCTCACTGACCCCACAAGCCGGTGGCGAGGCCCCACACACCTGGCAGGTTTCCATTTTTATGGTGACACTGCTCTCCCCTGCGCTGCTGCCCAAAAGCCTTTTCACAATTAAAGCATCTCAACCCTCCCAACAAATCCCAGCACTGCAGCTTTGTGGCCCAGACCTGCAATGCAGGGTGACAGCAGGCTGAGGAAATGCTGCCAAAGTTAGTGAAAAACAAGTGGCAGGCACAGAAATACACCCCATGCTCCAAAACCCCAACCCCAAGCTCCCCCATCCAGCACGCACAGCTCAGTGTCACAGGGCTGTAATTTCTTCCAGCTCTCCGGCTATTCAGCACAAACCACACCAGCCTCAGATGGCTTTGCTCCACACAGCTACAACGCACACCACCATTAACGTATACAAAAAACAACCGTGCTTGAACACTTAGAAATGCCTTGTGTTTTTTGTTTTCCCCATCTGAAGGGTGGCAATTTCAGCCTTGTTTAGCCACACAAAGCCTTCTCACACAGGAGCATGCCGGCAAGCACCGGTTTGCACATCTAGGAATGTCTGTCATCGATCCCCACGTATTGCACATTTCAGGTGAGCAGGAAGGGGTGTGCTGTACATTGCAGGTGAGTCACGCATTGCAACACGCCTGTTTGCCCAGCTAGCTTTTATGAAAGGGAGCAGCGACGGCTGAGGATAGGGATGAGGTGCTCTGGCCAGTCCTCAGCATGAACTTTGCTCCAGGAAGATTACAGGCAGTACTGGCTCTTCACAAGGGGCTTTTTCCAGCACAAGCTTGGGATTTTACTATCAAAAAAAAAAAAAAAAAACAATCAGTACAACTGAGGACAGAGGCTTTGTATTGGTGTACTGGAGAAGGAAACAGGGCACTGAGCCTCGCTTTGAGTGCGTTCAGGAAGTGGAAGTCTTCAGCTCTGAGCATACGCTTTGGACTGCACTGCAAAAAGTTCAAAAAATACTTCGGAGACCCTACCTTCTGTTTTATACACCCCGCGGTGCCTATCAGTAAGAAAAACACTACTTTTGCAAGCTTAATCTTTGACAGAAATCCCCGTTTTTCTGTTAAGAAATACCACCAGCTTCAAGATGAAGGAATAAAGTTCCAGCACAGGCTTTTGGCATTTTTGGCCACCGTCCCTGCGCAAAGCTAGCCGGGACCGCTGTGACTCAGTGCTGCCTGCTCAGTGCCGTGCGCCTGCATTTGAGCACGCTGCCGAGCCTGCTCTGCCATTCGGCCAGCCGCATTTCAGCCTTAACCTTGCCATTAAAGGAGAGGCTCAAGATGGAGCGCCAAAAAAAAAAAAAAAAAAAAAAAAGCTAGTTTCTAGCAGCCATCTTTCATGGGAAACTCTTGCAAACCCATGCAGCAAGTTCTGTTTTGTTAACTCCTCACTTGGAGCCTAACCGAAAGCAGCAGCTTTGTTTGGAGTTCAGAAAAAGCACTTCCCCCTCCTGCTCCTGTGCAGCTACTTCCAAATGAAGGCCCGCAAAGCCTGAAGACAGACAACAGACGTGTTGTACCAGCTACAGGGAGACCTATACCCTCTCCTAACTCCAGCATACTGCAAGAGCTCGCCATGAAGGATGTTTGGCTCACTGTTTCCTGCTTCCTTTGCTGCTGAATATGGAAGTGAAGACGCTCAGAGGGTACCAGGGAGCATCGCCTGGGTGCTGCCACACTCACCAGCACCTGTGGCACGATGGACACCAGCTCAGTCCCGAGCAGACCCCACTGCCTTTGCTCATCTCCCTTGCCTCACTTTTTACCCATTTTTCACCAGCATGGAAGGATTTAGGAACTCTGCCTGCCTAATGGAACAAGGAAATGAATAATCTCAAAAAAAAATTCCCAGGAGGGAGTTACAGGACAATCCACTTTTAGAATAGCCTGTAAAGACAAGGCATGCAGCCTGCTGCAAACGTGACCCCTCCGCAACATGCCTTGCCATAGCAGGCACCAGGCTCTGCCTGCAGGCTGCCCGGGGGGGGGAGCAGGGTCTGTCGCTCCCTGCGAGGTTCTCTGAATGCCAGGCTGCCTCTCAGACAATGAAACTCCATGGGTGTGCGGGGGCACCCACCAGCATGTCTGAATGTAGCCTGAACACACGCTTAGTGTTTTGGAAAAACAAAGTCTGAGGGAGCAAATCCTTACTCATGTGAGTAATCCTCCCCACCCCGCAGCCACCAGCAAGGTCACTCGGTGTAAGGGTTCGCAGCCTGCTGGCTCCACAGGATGTCTCCAGCAAAGGCTTTCCGTGTGACAAAACCACTGCCCAAGAGGCTTCCACCAGGCTGCTGGAGTGGGGGCAGCAGACGACAGAAAATAAACTTTGCATCACAAAACAGACAGCCCCGTGAGCACAGCGTCCCGCCCAGCCATGGCGTAAGCAAGCTAGGATGGCACGCAAAGGCAGACTCCCAGCAAACTAAAATGAACGCCCCAACCCCTCCGAGACCTCTCCTTACACCTTGGCTACACAGTGGCTCATCCCACAAGGCGCAGAATCCCCTTCGCCCCCATCATCACAGACCAGTTTGGGGACTGGGAGAGAGGGAGAACATCACATGCCTGCTGGCCACCATGCCAAGGACATGCCAGCAGTATCCCTCCTCGTGGAAACGATGTCCTGCTGGGGAAGGGACCGTGCCACCAGCCCTAGCCCCCGCTGCATCACTGCGCAGTCTCCAGGGAGGCAGCCAGAGCCCAGCGATAACACGGGGCTTGTGTTAGCTCTCAGTCCAGGAAAAAAAATTCTGCCACTGCCCAGCGCTCGGTAAACCTGCCAATAACACCACACAGCAGACACAGCACCGGTGCCTGCAGATGGGGTGGCCGAGGGAGTTTCTTCACAGCCAAGGCAGGGCATGAGAGGCTGGCACAGCCGCCAGCCCCACCGCAATCACCACGGGCTCATGTGGGGCTCTGGCATCAGGCGGGTGCTGGGATTATCACCACCAAAGGGCCTCGATGTGGGAGAAAGCTCATAGCAAGGGGAAGGGAAAATCAGCCTAATGTTTTTACTGTTGTTTTTTTTTTTTTTTTAAAAAAAAAAAAAAAAGGTCAGCTGGGGACATCAACAAGATCCCTCTGAATTTTGCAACCGCAGGAATGCCTTTCGAACAAGCCCAGGAAATATTCTCTTATGCAAAGTCCCGAGCCACAGCCCCGGGGGTCATCATCCCTCCCACCACCGCTGCTCACGGCTCCTGGTCCCCCCAGGGGTGGGCTGCCAGGTGCCTGGCTGCCACGGGACGGGCCCTTTTGGAAACATGCACTTGGGATTTAAGCATCGCCCATAACGGAGCAGCAGGCTAGCCCTGTGATTGATTACTCACTTAACCAAAATAGACCATTTCTAACGTGAGTTGATCTAACGGGGATCGCTGTTACAGACAGAAAACCAGACCGAGTTTGTCTCTGGCCCCTACAAGCCTCCATTTCTGTAGCTGAGGGCTGGATTTGCCTGGCGGTGCCTCGGATTTCTTTGTTAAGGAAGGCAGCAAGTTTTCCTGATGCCTCCCTCCGCTGGCTCTGACGTGCTCCTGGGCGTCACGTCCCCCGGCTGTGTCCCCAGCACCTTGCACTACGAGCCAACCTCCCTCCTCCCCCCAGCAATCCCCCAAAAAGCCTTCCACCAACAGTCCAGCACAGCCTACTTGAAGGAAAAAAAAACACTATTCCGAAAAGGCACCCCAAACCCGGGGCCAGGAGGAAGGCTGGGCACAGCTCCCCAGTCCCGCTCCGCCTGGGGCTGACCCGGAAAGCAGCCGGGAGCCGAGCGCAGCTCTCGCTGCCTGTGGCGGAGCAGGAACATCGCTGGGAGCCATCACTAACAAAGTCCAGAAGCCACCTGGGGTCCCACCAAGAGTTGGGCTGGAAGATGGCTTTTTATGATGCGGGACAGCGCACTGCCGAGGAGCCAAGTCTGCTCCCTTCCCAGCAAGGCTGCCGTGCTGGCGTAACGCCCCAGTGACGGGGGGCTCGGCAGAGGCCTGACGGGCAGCTCTGCCCACGCAGACCCCCCCACACTGATATGAGCGACCCTACAGCCCGATAGCCCATCCCGGGGCCTCGCAGCCCCATGAAGTTGCATCAGTTTAAAGCCCTCCCCTGCCCCAACCCAAACCCTGGGGGGCTGCCCTGCACCCGCTGCCTCCACTCACCCCCTGACCACGCTCCCGGGACCCCATTTCCAGCAAAACGCGGCAGAATCGGGGCTCGGCACGGCTGCGACGCCACCGGACCTGCTGGGAGCCCCCACCCGGAACGGGGCCAGCGCCCGGGGCGCCCCCAGCCCCCCGGTTGAGCCGGGGCAGCGCTCGGTCGCCCCTCGGTTTGCCCTTCCCGGCTGCGCCCCTCCTCAAACCCCTTTCCGAGGCGCTCTCCGGGCAGCTCGGGCTGGGATCAGCTGCTGCGGCTCGGGGCTCGCCTTTCGGTTTCCCGTTTCGTTTTAGTTTTGACCCAAAACGCGGAGCGGGGGAAGGGGCAGAGCGGAGCGCAGCGCCAGCCCGGCCCCGCGAGCAGCGATGCAATTAAATCTGACGCAATTAAGCTCGGCCAGCTTCAAACCCCCGCGGCCCAAGCCCGGGGCAGGATCCCGAGCACCGCCCGGGCTTTATCACCGCCCCCCCCCCCCGCCAGCAACGGGGCCAAGCCGCCCGCCGGGGGCCGCGCACCGGCCCCGCCAACTTGCACCGGGGCAGCGCCGCCGCTCCGGGGGCACGGGAGGAAGCGGGGGCGGGCGGGGGGGGGGGGGACATCAGCCCCGGCGGTGCGGTGCCCGGTGCCGGGGGCTCACCTTGCTGCCGGTCTCCATGGCGGGGCCGGGCGGCGCGGAGCGAGGCGCGGGGCGGCGGAGCGGTGGCGCGCAACCGGCGCGGGGGCATTGGAGCGGCTTAAGAGAGCGGGGGGGCGGGGCGCGGGGGGGCGGTGTCCATTGGGCAGCACCGGGGGGGGGGCGGAGCCTCTAGGGGGGGCCCGGCGGGGGTGTGAGCGGGGCGGGGGGAGCGGGGAGGGAGCGCAGGGGGATGGGGGGGGAGGGAGCGAGGCCCTGCGGCTTGGGGAGGGGGGGGTTGGGGGGAGGGGGGGTGCGTGGGGGGGGGGACACGGAGGGCTGTGCGGGGGGGTTGTGCGTGCTGGGAGCATGGGGGGTGCACGGGGGGGTGCATAGGGGGAGCGTGGGGAGGGGGCATGGGAAGTTACATGGGGGGGGTGCAGGGGGGAGCGTCCACAGGGGGCACACGCACGTTTGGGGTGCCCGTGGAAAGATGTGCCTAAAGCCGCGTGCACGCGCACGGGGATGTGTTGGTGGATCCGGGTGCACGCGCAGCCCTGCACGCACATCCACGCGTGTGGGTGCACACGAGTGTGCGCGCATCTGCACGGACTCGCCTCTCCACGCGGCTGCATGCAGCTGGGTGTGCGCAGAGCTGCGTGTGCCGGCGTCTCTTTGGCCGTGCACGTGTGTGCACGCTGCTCTGTGTGTGTGCAAGTTTCCACACGAGGCCTCCTGCTGCACGTGGAGCGGGGCAGCTCCTCGCACCGACCCCATTCGCTACGTGCAAGGTCTGGGGGGCTCCGGGGCTCCCGCGCTCCCTTGGCCGCAGCCCGGGCTCCCTTCCCAAAAATCCGGCAGTCCTGCTGCTGAATAAACTTGGGCTCGCCGGGAATGGCGCTTGAATACTAATACCGGACAAAGAAAGGGGCTGCGAGCAAGCCCTCGGTGCGTGCAGCAGGGCTGGGTGCTGCTGCACAGAGCGGAGCCGGGCGAGGAAAAAACTCGCCCCAGCAAACCCCGGAGCTCGAGGGCACCGCGGGGCCAGCAGCGTCGAAGCCTCTCCTGTGCGGGCAGGCCTGGCCCCGAGTTGCCAAACTGCAGTCTTTCCATTAAAAAATTAATTAATTAATTAATTTTTAAAAAATGCGTTTTAAGAGCCGACGGGGTGGGGACCTCCCGCAGCATCGCCCCACGATGTGCGCCCGGTGCGGGGCCGGCAGCGCAGCTCCCCCCCGCCTCCCGCTGCCCCTTTTGGTGCAGGAGGGGGCTTTGGCGAGCTGGAAATCTTGGGGGAAAGGGGCCGGGGAGGGGTTTCGGGGCTGGATGTGCCGGCGCGCACGTCCGCCAGCTCCTCCCATCCCATCCCACCGCATCCCACCCCATCCCACCCCGCCGCCCGGCTCCGCGCTGGGCCGTGCACGGCGGCGGCGGGGGTCCCGCGGGGGGGCTTTGTCTGCCCCGGCCCCCGAAGCCTCCCGCCGGCGCTGTGCTCGTAAAATAAAAGCAGAAAGTCGCTGCTTCCCAGCCCTTAGACTCAGCCCGGCACGGCGGTGTGAGCGCCGGGTCGGGAGGGGGGCTCGCTCTAAAGCCTCCGGACGGTTTCTTTTTGCCTTGTAAAGGAGCGAGGAAGCGTGAATTGTGCAAAAAGTCGTGCCGGGGCGGGAGGGGGGGGGGGGGGGGAGGGGGATGTGCGGAAAAAAGTCAAGTTTTGTTTTCTTAAAGCCTCCTGGTTTGTTCCGAATTTGGGCATTCGGGCGAGTCCTCGACTCAGGCTGAGCAACGCAGGGAAAGCAGCAAATCCGAATTCTGGCGGCTCCACGACTTCCCCCACTCACCTTTTCTTTTTCTTTTTCTTTTTTTTTTCTTTTTCTTTTCTTTTTTTTTTTTCCCTCCTTCCCCTTTTTGCTCATTGCAAATGGGAAACGTAAAATTCCCGTGCATGAGGAAGGGCTTTTGATGAACTGGCATTTTGTTAAATAAATAAATAAATAAAACTAAAAAGAAAGAAAGAAAATAAAAGAAAGTACTGCTGGGAGCCGGGATGGATTCGCTACAATGGGCGAGTGCTGATGGAAGGGAAAAGGGTGGCTTGGAAACACAGAGGCGATAATCTCCGTCTGCGCTGATAAGCTGCTCCCCGAGGGCTTGCAGGGGGATTTAGGGGATATTTTGCCCGTCCCTTTCCTTTGAGTGGGTGGGCAGAAAGGGTAAAAATAAAATCCCCACGGCCAGGGGGAGTTCTCCCGGCTCTGGCAGGTGCTAGGGTGCTGGGTTTGCTGGGGGACTACAGTGTGTGCAGGGAGCGGGGGTCCCATCGCTCATCAGAGGGCAAATGGGGGGCTTCTGAGCAGGGGGCTTCAGCTGGCGCTGGGGACAGAGGCTGCGGTGAGGGGCTCTGCCTTGCCGTGCCCCCACATGGAGGGAGCCGAGCCCTCGCTGCTTGGCTGGGCTGGAGAAACCCAGTGGGTTGGGGCTGTTTCGGCGAGGGTTGATTCAGCAAAGCGTGCGAGCACGTGCCCGCTCAGCCAGCCGGCCACGGCGCCGCTGGGGATCGCACCCTTGCTGGGGCTGGGCGAGCGGGCAGGCGGCTGCGAGTGCTCCAGAGCCCAAGTGCAAAGCTGGGCCACCGCTGACTCACGGGGCCGCGGGCGAGCGGGCTCCTTCCCTGCCAGCTCGAGCAACCTCTGCCTCTCGCTGGCTTGTCCCAGCCTGGCCAGCGCCGCCGGCACAGCAATCACACCGATGGGGCGAAGCTGGAGCTTTGGGTCTCATGCGTCTCCCCGTGTGCCTCCTGCCCCTAAACTGCCACTCCATGCACAGCTGGCATGAATTCTCTGGAAAAATCTGATTTCCGGGCGTACGAGGAAGTCTGCTGTCTTTATTTTCCCCTGTATCACGTCAGTGCTACCACCCCCACGCTTGCCACCTCTCCCATCCCCAGGGTGCCCATGGCTGGCACCGATGTGATGGGGCCCAGGGCTGCCGGACACACAGCTGTCCCGGCACCCAGATGCCCAAAAACTGAAGTGCTTTCCCCTTTCCCTCTGCACAGTCCCAGCCTTCCCTGTCTTGGCTTGCCCTGTTTGCTTGAGCAAAAATAAGAGACAAATGGCCCAGAGCAGTGTTAAACCCCCCTGCAGTGCCAGGATGCAACGTGGGGACCACCTCTTTCTGGGGCTGTTTTTTGGGTCTAGGCAGTAAAATCAGTATTTCCGAAGGGAAATCTGGGGGGGAGGCAGCTTTGAAGGGATATTGATGTTGGCGTTGACATGGAGTGACTGTGGAGTGAGGAGCCAGAAGCACTGGTCCTGCAGGCAGGGGAAGGGATGGAAATGCTCCTCGCCCTCGTCCTTAAAATCCATGGAGCTGGGTGCAGCATGGACCCTGTGCATTGCCGCCCACCTAGCTCCCTAAAAAAACACTCCCTCACCCGCCCGAGCCAAAACCCAAGCGCCCTGGGGAGACAAATCCCGCTGCTCCAGCTGTGCCCTCCCAGCTGGGAGGCTTCAGCTCACCTGGCTTGGGTTTGCTTTTTATTTCTTTTATATATCTTATTTTGGCTGAAGCGGTGGCAGGGCTACAGCCAGCATCGGGTGGCTGGAGGGGGGCCCATAGCGATGCTGTGCTGGGGGGCTGGAGGAGCAGGACGAAGCAGGGAGCTGAAGCAGGAGGCAGAGCTCTTTCCACTGCGGGGAGGTAAAGCACCGGGAGCAGCCGTTCCCCCGGGAGCTGAAGGAGAAAGCTTCTGACACCCCCTGCTCCCAGCGTGGGGCTGAGGGGCCAAAGTTGCGGGAGGGGCGAGGGGGAGAGGAGCTGGCTACGGAAATGTCTTTGGGAGCTTCGTTCCTGCAGCTGGGGCTGGAATCAGTGCCCAGCTGCTCGGAGCCACCTTTCATCAGCCCCAAAGCGAATTTGCTTCTGGAGCGAGTGAAGAGGAATTAAGCCGAGGGCACTTGAACTCTGAATCAGAGCATTCCCGCCGCGCTGCGGGACAGAGCTAATCCACTTCAGGGCAAATTTGATCGAATGTTTCCCTAGGCCTCCAATGTGTTTAAGCCCCAAGGAGCTTTAAAAGAAGCAGTCACTGAGCTAAAAGGGCTTTGGGGTGTTTTTTTTTTGCTCCCGGATCAGGGCACAGAACTGTCCCCAGAGCTGTTTGCACCTGCACGCCGGCTCCGCCACCTCACCGGGAGCAGGTTCATCATGCAGGGTGCTGGGCAAAGCCATCGGAACAGACACAGATTTAGAGTCTGGGCTGTGCTCCGTGCCGGTGTGGACGTGCTTGTTCATGAGTTAAATGGCTTTAATTTGCTTGGGTCTAATTCACATTTTTGGTTAGTTTTCCAGTCACTTTTCCTGCTTGCTGTCCAAAGAGAAGCCCAAAAAGCAGCACAAAGACACTTGTCCTTGCGGCGTGCAATGTCAGGGCTTTTGAAGCACGGCCAAGGCCATCATCCCAATTTGCCCCCATTTCCAAAAAATCCCAGAGCCCAACCCATGCCGCATGGCACTTGAGGCATGCGTTGCAGCCCTGGGACTGGTGGCTGGGTCACCCCGGCTGCCTGTGCTTGTTTAGGTGTTTTGGTTTAGCTCTTCAAAGCTAGCATTAAACACGCTTGCATTTCCTATTACAACTTGCACAACAGCTGGGAACAGCCGTCAACATCTGGCAGGCCGTGGCCCTGCCTGCCGGTCGCTCCGCACCCCGGTCACCCCACTGCAGAGGCCACGTTCTGCAATCCAAGGCAAACTGGGTCAAACCTCCCGGGCTGGGTGGGTTGGCTGCCCTCAAAGCCGTGTGGTGAGACCGTGTCAAACCCAGAAGCGGCAGGAGCTGAGGCAGGTGCCCGGTGTGAAAAGCATCAGCTCAAAGCGACAAAACACAGGCAAAGTCCACGGGGCAGCAGGGCTGGGCGATGGGAAGGGTTGGGCACTGCCAGCGCAGCCTTCCCTGGAACCGTCCTCATCACCCCACAGCAGCAGGAGGGCGCGGTACGGTTTGTCATCCCATCCGCCACGGCTTGCCCATGCCCTCGGGGCTGTGCTTTGCCCCCGGAGAGGTTTTCAGCTTCCTGCCCGTTCCCCGTCCCGATGCAGCACCCCAGTCCCATAGGGTCAGGCGCAGGAGGCGAACTGTGACACCTGAGCCCTGCAGCCCCATGTCTGGAGATGCTGGCAGCACCTTGATGTCCTCGGGGTCGGGGTTGAACAGCCCGAGCCTTGCAGCGTGCTCCTTGTCCTTGGCTGGCAGCGGCCTCATCCTGCTCGGGCTGGTCACGGCACAGGAAAACCAGAGTGCTGCGAGACAGACAGATTACCTCGCGGACTGTAAAAAAGCAATAATGATTAACACGCTAAGTAAGAGCCACTACAGCCATATGTGTCATATAATTTATCCCAATTAATGAGCAGCAAGGCTCCAGCCTAATGTTTTTTGGCTTTCCAGCCACTTTCTGTGTGGGGAAGAAAGCTCTCCAAGCGATACAAGCACCACTTCCAGTGCTAATGCCTGTGCCTCTTCGCCCGCTCGAGAAGACGGAAAGGGCTGAACAGAAGAGGAAATTTTTGTTGTGTACAAAGGAATTCAAGCTAGATTTTTAAAAGCTGGGTGTGGGGAGGAGATGGGAATTGCCAAGCCAACAGCCAGCGCCGCGCTGCTTCCCCGCTGCATCTAGGGGGGAGAGCCTGTCCCTGGTCTGCTCAAGGACCGGGTCTTCCAAACACTGGTGTTGCACCTCAGCCTTTTTTCTTCTAACATTTGCATTTTTAGGGCAACTTTTCTGCCAGTCAACAGCTGAGAGAAAAGAGGCTGCACCTAAAAATAACCGTGCTGTGTTGCCGGCGGTGACTCACCACAGCACCAGGAGACAACAGCCGTGGCAGGAGGCAGCCGCCCGCCCTTCAGCCTCGCACGTTCAGTTCGTGAGCCTGGGTCATGGTGCTGGGCGCTTCCTCCCCCACGACCTGCTCCTCTTCCTGAAAACACAGATCCGCACGTACATCGATATCGATACTGAGGTAAAACGCACTGCTTTCCCTCACCCCGATGGCTCAGACGTTGCAAACCATTCCTGAGTGTACCCCCCGCCCCCCGTGCACCCAGGTTGGCAGAAAAAAAGGTGATTTTTTTTCCCCTAACACTGAGGTGAAACAAATCCCATTTGCTGGAGCTCCCTTCTTCTTTGGGAGGTATTTCTGGAGGGAAAGGAGAGCTGCTGTTAATGATAATAATTAATCATTAGTGATAACAACCAAGGGAAGCACTGAAAAGGTCATCGAGTGACTTCTGTGTCTTAATTTGCAGGGAGGCTCCTTTTTCTTTGATTTCCCATGAATTCAGTTATTTTTTCACCCTGTCCCCTGCAGTGTGGGCAGTGCTATCGGGCAGCCTGGGGTCTGGCAGGGTTCTGGGTTTGAGCACTGTGGTTCCCCCTCCATGGGGCGCAGAGGAAGGACATCCCAGCGGGGTTTCTCCCGCTCGCTGCCTCGAGGCTGCGTCCCGAAGAACCCGACCTCGGCCCGAGGCCACCCTGATAGGGGCCGTGCCAGCGGCAGCTGCGGCAGCCCCACAAGTGCTGCAAGGAGACCCTGTTGGAGAGGAAGCCTGCTCCATGGAGCCATCCCTAAGGATGCCTCACCTTTCAGGTAGGTTTTAGGGTGCCCATCATCCCTGCAGCCAGTGGTGAGAGATTTTGGGCATGGCAGAGCCAGATCTGCTGATTTTCCAACCCAAATCATGCTAATTTTAAGGCATGCTGGCAGCCTGCTAGCTATGGCGGGGGTGGATGGGTGTCACCACCGTTATAGGGGGAGCATCCTTTGCCCACCCACATCCCCAGAATGGGCTTTCCATGGCAGCACCAGCCACAGGACTGCAAGTCCTCATGGGGAGGGGGGCAGAAAAGGGGCCGGAGGAGGATTTTGGGGCTAGCTCACCAGCATGGGTGAGCTCCTGGGTTAGAAGTGGGGAGGAATTTGGGGATGGGGGGGGCTGAATGAACATGGTCCCCCCTCTCATGGGAGGCTGGGAACATTGGCACTGTTGCTGTATTAAATGCAAGGGCAGGCACAACCCTGCTTAGCTTCTCTCTGATGATGCAGGGAGAGCTGCTCCTGCCTCAGACAGAGAAAGGAGAAGAAAAAGAGCATTTGGGGTGCTCCCTGTGATGCCCCCCAACCTTAACCCCGTTTTTCCCTTCCACCATGTGCCCGTGCAAAGCTGGAGCCAGGTGAACGTGTCCCAGGTACTTTGGGGAGCACGTGGGGAGCTGCAGCGTGGGCACCCCCATGCACTCTGCAAGCTGCAAAGCACCAGAGAGGAAAGAAGCCCCTCCTGGGGCTCGCAGAGCCTCACATCTTTCATGAAAACCCCTCCAGCTACGGGCACGATGGGCTTTGCCCCACATCTCCCTGCTGGACTGGGCCCCACCGGGAAGTGCCTGGTTCCCTGCACTGGGAATACGTTGGAGCAGGCTCGCTGCAGCAATTACTGCTGCACAGGAAGACGAATTAATACCCATTACCTAAATAACTCCCTGAATAATAATTAGTCAGGTATTCTTAGTCTTCAGTCATGAAAAGCTCTTTTGTAGAGGCATGTTTTAAATGCGGCCCCGTACATCAAACGTACCGACTCGAGATTCTGCTAACTCAGAAGAAGGAAAAAGCATCCCCTGGCCCCGGGCGGTGAGAGTCAGCACTGCCCCGTCCCGGCATGGCAGCTGGCAGCACCGGACTTGCAGGGGAAAAGCAGTGGTGTTGGGCTTTGCATTTCAGTTTTAGGGCCCTGGAGTCTCCCAGGAATATGCAAAAGGGCTGTTTGGGGGGGTTCAGGGGTGCTTTGCAAGCAGTGGCCCCATCCTTCCCACCAAGGCATGGCAGCAGGAGCAGAGGGACCCAACAAAGTGCTCTGTGGCGTGGCACCACGGGGAGTTCATCCTGCTGCGTGGCGTGGTCCTTTGCCGCCTGGCTGAGCCCTCGCCACATGGCTGGGAAGTGTTTCCAGGACAGGGCTGAAGGATGTCCCCCATGGATGACATGGTGACATGATACTAGTGACAGCAGCACCCATGGGTGCTCCCCTTGCCCCTCCGAGTCTGCCACACTCATCTTGTTCCAGAGGCTTGGCTCTTCCACGCACCCGCTGCCTAGGCAGCACCAACAGCCCTCCGCTCAGAACTCTTTACTCAGCGAGTCCCTGAATCTGGGAGCTGGGTTTCGAAGCTCAAGACTTGACCTGTTCCTATCCAGGATGAGTCTGGGGAGCGGGAGAGGTTACAGCTCTGAACACGGCTCCACGCCGCGCCGCAGCCCCAGGAGCAGCGCAGGGAGCCACCGGGCAGTGGCACAGCTCAAGGCGCTCAGGACCATCCCCACGAGCCCTGCCCACCAGCCTGGGGATTTACAGAAACCTTTATTTACAGTTTATAAAAACCTTAAATAAACCTGGGGGAAAGGCTCCGCAGAACCCGTTCATAGCATTACTGGCCATGCCAGGCAGGGAGAGGCGAGCAGTCAGCAAATCCGTGCCCTGAGCGCAGATGTGGTGGTTTCTGATGGATGAGATAACAGCCGGCGCTTTTGCAGCCTCGGGGCCTCTCCCGTGGGGGGAAAAGCGTCCAGTGGCACTGGGAGGGCACCTGAAAATGCCACCAGGATCAAGCCTGGGCTCACCGCCAGCAGTGCTTAAGGGGAAGCCAAGGGGAAAGCCGCCCTTGCTGCCAGGAGGTGACGCTTCCCCTCGGCTTGTTTCAGGGCCCCCCCTGCTGTCTTGCAAACCCTACAGGGGTTTGGGGACACTGTCAGAGGAGCCGCCCATTTTTTGGGGCAGTGGGAAACAGCCCTATAAAATGGGTGGAAAATGGCCCGGAAGAGCCCCCGGTTACCCCTGCTGAGCAGCCAGGAGCTAGCTGGGTCACCGTCCCACTGCTTCTCCCAATTAAAAGAATTAAAGAAAGGAAATTGGAAATATGTCGGGCCCCGCTGCACCTCGTCTGGAGCAATTAAAGCAAAAGTTTTAATGAGCAGCTGATTAAACACAAAGGCGGAGGGAAATTCTCCGCTCATTAGATGAAGAAAGCAGTGGTGCAGGACTGGGGCTTGAGGACAGCATGCTGGCGGGTTCGGCTGCCACTCCCCATGGCCCCAAAAAAGTGGGGATGGTGTGGGATAGCCATGCCATTTGATATAAATCCCCAGATTTGGGGGTTTCTCCTGTAGGATTTGGCCAGAATGCAGAGGATGCTGGGAGGCAGCTGCTCAGGGCATCCATCACCCCTGGAGCTTCTCCTTATCGGGCAGTTTTCAGGCTTAAACTGCCTTATCGGGGCACTTTTCAGGGTTTAACACTTGTAAGCCAATTGTAAAGGCTCCAATGGAGCCTGAAAGTCCCCCCTGGCCAAACCGGCTCTGGTATCTTTCCAGTGATCGAGGTTGGATTTTCATTTCATTTCTCACTCCCAGGGGCTGTAAATGCAGCAGGACCTTTTCAGATACCTGAATTTCACTGAAGGGCTGCTGCAAATAGGGCGGCCAAGTCCACCCCAAACCACACGGATGCAAAATATTCCCCTTACTCTTAATCCCACATCCCCCAAATACTCCCTGTGCATGCGGAACTGGCTCTTTCCCCATTTTCAGACATTGCTTCCCATGCAGTCCCATGCAATTTTTCCTTTTTTTTCCCCAAAGCCAGACCCCACGGGAGCAGGACATGAGGGGAAGGTGAGGTTGAGCAGAGCGAAGCCCATGCTCCCCGTGCTTCAGGGCAGGTTTTAGCAGCAAATGCTTTGCATGGGAGTGGAGAGAAATAGGAAAATGTTGGAAAAGCCAGCGCTTCCCAGCGTGTCCCAGCATGCCAGAAAACCCACCCGGGGCTGTGCTCTGGGGACAACCATGGTGGTGTGGCTGGGGGCTTCCCGGGGACGAGAGGGGGTGCTGAGCCCTGGGGGATGCTCAGACCACCTGGGATCATTACGGAATCTCAGCCACGTGTTGTCAGCGCTGTTGCCAGCTCCAAAAACAGCACCTTGTTGGGCGCCTGTCGGTTCTTCAGACCTCTGGTTTTGGGGCTGGGGAGTCACCTGAGTGACTCGGAGGCAATTTTATGCTTTTTCATATTCTTTTCAGGTTAAATCTCGCTCAGGCAGCAGAAGGACTGGAGCTCACCCAGCGCCTGGGCTGGGGAGGAGCAGCCAAAAAACCCCACGGCGCAAACCTCTCCTGGGCCAACGCACGCCCCGGCGCAGGCAGGGTAGGGAGGCAGGATGTGGCCCCGGCTCGCCTTCCCCACGGCCCAACGAGGCAGCCCGGGGTGGCGAGCCGCAGTGTAATTAAACAGCATGATAGAGCACGGAGGGGCCGGGTCGGCTCCAGCTCTGCAAGAGGGATTTTGGCTTTGCACCTGCCCCGGTGCCGGGGGAGACAGTTGGGTGCAGTGGGACAGCACCCCCGAGCAGGGACCCCAATGAGCAGCAAGGTGGGAGGGGGCCCTGCTTTGTGGGCTGGATGCCCTGCAGCACCTTGGGGTGACCTGTGCCACCAGGACGGGCAGGGATGCTGCCTCCCAGAGATTTTGGAAGTCGAAGCAAGGTCATCTTCAGAGCGGGAGCTGGGCAGGAGGCGATGCTGGGGCTTGCGGCGTTCCCACGCAGACGCTTTGATCCCTCACTGAATTTTTAGCCTCCAAAATACCTGTGGCTTTTGAATTATACCCTGAGCCTACCGTTCCCTGCCTTTTTTCTTGCTTTTTCACCTGCTTGCCCAAGCTGCCTGTGGCCTGCTCTCTGAATTCCTCAGCTCCTTTGAGGTTGGCAGCCCTGATATTTTGGGGAAAGCGCCGTCGTGCCCACCGCCCACACCCACGGGCAGCTGCCAACCCCCCGCATTGCCTGGGGGCCTCCAAAACGACGGTCGGCGTTTGGAGGGGGTGCCAAAGAAGCAAGCCAGTCCCTCGCGGCGTGGGGAAGGCAGATGCTTTCCTGCATCACGCAGCAAGGTCAAACCCCGGCACTGCCCGCCCCAGGGGAGCGAACACAGCGCAGCTTTGCCCGCGCTGCGCTGCAGGGACCTGCCCTTGCTCCCCGCAGGCTCCAGTCCACCGGGCTCCCACGAAACACGTCGGCAGTCCCGTGCCCAGTGCTGGGCGTCAAATCACCCCGAGACTGCTGGCTCAGGCCAGGGCTTGTCGCCTCCTGTTGCAATAACGCGGGCTGATTGCCGTCTCCCGGCTGGGCTGGCTCCTGCCCTGCTCTGCTCTGGCAGGCAGGATCTGGCCGGCCACACACCCACTGAGCCCAGGGAAGCTCGGGGCACCATCAGCACCTCTCCCGTCATGCCGGGGAGGCAAAGTGTGTGCCCAGGCCATCCCATCCTATGGCACACGGTCCCCAGCCACCCCAGCACCTCCCTGGAGGTGTCACAGCATCGCTGCAAGCTGCCTGGTGCTGGCAGCACCTGCGGTGTTTGGTGCCTGATTCCCTGAAGCCAGGCACATCCCTGAGTGAATCCCAAATCCCCCTCAAACCTCCTGGGCTGCGCAGCATGGGGTGGCCACCCCAGCCATAATGCAAACTGCCGACGTGCCAGGCTTCTGCCAGAGCCACAGTGCCTTCTATCCCACTTGGGATGGACCTCTGCAGGGTTTTTTGGGGAAAATAAAACCCCCTTAGTGTGCCAACAGCCAATATCTGCTGCACCTTTCTCAGCATCAGCAAAATGCTCTTCTGCCAGCATGGCTGTGGCATGGACTCCCCTGTGCCACTGGGGCAGGAGCAGGGACGATGCCTCGGTGGGGGCCACTTGGCACCTGGGGGGGGGATTCGAGGGTGATGCGCCACTGGGACTTGGCGCGGAGATTGGGGGCATGAGTTTCTTCCTCATACCAGGAGTTTCACAACAGTGGAGGGCAGCGGGGCCGTGCATGCAGCAGCCTGACGCTGGGCTGATTGGCACCGTCTTGCCTGGCACATGCTCGGGACGAGGCAGCTGCCTCCCCCCTGTGGCTCCCCGTCCTCCGTTTTCCACCTCAAGGGACACTCCCGAGCAGGGGTTACCCTCCTGGCTTCTTCGTTTGGGTTGACTGTGGCCGGAGGCTGCAGGAAATGGAGGCAACAGACCCTGGGTGATACTTACAGCTCAAACAATTGATCTGTTCCACTCTGAGAACTGATGGAAAATGAAGAAAATGAGAAATTTTATGTTTTCTTTTCTCACACTGCAGAGCCAAGCACGGGGAATGCTGGGTGCTGTCCATGCACTGCTGTCCATGCACTCCCTGTGCCTCAGTTTCCCCACTCCAGAGGACCTGTCCCTGGCACTGCACCCAAGCGCTGTGGTGCTCCATCACCAGGCAAATATGAGCCAAGAGAAGAGAGCCACAATGTCCCCATCGATGCCGTCATCGCCGATTTGTGTTTGCTCAGAGCCCAGACCCCCCTGGCTGGACCCTCGGCCTATTTTCAGCAGGGGAAATTCCCTGGGGGGTCCCCTGTGGACCTTTCCCACCTTTTCCAGGCCTCGGCTACAACCCAGTGCCACCTCCTGCAGCTGAAAATGCCTGGTGGGAGCCAGTGTGGGGCTGGGGCTCATCCCCCCAGCAGGGCCACCTGCTGTCCCCAGCTCTTGGCACCTGACTTTACGAGATTTGCACCTGAAGGGGCCCCAAAATGAGCCACACGGCCTATTTATATCCCTGGCTGTGGGTGCTAGCGCTGGGTGCCTGCCCGACTTCAAAGCAGCATTTTTTTAATCTCTCTATTTCTTTTCCAAAAGAAAAGAAAAGAAAAAAAAAAAAAAAAAAAAAAAGCCCGTCTATATTTTGCCTTCAGGGGCAAAAGCCCGTGGGACCTGCAGGCCGGCACTTGCAGTGTTTGTGTTGTATTTGCAGCGTCAGGGTGTCCGGGCTGGGCTATACGTCTGTGTTTGCTTTGCGAGGCTGAGCTCCTGCCTACGTGCCCGCCCGGCGCTGCCTCGCTCGGCTGCGCCGCCAGCTTGGGGAGCGCGGTTACGGGCTCGCTCCCCACGCCGGCTGCTGAGCGGCGTGAGGGTGAGCGAAGCAGTACAAAGGAGGAATCACCACCCTCAAACACCGGCTCCTACAATGCTGGGGGGACCAAAACCCCCGAAACAGGTGCTGGGGCTGTAGAAGTCGAAAATCCCAGCAGCTGGAAATAAGCCCCAGCCACTGTGCGTGAAGCCCCTGAGATGGAAATCGCTCGTCCTGCCGGCCTCGAGCGTGGGCATCGGGCCGTGGGGTCACGCAGCAGCATGGAGTTGCTTTGGCATGGCCCCATTAGGCCAGAGCCATTCATTCCTAGCTGCTGGCAATTCCATCTAAGAGCAAAAATGAAGCGAGCAGCTCTGGCTTGATGTGATTGTTCACTAGGGGCTCCTGGTTGGTCCCAAAACACCCCAGAAGCGGGCAGATAACGGGGCTGGAGGGCTGCAGGTGGGGCTTGGTACCTGCGCTGGCAGCTTGAAAATGGGGAAATTTGGGGGAGAAGCAGCAAGGCGTGGAAGCCTCCTCCCAACAGGTCTGCACGGGTTGCCCATGCTGGCTGTGCCGCTTCCCACGGCCGCGCTCCCCATCCCGGCTCCGGCCCCTCCAGGGGCGCCTATTTTCACAGCCCCCCGCAGCGAAAGCTTTTCTCTCTCTTCCCTTCCCCTGCCCAAGACTTCCTCCGCCTTGCCCCAGCTTCCTGGCCCGCCTGTTTATTCGCTTCCCGCTCCCAAACCCCGGATTTCTTTGTTCGGCCCGTGGTAATTTTCCACCGCCGCTGTGTCCAGCTCCCCCAGCGTGGTGCAGCACCGTGGCCCCGATGCAGCCTCAGCCCCGAGGCAGCCGCATTGTAGAGGTGGTATCCCACACTTCCCCGCTGAAATAATCGAGTTCACAAGTATTACCCAGTGGTTGCTCCTTTTTCCATCTTTTTCCAGCCTGAACTGGTTTTCAAAGAGCATCCAGCCTCGGGCTGCCAATGGGTGCTTCATCCTCGTTGCACGGGAAAGTGAATCTGGGAGGACAAGTCCCAGGGGTTTATAAAATTGGTTTTGCACAAAGGGTGATGGCACTTCCATGCCCCATTTCAGCAGGGTTTTGGCTCTGCTGGCACGGCTGGGCTTTTGCGCTCTGTTTTTCGCACTGTCTCGTGTTTTGCACTGTCTGCCCCAAAAGGACCAGACTTGAGCCAGAGAAGAGCTGGGGGAAGTTTGTACTGGAAACCACAGTGGCACTGGAGTTTTGCTGTCATTCCATACATCAGGTGAAAGCAAGGAGCAACTTCTACAGGAATCCAGGGCTTTTCTGAATGAATTTTTTTCCTTTTTTTCTCCCTGAAACAGCCTTGACTTTCTAAGGACAGGCTTCAAATCCACCAGGAACTGGGCAAAACCTGCTGGGGCGGAAAACAGAGCACCTCTGCCCAGGATCCAGTTCAAAGGATCTGCCTGAAATAAGTTTTCTGAACATTTCAAAAACCTGTAGTTCTGCATCCACCAGGCATGAATTCATTCTGGGTCTGATGTGCTGGGGAACATCTGCAAGGGTTTCGTCTGTGGCCAGGCCACAGGTACTGGTGCTTGGGTGGTATTTCCCCTGGCATGGTGCTGCCGCAGCTGCTGCCGAGCAGATTTGGGGCTCGGCTACTGGAATTTGTTTTCCAGCCTTTGTTCTCCTGGCGGCGTTTTGTGCCCATTGCATCCTGAGCGAGTCCACAGAGCGGATCTGGCTGCCGAAGTGCCTGGCTGGAAAAATCGGTCATAAAAATCAGCCTGGGGCTCCGCCACACCGATGGGGAGAGTTCAGCAGAGCCCAGTCAGCCCTGGTGGCCGCTGTCACAGAGCAGTTCCCAGAGGAAAACCCCGAGGAAGCTGCTCCAGGCCAGGCCGTGCCAGCGGGAGCTGCTCTGACTTGCCGTTCAGCCAGCAGGGAGAGGCTTCCAGCAGAGATTTATGGTGACTGTGAGAGGCACAGTGGGCACACAGGGAGGTGGCCGTGTTTGGAAGATGCCTTCTGCTGAAAGTGTCTGGCTGGGGTTTTAAGGGCCTCTTTTTACACAAGAAAGCTACAAAAATGTATAGAGGCAGGTGTGGTGGATCTGAAGAAAGCATGCAAATACTCAAGGAACCCAAGCACACACATCTGGCAAAATATCCTATATTCTCCCAAGAGACCAGCACAGCTCCAGCTTAATATTTAAAACCCTTCCCATGGCAAAGCACTTTTTAGCCTTTTTACTAAGGGGACACAGAGCTAAAAGTCCCGGTGAAAGGGGAGGGTGGCTGGAGAGAGGGAAAACCTCCTCCCCTTGCTTCACCTGTCCATCAGCTTCTCAAAGCCCCATGCATGGGAGCTTACCAGCAGTGCTATGGCCAGGACGAAACAACCCCAAACCCTCTGGAAATCTGGAGACTGAGGCCTGTGGCTGCCAGGGATGGATGAATAATTGAGATCTGGCCACAGGACACCTGCCTGCCCCTCCAGATCCTGGGCAGCAGCCAGGAAAATCCATGGGTGAAGTTGGGTGGGCACCAGGGAGGAAATAGGGTGTAAAATTGGGGTAAGAGGTTCTTCCTGCACCAGTCATTGCTTTGTACTGTGGGGACGAGGTGAACAGGGTGATTCGGGCAGGAACTTCCTTCCACTCAACTCAAAGGTTGCATTAAGTCACCATGGCGTGGTTCAGCAGGAGCTGGCACCAGTATAACCAGCACCGCGTTACCCATCCCAGTGCCTCGGATGAGGCAGCAGCGCCGTTTACTGCTTCTTCCGTTGGGTTCAGTTTCTTCTTCTTCTTCTTCCTTTTTTTTTTTCTTTTTTTTTTTTTTTTTCCAGGAGCCAGACCCACGTCAGGGAGAAAATATTTGGCCGCTGTGCCTGGCAGCCAGCTGTGTTTGCTTAGCAAGGGTTGGGCTGCTGGGCGCAGGTGTGGGTGCCACGGCAGAGGAGATCCTCCAGGGGCCATCGACACCACTCACGATCTTGGTCATGGCTCCCAACGGCTCTGAACTGGAAAATCTGAAGGGAAAAAAAAAAAAAAAAAGCCATGGGATCCAAATGAGAAGGGGGAAGGTGCCACATCCTCACTCTGCAGAGTGTCCCCTCACAGGGAGTGTCACAGCAGAGCCCATACGTCTGCAGAGCCCTTGTGGCACCAACCATGGGCCCTCAGAGCATCATCTGCAGCTCACTGGGTGGCTTCAGAGGGCGTGCTGAGGCTAAGCCAGAAAGCAGGGACGGGCCCAGCTGTGGGTTTGGGCATTTTGGGGAGCCCCCCCTTCACCTCTTGCCTGCGAGTGGGGGCCAAAGGAGGAAGCAATAAATCAGCATCGTCCTTGCTGCCCCATGCAGGAGGGGCAGCATCCTCCTGCCTCTAACACCGAGGGCTTGCACGGCTGAGCTCATTGGGAAAGGCTTCTTCCAACGAGCTTTAATCCGAGCAGGATTTCGTCTCGCTGCAGGCATTAACATTTTTCGGATATTATTCTCCACCGTCACCTGACTCAGGGAGACGTTCCAAGGCGTTTTTGATGCCTGCATGTTTTTTTTCCTCTTCCCGGAATAGTACAGGGCTCAATAACAAAATAAAACACACAAAAGGGGCATTCGCAGGGTCAGGAAAATTCCAGGTCTCCAGAAAGGTGGGAGAAACACTGAGCCGCACCGCCCACCGCGTGTTTGTTTAACTCAGGAAACGATGGTCGAGAAAGTACCGGTGCCATTGAAGCCGGGATGTGCATTGTGCCGATTTGGTTCGCTGCTCCGGTTCCCCGCTAAGGGCACTGGGGGGGGGAACAAAGCAGGCAGTGCACCCCACCGGGCTGCTCCGGCTTGGCCACACCGGCATCAAGCGGCTAAACTGCCTGGAAAATGCCAAACTGGAGCCCGGCGGCGCGAGGAGGAGGAGGCGGCAGTGGGGATGCTCTTTGTCCGCTCCAGCATGCAGTCATTTCCCTGCACCAACCTTCCCAGAAGCCATGGGAGCTAACAGTGTGGTTCACAATCAAATACGATCATTTTACACATCTTCAGCTGTTTTGCCAGGAATACAGCTTTAGCGGGGCATTTTCTGGGTGCCAAGTCGTGGTATTTCCCTGGATCCCTCGGGGAACGTCAGAGCAGGCTGCTGTTCGTCCTCCAGCACTGCGCAGAGCATGGCGCTTTTTGGCTCTCGGCAATAGTTTTGGCCTCCTTGCAATACATTTGACCCAAGCACAACTTTAAATGTTAATTTAAAGGCATCACTTTCTCAAGGTGGGGTTTGTCAGAGACACTCCTCGCTCCTGGCAGAGGAAATGTGTGTGAGGGGCAATATTGGTTCAGAAATCGGGAAAAACGCTTTCGAAGTCTTAACTTTAGATTTGGATGCAGCAGCTTTCCTCCAGGGAGGCTAGACAAACCTAATTATGGCATGTTTTTAAAACCTCACGCTTAATTACTATTATTGCAAAGAGTGTGTGGATCCCTCAGCAGTAGAAGAAGGAAACCAAAGGTGACAGACGTAGCTTGAGCAGCTTTCTGAGCTAACCCATGAGGAACGCTGGAGGAAACACGTGGGAAATAAACAATATTTATGAAGCAGGATCCAAAAACATGTCCAAAAGATCATTATGGCCACAAAAAGCAGAGCTCTGGGGCACGAGCTCCTGCCCTGCCCCAGGTGGGGGTGCTGGGGCAAGGGGGCAGGGGGGATGCTGCAGCCAGGGCCTGATCCTGCCCACACTAGGGCTGGAGCACGGGGGGGGCACGGTGGCACATGAAGAGCTCCTGCGCTGCAAGCGTGGGCTATCTTTAGGCCAAATATCTTTAAGCTGGTGCTATCTAGCCCTGTGCTGCAAAAATAACCCTCTCCAGGGGCCCCATGCTGCAAAACCCGCTCATGCCGGGGGCCCTGCAGTGCAGAAATTCCCGTCTCCAGGGACCCGGCGCTCTGAGAATGCCTCTCCCCGGGGGCCCCGTGCTGCAAAAGCATCCCTCTCTCCAGGGGCTCAGCACTAAAAAAAGTTGCCTGAGCTCCCTGAGGGCCCCCACTGCAAAAATGCGTCTGCTGGGGGACTTCACGCTGCAAAAGTCTTCAGTGAGACCCCGGCTGCTTGTGCAAGGCAGAGGTGGGCATAGGGGAGCCCAGCGAGGGCCGGGGGGGGACACTGGCCCTGGCAATTTTCTGCACCAGAGGGAGATTTTCAGCTCTCTCCCCAGCATGAAATCTTCCTTTTTTTTTTTTTTTTTTTTTTTTTTTTTTTTTTTTTTTTTTCTGAAATACCAGCCTGGGGATCAAGTTCTTAGCAGATTAGCTCAGAAGAAATCACACGGGGATAAAAATATGGGTAATGCCCATTTTGCTGGTTTTCGCACCGGGGCAGAGTTATAGTGGCAAGGACGAGAGGACAGGCTCAAGCCCCCATCCCCACACCATTGGGCGAGCAACACGGTGTTGCCTCCCCATCTCCCTGCTCTCCAAGAAGGGACCGGGGAGGGATGCGAGCTGCCGTGGGCGTTATGGGGCATATCACAGCACGTGGAGCACCGTGGGATGGGAGCCCTCCCACAACATCCAGTGTGCACTGCAAGAGATGAGGCTTTAGCAAACCTCAGACCCTTTTTGCAAACCTTTCCTTAAACCAAGGCCCCTTTTCTGACAGCTGGGGTCCTTTATTGCAGACCTGGGGCCCCATTCTGCACACCTGAGGCTCCTTTTTGCAAGCCTGGGAACAGCTTTTGGTAACTTGGGGACCCTTTTTGCAAACCAGGGCTCCTTTTCTTAAACCCAGAGTCCCTTTGCTTAAAGCTGGGGGCCCTTTTTGCAGTCCTGGGAGCCCCATTCTGCATACCTCAGACTCCTTTTTGTGAACCTGTCCCTGGATTTTGGTAACCTGGGGCTCCTGTGCACAAACCCAGACCCCCTTTTGGCTCACCCAAAGTTCCTTTTTGCAAAGCTGAGGCCCATCTTACAGTCTCTCAGCATTTGGGGAGCAAAGCCCAGGGGATTTTAGTCTTTGCAGAGGTTTCCTGCTTTTCTTTCAGCTCTCGGGAGCCCCTTTGAGCCACTGTTAGTGCTGGGCAGCTCTTCCCCTTTGGCCAGGAATCTCTTTGCAAAGCACTCCTGCTTCCTCCGTGAAAAGCAGGAGGGCTGCAAAGTTTACTGCCTGCAAGTCCTGCACTCAGCAGGACGTCTCAGCGGCTTTAGCATGAAATATATTCGGTGTGAGGGCTGCATCCAACCCCAGAGGGATGTCTGCAGCTCCCTTGCCCTCCTGGGCTGCAAAGAATGGGTTTGTGGCCCCGTTTTCAAGTGGAATCCAGCACTTGTTGTTGCCTACAGGGGGTTCAGAGGTGTCCTCACCCCCCCAGAACCCTCACGGCTGGTGCCCTAAGTGGCTTTTGGCACCCCAAAAAAATCCCGTAGCCCTAAATGCACTTTGATGTATGTGGCCAAGCTTAAAAAATATAAATCTCTTTGCTGGCTTCACACCATCCATTGGTATTTCCAGGGGTGGTTTGGAGGGCACGAACACTTTCCAGACATTTCCAGGAAGGGGAAAATCTTGTTTCACCCTTAAAACCCACAAAACAGAGCCTGAAAGCTGCAGTAGGGTCTTTGAGGGCAGCTTTGCACAGCACAACTGTGATAAAGCCAGGCCAGGGATTTAGGGGCACGTGCCCCCACGCTGGGCACGCTGCCGGCCTGGGGGTGTCAGCAGGAAATATTTCAGAGCATCTGTAGTTTGATTTCCCCCTTTAATGAATAGGGAGCCTATTCTTTGCACGGAGCTGGCAGGGATTAAGCTGGAGGCAGCTCAGCTCCAGGCTCAGCGCTCGCTGCCGAAGCCTGGCCCTCCACAGGGCAGGGGATATGAAGACAACATCTCTGGTGGTACAGGGCACCTGCTGATGCCCAAAAATCTACCATGATGGCTGGGAGACTTACAAGTAGGGAAAAAAAACATGCTTGGAACTTTTTCCCATTTCTGAGCTAGCTGCGTGGCTGAAAAGAGCTGAAAAACCCAGTGGGTGACAAAAACGTTGAATATTTTCTTCGCTCCAAGACTGCTCAGAGGAGTTATGCTTTGCTGGGTCCACAGCCAGATGCTCGTCTTTGACACAGGGATTTAACCAAAAATTATCCACATTGATCACTGTTTATCATTGCTGGCATCCTGATACGTTTGCTCTGCCCCAAGCAAGGATCATCCCCTATTTTTTCCCATTTGACTCCCATCCTTCCCTACCTGTTGGGGCTCTGTTTCCAACCCCTGCTCCTCACCACGGGCTGCAAAAATCACAAACACAGCTTAAATCACCTCAGAGTTCACTTGGGTTTTGGGGTGTACCCAACGTGTTAGGCACCTCTGGGGGGTTTCGAGGCTGGGCTTTGCTATTTTTACGCTTCTTTCGCACACTGCAAATTCAACGTATGGAATTTGTGCCTGTTCAAGCGAGGGTCGGCTGGAATGGATGTAGTGGATTTTTTTTTTTATTTTTTTTTATGTTAGAGACTGCACATTTCTCTTGCTGGTGCAAAGGGCTGGAAAATACAAAGCGACAGCTCCGCCGGCCGAGCACCCCGGCAGCCTGTGCCCTGGCCTCCTTCTGACCTGTTGAGCTGAAATAATTTGCAGGGCTTTTGTCAGACGGCTGAAGTTACCCGGTTTGTTGTGGTCTTATTGCTACTCAGATATAAAATGCAAAGAAAAGGCGAAGAGAGCTGAAACCAGAGGCGAAACGATGCATTTGGGCTTTTCATGTCTCTAGGGCTTGCGTTAGAGAGGTGTGGCCTTGTGCAGCCTAGGTTGTGTGCTGCAGCGTGTTGGAAATGAGCTGAATTTAGGGCAAATTTGGATTTTCAGTCAGGTTTGGCCCCATCTTTGGCACAGCCCTGTGTCACTTGGGCTCTGCTTACCCCAGTCTCCTCTCTGCCAGCCTGCCCCACGTGCTTGGGTCTGAGCACCTCGGTGCCCCTGCACCAGTCCCTCTCTGCTTCCTCTGGACCAGGGGACCCCAAACTGGCCACACGGAAAGGCTTTGGTGGCACCACACCAAGGAACAAACACCTCCCCTTGACTGGCTGTGCTCCTGACACCAAGCAGCATTGGAAATACCATCTTGCTCCCTAAGAAGAGAGCCATCACCATGGCCAGAGGAGGAAGCACAGAGCCTGGCTGCAGTTTCAGCCTCTCCTGCCCCCTGCTCCTTGCCCCCAGAGCCGTGAGGCTTGCTCAGCCCCACCGCATTTACATTTGTGCTGGGAGAGTGCAGGAACCCCAGGATGCTTCAAAAGGAAGCAAAGTCGCCATTTCAAAGGGAAGGAAGAGGAAGAAACCAAGTGGTGCACAAACAATCACCATCAGGGAGAGCAAAGCGGGAGGATGTGAGCCCTGTGGAAGTGGTGGTGGGAATGGGGCTGCTCTCCTCAGACCACTCGTGCCTGGGACTGTGCCCCTGACCCACCGCGTTCCCAAAGCTCCTGGTGCTGGACATCAGAGCCTGGGAAGCAGGAGCTGGTGTTTGCCATCACGGTCGTTTTGGGAGGGCCAAGCTGCATGCAAAGCCAGCGGGAGCTTTGCATTGGGAGCACCACAGCTTTGCATGCCCCTGGGTCCTGCATCCAGGAGGCGCCGGGCAGCACTGCGGAGCCCTTTGACCCAGGCGATTTTAATATCAGCAGGAAATCAAAGTCAGGGCAGAAAGACAGCTGGACACGGCTCAGCACCGACCAAAGCGAGGAAGCAGAGGGTGGGGGCTCCTGTAACCAGATTACGGCCTTGCCCTTAATGCCATGGAACGGCAGCGCTAAGCCCCGGGGACGGCAGCAGGTTGGCCATGGCAGAGATGGGCAGAGAGCTGCCAGGGAAATACCACGGCCCCCCGGTGTATTAACACAGCCACAGCCAGGGGGGCACGAGCACACGGGCAGCGGCGTGGCAGGGACCTCAGGAGGGCTCCAAGCAATCGGCTGGGGATGGAGGGGGTGGCACAGCCTGTGCTGGGGTCTGCAGTGCCCCCAGCCACGTCCTCGCTCCTTCCCATGCTGGGGGACATTAGGGGAACATTGGAACATCATGGGCACCACAAAAGCTGGTACCTTGTAGGGCAGGGCTCACGCCTTTGGCTGCGTTGCTTTGGGATCGGATGAATATAGGTGTCTGCAGCGGGGGGTGCAGCAGCCGTGTGGAACACCTTGGTTGTTTTGCCCTAAAATTGCATTACATGCCTCCCAAACAACAGAAAACCCAGCTGTGTACAGCTGTGGGATGTGGTCATCTGCTTGCAGGCATGGGATGCCCTGAAAACGGAAAACCTGCTCCTGCGAGCTCTTGCTGCAAAGATGCAAACTGCACAGAGACACTCTAAAATCATTTTTAAAAATGAGAAAATAAAGTAGACTTATTTCCTCTCCTCAGGAAAGGAGGAGTGGGCTTAGACAGGGGGACTTTTTCACACTGCCCAACACTTTTTCACCCATTTCTTCTGTGCTGGAATGGGAAAGCAAAAAACAAAAAACAAAAAAACAAAAACAAAAACAAAAACAAAACAAAACAAAACAAAACAAAAAAAAAAAAAAAAAAAAAAAAAAAACACCACCATGGCATAGTTTTCTCCCAGTGGAAAAGGAAGAGGTCAGAGCCGTTCCAGGACACAAGTCATTCAGTGAAACAAAGTGAGTTTTTCCACCTTGGCTTTATCACCTCACCTGTTGACAAATATTTGAGCAAAGTGGCCACTTTTTTGTTTTTCCCAGGGCTTTGCCCAGCTGGAAGTGTTACTTGAGGAAGGACAGGCCTGACGCCCCCTCACCACCCAGATCTCCCAACATGTGCTGGAGCCTGAATGCACACATATGGCAGAGCAGAGCTGCATTTCCAGCTAATTATGTCCTCGCCGTGCTGATACCGGTGTTAACGACCAGCCGTGGCTGACCTAAGCCCAGCTTACGTCCCAAATCCACTGTTTACCTTCTGTAATTGGAGATAAGAGGCTGAATCCGGATCCGCTCCTGCCAGCCCAGGTGATGCCGAGCCTGGCCCGCTGCCACGTTAAATAACCCACAACGATCTCCCCGCACTTGTTTTCCTTTCCGGCTGGCCCAAGCTCCTTCTGAGGGAGCCAGCGGCCGGGGGGGCTGCAGGGGCCTGGGGCTGGCTGCGGGGAGCAGATCCCAGTGGCGAAATTTTGGTGTTTTCGCTGGAGCCAGGCTCTTGGTGCGCAAACATTTTGGATGCTATGGTGCCCAGAGAAATATTTATTATTTAGATGCATTGGGTTTTACATAGGCAAAAGTGTGGTAGGGGCTGGAGTGATGTTTCCAGCCCAGGCAGGGAGCTCGCCCTGTCTCTTCCAACTTAGACAATTCTGTGATTTGTCTCTGCTCCAGCAATTGCTGGCTTAGAGATGTGGGTGATTTTCCCAGCAAAACACCAACTGCAAGCCCCAGGAGCTGCCCAGGAGCTGGGCAAGGAGCTGCAGAGCTGCCAACCCCACACAGCTACATCCTGCACACCTCCAGCGCTCAGACACATGCAGCCTTGGGGACCAAGCACTTAGCTGCTTTTATGATGCCTTAAATGACCAAAACGTAGATTTGGTGGCAAACCTGGCTCCTGCAGCCCCAGGAGAGGTGGGGTGGAGAAACAACGACCCAGGAGCTCGGCTCTGTTGCCCTGGGTTTGCTGGGATTGGGGTATGCAGTGTGTAATGCAGGACAGGGGGCTCAGGGAACATCAATTTGTTGTTTTCTGCATGCACAGAGGCTTTTTAGGGACAGTGGCCACCTATCTGCAGGAAAAGCCACAGCTGCAATTGCTCCAGCTGGCACTAGGTGTTCTTAGTTTTCAATCTAGCTTACTGTTTCCAGCCTTACCTTTTTCCCCTTGGCTTGCAGTGGACAAAAAAACAGTACCTCCCATGCCTGGGGTTCATCTTCGGGCCATTTCCCAGCCCAAAATTGGGGTGTTTGGGGCCAAAATCCCATGGGCACTGCCAGGCACGTGTCACCCTCCTGGCTACCTGTGTGCCTCACCATGTGCAGGCGCTGCGGGAAGCAAGCAGCCGAGTGCTGAAGCAGGCTTGTCCCCGTAGTGTAAATAAATTGAGGGCTATCTTGCTGCAGGGGGTCTATTTTTCCTGTGTTGCCTCCTACTCCTTTGCTTGATTTGGCTGGGGTTTCTGGCTGGGGTAGCAAACCTGGATGGCTGCACTGGTCTCTACTGGCGATAACATCTCTGCTTTTTGAGTCTTAAGAAAAAAAAAAAAAAGAAAGAAAGAAAGAAAGAAAAAAAACAACAACAACAACAACAAACACCTCTTTTCTCGGGGGGTGGGCTCCCCAGGAGGCTTGGAGAAGGGCAGAATCCATGCGAGAGGCTCCCAGGCGCCTGCCCCCAGCTGGCTGTACCAATGTGAGCAGCTGCAGGGCTGGATGTATATATGGAGATATATATATACATATAAAATTATTTCAGAGGATGGTCTTCTTCCACTGTGCAAAGGTGAATCAGGGGCTCTCATAGCTAAAAACATCATCGGGTCCTACTGGAAACAGGGAAAAGCTTGAAACCCATGTGAAACCCCAGTGGTAGAGCAGCGTCATCACACGAGAAGAGCCAGAACTATACAATGCAGATAGATAAAGGATTTATTTTATGTTGTTTGCTTTACTTTGTCCTCAGTCTGAGCAAAACAATGGGAAATGGAGATGTAGCACCAAGAGCAGGCTGTGCTGGTGGTGGCCAATGTGATACAGTAATGAAAGGGGTGGAAAAGCTGGAAATTGGGGCCAGGGATAAGCCATTAAGTCCAGGAAAGCCCCAGGGCAAAGTGAAAAAGCAAGGTGACAGTGAGCACGCATGGCATTAACTACAGGTACATTTTCTTCCTGGTATCACCACAGCTGCAGTTTCACCCCAATATGGGGAAAGAATCTCGCAAAGCCCACGGTGCCCATCTGGGCAAATCCCTGCCAACACACTCACTTGTGTTTGCCGGTGACTCATTGCTCATCGAACTCCATCCTGGACGTTCATAACCTTTGCTAAGCCATGTTTACTCAGCATTTGTGGAGAAGCACTAAAACCCCTGCCAGGTGCAAGATGGTGGAAGCCAAATGCAATGTTGGGAGGAAGCACCCCCTGCCCTGTGCACCCAGATTTGTTGGTATCCTTTATTTTTGTGGGGTTGTGAAGGGTGGATAAATTTTAGAGCAGGACCAAAGTTGTCGCATAACTACATTACAGATGGTTGCAGCAGCATCCTTCTAGGGCTGACTGGGAGAAAAAGTGGAGCTGGTGGTTAATTTTCCAATAAAATATAGGTTCAGGGAATAAAAGAGGAAAATAAAAATAAAAGTAAAAAGGGAGAAAGCCTATAGGAAATGTATGCAAAGTACCTGAAGTTGGGCTGGACCAATGGTGAACGACTGCCCTGGCCCCAGAGCACCTCTTGCATTGACTTGGGGGAGAAGATGATATAGAAGCTGGGAGCCACCTCGCCAGCTCCAGAGCCCCCAGAAGATCAGTATAATAAATGATCCAGGGATTGTGGGTGTTTTCTAGCCTAGGAAGTTTTGCTATTTTGTCTTTATCCCATAAATCTGGGGAAAGCCATTGCTGTCAGTACAAGCTGCAGTTAGTTTATGGTCCAGCTGGTGCATACAGCAATCAGTCAATCAGTCATTAGAAAACAAACTGACCGTGTATTAACCCTCTTGAAACGTGGAGAAGTAGATCTTTGGTTTCAGTGCCGAATTACAGCTGTTTCAGAGCACTCTGACCCAAATCTGGCAGCCAGCCAGGCTAACGGAGAGCCCATTTGTGTGCTCATTCCTCATCAAGCACGGGCCATGGCGGGACCTCACTGAGTTTTGCACTGGACTAAAGGCCTGGCGTGAAGCAATTTTTTTTCAATCAGCAGGGACCGCCTTCTTCTAGCTGTAATGCATACACACAAAAGCAGTTGAAAGCAGCATCAAATCCCTTCCAAAATAATAAAAGAGTGAATGTTTTCCTCGATTTATAGCAGATTTACCCTCACTTTTTACCCAGATTTACCCAGCAGAAATGCAAGTGCTTTCCAACGTAACCTGGATTTGGAGGGTCATGGTTTTCCCTGGAGGTAGAAATTGGCATAGGGTAGTCTCTGCCCTGCTCCAATGCCCAGCATGCAGGAAGGTGCCTCAGCTCACAGCCTGGCAAGCAGAGAAGACGGATGGACAGATATTAAGCTGCCCAATATTGGGCGTAAATGAGAGCTGGTATGTGGCAAGAGTGGGGGAACACCTGGAGAAGTGATACCGGTCCCAGGTGAGAGGAGCAATCCATGGTAAGCCCACTGCACATTGCTGTGGGGCAGCCCTGGTAGAGAGCTCAGCATCACCCAGCTGCTCGCTCCTGGCTCCGAGCAAGAGGAAAGGAAGGGAAACAGCAAGAAAACTGCAGTTTGGGACAAACTTGTCAGAAGTGAAGGGAAAGGGGAAGAAAGGGATGGGGGAGGGGAGTCCTTGAGCAAAAGCATCCCACAAACAGGTTTCCCTCTTCCTGAGGGAGGAACAACCCTTACTGTCCCAAACCCATTCCCTAGTTTCACTGCAGGAACTTTATCTCCTACAATACACATGGGTTCTGTTTGGGCAGGGCCAGGTTGGTTATCTGATCTTCTGCTATTAGCCAGCCAAGTGGCTTCAGCATATTTGCATCTCACTGCTTATACGACCCAGCACCCAGCACCTTCAGGATAGTTTTTAACAGCCGATGGTATCATTCGGTCTTTCTGGAGGCTAGTGCGTGATAGGGAACACGGTGCACCCCATCAGTGCTGGGCTCCAGGTGCTTACAAGATTGTTTCAGAAATGAGTCTTGTTGTCTGGTTCAGTTCTTTCTTGGTGTGCTGTGTTGCCCCCCAAACATGCTTTTTGAGGCACAGGATTGTGTTTCAGGTGGTGGTATCATGTTTCCTACCACCCAGTTGTTACTTCCACCATGGTAAGCACTTGGCAGGTTCACTTGGCAGGTGATATAATGAGTCTACCAGGCCTCTCATGTGGATATCACAGCCACCATCCTTTCTACAAAGAGGCTCTACGCCCTTGATTTCAGCATGTTTCACACTCGTGCATAACCTGTGCAATGGGTTCAGTGGTCAGGTCCAACCCTCAGTCTCAAGCCTATCCGTACATCTCATCTCTCCCCAAATGTCCCAATATTTCATGGGCCCAACGAGCAATGACCAGCTCAGTCTTATGTTCCCAGACCAGCTCTATCTGAACCACTTCAGTTTTTCCAGCCTCATCTATTTGCTCATTATCTTGGTGCTCTTTGGTGGCACAGCTCTTAGGCACGTCAGCATCTACATGGTGGATTTTTACAGCGAGGTTCTCCATGCAGACAGCAATGTCCTGCCAGAATCACAGAATCATGTAGGTTGGAAAAGACCTTTTAGATCATCCAACCATCCACCTAACACTGCAAGACCAGCATTAAACCACATCTCTAAGCACAACTCTTAAATACCTCCAAGGATAGCGACTCCACCACCTGCCTGGGCAACCCATTCCAATGCCTAACCATGCTTTCCATGAAGAAATTCTTCCTGATATACAATCTAAATTGCCCCTGGCATGACTTGAGGCTGTTGCCTCGTGTCCTGTCACTTGTCACCTGAGAAAACAGGCCGAGTAATGCAGCAGCCCCAATGGCTTTGGCTCTGCGCTGCCAGCTGGATCACTTCCATTGCTGCAGCCACCCCTATAGGGCATTTGCCACCATCCAGGAGCCAGTACAGAGATAAAGTACTGGTCACTTTTCTCGTTCCACAGCTTCTAGGGCCAGTTGGATGGCTTTCACCTCTGCAAATTGACTCGATTCACCTTCTCCTTCGGCAGTTTCCGCAACTCATGTGACTCTAAACAGCAGCTTTCCAGTGCTTTCTCACAATCTGACAGTAACAGGGCATATTGCTTCTTGATTTCTGGCAATTTAGTAGATAGTGGGACCTCTTTGGCATGGGGCACTTCCTCAGGCAATGCTGAGGTCTCTGTCTTCCACAAACACTTCCAGGATCACAGGGTGGCTGGGGCTCCCCATCTGGGCCCATGGTGCGATCAGTGCTCCCCCCTTACACCACATATCACGATGAGTAGAGGGGATCCTCTCTTCGAACAACGAGCCCTTCACAGGCAGTCACAGAGCTCTGCTTCTGTACCAGCCACTTCTGCAGCTGCTCAACCCCCCTCAGACACCACTGGCACCTCCTTTCCAGCTGGGGTGTAGCTCCTCAGCACCCTCAGCTCCAAACCCTTAAGGTCAATCTCAGGTCTATTTCTTTCTGCCGGAGGCTCCAGATGGGGCCATGCTCCCCATCTGTGATGTAAAGAGTGTTTTTTACATCTTGTCCTGCCCAGTGTGCCCTGAGGGCTGCCACACAAACAATGTTCCCTCTGGTCTCTTCAAAGACTTGTTGCTGCTCAGGGCACCACTTAAAAATTTCTTCTTTCAGGTGACCTGATAGGGAGGACTTACAAGTTGACTGTGACCTGGAAAAGGCATCCTCCAGAACCCCACAATGCCTAGGAAGGTTTGGGTTTCCTTTTTGTTCACTGGTGGGGACATGGCTGTTATTTTATTAATCACATCTGTTGGGATGTGACAACTCCCATCTTGTTTGTCCTCTGCCTCCAGCCAGGTGGAGGCAGGGCCCCCTCCTCCTGATCAGCACATCCATTATCCAGCTCTTACAACTGCAGACCAGAAATCTTTTGCCTGAGGCAGGCAAAATCTTCCTGCCTGTCCCGCAGCTCGGACATTGTTTAGCCTTATGAACAATTGCCCAAATCAGGCTCACAACGCACACCAGTACAAACAGTCTGAAGGCATCTGTGGCACTGAGAGGCTGTTAAAGGCTGTACAGCCCCATCCCGGAGGAGAGGCAGGGCTGGGTGGGCAGCGGGGTAGGCTGGCGACAGGTCCAACAGGTAGGCCCCGAGGGAGGCAGCCAGTGGCACCAAGGCTGGCTGGAGGCCGGTAACAAGTGGTGTACCCCAGGGACCAATACTGTGTCCCATCCTGTTTAATGTCTTCATTAACTATCTGGACACTGGGGTAGAGTTTGCAGCTGACACAGAACTGAGGGGAGCAGCGGATACACCAGGAGGTGGTGCTGCCATCCAGAGGGACCTGGGCAGGCTGGAGAAATGGGCCGCGGGAACCTCCTGAAGTTGAACCAGGAGAAGAAGCTCAAGGGCCTGCATCTGGGAACAACCCCAGCACCGGGACATGCTGGGGACACCCAGTGGACGACAGCTTGGCAGGGAAGGACCTGGTGGGCCTGAAGGGTGCACGGAGGACGGAGCCAGGCCCTGTTCGGCAGTGCCCGGTGCCAGGACAAGGGGCGACGGGACAAACTAGAGCCCGGGCGGTCCCAGCCGAGCACCGGGGAGCCCTCCCATGCTGTGTGGGTGTCGCAGCCCTGGCACGGGCTGCCCAGAGGGGCTGTGGAGTCTCCTCCTTAGAGAGCCTCTGCAGCTGCCTGGGCACGGGCCTGGGCACCCTGCTGCGGGCGGCCCTGCTGGGGCCAGGACAAGATGGAGCCGGGGGACCCCCAGCCCCTCTGTGCTTCTGTGGGTAGGTGCTGTCCTTTCCTCTCTCAGAGGAGAAAAGGGGAAAGGTGTAATTGCTGTTTTTCTCCACAAGATGGTTCTCAGAAGACTGAAGCAGCAGAGACATAGGATCCAAATACCACGTAGGGCTCAAGGCCAATGCTTTCATCATAGCTCTCCCAAAGCAAAACAATGTGATAAACAACACAGCAAATGGCAAACATGGAAAACAGTCATTAACATTTCTGGGGGGTTGTTGCATAGAATCACAGAATATCTCAACTTGGAAGGGACCCACAAGGAACACCAAATCCAGCTCCCGGCTCCACACAGGACCACCCAAAATTCAGACCCTGTGTCTGATGGCATTGTCCAAACGATTCTTGAACTCTGGCACACTTGGTGCTGTGACTATGTCCCTGGGGAGCCTGTCCTTGTGTCCGACCACCTCTTGGTGAAAAACCTTTTCCTGATATCCAGCCTGACCCTCTCCTATCCCAGCTCCATGCCGTTCCCTTGGGTCCTGTCACTGTCACCAGAGAGAAGAGATCAGCACAGCAGGACGATCCCTTCCATTGCCAGCCAGCAATGCCGTGCCTGAAGCACCCTAGTATATAGCCAGCCCTCCTGGCTGCCAGGGCACACTGCTTGCTCAGATTCAACTTGCCTTTGACCAGAACCATCTGACCAGATATGACCAGAACCACCCTTTCTGCAGGGCTGATCTCCAGCCTCTCGTTCCCCACCTGTACGTGTAGCCAGGGCTGCCCCTTTCCAGGTGCAGAATCCAGTGCTTGCTCTTTCTGAACTTCATGTGGATGGTGATTGCCCAGCCCTCTAATTTATCAAGATCTCTTAGTAAGGCCTCTCTAGCCTCAAGGGAATCAACAGCTCCTCTCAGTTTAGTATCATCTGCAAGCTTACGTAGTATTTGAGTCCTACGTCCAGCTAACCTACTAAAACATCAGAGAAAACTGGCCCTAAAACCAAGCCCTCCTTGCCCTTGTATGGCAAGAAAGGGATTCAGCACCAGAACAGAGGAGGAAATGCATACGTCAGCACCCAAAGTAAATACACACCAGCACCACGATGCACAGGAGCCAATCCAGGAACAACTTCCCCAGCCAGGTGCAACAGCCCCAAGTGTGATATGACGCACTCCAAACAAACCTGCTGTTATCACACACCCTTCGAGCCCCACATTGGGCAACAGAAGAGGCGCTTGGGGGTCAGCCCTGGTAGAGAGCTCGGCACCCCCCAGGCCACAGCTCAGTTCTCAGTGCAGCGTGGTCACACACCACGAGCGTAGCACCGCATGATCTGCCAGGAAGAGAGTAACCTCTGCTCTGGGCAGGCCCAGTATGTGAGCCCATTGCAAGCTGGTTGCAAACCCATTGCAAGCCCCTTGCAAGTTTATCAGGAGCCCATTGCACAACTGTTACAAGCTCATTGCAAGCCTGTTGCAAGCTTATTGTCAGCCTAGTAGAAGCCCCTTGCTAGCGCCTTTCAGGTCCACTGCAAGCCCCTTGCTAGCCCATTGCACCCCCAGCACCGAGGCAAGGGGGGAGGCTGGGAAGCGAGGCTCAGAGCCAGGATCAAAGAAACCACGATGTGCGCAGGGAGAGGCTCAGGCCTCCCCGGACTGAATTTTCCAGCCTGGGCTCCCCTCCCTTCTGGTTCACGTTACTTGGAGGCTGTGGGGCCTCGTTGATCCCAGGAAGGAGCCTTGCTGCCCGGCCTCCTCGGCGCAGCCCCACGCAGGCATCACACCTTGAGGGCCCCGCGCTGTAGGGGCTTCCCACCCCCTGCCTTCAGCCAACCCTTTAATCCACCGCTTTTGCAGCTGTTTTTCCTTAAACCGCGGAAAGCAAAGCTAAGGGCAGCGGTGGCTGACGCAGAGCTCTTCCCAGGATTACTTGAAGCAAAACCTCTCCCCGGATGGCCCAAAACAAGAGACATCGCTGGGAAACATCACCGGCTGGAGGCAACGGGAGGAAGGTGTACCTATCTAGAGCCTCCAGACATCAGCTCCATTGGACAGTCAAAGCCTTATTGCTCTTGGGAAGAGCTTTATTAAAAGCCTGGCTCGCACACAGCCGCAGATGCTTGCAGAGATGCAATTTGGATCGATCTGCAGTGAGGCTGGGTGCTCTTTCCCCAGCTGAGCAGGCTCCAGCTGCAAAGCACAGGCGATTGTCCCTGCTCAGGGAGCTGGGAGCATCACAGGGATGTTCAGAAACACTTGGTGGCTGATGAGGATTTGAGCACTTTGATGGGTTTGCAGTGCTAGAGCACCCTCAATGCCCACCCTGCTTTGCAGGTGGGTATTCAAAAATCAGGACCAGGGATCTGGCTTCCTGAAACTTGCTAAATTGTTTTGCCTCCAGTCAAAACATTGAGACACTTAACACTTACTGATGGAGGCCCAAAACATCGAGGAGACATTTAACACTTACTGATAGAGGCCATTGCAAGCTCAATAAAGGCCCATTGCAAATCCATTGCAAACCCATTGCAAGGGTGGGTTGCTATCAGTTCCCTATATCCCATCCTGTTGAGTCCAAGCCCCCAGTTTGCCAGTCTGCATCATCTGTTGAATTAACTTTAATTAAACCTTTCTTTCTTTTTTTTTTAACAGCCAGGCTGATGTTGTGGGGGATTGGTGCCCCGAGGCACGAGACCCAGCGTTTGTCTCTCCCCACAAGCTTCACCCAGGGGACTGAGCCTGCCCAAGGGGCATGGACCAGCCCAGGGCCTTGCCAGGAATTTGTTAAATCCAAAGTAACTAAAAAAAAAAAGGGGGGGGGGGGGGGGGGGAGCAAGAAGAGGGCAGAGCAGAGGAATTAAGTTGCCTTTTCACAGCCCAGCTGTGCTCCCACTGCCAGATGTTGGAAAAACGATGGATGCCCAAAAAGTCAAAAGAGAAAATAAAATCTCTTCTTTCTGCTTCCCGCTTGCAGAGCCCGTGGGCTGGCCAGGGGCCTTATCCCATCACTCCCAACCCCGCCGGCTCAGCAGAGCCCACCGACAGCCTCGCTGGGCCTCTCAGCCTCATTAGGGCTCATTAACAAAGCGTCAGTCTCACTGCAGTCATGGGGGCTGCTGTCCCGAGCTGTCAGTACCCATTAGGAGCTGGGTCCCGTGGGCTGGGAACTGGACGGGGCTGGGAGGATCAAAGGCAACGGGTGTCCGGCTCCAGCCGGGCAGAATAATTTAATAGAGTGGCTTACCCGTCTTTTTTATAATTCTTTTTTTTTTCTATTACCTTTTTTTTTTTTTTTTCTCTTTGCTATTACCAGTGTCGATTCTGCCTGTGAAACCTTTGCTGCAGTCCCTCAGCCAGCCCCTCTGCCAGCCCCTCCATCCTCTCCTTTCTTCCCACCACTGCAACCCTCTCCCCAGTACTGCAATCTGGGGAATTCTTGTTCAAGTGCTTTCAGGATAGCAACAAAACATCCTGCTTAAGTACAGGCTCAAACTCTGTTGGGGAAGGCTTATTATTTTTTAGGAAAAAAATAAAAATAAAAATCTGACCATACTGAAACCTCTTCTCAGGCATATTTTGTCCAGACGGTGCTGGAAGAATCAGGGAGAACGGGGTCACCAGTTTTACAGAGTGAGAAAATCTTTGCTAGGACAGTTTTCTCAGGGTGTTCAAGTACCAGAAGTGAAAATCCCTCACTCCTGTAAACTCATCGGTGCTCATGCTGCTGCTGGGGCCCTCACTGGGGTGTATTGTACGTTTCAGTGCCCTGGGAGCAATGCAAAATGTATTGATGCTAAATGCACCAACGCTAAATGCCCCACTGATGCTGAATGCCTTGGCATGCACAAGGGCACAGAAAAGTCCCCAGAAGCATCAGGCTCACCCTGCCTTGACGTGCTGGAGAAAACTCCCATTGCACCAACCAGGTGCAATGTGATTTCTGCCACCTCGCTGCACAGCCTGGCAGCATATGGGGTCAGGACACATCGGCCAAACCAAGAGCACTGGCTCCCTTCAGGGGTCAGGACCCCCGTCCCCCCTCCACTGCAAAGTCCCACCGCCGTCCTCTGCCACCCCTAATCCTCCTGAACAAAGGGAGCTTCTAAATGAACTGGCACGATTTAAATAAGACACAGCGGGATCGAGGGAGGTGATGTAGGGGGTTCCTGGCGCTGGGATCCCCAGCCGAAAAGCAGGGCGCAAATCCAAGCCGCTCACTCCAATTTGGGTTGGTGGGTATGCAAAGAGGAGATGGGGCAGTGCTTAAGGCTGGTAAATTAAGGGTGTAATGGCAGGGAGATAAACACACCCCTCTGAGACAGGCCGACACGGCCAGACATGGGGTGGTTTGGGACAGACAGACGGACGGATGGACCAGTGTTGGCAGCGTGGGGCTGGAGAGGGGCTGGAGCTGACACCAAGTGGATGGAAGCTGAAATTTCTGCTCGGTGAAAGGAAACGGGAGGCTCGAGGTAAAAGCAGGGGGACTGCAAGAAAACTCCCCCGCTGGCAACAGCGCTCATGACCCACTTAAGTTGTACAAAAAAAATAATAATAAAAAAAGCAAGTTTTGGCCGCACAGAGCCCTGAAGACAAGCTCTCCTCTCCTGCAGCCTGTCCTTGCAGATGTTTCATCCACGCGTTGGGTTGGAGCACCCCTAAAAAGGATCTGGGGGGGATTTTATTGCCACCACTGAGCCCCCTTCAGTGCCGGCAGTTGCCAAACTTCCCAAGGGCTCCAGGACCCAGGGGGTTTCCGCCTCTTCCAGCCCCCCGCCGGCATCCAGAACAAGCCGGGGACAGAGGCGTAGGCTTGAGGCGAGCTGCGTCACCGGGCGATTTCCTTTGGAAAAATACCTGAATTCATGGCAAAAAAAAAAAAAAATAAAACAACCCCCCAGAGGCAACTGGGCAGCTTGCATAACCCGCCCAGCCCCTTTCCTTGCGTTCCTGCCCTGCCCTGGAGCCCTTCTAGCAGCGCCGTGGGCGGCCGGGGGCTTTGCAGGGGGGCAGTGCTTTGGGGATGATGGTGCTCTGGGGATGCTGCTAGGAACCGCTGCGACCCTTGGGGAGGAAGGATTTGGGAGCAATTTGATTGGAAAAAGGGGTCAGGCAAAATGCAAGCCCTGGGAAGGGCGGTGACCCCTGTGCCACATCCCAGGCGGACGCAAGGGATGGGTGCGAGTCAACCCAAGGGGCTTCGGGACGCCCATGGCACCAGAGGGCAGGGGCAGAGCCCCCTTAAACCCCCCCCAGAACGTGAATCGGGGTCCCGGTGGCACCGCGAGCCCACCCGGGCAGTGCAGGGCCCGCAGGTAGGAGGATGTGAGCCAGCTCCATCGCCAGGCCTTGCTCCCACCGGGAAATATCCGGCCCCATTGTTTGCGGGGATGCGCCACGTCCGCGCTTTGTTCCCCCCGGCGCCCACCCACTCCTCAATATCCACACAAATATTTGTGCCCGCCGAGCCCACGCATGGGGCGGCTGGGCCACACCTCGCCGAGAAACCCTCCTCCTCCTCCACCCCCCGAGCTTTCAGGCCAAACGCAGCATTTTTTTTTATTTATTTTTATTATTTTTTTTTAACATCCCCTTGCGTCTGGAGGGAAATTTCCTCCTGGAAACCCAGCCCTCCGTATGTTTGGAGGCTGAATGGCCACCCCGCTGGGTGGAAACAATGAGGATTTCTGCTTAAAAGCTTTTCCTGCCTGGCTCCCCAGTGCGAGCACGGGAAGAGCGTGGCGGGAGCGCGGTGCCGGTGGCCGTGCCGCGGGTGCGACGTCGGCACGCGGGGCCCAGCCCGGTCCCAGCTCGCTCCTGCACCCAAGGGATGCTGGCCTTGCACGGGGCCCATCAGGGTGACCCCAAAACGTGGAGGTGAAGCCATCGCCTTTTTGGGTTGGAAAGCACCCGTTTTGGGCCACCATCTGCTACAGAGCGGTTTTATGTGCGGGTGCTGGTGGGGTCCCGGAGGTGCTCCCTGCTGCTGGGCGCTGCTTGTGCAGGGAAGGGGGCAAAAAAAAAAAAAAAAAAAAAAAAAATAAAATAAAATAAAATAAAATAAAATAAAATAAAAAATAAAATAAAATAAAATAAAATAAAATAAAATAAAATAAAATAAAATAAAATAAAAAATAAAATAAAATAAAAAATAAAATAAAATAAACGGGGGGGAGAAAGGGAGAAAAAAGGAGAAGGGCTCCTTGTGCCGCCCCGAGCCGGGCATGGCAGGGCGGGCATCGCCCCCTCCTGGCGGCTGCAGCGAAGCCCGGGGGGGGGTCCCGGCCCCCGGTGGCAGCCTCGGGCTGGGTGGGAGCCCCCGCACCCTGTGCGGCCCCCCGGGAGCCGCCAAGCCGCCAGTGCCTGCTGCAAGCCCTGAGCCGCAGACGCAGAACTGAGCCCCCCCTGCCAATCCCGGTGCCCCCCCGCAAACCTCGCCCCCCCCCCCCCCGCCCCCTCAGCTCCCGGGGCAGCGCGCGGGCAGCCCCGCCCCCGTTGCCATGGCGACCCGACCCCCCACCCCCACCCTCCCGTCCCGTTGCCATGGCGGGCGCGAGGCGCGGGGGGGGGGCGTGTCCGGGCCGGGCCGGCCGGGCGCCGATTGGACGCGCGGAGCACGTGACATGCAAATGAGCCGCGGCCGCCCTCCGCCCCCAGGCAGCGCCCGGCCCCGCCCCGCCCCGCCCGGCCCCGCCCCCTCCCCGCCGGGCCCCGCCCCCCTCCGCCGCCGGCCCCGCCCCTCCCGCCGGCCCCGCCCCGCCCCCGCCGGCCCGCGCGGCCGCAGCCCCCGGAGGCGCCTCCGTCATGGCCGGCGGGAGCCGCTCGGCCCGGGCCGCGGGGCCGCAGGTACCGGGACCGCCGCGCCGCGCCTCGGGGCCCCGGCGGCTTTGTCTGGTCCGGGGAGGCGGCGGGGAGGGGTTGGGAGCGACCGGGACCGGGAGGGGGGGGGGCGGGACCGGGCCGCGCCGCGCACGCGTCCGTGTGGCCGCGGGGCCGCCGCCGCCGCCGTGCCTCAGTTTCCCCCCGCCCGCCCCGGCACGGCCCCGGCCGCCGGCAGCGCCCCGCGGGCACCGGCAGCGCCGCCCCGCCCCCCTCCTCTCCCCCCTCCCCGGCTCCCCCCGCCCGCCGCCCCCCCCGGGTCCTCCCTCCCCCCCCCTTCCTCCGGTCCCCTCCGCACCCCGGTTTCGCCTCCCGCCGGGGAGGCTCCGGGGCCCGAAGCGGGGGTCCTGGGGGCGCCCCTCGGTGTGGTTCCAGCTCCGGCAGGGCCCAGTGCGGCCGCCCCCAAACCGTCACCCCCTGCCCGGTGCCGGTGGCGGTGTCCCCGAGGCCCCGGTGCCACCGGGACCGGCACCCGCTGCTCAGCAGCCGGACGAGGCAGCGCAGCCGCTCAGCACGGAGCACGGAGCGCGGTTCCCGCCCAGGCGGCGTCGAGACCGGCACACGGCGGACACGTGGCAGCGAGCGGAGCTGGGGAGCCACACGAGGCGACGTGGCCCTGCGGCGGTGACACCGGGAGGAAGCGGCAGCGGGGACAGCGACACCGGCCGTGGAGCAGGGATGGGCCTCGGGAGCCGTGCCCGGGCACCGTGGCACCGGAGCCACGCGCTGGCGGCGTCCCCGTGAGCGTCGGGGCAGCGGCGCCCTCCGGGGATGCGGCGCTGCGGGCAGCCAGGCGCCACCGAAGCCGGGACACGGCGCTGCTGCCGCATCCCCTGGACCTGGCACCGGGGCACGGTGCCGGGTTGTGTCTGTGCCGTGCCATGGCGTGGCCAACGGGGTCACCTGCTGTGGCCACCAGGGCCACCCGCCGTGGCCACTGTGGCCGCTGTCCATGGTGGAGCACCCGGTGCCGCTGTCCCTGGTGCTGGCCATGGCACCCGCCCTGGTGGCGCCCACCGTGGTGGCACCTCCAGGGGCTCGGCCGGGACGTGTGGCGGGGCCACCACCGGGCAGGTGGCCGGAGGCCTCTTGGCACCTCTGGGAGTGCCAGAACGCGGTGGCTGTGAGTGGAGGCGGTGGAGCCACCGTGTCCCGGTGGCCATGGCCTGGTGGCGTGGGCATGGGGCTGGCACCGACTGGGGCCGCGGTGGTGCTGGAGGTGCTGGAGCTGCTCCTGCTCCGTCCTGCTGCTGCCCTGGGACCTCCCTGCGGCCTTGACAGCACCCAGCGCCCTCCGTCCCTGTCCTCCTCCTGCCCTTCCATCCCTCCCGTCCGTCCCTTGCCCACTTCCTTCTGTCCTTCCCTTTGTCCCCTCCATCCATCCTTTCCTTCTTCGTTTCCTCTCCTTCCACCCCTTCTCTCCCCCGTCCTCCCCTCCCACCCTTCGGCCCTTTCCTTCCCTGCTCCCTGCTGCCCTCCCCTCCCCGCACCCTGTGCCACTCCTGTCCTGTCATCCCTCTGTCCTTCCTTCCCCCATTCGGACATTTCCTACTTCTGTCTGTCCTTCCTTCCCTCCCTCCCTCCCTTCGTCTTTATCCGTCCTTCCTTCTATGCTTTTCCTCCTTCCTTCCACCCCTGTCCCAGTTCCTTCCTCCCTTCTGTACTTCCATCCCGTCCCCTCTGTCCGTCCGTCCCTGCCCCCCTCTGTACTTTCGTCCATCCCTGCCTTTTTTGTCCGTCCCTCTTCCCTCGCTCCCTTCATCCCTTTCTTACCTCCTTCTCCCCACCCTCCCGCCCTCCTTTTGTCCCCTTCCTCTCTCCCCCGTCCCTCAGTCTGTCCTTCCTTCTCTCCTTCCCTCCCTTTGTCCCTTCCCTCCCATCCGTCTGTCCGTTTGTTCCTTTCCTCCGTCTGTCATTCTGTCTTTCCTTGTCCTTCCCTTCGCCCCTTTCCCATTTCCTCCTGTCTGTCCTTCTGTCTGTCCTCCCCCCTCAGCCCATGGCTACATCCATCCACCTTTCCCTCCCTTCCTCTCTCTGCTTCCTCCCGTCCCTTCCCTACTTCCTTCCGTCCCCGTCCCTTTGTCCCTTACGTCTGTCCCTCCATTCCTTCTGGCTGTTCTTCCTCCCTTCATCTCCTTCCTTCCTCCCTCCCTTCCCCACTTCCATCTGTCCATCCCTCCCATCCTTCTTCCATCCCTCCTTCCACCCGTCCCTCCATCCCTTCCGACTCCTGTCCCCATCCCTCCTGTCCTTTGTCCCTTTCCTGCTTCCTTCTTTCCTTCTCTCCCTCCCCTCATCCCTTCCCTTCCTGTCCGGGCTTCCCATCCGTCACTCTGTCTGTCCTCCCCCTTCCCTTCCTTCTGTCCTTTACATCCTCCCCACATCCCTTTCCTCCATCCCGCCATCCGTCCGGCCCTCCATCCTTCCTTCCCCTCACCATTCCCACTCCTCTCCATCTTTCTGTCCATCCTTCCTTCTGCCCGTCCTTCCCTCCGTCCCCTCAGCACTTTTCCCTTTCCCCCAGTGCCTGGAGGCTCGTCCCGTCCCTGTCTGTGTCCCGTCCCCTCCTCGTCCCATCCCGTCCCTGTCCCATTCCCGTCCCATCCCGCCACTCAGGCAGGATGCAGCCGGGGCGCGCTGGTGGCACCCCCAGGATGGGGGCACCCAGACACTGGGGGCTGGGGGGCCTCCGGAGCCCTGGAGGCTCCTGCCCAGATCTGCGGGGGGCTGAGGGGAAGAGGAGCAGTGGGAGCCTCGGCGCTTGGCTCTGTCCGTCCCTCTGTCCCTCCATCCAGCCCTGTGTCCCTCTGTCCCGCCGCCCGCCCTCCATCCCAGCTACCCTGAGGCTGCCCCCAGCGCCCCGGCACCGCTCCCCCAGCCCCAGCCGCGTGAACCGGGAACCCCTGGGGGCCCCCCCGGCCCCCAGCCGGGCCTGGGGGCAGGAAGCAGCAGGGAGGGGGCTGGGATCCCCGCCACCACCTTTGCAGTGCCGCCTCGCCGCAGGAAGGCACCGGGAGCGGGGCGGAGGCGCGAGGCTGGGGGGGACCCCAGCTGGCACCCTTGGGCCCCCCACCCCGGGGATCCGCGCTGGGAGGTGCCTCCCTCACCCTTCTCCGTCTCCACCCAGCTCTAGCCTGACCCCGCCGCCTCGCGCGGCCCCGGCCGGCCACCATGGAGAACGAGCAGCTCCCAGCGCCCCCGCAGCCGCCCTCCAGCAGCGCCAGCGGCACCGGCACGACGCCCAGCAGCACCGGCACCGGCCGCCCGCCCGCCCCCCAGATCTCCGTCTACAGCAGCATCCCTGACCGCCAGACCGTCCAGGTAGGGTGGCGGCCAGCAGGAAGATACCCGAAATATTTAGGAAGCCGTTCGGGAATTTGATTTGGGAATGCGTTCCGGAATCAGAACGTGGGAAACAAACCCAAAAACGGGGCCGGGTCGGGCTTGGAGCAGGTCAGGTCCGGCACTGGGTTCAGAACAGAGAAACCCCCGGGCGCTGGGGGGGTCCTGGTTAAAGGGCGACGCTTCCCGGCGTCACGGAGGGGGCCGGGGGCAGGGTGGGCGTTTTGGAGACGCCGCCGCCGCCCCGCAGGTGATCCAGCAGGCGCTGCACCGGCAGCCCAACACAGCGGCGCAGTACCTGCAGCAGATGTACGCCGCGCAGCAGCAGCACCTGATGCTGCAGACGGCCGCCCTGCAGCAGCAGCACCTCACCAGCGCCCAGCTCCAGAGCCTGGCGGCCGTGCAGCAGGTACGGCGCCCCCCTCGCCCCCACCCGGCACGCCGCAGGGGCACCCATGGGTGCTGTGGTTTCGGTGACGCTTTGCTCCTTCTCCCGCAGGCCAGCCTGGCGGCCAACAGGCAGAGCGGCTCCTCGGGTGCCAACGGCACTCAGGCGGCACCGGCGCAGCAGCCCACGGTGAGTCCCCGGCCCCGTAAACCCCGCTGCCCTGGCACGGCCCCCCCCGGCCCAGCAGCCCGGCCTTCTCCCGCCGCCCCCCTCTTTGCAGATCAACCTGGCGACGTCGCCAGCGGCCGCCCAGCTCCTGAACCGGGCGCAGAGCGTCGCCCCCGGCGCGTCGGGCATCGCGCAGCAAGCTGTGCTGCTGGGCAACGCCGCCTCGCCCGCCCTCACCGCCAGCCAGGCCCAGATGTACCTGCGGGCACAGATGGTAAGAGGCGCCCTGCCCCATGGCGCTGGGGGGTGGCCGGGACCCACGGGGTGGCCGGCAGCGTGCCACGGGGCTGCCAGGACCCATAGGGTACCTGCAGGAGCTTGGCACCCACCGTGCAGGAACCTTTAGGATGTGCAAAGGCCCATGGTGAAGGGTGCCCTTTGCCATGCTGTGGGGTGGCCTGGACACAGTGGGGTGCCCATCGCTCCGCCATGGGGTAACCAGTCCCTATAGAGAGCCCTTTACCCTGCTGTGGGGTGTCCAGGCTCCATAGGGTGCCTGTCACACTGCTGTGGGGTGCACCCGTAGGGAGCACCTGAGCCCATAGGATGCCCGTGGCACTGCTGGGGGTGCCCAAACACCACAGGGTACCCACACCCTCCTCTGGGGTCTTCAGACCCCATAGGGTGCCCATTGCTCCACCCTGGGGTGTGCAGGCCCCACTGGGCACCTAGGCCCTACAGAGTGTGCCCCACACTGCTGGGGGGTGCCCAGGCTGTGTAGGGCGTCCATCCTATGGGGTTAAGGAGCATTAGACTTCATGGGGTACTTTCACCCTGCTAGGGGTGCCCAGACCCCAATAGACGCCCAGACCCCACAGGGTGCCCCTCGCCCTCACCACGGGGTGCCCAGACTCCAGAGGGTACCCATAGGCCTGTTGTAGGGTGCCTGGCCCCAGGAGGGTGCCCTTTGCCCTGGGCAAGGGGTATCAGACCCCATGGGATGCCTACACCCTATGGGGTGTTCCCCACAGCACTGGGGGTGCCCAGACCCCTCAAGGTACCTCTGATATGGGCAACCATGATCATGTCCCATGCTTCTGCCCCCCCATGAGGATGTTTTGGGGACACACACACGTGTAGGGTGCCACCCCCACGCACTGGGGCCGTGCACCCACTCTTCTCTCCCCCCCAGCTCATCTTCACGCCCACGGGCCCCGTGAGCGCCGTCCGGCCCGAGAGCCCCGCGCCTGCCCCACCACCGGCCCCGCCGCCCGCCCCACCACCCGCCGCCCCCCAGGTGAGCCCCCCGGTGAGGGGATAAGGCCCTCCCGGCACCCCTTTGTCCCTCCTGCCCCTTTGCCAGCTCCCCCCGCTGACCTGCTGCCATTGCAGGTGCACAGCCTGGCGCTGCGCCCCGCCGGCCCCCACCTCCCCGCCCTCGCCATGAAGCCCCCCGGTGGCTCCCCCCGGGCCGCCCCCCCCCGGGTCCCCCCACCTGATACCCCCGGCGACCACCTCAAAAAGGCCGAGGGCCCCGAGGCCCGTACCCACCCCCTGGCCCGCGCCGCCGCCCCCGCAACCACCCACCCGCTCGTCACCCCAGGTAAGGTTCTGCGCCGAGGGGGTGGCAGGGACGTGGGGGGGACACAGAGGGAGAGCAACAGGAAGGGAGGCTGCAGGGCGTTCACCCTGGAGACTAATGGTGGGCCCTGTAGGGCCTGCGCAGGACCTGCAGCTCCTCTGGAAGCCCAGCCCTGGGTGGAGCAAACAGGGCCAGCCTGCGGGGGGTTCACTCTGAAGCCTACTGATGGCCCTCGACTAGAAATCCCGGGTCCAGGGCTGGCGGGGCAGTGAGGCTGCAGGCCAGAGGGGCGAGGAGGTTCCTACCCACAGCTCGCCCACCGGGGTGAAGGCTGCTTGCGCCCTGGGCACCAAGCACCCTGCTGGGGTGACCGAGCCTCGGGGTGCTGTGCTGAGGTGCCCCCCAAAGCGGGGACCCCATCGGGACAGCCTCACCCTGGCCACCAAGCAGCAGGAGCCGGTGCAGCCGCCGGCACCGTTGTCCCGAGGCACCGGGGTGAACGGGTGCCAGGCCGGACGCAGCCTCTGCGGGAGGGGGCCCCAGGCTGAGCCGGGGGAGCCGCGCTGGGGGCGAGGCGCCGGTGACGATGCCGCGGGCCCTGTCCCCACAGCCTACGCCCCACTGCAGCCGCCCCAGTTCCTGCAGCAGCCGCCGAAGCCGATCCAGCAGCAGTTTGTCATCCAGCAGCAGCAGCTAGCGCCCCGCGGGCAGCCCCCCCCGGGGCCGGCCGCCCCCCAGCTCCAGCCGCTGCCCCCCGCCAGCCCCGGCCCGGTGCCCCCACCCAAAGCGGGGGCCAGCCCGGGGGTCCCCCACGGTGCCGGGGCTGATGGCGCTGCCCCCAACGGGCACCCCGGCTGCCACGGGGCCCCTCGCAAGTTCCAGCACGCCTCCGCCGTCATCCTGCAGCTGCAGCCCGCCGGTGCCACGGTGAGGGCCCCCCACCCCCCGGTCCCCCGGTGCCCCCTGCCCGGCTGGCGAGAGCTGGGGGGCACGGGGGGGGTCCCGGTCTGTGCGAGGGGTGCATGGGGGGGCACGCCTGGTGCGGGCAGGTGCACGTGGGTGTGCATGCGGCCCCCCCATACACACGCGTGTGCCCGGGCACTGCCCCGGTCCGGGTGCACAGGGGCACACGGGGGTCCCGCGCCCCCCCGGTGCGTGCATTGCACATGGGCACGACCCACGCGCGGGTGCCCCGTCGGGGTTTGGCACCGTCCCGCCGTGCCCGTGCCCGTGCCCGTGCCCACCCACCGGGCCCCCGCCGCGGTGCCCCGGTGCCGGGGGGGGGGCGCTGACGCTGTCCCCGCCGCAGCCCCCGCTCGGCATCCCCGAGGGCGCCCGCCGGGACCCGCCGCCCGCCGAGAGGAGCGCCGAGAGCCCGCCCGCCGCCCCGCCGCAGCCCCCCGCCCCGCAGCCGCCGCCTCCCGCCGCCCCCCCGGGCCCCGAGGCCCCCCCGGGCGAGCGGCCCCCGGCCCACGGTAAGCGCCGGGGGGGGGCGGGGCCGCGGGGCGAGACCGGGGGCACGGCGCTGGGGAGGCCCCGCCCCCTTTACATAAACCCCGCCCCTCATTTACATAACCACGCCCCCTCCCGAAGCCCCGCCTCTTTCCGTGCCCCTCCCCCGGGGGGTTTCTCCCCCGCCCCGGCGGCGCTGTGCGCATGCGCGCGCTCGTTGGCGGCGGCGGCCAATGGGAGCTCGGGGGCGTGGCCTCGGCCCGGCCCCGCCCCGCCCCGCGCAGCCGCCGCCGCCGCCCCGGCCCGGCCCGGCCCCGCCGCCGCCTTTGTCCCCGCGCCTCCGCCGCCGAGCGCCGCCCGCGCCGCCTTTGTCCCCGCCATGGCGCCGCCGGGGCCGCCGCGCCGCTGAGCGCCGCCGGTGAGTGCCCGCCCGGCCCCGCCCCGCCCCGCCCCGCCGCCACCGCCCCGGCTCGGCCCGGCCCGGCCCGGCCCGGCCCGGCGGGCGCTGACCTCACTTCCGCATCCGCCCCCGGCCCGGAGCCGCCGCGGCCCGGGCGCAGGTAGGGCTGGGGGGGGGCGGCGGGCGGGGCGCGGCCTCGGCGGGGCCCGGGCCCAGGCCGCGGGGGGGGGGCCCTGGCGGCGGCCCCGGGGGTGGGGGGGGGGGAGCGGCGGGGGCGGGGAGGGGGCGGCCGGGGCCCGGTCGCTCGGCGTCAGCGCGGCCCCCCCGGGGCTCCCCCGGGGCTGACGGGCGGCCTCGCCCCCGCAGAGCCGGGCGCCGACCGCGTTCATGCGCAGCCCGACGCCAGCGCTCCCGGCATGACCTCGGGGAACGGGAGCTCTGCCTCCACCGTCGCCGGCGCTGCCCCGCACAATGGTGAGAACAAACCGCCCCAGGCCATAGTGAAGCCCCAGATCCTGACGCACGTTATCGAGGGGTTCGTCATCCAGGAGGGGGCAGAGCCGTTCCCGGTACGCGTGGGCCGCCCGCGGCCTCCTCTTCCTCCTCCTCCTCCTCCTCCTTCCCCGTCGGGGCTCCCGGTGCGCCCCCGCGGCAGGGCCGGGGTCCCCGCTGACGCCCCTCCCGCAGGTGGGACGGTCCTCGCTGCTGGTGGGGAACCTGAAGAAGAAGTATGCGCAGGAGCTGCTGGCCGAGAAACTCCCGCAGCAGGACAACACCACCACCACCGACTCCGAAATGGAGGAGCCCTACATGCAAGGTAGCGCCCGGCCCCCCGAGCCGAGCACAGCGGGGAGGGGGCACCGGCTTCTCCCTCCCTCTCCCCCCCCACCCCCCGTTCCCCGCCCGCGGCTGAGCTGGCTGCGTTTCTCTCTCTGGGTGTCCCTCCGCGCCCCCCAGAATCCAAAGAGGAGGGGAACCCCCCGAAGCTGAAGTGCGAGCTCTGCGGCCGCGTCGACTTCGCCTACAAGTTCAAGCGCTCCAAGCGCTTCTGTTCCATGGCCTGTGCTAAGAGGTAACTCGGGGGCCAGCCCCCTCCCCATGCACCCTTTGGAGGTTCCCCCAGCCCCACTCTCTCACTCTCTCTCCTGTGCAGGTACAATGTGGGGTGCACGAAGCGCGTGGGCTTGTTCCACCCCGACCGCAGCAAGCTGCAGAAACCCGGTGGCCCCCCGCACGGGCGCCGCCGCACTTGCAAGGTGCCCACCCTGAGCAAAGACACCAAGAAGCAGGTGAGGAGGGGGTGGGCGTGACTTGTCCCCAAAGCTGGGGGAGCGCAGGCGGGCGAGCTCCGAGGCCGGTGCTGCCCGGTCGCTCCGTCCTGCAGACGCCGGTTTCTCTCCCGACGGGCTCGGTGCCTCTCTCTGTGACGGCGTCACTGCAGCTCAACCACAGCCAGGAGGACTCGAGCCGCTGCTCGGACAACTCGAGCTACGAGGAGCCGCTGTCCCCCATCTCAGCCAGCTCGTCCACCTCGCGCCGGCGCCAGGGCGACCGCGACCTCGAGCTGCGCGACATGGAGCTGCCTGACATGCACATGCGGGACCTGGCGGGCATCGGGCATCGCTTCCTGCCCAGTGAGCCCAGCAAGTGGAACGTGGAGGACGTCTACGAGTTCATCCGTTCGCTGCCGGGTGAGGAGCAGGGGTAGGAAGGGGTTGGGGGGGGGGGCACAGGTGGTTTTTGGGGTGGTACTGAACGTGGCCACGTCCTCGCAGGCTGCCAGGAGATCGCAGAGGAGTTCAGGGCGCAGGAGATTGACGGGCAGGCGCTGCTGCTGCTGAAGGAGGACCACCTCATGAGCACCATGAACATCAAACTGGGCCCTGCCCTCAAGATCTACGCCCGCATCAGCATGCTCAAGGACTCCTAGAGCCACGGCTGCCGGCCTGCACGAACGCTCCTGGCGGGGTGGGGAGGGGGGACCCGTGCCCCCCCCTCATCCCTGCCCAGTTTGGGGGGCTGCAGGGTGGGATGGGGAGGGAGGGCAGGGGGGGATCCACTTGCTGAGCACAAACAGCCCCAGGGCAGCTCCCCTGCGCCCCGCAGCCAGGCCGGGGTGCAGCTCTGCTGCAGGGGTGTGTACATAGCCCGTAGCGATAGCTTCCCCTTGGGTGTGCCCCGTGGGGTGGCCCCTTCTCCGGCAGGGAGGGCCCCCGCGCCCCCCAGAAAGGCAGGGTGAAGCAGGACGATTGCCTTAATGTGTGGCCCTGCCAGGACCTGACAGGGGGGCTGTAGCCCCCCAAGGGGTGTTTCGGGGTGCCTCGTGGAAAAGGCGTCGCCCCCACCCTGGGCTGTTTTGGGGGCACCTTAGTAGAGGACGGCGGCAGTGGGGGTTCAGCCCCCAAGGCAGGTAAGGACCCCCCCAGCCCTCGCTGTCGCTGCTGCTGGCCACCAGTCTTTCTAAGAAAAGAGAAAAAAAAAAAAAGGAAAAACACAGAAACCACAACCCTTTTTTCCTGTTTTTGTTTTTAATAAACACTGAAAAAAAAAACCAACCCTCCCCCTGCATGCTTTATGTCCTCCTCGCGCCTCGTGGGTGGGTAAACACGGACACGGTACCCCCCAGGGCCTGGGGCTGCCTCTGGCTCTTTGGCCCCCGTGGTTGGGACAGGTGCCACCAGCTGGGGCTGCCCTTCCCTGGCTGTAGGGTGCACAGGAGGGCCTGGTGTCACCTCCATCCTCTGATTGTGTCCTGAGGGTTGGTTTGGGACATCCCTGTTGTGCTTGGCTGGAGATGAGGTGGCTCAGGGCAGACCTCAGTGCTCTGCAACTACCCGAAGGAGCTTGGGGTCGGCCTCTTCTCACAAGTAACCAGCGATGGGACCAGAGGGAACGGCTTCAAGCTGTGCCAGGGGTGGTTCAGGTTGGAAATGAGGAGACGTTTCCACTCAGAAAGCACAGTCAGGCGTTGGGACAGATTGCCCAGGGAGGTGGTAGAGTCACCATCCCTGGGGGTGTTCAAGGAAAGGTTGGACGTGGTGCCTGGGGACAGGATTCAGTGGGTGACAGTGGTGGTAGGGGATGGTTGGACCAGGGGATCGTGGAGATCTCGTCCAATCTTGATGGTTCTGGTTCTATGACAGGAGGACCACGTGGGGCAGGGGACCAGCCCCAGGCGTGCTGCTGGGTGGCACCCTGGAGGTGACCCTGATACCCGGGCTCCTCTCTGGCCCTCGTGTCTCTGCTGGAGCCCAAAATGAAGTTGGGGCCCGAGGGCAGTCAGCTGCCTGCGTCCCTTCCACGGTGCTGGCAGGCCCCAAAATCCCAGTGCCTGGGGCTGCACCTGGGCTGCAGGCCCCCAAATCGTGTGTGCCCTAGACAGGGGGGCCTGGAGCTGGTGTCCTTGGAGCCCGTGGCCATGGTGAGGAGTCCCTGGAGCTGGTGGCTGCGGTAGTGCCGTGTCCCCGGAGCTGGTGGCCATGGAGATGGCAGCCCCAGAGCTGGTGTTCCTTGGGGGGGGGGGGGGGTGCCCATGGTGGCCGTGAGTCCTGGAGCTGGTTCCTGCGTGGTGCCCCAGCAACGCTGGGGGCTCTGTGTGTCCCCACCTCAGCCCCAAGACCTGTAGGGAGCCCTCTGGGCAGCCTCCTGCCAGCCCGTGGTGCTCCGGCCACCCCCGGTCCCCTGGGTTTGTCCCCTCAGAAACGAGCTGGTGGCCTTGGGGACATGGCCCCGAGGGTGCCTGTTGGGGTGCTCCACAGCAGCCCCCCCAGCACCGCGCTGCCTCCAGGGCCCTGCAGGGCAGGGGGCAGGCGCTGTCCCCAGGTGTGACCAGCTGGGGTGGCACAGGGACCCCGGGACCTGGCAGTGGTGTGGGGGGAGACCCCGGGCACCCATCACACACCCACAGCCCGGCCAAAGGTTGCACGTACAGATTTATTAACAGTTTTTTTTTTTTTTTTTCTGTCTTTCACAACAGTGATACAAAGAGCAGATTGTTGTTTTGTTTTGTTTTATTCGTCTTTTTTTTTTTTCTTTCAAAACAGGCGCCAGTTTGGGGGGTTTCACTCATTTTTCAACAGACCGCAAACGCTCCCGGCGAGGCCACGGCCTCCCCCCAGCTTCTCCGTGAACCACAATGCAAGACAGGGAGGAGGGGGGAGTTTTTTTTTTTTAATTTTCTCTTTTTTTCCCACTTTTTTTTTTTTTTTTTTTTTCCTTTTTTAATAAGGTAGTAACTAGCTCTAGGGACGTGTGGCCTGGATTTCCATCGAGGAAAATAAAAAAAGCCCCAAAACAGGGCAGGGGAAGGGAGGAGGGTGTTAACAGTGTGTATAAGAGGCATATTTACACAGTATTAACATGCTGACAAAAAAGATTACAATATTGAGTATCGTACAACATCGAGTCGGAAACAAGGAACCAGAGGCAGGATGGACACAGGGTGGGGGAAAAAGGCTGCGGGAACTCAAATTAATAAACAGAAGGTAATAAACACCCTGGCAAAACAATGAGTTAAGGCTTAAAAAGTGTATAAAAAAATAACACAGTTAATATCCAAAACGGAACCAAAGAGTACATAATATAGATGAGTTTCTGTCGAGTCTCTCCGCAGGGAGCAGGGCCCCCCCCGGCTCTATACAAGGGTCTATGTACACGCACCCGGGGCCAGCACAAGGCAAAGCGCTGCCCTCCCGCTGCCTTCGGCGCCCTGCGGAGGGGGGGGGGCCGCATCCAGCCCCCCGGGGGCAGCAGAGGAGCGGGGCTCCCCCCCACCGGCTTCGCCCCAAAGCCACGCAGCCCCGCACCCAGTGTCCGCCGGGGCCTCTTCTGCTCCCGGCAACGGAGTCCAGCGTGGGAGGAGAGAGCCCAGAGGGGAAAACATTGTTAAAAATAAAACCAAAACCAACCGAAGAGTCCCAAGGAGGCAGCGGCCGCCGCGGTGCCCGTCCTGCTGCCGTGCCTGCTCGGCCACGTCCTGCCAGCTCCCCTCTCCAGCCGTGGCTCCGAACGAGAGTCCAGGGGAGGAAGGGGCTGCAGCAGGGGGCCCGAGCCCCTGTTCGCCATCCGGCGCTCAGCTTGGTCCGCGGTTCGTTTTGTGTCTTATTTCCTTTTCTGTTTTAGCAGCACCAACTTCTTGGCCAATAAATATATATATATATTTGTATCCAAAATGAGAGACGGGGCAGGGACTAACCAAAGGAGAAGACCCCTCGCCTCCCCTCCCCCCCCCCAAAAAAAAAAAAACAACACAGAGATTCAAAGTGCTCTGAAACCGTCTTTGGATGTCACCAAACCTGCAGCCCCGGGGGCCGGGCCGGGGGCGTGGGGGCCCGGGCACGTTTCCAAAGCGTGGCCGCATCCACCGGCTCCCCGCCAAGCTGCCAGGGCCGCTCGGCGGGCAGGGGGGTGCGGAGCGGGGGGTCCGGACGTGGCACCACGGCCTCCGCAGGGCCCCCGACGGCAGTGGAGCCGGGAGGGAGGGCGGCCAGCGGGCAGAGCCTGCTTAGATGAGTGAGATTCGCACGGGGATGCCGGGGGACTCCGTCCTTTGAGGTGAGTGCTGGCTCACGAGGTGCTCCACCACGGTATGTTTGGACATGTGCTTCATCAAATAGGTCTCCTGCAGGGCAGACGGAAAGGGTGAGTGGCAAAGTTGGGGGTCCGTGCCCCCCCCCATCCCCCTGGTGCTCCCCACGGCCCCGCTCACCGAGGTATAGGCGCGACCGCACATGCTGCAGCAGTAAGCCTTGGCGTGCTTGATGGCATGCGCCGAGAGGTGGATCTGCAGCGAGGCCGAGTCCGTGTATGCCCGGTAGCAGTTCGGGCACTTGTAGGGCTTGTCCTTGTTGTGCTGTCGCTGGTGAGACTGCAAAACAGCGGGCATGAGGAAGGGTTTTGGGGCCAGGAGAGCCCCAGCAGCCACAGGCATCGGGTCCCAGCCCCGCAACAGTGCTCCCCGTTCTGAGCCCTCCCCGTGGTTCAATCCCCGGGGGCGGGGGGAGGTGTTCAGGGCTCTGTCCCCACTCCCGTGATGTCCCCAGAGTGCTGACCTGGAGGTTGGAGAGTTGTGTGAACGCCTTTTCGCAGCCGGGGTGCGGGCACTTGTAGGGTCTGTCACCGGTGTGAATTCTGAGCCAGAGACAGGCGAAACAGGAGGGGGACAAGTCAGTCTGCCGCCCCCAGCAAGGCTGGGGAGCTCCCGCCACCCTCACCCCCTGCAAAGCCCCCGGCACCCACCGGGGCAGACGCTGCTCCCACGCTAGGTGGGAGAACCACAGCTGGGGACAGCGATGGCCACGTGCCTCTGCTTCAAAGGAACTGCAAGGTCACTGCCTTGCCAGGTGACAGGGGGCCCAAGGGGGCACAGGTGAAAGGGGAGACCCCAGGGCTGAGACCCAGAGAGTTGAGGGACAGGCAGGGGGGCTGGAGGCTGCAGCTAGGGATGAGGAAGGTGGGGCGGCGATCAGGGAGGTGCAGATGAGGAAGGCAGCACATGCCGAGCGCACACCCAACCCCACCATGGAAAAATGGGCTGAAGGGACACCCCAAACCCCATGCGAACCTCCCCAGCCCCTCAGGGATGCCGTGCCGTCACCTGGTGTGCTGCTGGAGGTGGGACAGCTGGCGGAAGGACTTCTCGCAGTACGAGCAGTGGTAGGGCTTCACGCCCAGGTGGATGCGCAGGTGCTGGGCCAGGTAAGAGGCATTGGCGAACGATTTGGAGCAGTGGGGGCACTTGTGGGGCTTGGCCTCTGTGTGTGACTTGGAGTGGATCTGCATCTCCGACTTGGTGAAGAACGTCAAGGGGCAGACCTTACACCTGGAGGGGGAGAGCACCGCAGGGGCCGGGCTGGGGCAGGACGCCGTGCCAGGCCCCCCTGCTGCACCCCCCCGTCTGCGGCACGGCCGGGCACCGCGGCTCCCTGCGGGTGCTGCCTACCTGTACGTCTTCCCCTCTTTGGCGGTCTCCCCCGAGGCCAGGATGGGGTAGGGAACCACAAGGACGGGCGGCCCCGAAGGGTTTTCCGCCTTGATCTTCTTGCGGCCCCGCTCCGTCTTGGGTGCCCCCAGCAAGCTGTGGCCCTGGATTGTCTTTATGGAGTCGAGGAGGGGCGGGCTGGTGATTCCTGAGATAAGGGTGGGCGAGGAGGCGATGAGGCGGCTCTGGCTGGTGGAGGTGGGGGTGGAAGGGGTGGTGGTGCCCGTGCCTGTGCTGGACTCAGAGGTGCTGACGGCGGGCGCACGGGAGGCCAGCCCCAACCCTGGCAGGCAAAGAAAGGCAGGCGTTAATGCCCACCCCGCTGCCCTCTCTCACAGCCCACTGCTGTGTCCGAGCATCCCTACAGACAGCAGGGTCCCAAAACAGGGACTCCTCAATGCCTCAAGCCCCTCCTGTGCTGCTGGGGGCCACCAATGCCCGTGTGGGTACCTGTGACAGTGCTGGTGGCCGGCCGGGCGTGCAGGGCCACATCGGGCTGGGGGACAGCTTGCGGGTGCAGGCCCGGGACTTGCTGCAGCTTGGGGAGGGACATGATGGACTGGCTGCTTTCGGCAGGAGAGGGGGGCACCAGGAGGGGCTGCTGGGAGGCCACGGAGGTGGGGGGCAGGTGTGGGGGACGGATCTTCTCTGCCATCAGCTGCTCCTTGATTTTGTTGATCAGGACGAGGTTGTCCAGCTGCCAGGGGAACAAAGCAGGGAAAAGGTGAAGGGTGAAGGAGCCAGAACCCCAGGGCTGAGCACAGGACTGGCTCTAACAGGCCTTCCCCAGGTGCACCCCAACCTGCCCACCCCTTCCCACATCCCCACCTCCATCTGTCCTCCCTCCTGCCCCAAAAACCCATCCTGAGGCACGGCGTTGTGGGGGTCTTACCTGGCTGGGCATGGTGGGAGGAGGCGGCCAGAAGTAGGGGTTGTTGAAGCGAGGCTCCGCCATCCTGCGGGGACAGACAGGCGTGTTACGGGGCGGCGGCAGCCAGCACGGCTCCTTCCCACCTCCCTGCGGGGCCGTGCGGGCAGGGGACGGGTCTGGCCCTTCCTGACCCAACAGCATTCACCCGCTGGCCTCTCAGGGTGAAGGAGCCCCCGGGCTCTGCACCTCTCCACAGCGTTGCAATTTGCCGCGGGACTGGAGCCGCACCGGTGGCACGAGGCCGACGAAGCCCCAAATCCCCGGAGAAGCATCTCTGCGTGCACGCGCGCTCCACAAGCACTGAGCCACGCCACCATGCTGCAAAGGGCTCTTTTAGGAGCACATCTGATAACAACGTGATTTCCAGGCGACGGTTTCCTAGAAAAGCCTTCAAGGAGGAGAGGAAGCGGGGAGAAGGGAGTGGAGCAGGAACCCCCGGGGCCACCAGCAGCTCGTTTGCCATGCAGAGCACATCGCCAGGGGATGAGCAGCCACACCACAACGCTCCCAGGCAAAATCCGACCACGTTGGTGGCCACCAGGCACCTGCTGGGGCTCCCACAGCGCTGCCCACAAACCCCTGGTGCCCACGCAGGGCCGGGGCAGCAGGGACACAGCTTGCCTTGGGGCGAAGCTTGGTGAGGGCTGGGGGAGCTGTGAAGCACTGCGGGTGGCAACGCCCCGGCTGTAAAAGAGGGCAGGGAACAGGCAGGGCCTGTTTGCATGGCTGCGACCTCAGCGGTGTCCTCCCAGCTGCAAATTCCTGCAGGGTCACGGCAGCCCTGAGCATCCGCCTGCCTCTGAGACCCCCACAACAGCAGCAAGCACCCAGCGCTGGGGGATGCAGGGCGCAGTTTGGCAGAGAAGAGGGAATAAAAGGGTTGAGCACATTACAGGCTTGTAATGCCTCCTGGCGAGGCCCCAGATCCCTCAAGCCCTGGAGGTATTAAGGCTGCTCCCCTGGTACCTCAAGGAGGGGTCGCAAGTGCCAGAGGTGCAGCTTTGGTGCAGGCACAGGACACGGAGCAAGGCACACGCACAACAGTGGTGGCATCAGACCCAAAGCCCAGCCCAGGCTGAAAGAAAAACCAAACCCAAGACCAAGCGAAATGACCTACAACAGCCATGAGCAGCTCAGCTCCTGGAAAGCCCCGCTGCAGTGGGGCTGGGAGATTTATAGAGACGCTAAACACTTCGGAAAAATTAATTCTAAATCCATCTTTGGTTAATAGAAAACATCTGAATGGGGACGGCAAGAAAATGACAACAACGTAATAGCCTGACATAAACAGGCATGAAACCAGCCCAGCAGACCTCGGCAGGGGCATGTTTAGGGGTAGGCATTTAAGAGGCCCCAGCGAAACGTAAAGGAGGGCTCCTCGGGGAGGGGACAGCCAAGGGGACGCGCAGCCTCTCGCAGGCTCTGAGCATGCTGATTCCTCTCTCCCAGGTATCACACATCGATAAATGAAGCCCGTGCTGTTGTCAAACACACCATGTACGGGTATTTTCTTTGCACCCAAGCTTGGAGCAACCAAATAAACCCTCACGTCTGTGCACAATGGCCAGGGGAGCCTGAACCGAGCGGCCACACAGGAACGGAGATTAACGCACAATCAGAGCCTCCTCAGCGCCTTCCCCAGCTCACCAGGTGAGGAAGCTGCCGGGAGGTGACCTCCATTTGGAATAGAAACCAGGCCACGGCCGGGATCCTGCAGCAGGGAGAAACCAGACCGACACGGACCCCAGCCCCGCAAGCATCCCCAGGGCTAGCAGCAGCCTCGGAGTGCTTCGCGAGGGGCTGCAAGCCCCCAGGGGAGGGCCAGGAGCTCTGAGCGCATCGAAACGATGCCTGCACAGGGCAGGAGTGGCAAGGTCCCCGCTGGGACGGTGGCACGTGGCTGTGACCCAGCCTCGCTCGCCCGCTGCCCATCTGTCACATTAACGCACCTCAAAATCTACAGCCATGGCCGTGGTGGCACAAAGCGTGTCCCCAGATGTCTACGGGTGGCAGGAAGCGGGCGCGAGACGGAAGGAGGGCAGGACCGGCTGGGGAAACTGCGGCACAGGTGGGGACCCAACATCCTTCTTGGTGCAGAGCTGCAGCGCCCAGGCCCTGCGCTGCATCTCACGGGCACGGCAGCGGCAGCTTTAGCCTCACAGCACCCAGGGCTGCTCCTCCACGACCCCCAGCCTCCTGGCGAAGCACCGTGCCAAGCACCCAGCACCCCCCACCCGCCCGCCTCGCCCATGCACCCTGCCCCGGAGAGGTGCTGGCACGGAGCCGAGGCGCGAGATGCATCGGGCACGGGTCAGCCCAGGGCACGGCCACGTCCCCACCGGCCACAGCGCTGGGGAAATGCGTCTGCCCGGAGCAAAGGAAGTGCGGCAGCGGGAACGGGGAGAGGAACTGGCTGGTGGGGATGTGACGACAAGCTCCAGGCAGGCAGAAACCTCCTGCCAGTGAGCACAAGGGGCTGGGAGCTGTGGACAGGTCCATGCCCACGAACCCTGTGGGGCCGTGACACCACAGACCAGGATCAGCAGCTGCCTGGGCACCACAGCATCCCGGCTGGGTTTGCGTGGAAATTTCCTTCCCTGCCTCAAACCGCTGCGTTTTGCCTTTCTTCCAGCTGCCCACACACCAGATTTTGGCTTTTTAAGGCAAACGTTTCAAGTGAAGGTGGACCTGCATCGGGAACCCACACCCTCCAAAACCTGCCTCGGAAACATCGGCGCCTGCCTCCCTCTCACGTCCCTCACCTGCTGTCACAGGGATGCCCACAGCATCTCCAGGGCACCCCGTGCTGACACTGCCACGGGCTCACTCCCCATGCCACTCGCCCCATTGCACTTTTATTGAGGTGCCCCCGCCCCAAGTCCTGCTCCCCAGCCCCGCTTCCCTCCCAGGCAGGGTTTCTCCAGGGACCTGGAGCCGGGGGCCAGGACGGGAGCTGCTCGTGAAGAGCCTTGAACAGGATGTCCCAGCTCACTCTGCACTCCGGCAGGTCAGGGCACCCCGGACCAAAGCAGACCGGATGCTTGCAATATCCCTAACCGTGATTTTTGCGTATTCTGTCCGTTTGCCAGGTTTACCCCTCTCATCTGCACAGGCAGAGCCGTGCAGAGGGGCCAGGAGCCCTGCCCCGTGCCACGTCTGCAGAAACACGAAGGCGAAGAGCTGCAGCTGCTCAAGAAGGTAACCCCCGGGTTACACACATCGCATCGGGACACACAGGGGACTCCGGTGTCCCCAGGATGGGGGGATGTCGGCAGCCCCTGCAAGCACCCCGGGCACCACCACGCAAGAGGACAGCAGCCAGCACGAGGAGAGACCAGGCCAAAAGAGGACGTTGTGGCAGGGAAAAACCCTCGTGATGAAGGCAGGAAGGAAAGAGGGCAGCGGGCGGGCAGGGAGGCCCCGTGTTCCCCTGCCACGGCCGAGCACCCCGACACAGCCACAGTTTGAGCCAGCTCCCCCGGCTCAAACCGCACCATCACGGCTCGGCCGGCGGCCACCCCGCGGCGTGGGAAGCTGAAATGCCCCTTCGATCCTTGCCGGGCTGGAGCGGGAAAACAGGAAGCCAGAGCTATGATTAGAAAAGGTTTTTTGGAGCCGACCCAGGGAGCTGCTCCTCTGTCCTCACAGCAGGTGCCCTGTGGCCTCCGTCCTTCCCGCCCGGCTGTCCGTCCGCCCGCCCCTCGCCCATCCTGACGGCGTGCTCAGAGGGGGCTCCACCGGGGCTGGGGGCTCTCTGCACAGACCACGCAAAGCCACGGCCGCTCTGCGAGCACTCAGACCGCTGGCGTGGCCCCGGACGGTCCCTGCACAGCCCCGTGTGGCACTGGCCAGGCCGGGAGCTGCACAAATTGCTGCAGGCAGACCTCATCCTGCTGCGGGGACCCAACGCAGTGCCCAGCCTGGTGCAGGCACTGCGCTGAATGCTTCAGTCGGATGTGTCCGGCCTCCCCACGGAGAAGGGGCTCTCGTGGCCCTGGGCACCTCTGCTTCAAGCACAGACACAGCACGCGGTCCCGTTGGTCACCCCAGGTCACCGCCTCCCTGCCGGTACCGGAGCTGTGCTGTCTGACACACGAACGCCGTAAGCACAAGGAGCTCAGAGGGGGCTGTGAAAACCCACCCAGCACTGCCCCAAAAGCCTTGAGCGGAGTCAGGCTCTGCCCCTGGCTTCTTGTCCCTGGTTCCTTGTCCCTGGTTCCTTGTCCCATTGTTGAGCTGTAAATCTGGTGGGGAATCTGCCAGGAACCAGCCTCTCCGCTGAGCGCCCTATGCTCTTCACGCTCTCGTTGTAGGGTTGCTTATGAACAAGCTTCTCCCTTCATTTTGCAAGTCAAACTTTCGTTTGTCAAAAAACAAAGACCCCAGTGCAACCTAAAACAGCCACAGGGAGGAAGGCATGAATATTCCCCGTGTCCCTCCCTCCCTCTCCACCTGAGAAGGGCTTATTAAATAATGAGGCTGCTGTAGTAGTCAAAACCGTGTTTGCAGCTCTACAAACCTGACCAGAATAAAGAGGAAAGAAACAGTTGTCGTGCCAAAAAAATCCCTATTCCTGTCCCAACTTAATTTTATAAATTGTGCAGCATTTTGTCTGGAGCGGAGAAACTGCTTCCCCTCTCTCAGGGCTGGAGTGGCACGGGCTGAGCTCAGATAGCTGGGGGAGGGGGCTGGAGGGGATAAAAAGCAGATGGAAAAAATATATAAACTCCCTTTTTCTATATTCTCAGCTAACTATGAAAAATGGAAGCTGACACACAGCAGAAAAAAAAAAATCCATTAAAATGGAAATTATGAAAGGTGGGGAATACTGCAGCACGTCTCCCCCTGGCTCTGCAGGACACACCAGGCTGCCCACGGGGATGTTTGCAGCCCCAGGGTCGCGTTAGGGCTGTCTTGCCCCCTCGGGTTTTTTTGGCCAGGCAGGAGGAAAAACCCTGGGCAACAGCTTCCCTACACCACAGAGAGGGTCTGCGCAGCCCAAGCGCCGTGCCACACAATGCCAGTGCCACACAATGCCATGCAGGGAGGAGAGCGGGGCCACGCGCCCTCCCTCGGGCACCGGTGCCCCATCCCCAGGCACCGACACGGCCCTGGTGACACAGAAGGTTGTCCCCAGCGTCCCTAAGGGCAGGGCTGGGCACAAGGCAGGCGGATAGCACAGTGTGCCACGGAAAGAGGTGCTGCGAAGGCGAAGAAGGCATCGTGGCCGCCCGAGGGGGCTCCACCGGTGCCAATCCTGGCCCAGGCGCAAGAGCAGCGCTGGCCAGGGGCACGGCCGGAGCTGGCGCACGGGGAAGGACGGCGGGGGGACGCCTGGGAGAAGGGAGTAGAAAGAGCAAGCAGCAGATGTGCAGAGCAGCAAGGCCGGGTGAAGGGGGTCGGGGATGCCTGGGGCCACAGGCTGAGCCCCAACCCGCCCTGGTCGGCCCGGAGCCATGAGCCTGGTACCCGAGGGGAGCGCCTGACCCGGAGCATCGCCGCTACAGACCTGCTGCCGCCCAGATGAAGCCAGCACAGCTCAGCTGCCCTAAAATCACCTCTGCACCCACGGGGAAGGAAGAGAGCATGAAAAGCTGGCAAGCCGGGGAAGAGGCCCGGGTGGAAGGGGACGAGGGGAAGGGAGAGGCGCCAAGGCAGAGCGAGGCCCGGGGCCACGTGGAGGGGAAGGGGTGCGCAGGCGGCTGCAGCGAGGGGCTGGCGGTGTCCCGGCAGAGACAAGACATGGTGCACGCCGTGTTTGGTACTCACAGGCTGGCCTCAGAAGCCAGATGGCCGCAGCTGCCTGGGGAGACGTGTCGATGAGGCTCCAGATTGATGGAGGTAGATGATGGCACGGGTGGGTACAAGCGCCAGGCCCCGGAGCTCACTATAGCCTTCCAACTTCCTACCAAACTGCCGCTAAGTCAAGCTACAGTTCTCTAGGGAACGCCTCTACTTTGGCAGCCCTCTCTGTCTCGCCTTCGCTGAAATAAAAAGAAACAAGAGATTCTTTTCACGGACGCGGCACGGCACCGCCGCAAGAAGGGTTAGCTCCCGGGTACCGGCGCCGCTTCACCCCTGCGGCCGGCTGCGGGACAGCCAGCGAGCGGCCACCAACAGACCCGGCACCAGGTACGGGCGGCAAACAGGGCGAGGGGAGGCAAGGCAGGGATCGGGGGTGACCCGAGCGGCAGCCGGCATGCCTGAATATCGCGGGGTGCCATCGACCAAGCTGGAAGCCAGTCCCTCCACCAGCGCAGCCTCGCTCTCCCAAGCAGGGTCCCCGGGCAGCGAGCATCGGTTTGGGCAGCAAGCTGGGAGCGGAGCAGCGAGCGCAGGGCGGCTGCAGGCAGCTGGGTGCCCGGCACAGGGCGGCGTGAGCCCCCGCAGCCCCGGGTGGCATGGCAGGCAAGAGAAAAGGGCTCCAAGGCGCCGGTCGCAATCACACACTGAGAGGGGACGCGGTGGGGGACGTGGGACCTGCATCCTTGGCGTCTCCTCTCGATCCCTTTGCTGGCTCTGTCCAGCCTCGTGCCATCCCACCCCCCAGCAGCATTCTGTGCCAGTGTCTGGGTGGGAGCAGAACCCAGCTCTGCCCCACAATCTGCCTCATTTTCCCCCAAAAGCATGAGGCCACCGCCTTCCTCCCCTTGCAAACCCATCTCTGCCAGGGTAAGGGGCCAGCAAGGGGCAGCGTGTGCTCCCCGTCCTTCCACCCATGCAGCTGGCAATGGGCAGAAGCCGGCCTGCATTTCCACAGGATGCGTGCAAGCAGCATTCGCCCGGAGCAGGAGTTTTTCGAGAGAAACCAAGGGCCCCTCTGCAAAAACCCCAGCCCAGAGCCGCCGGGCGGGAAGCAGCATCAAAGCTGCCTGCCTGCCGCAGGGGCCGCCGCGCCGTGCCAGCGCGCCGTGCCTGGGCGGGCTCCCCGTGCCGGGGAACGCTCCGTTCCACTTCCAGCCTGGGGGACCATCCCGCGTGGGCCCTGCACCCACAGCCCCCAGCCCGGATTTTCCTCAGCAGGAAGAATTTACCCCAAGGCGGAGGCAGCAGAACGTGAGCCGGGGAAGCAGGAACAACACAAGAAACCTGGGGCGGGCAGCTCAGAAATCCCCATCCAGCGCTCGCTCAGAGAGGAGCGGCTCAGGGGATCGTGTGCCAGAAGAATTCACCCAAGATGGAACCAATTAAACCCCACGTTTCCGCCCCCCGAAGGGCTGTAACTGGTGTTTCTCATTCAGATTTCCTTCCCCGAGCAAAACCAACAAAAGCCCAAGAGCGGCTGAGCAGAAAACCCCATGCCGGCCCAGCGGGGCCGGGGGCGCCAGGAAGGGGCCCCACGGGAAGGGCTGCGTGGATGCCAGGGTGGGTCAGAGGAGCCACGCACGTGCCGGTTCCGCAGGGGAATGGGGTGTGCGGCAGGGAGAGCGCCCTGGCACCAAGGGCTGGCCCTCAGAGCCGGGTCTGAGCCCCGCTTTCTGCCTGCGGCACCCAGGGCGAAGCGGGGAGCCCCAAATCCTGGAGGAGCCCAGGCCCAGCAAGGAGAGCAGACGCCCAAGGGCCAAATGGAGTCACTGGGAGCCCCAGGGCCGCTCTGCCGCCCAGGGCGACTTCCCCAGCGTGGGGGGGCTTCCACAGCCCCCCGTGTCCAGAAGGAAGAAGGAATCGGTGCAAAGCAGACGGGGAGAGCCGCCAAGGCAACCCGCCTCACTTGGAAAGCCGTGTCACTGGAGACCACCGTGGCGAAGCGGCGGGGTCGGACAGCCAGGCCTCAGCCCACCCAACCAGGCGGGCAGCAAGAGGGCACAGGGCAGCGCTCCCAGAAAGCGAGGGGAGAGCCGCCTGCACAGGGACAAGCCAAGGAAGCCAGCAGAGAAGACCCCAAAGCCTGGGATTACAACCCCAGCACCAGCGGTGTGCACTTCCGAGGGCAGAGGGGACACGAGGACAAGCAGGACCTGCTCAGCCCAGCGAGGCAGCGTTACACGGGGCCAAGCCACGCCACTGGGAGCCACCGAAGGGGACGTGGGGCTGCAAGGGGGCTAATGGGGACGGCGGGTAGGGGTGGCCTGCATGGGACCCCGGTGCCCGTGGGGCGATGCTCACGCCACGGTGCCAAACGGAGCCAGTCCCACAGCCGGTGCCACCACCAAACCCACATCCCCAAACGGCCCCTGGAGCTGGCGGGGGCTGCCTGCTCCACCAGCCCGTGTCCCCACAGATACAGCCACCCCCAAAAGGGACCGCGCGCCATCCCAGCACCCTGCAAGCCGAAATCTGCACCCGCAGCCCACCATGCCCCAACAGGGCCCAACCAGCCGGACCCCGCGCTGCAGTAAGGGGGCTCGGGGGTGCTAAGAGCCCCGCAAGCAGCCAGGTGACACCCAGCATGTGTGCAGGGCTGCTGTGACAGCTGGGGACACTGAGGCACGGGCGGCTGAGCAGAGGCTTGCCCCAAGGCCAGGCGAGGAGGCAGCAAAGCGTTTCCCTCCTCCCAGCCCCACAACACAACCTCTGCGTACACATGCACTTGTCATAACACCTCCACCACCAGCCGATGATCCACATTTTTTTCAAGGGGGAGGGGGTAGAAAAAAAAGAGGATTTTTAAGGGAGAAAAGATCATTTTGCGCATATTAAGCACGGGTATTTCGAATCCAGCTTTCGCCCTGAGAATGGAAATTCAAAGCGTTCGGACTTACGCCGTGAGCGGGGTCCCCATCGTGGTGGCTGCGTCCAGCGAGCGGCCGTCCCCTCCCTGCGCCCTCCCCGTGGGCAGGCGGCCCCAGGCTCACCCCGCGGGGCCCCGCTCTCCGGGCTCCTCGGGGGGGGCCAGGACATGCCCCCGCTCCCAGACCCGCACGGACAGACCATTTTCCAGTTCCCCTCGAGAAAGCCGGCATGCCCACCTCTGAGAGTACTGGCGTTGCTTCCCCTTATCCGCGTCCATCTCCAGATCTAGCTGGGAACTGGTGCTGCACGCGGGGCGTTTTTCTACGGGGGACAAGGAGGACAACTTCACACACCCCAAAAACACAGACAGCCCCCGACACGCGAGCTCCGGGAGAGGCAGAGTGGAGGAACAAAAGCGAAGCGGCTCCCACCTACCCAACCCGTGGGAACGTGGGTTTTTTCCTGAAAGTAGACAAAAAGAAAAGCAAGGTTTTTATGCCGGGGAGCGCTGGGCAGGGGGAGTTGTCCTGCCCCGGCGTCACCGCGTTTCACCCCGAAGCTGCCTGCGAATCCCAGGCACGGGGGAGCTGGCTGGAAGCGCGGGGCCTAAATCCATCCCCTCGCCCCAGACCCTCCGCCTCTCTGCAAACTGCACGCCGGGAGGGGCTGAAAACTTTTACCTCTCCTCTAAAATATCACTTTAATTTCAAAGGCCTCGGGGCTGGCTCGGCCACCAGCGGCTGGAAGGAGCAGGCGAAAGCCCCGCTCGTCCTCCCCACGCGTGCCGGATTAAAAAGCACGCTTCTCGTCCGAATAATCGCGACGCGGGGCCGAGAAAGGAGCATCCCCACGGCAGCGTCCTCGCCGCCGGCTCGGAGAAAGAAAAAGGCAGATTAATCATTCCTGGGCAAAAACGCATCCTCTTGCTCCCAGCTTAGCCGTGGCCACTCCGGCTCCCAGCTCCGGCCCAGCGTGGCCGGGAGATTATGGATGTATAAATAGGATATGCATCCAGACGCTAACACAAGGCTAAATATATATGGCCAGAAAGACACACACACAGACCTCTCTAGGCACCACCACGCAAATTTGGGTCCCTTTCTAAAGCTGCAGCTTCCACATTCCTGCCAAAGCGCGATACAAAATATTCCCCCATTAAAAACCTTCCAGCCAGCCAGAGCACTTTCGAGACAAAAAAAACGGTTAATAGGAAAAGAAGGGAAAGGGAGGAGGGGGGGGGTTAGGGGGGGGTTGGGGAAGGAATAAATAAATAAATAAATAAATAAGCAGCCTCCCCCCCCCCCTCCTTCTTCCGCCACCCCGTGCAGAAAAAAAAAAAAAAGGCGAAAAAAAAAAAAAAAAGGCAACCAGAAAAAAAAAATAAGCCGAGCCCCCATGCAACATCCACAGCTCCTCTCCGACCACCACCGGCACAAAAATAGGTACGTTCGGCTGCAATTAACTTTTCCATTAGACCATCCAGAGGGAGAAAAAGAGAAAATCCAGCAAAGCGGGCATTTTCCTGGCTGCCCCCCCCTTCCTCCTCCTCCTCCTCCTCCTCCTCCTCCTCCCCCGCCGCCCGGGAGAGAGGGGGGGGGGGGCGCACGCAGGGGGGCGCCCCCCTCGGAAAAAAAAAAAAATAAAAAAAATTCCAAAAAAAAAAAAAAGGCGAGAAAAAGCGTCGAAAAAGGCGAAGTTTGGCGTTAAGTGAAGTTGAAATCCTCGACCTGCCCTGGCGGAGCCGGAGCGGCGGCGGCGGGCGGGGGGCCGCGGCGGGGCGGGCTGCGGGCGAGCCCCGGCCCCGCCGCAGACAAAAAGGCCGGGGCGGAGGGAGGGGAGCGGCCCCGCTCCGTGCCCCCTCCGCCGCCCCGCCGCCTCTCCCACATTCTCAGACAGTTTTATTAAAATTCGCAGACAAAAGAAAAACAAAAATGGCAGCCCGGCTTATTTTTAACACAGGACGGGGACGCCATATTCTGCAGATCTGCGAAAAAAAAAAAAAAAAAAAATTAAAAAAAAAAAATGATAAAAGGAGGAAAAGCGGCGGCGCGGCCCCACACCGCGGTGCCCCCCCCGGCCCCCCTCCCGGCCGGTGTTTACCGGAGGCTCGCACCCGGGAGGCGGGCTGGGGTGGTTTTTTTTTGTTGTTTTTTTTTTTGGCTTTTTTTTTTTTTTTTTTCGAAGCACCCGGGTTGAATGCGGGAGAGGAGAAGGAGGAGGGGGAAAAGAGGGAAGAGAAAAAAAAAAAAAAAAAAAAAGACACTTCCTATACCAACAGCCATGCTCCCGCCAGCCGCGGTCCCGCCGGCGCTCCGCCGCACGGAGGAAAATGGGCGCCCCCCCGCCTCCGCCCGCCCCCGCGTCCTCCTCCTCCGCCCGCCCAGGCTCCGGGCCGCGGGGCCGGCACCGGGCCCCCCCTGCCCGGCCGGGACCGCCCCCCCGCCGCGGCCCCGGCTCCAGCCCCGGCCCCGGCCCCGGCGCCATGGCGGCCCCGGCGGGGGGAGGCGCGGGATGGGCCCGGCGGGCGGCGGGGCCTGGCCGGCGGTGAAGCGGCTCGGGGAGGCCGGGGGCTGCGCGGCTTTCCGCAGCCCCCGGTCCCCTCCTCGCCCCCCGGTTCCCCTCAGTACCCCTGGTTTGCAGCCCCCAGGTTCCTCAGACCCCTCAGCATCCCCCATTCCTGTCAGCACCCCCAATTCTCAGCCCCCGGTCCCTTCTTGACCCCCCCAGTCCTCCTCACCCCCCAGTCCTCCTCAGTGTCCCCCAGTTCCCCTCAGCACCCCTGGATTGTTGCCGCCAGGTGCCCTCAGCACCCCTCGGTCCCCTCATGGCCCCGCAGTTCCCAGTGCCCCCCATTCCCTGCAGCACCCCTGGTTCACAGCCCCCACGTCTCCCCCAGCACTCCCCAGTTCCCCTCTGCCCCCAGTTCCCTTCATCGCCCCCCAAGTTGCCCTCAGCCCTCCCAGTTGTCCTCAGTGCCCCTGGCTCGTAGCCCCCCAGGGCTGCTCAGCCCCCTCATTGCCCCCTGTTCTCCTCAGCCCCCCCAGTTCTCTTCAGCTGCCCCGGTTCTCTCAGGGCCCCCCCTCTCCAGCTCTCCTCAGCCCCCACGTGCCCCCCAGGACTCATCACCTTGGTTCTCCTCAGCCCCCAGTCCCTTCAGCCCCCTTCTGTCTCTGCAGCCCCATGGCCCCCTTTTGGGGTTCCCCCCTCCTCAGCCCCAACCCATCGCTGGATCTCCTCACCCCCCCCCCCCACAGCCCCCTTTGTGGGTCCCCTCAGGGTCTCTGCCCCCACGTTTGACCCCCTGGCCCTCCCTGTCTCCCCGGTCCTGCAGGGGTCCCCAGCCCTTCTCAGGGTCTCTCTACCCCCATTGCCCCCCCTCCCCAGCCCTTCACTGGGTGTCTGCACCCCACAAGTTCCTCCATCCGCCCCAGCCCCTCCTGGCATCCCCCAGCCCCTCTCTGCTCCCCCAGCCCTGTGTCTCCTGAGCCGTTTCCCCTTTTGCTCCTTCAGCCCAGGGTTTCTTCTAGGGACACTCTTTCTTTCTTTCTTTCTTTCTTTCTTTCTTTCTTTCTTTCTTTCTTTCTTTCTTTCTTTCTTTCTTTCTTTTCTTTCTTTCTTTCTTTCTTTCTTTCTTTCTTTCTTTCTTTCTTTCTTTCTTTCTTTCTTTCTTTCTTTCTTTCTTTCTTTCTTTCTTTCTTTCTTTCTTTCTTTCTTTCTTCCTTCCTTCCTTCCTTCCTTCCTTCCTTCCTTCCTTCCTTTCTTTCTTTCTTCCTTCCTTCCTTCCTTCCTTCCTTCCTTCCTTCCTTCCTTCCTTCCTTTCTTTCTTTCTTCCTTCCTTCCTTCCTTCCTTCCTTCCTTCCTTCTTTCCTTCCTTCCTTCCTTCCTTCCTTCCTTCCTTCTTTCCTTCCTTCCTTCCTTCCTTCCTTCCTTCCTTCCTTCCTTCCTTCCTTCCTTCCTTCCTTCCTTCCTTCCTTCCTTCCTTCCTTCCTTCCTTCCTTCCTTCCTTCCTTCCTTCCTTCCTTTCTTTCTTTCTTTCTTTCTTTCTTTCTTTCTTTCTTTCTTTCTTTCTTTCTTTCTTTCTTTCTTTCTTTCTTTTCTTTCTCTCTCTCTCTCTCTTTCTCTCTCTCTCTTTCTCTCTTTCTCCTTCCTTCCCTTCCCTTCCCTTCCCTTCCCTTCCCTTCCCTTCCCTTCCCTTCCCTTCCCTTCCCTTCCCTTCCCTTCCCTTCCCTTCCCTTCCCTTCCCTTCCCTTCCTTTCCCTTCCCCCTTGGAGAAGCTCTGGGGAGCAAACAGGAGGAGGGGGATGCACAGAGAGCAAGATTGTGGCCCTCCCGAGGTTCCCCCCAAATCTATCTCCCATCTTGAGCTCAGGTTTTGCTTTACTTTTTTTTCCCATCATGTCAGAGGTTTGGGGACCCTCCGGGAGCACGGTGAGCCCCCGGCAGCCCTGTGTCAGTGAACTTTGGGGTGCACACAGCAGGAAGAGGGGTACCCAGGGCAGGCGGACAACCATCCTGCAGCACGTCCGCGTGGAGCCAAAGGTGCTTTGGGGACAGAGGACACGCAATTTCCACCTCTGTTTTGGTGTAGAAGACGTCTGAATCCCTATGTTTGCAGGCAGCACCGTGCCTGGGTAATAGTGGTCGTTTTAATCCGTGTGTAGGCAGGTCCGTGTGTGAGGGTATTGTCAGGCTGCAAGGTGCTGCTGGGCTTCCCTCAAGAAGTCTGTTCTGCTTGACCATTTTTGCTGATGTGCAGAAGTTACCTCTTCGGTCACTCTTTGTCACTTCTTGGGCCTTACTGCCCATTTTTCTTCTTTCCGAAGGACACCTAAAGACCCCGGCTCTGGTGTGGAAGGGATGAAGTCCTTGCCTTCGAAAGTGAGCGGGATGGCCCTGGGGGCTCCGGGGGCCGTGCTGCGTTGGCTCCACGCTGCTGGTGGATGTGGCACCTGCTGGGCGTGGGCACATTGCTGCTGGATGTGTGACACGCAGGCACTTCGCTCACTGGCGTTGAGCGTGTGGTGGGGTCCCACACATCAACCCCCTCCCCATGGGGCTCCGTTTACCACTCTCTCTCTCTAGTTCATGTTGGGAAACTGGTGGTGCTGGGAGTTGTTAATTCTGCGTGCTAACAACTTCACACAGCCATGTAACAGAGGCTGGGCTGGGTCCAGCCCAGGCAGACGTAGCCACCAGCCCCACTGGGAGCAGAGGTGAACCCAACTCATCACATCTGCCTCCAAGCTGATGTCCCAAAAACGTCAGCTGCTGTCTACATCAGCATCATTGGAACGGGCTGCCCAGGGAGGTGGTGGAGTCACCATCCCTGGAAGTCTTCAAAAGACGTTTAGATGTAGAGCTTAGGGATATGGTTTAGTGGGGACTGTTAGTGTTAGGTTAGAGGTTGGACTCGATGATCTTGAGGTCTCTTCCAACCTAGAAATTCTGTGATTCTGTGATTCTGTGTGATCATTCTACCAGCTCTTTAACCCCAGTTTTCAAGCCAGGTGTCAACCACCTTTCTGCTTCATAATGTTTTCCTTCGTTTTTAGAGAAATAATTATGATGAAAATATCTCATCCCGTTTTAGAGAGATGTTGATGGGCACAAAGCATCGCCAGGAGCTGGGGAGGCGGCTCCTGAGCACACACAGTCAGGAGCCCTTCATCATTTGGGGGTCGGACCCGATGATCTCTCAAGGTCCCTTCCAACCCCTGCAGTTCTGTGTTTCTGTGATTTCCAGCCCCAGCGTCCTCTCCCCATGCGCTCGCTGAATTTCACGGGACCCAGTTCTCTGTCCTGCAGTGCACAGAGCTCAGTTCCAGCAAACCAAGGACAACCGGGGGCAGTCCGGGTTTCCCATAAGTTTCCATTGATGGTGCAATTAAAAAATAAAAACCCAGCCCTGGGCTTTTTTCATGCTTTCCAAGTTTCCTAAAAGGATCCATCGCAGAGAATGAAAAAAGCCCAGATGGAGAGGTGAGGGATGCCCCGAGCGGATGAAATCCCCCCCGTGAAGCCGGCAGTGTCTTCCAGTGCGCCCGGCAGTGCTTTGCTCCCTTCCTCCTTGCAGCAACCTCTCGCATATTTGAAGGCTGTTATTATGTCTCCCCTCAGCCTGCTCTTCTCTAGACTAAACAAATCCAATCCTTCAGCCCTTCCGCACAGGCCAAGTTTTCTCAGCTCCTGGTTGCAATCGTTGCCTTCCCCTGGCCTCTCTCCAGTGGGTCGCACTCGCAGGGCTTTGGGGTCCCTCACAAGCAGAGGGGGTGGAAAAGAAAACCCAGACAGATCAAGTGGGAGGCGAGCACCACATTTCTCTGCTTGCTTGGCTTCAGGAGGTGGGAAAGGCAGCCCCACAGGTGCTGGCCGGGTGTCACATCCCCCAGCACCAGAGGCTGTTGATGCTGGGGGGCTGCGAGGAGCAGGAAAGGGGGGCAGGAGCAGGCAGAGAGTGTGGCTGGCAGCTGCCAGGAGGACCTGTAATGAGCAAACCACACGGCTTCCCCCATACATGGCTCAGATTTAGGGGTGGGGAGCAGGGAAGGGTACAGCAGGGCTCCCCTTTCCCCAGCCCCCCAGGGGAGAGGGAGAGGACGTGCCATGCCACAGCACTGCTTTGCTGCATCCCCTGGTTTCCAGACCGGGCATTTCCCATGGGCAAAGCCTCCCGCAGCATCCAGCATCGCCTGGGGCAGCCCCTGAGTGACAACACCACGCCAGGAAGGTGTAGGGCGCACCACCCCCCTGATTTCATCCCACAGCATTCCCAACCCATTTTCGCACATCTGGGGCTCAGTCCTCAGGATGTTCTTCACCTTGCTGCCGCAGCTCTGAAGCACGGCTCTCTCCCAGTAGGCACAGATGAGTCCTTCTCCCCCTTTGTATCTCAAGCTGGGCTGGAGGAGTTGGAGGGCCTGTGTTTTATTGCAGAAGAAAGCAAAGCAGCGAGTTCCCACGCTGCCTTTCATCTTCTTCCCCCTGCTCCCGCTGTTCCCACAGCTCCACCAGAGCAGCTGGAGTAGGAGGCAAACGCAATCACACTTCACCCCCCTCCTGTTCGGAGTGGTCCTGCGAGGGCTCCCCCAGGGACCAGACGGGCCCAGGGCGAGTGGGGCAGGACTTGGGACCGCCGGGGGTGCATTCCCACCGAGGGTGGGCACTGCTCCCGATGCCGGTGGGTGCCCACACTCAGCCTGGCGAGGTGACAGCACGCGGCAAGGCACGCTGTCACCCCGCTGTGCCTTCCTCCTCCACTCTCACGTGTGTCTTGCACTCACATCCCCATCGCTGTTTCTGGCTCGCTGACCTGCGATCGCTCCATGTGTCCCCCATTAAGTGCTCGCCCAACGTTTTCCCGTTTGGAACATCCCCAGATCTGTTAATTACCAGCTCCTGGTGACTCAACAGCGATCCTGAGCCAGCTCCTTGAAAACTCCCCCTTTATCTGATGCTCAGCTGTTTATACCTAGCAGTTGCTATTTAACATCCTCCCGCGGTGGTGTCAGGGTGGAAGGTTCATTCACACCTGGGCCAGGAGATGGGCACATTTTGGACTCTCCCTGCCATCCCTGAGGCCGATGGCATCCCCTCGTCCCCTGCCACCCCCGTGTTGCCAAGTTCTCCTCTGGCTCCTGGCTAGATTCATTCTCAACACTTCTTTCACTTCTGTCCTCAAGGCTGGGGGGTTTTGGCTTCTGGAAGTATTTTGTCGTCATTGTGAAACTCGGGTTTTCGAACCTCTGCATCACTCGAGGAGAATCCCAGCTGTTGGAGGCCAGCCCCAGACCTGCAGGCAGGGGACACAGCAGGACGGGGCATGGGGGATCCCCAGCCATCGAGGCAGGCCAGCTGGCATGTCCCTGGTGCAGATGCTGTGATATCGAGAGCACTGGGGCTCTTCCAGCCATGCACTGTGTGGGTTCAGTCATTGCCCCCTTGCTGGGTGCAGGCAGGGGCCCCTTTCCTTGGCAGTGGAGCTCTGGTCCTGGGGCTGGTGCGACACCACCCGGCCTCTGGTGGCACCAGGAGCCGATGGCAGGGAACCCGTGCCCATCTCCCACGCCGCCATCCCCATCCTGAGCTGCAAAATGGCCTTGCAGAGAGGAAACGAAGCTGGCTGCAAAGCTTGCGTTCAAAACCAGACGTTCAAAGGCTCTTCTGCCCCCGGGGCAAATCCAACCGCAATTAAAAGGGAAGGAAGGCAGGGGAGTGCTCGGTGTGGCATGGAGATGCCTCCTTTGCCATAAATCACCTCTGCGGGCGGTTGGGCAGGCGGCAGCCCTGCTACACCTGCTCTCCCCGCTCCCACAGAACTGCGCCCGCCGGCACTGGGAACGGCAGCTCCCTTCCTGCTTCCCCACATCCCCGCCAAAAAGCAGGAGATCGGGTCAGGGATGCGCTCCTTGTCTCCTGCAGCAAGAAGCTTGGGGGAGAAAGTGCAGGAGAGGCAGAGATGCTGGAGAGATCCCAGTCCCTGTCCCCAGGGCACGGTCCACATCTGTGCGGCACCGAGCTGCGGCTTTATTGAAATCCCTCCCATTGAAAGGTTGGTGAAAAAGAGATTTCATCAAAAACGGGATGGAGCACAGCCTGGGAAAACCTGGCCGGGGAACTTGGTCCCCATGGTGTCCCCGAGGGGTCGTGCTGGTTTGGCCACCGGGACCACGCTGAGCCCTTTGGGTGCTGGGTGGCCCCCATGTCCCAATGCCACTTGGTCTTTGTCCTTGTCTGCAGCAGCAGGAAATCCTTCAGGAAATGTCTCTCTCCATCCTAACCGCATATTTATTTCCTTTTCTTTGCAAGAAATCTCTCTCTTTTGATAAAGCAGGGCTGGAGTGGAAGCGCTGGTCAGCGCCCAGAAGCAGAGGCCATTAATCAGCAGGAGCAGGGCGGCTGCATGCAATGCCTGCCCCAAAGGACGTTGCCTGCAACACCCTGCAAACGTCCCCTGGCCCTGCAAGAGGCAAATAATTACGGCAGGCAGTTGGGAGACCTGGAACAAGTCGGTGCAGCGTTTTACAAGGTGTTTCCCAACCAGCGGGACAGCACACGAGCCAGGAGGCGATGACTCACGGCAGCTGCGTGAGCTGCGAGGGTGGGCACGCTGCGCCTTGGTGATGCTGGGGCGCCAGGCCCCCGGAGGTGGGCGCATGGAAATGCTCGTTCCTGGCTTATTGGGATGCTGCATGGGGTTAGCAAACCTGCAAAATGTTTTTTTTTATTATTATTTTTTTTTTTTTTACCCTAGAACAGCAGGGATTGGGAAGGTTTCTTGACCCTAAAACATGCCAACAGCCATGTGTGCACGGGGGCCCCATAGATGCTGGTTTGAGTCCTGCAGAGGTTTGGGGGTATTGGGAGTGTTTAGTTAAAAAAAATAAAAAAAAAAAAGTGGCAGTGCATTTATTTCCCTTCTCCCCCCTGCAAATGGGAGGGCCATTTGGTTATAATTAGGTAATGAGTTAATTAGGATTAATTAGTTAATGTTTGCAAAGCACTTAGGAGATGAAAAGCACCAGTGTAGTGCGGCTTTGTGCATCCTCCTGCTCTTCTAGAGGGCTGCAGGACACTGCTCTGTGTGGGGGCATGCTCCCATTAACCCTTGGTGCCTGGAGCTTTGGGTACTGGGATGAAATCCCGTCCCATGAGGATGAGAAGCCTCATCCCATGGAGAGGAAGAGGCCTCTGCCGAGCTTAGCTGGGCCAGGACTGCATCCTGGGGACATCTTGGCTTTGTGGCACTGGGGTCCTGGCAGAGCTGGAGGGCGTTCGCAGGAGTGGGGAAGGAAAAGAGGCAGGCGTTAACAGCTGCTCTCTGAGCTCTGGCACCCGGTTAAAGCTGACAGAGCTAAAGGTGCCGGAGCCACCCCACCTGGGAAGGACAGATCCAACGGGATGGGTATGGACACGGCTGGGGGCTGCAGCAAGGACGAGGAAAGCCCGGAGCAAACGGGGACGCTCCCAGCCCTGCATGTCCACCCTGCTGAGGCCAAAACCTGCCCTGGCGCAGTGCTAGGAAGCAGGCATGTGTGCTGGGAGCTGCCTGTCCCGGCCTGCCATCCCCGCCTTCGCCCCCCGGCAGCACTGTTTGAACCAGCGGGGAAAATTCCAGCGGCTCGGGGGCCTCCCTTCCTGCCAGCGTCCTCTGGGCACGGCGTGCAGCACAGGGCAGCAGGAGGAACCCAATGCCCACGCACCCCCCGATGGGGTTTTCCAGCTCAGCCTGCCCCCTCTCCCTCCTCAGAGGTGACTTGGTCCCCGGTGTCCCCTGCCATGGCTCCTACCAGCTCCTGGCACCTTCCAGCCCGTGGCTGCAGGGCACATGCGTGCCTGGTCCCCTGCCTCATCCTCCCCAGCTCCTGGCAGCATCTGCGTGACCTGAAAAAGCAAGGAATAGAGGCACGGCGGCGATGTGGGCTCCCTGACCCTCCGGCTGCAGCGGCAGAGCCTGCTGGGCACTCGCACAAGGGTTACCAGGAGGTAACGAAGACAATTTAAAAATTAACCGGGATTAATTTCCCTGTTTGCCCAAACACACACACCCCGCCGTGCGGTTTCCCTTCATCCACTCTGGCTGCGGCAGGTATGGCTCACACCCCACTCTTGCCCACAACAGGGCTCCGGGCAGGGTGTGCTTCCCTTCCCATAGCGCTAACGAAGGAGCACTAACGAGCTGCAGGGATGCACTGGGGGGACCTCGGGTGCTTCTCCACCTCCAACGAGGGACCCAACACTGAGCAGCTCCACTCAGAGCTTGGGCACCCCTTGGCCACCTTATGTGTCCCACGGGATGTGGCTCTGCATCACCCAAATTTCCCAGTCTGACCCCAGCTGCTCCAGCCACGTGCTGGGGACACAAATTAAATGACGTGGGCTGGGACCCGCGCGTCCAAGTGGCTCCACCATGGGACTGCCGTGCTCACCCCTTCCTCCATCTCCCGCTGACTCAGTTTCCCCATCAGTACCTTAAGGGGGAACCTGCTCGGGAAAGGGAAGAGTTCCAGAGACTGGCCTCCATCTGTGTTCCCCACCCCCCCCCAAAAAAAAAAAAAAAGGAAAAAAAAGGGTAAAAAAGGGTATTTTGATATCAGCTGAGCAGGGTTCACTTAAACCATGGAAAAAAACAGATATTGGTTCCTAGAGGGACTTGGGGATGCGAAGGGACATTCCCAGCCCCCTGGCACAAAGGCAGGGCTGCGTGCCCGGGTAGCCTGGGTGCTTCTTCCCCGCCACGTGCCGCAGGCTGGGGCGAAGCGGGCGCGCGAGCTGGGCGCGATGCCGGCCGAGCCGCCCCTTCCCCGCTCCGACAGCGCTTTGATGATTTAATTTCAGCATTTCTTCAGTCCCCAGCGGGTCCTGGAGGGGAGACAAGACCTGAATTCCTAATGCAGAAAAACAAGCAGAAAAAACAAACCCCTGCGGTTGGCTTTTTTTTTTTTTTTTCCTTTTTTTTTTTTTTTTTTTTTCCAGCCTTTCGGGCCCGTCCTCCCGCACGGGCGAGGAACAAAGAGGGTGGTTATTCCCCCCGCCGGGGGGGGGGGACGCGGGGCAGGAGGGGCTGCGCTGGGGGGCTCGGGGGGACGCAGGGGGCTCGGCAGCCAAAGCAAAGCCTTGTTCGCTTTGGCTGCTGGCCAGCGGCGGGCCTGACTTTTGTGCTGCCTCTGAAATGTGCAGCTCAACCCCCAGGGCATCGCTCTCCCCCCCACCACCATCCGGCTCCTTCCTTCCTCCCCGAGCCCCCGCTCAGAGCCCCTCTGGTGTGAGGGGTTTGGGAGAGGGACCCCCTGGTACGCCCCCAGAGCGCGGACGGGGGCTTTCCGCCATCCGTGCCTGATTATTTTGTGTCTCCACACGGCTTCTGGAGTCTCCTGGCCTGTCACCGCCGCAGCTCCGAGTTTTTGGCCAAATTGATAAGATCTGGGGGAACAAGGCGGCGTTTCCCCAACAATGCATTTTTGGGGACATCGGCCCTGCCTTGCCTTCCAGCGGCTTCACAGCTGGCCTGGTGCTGCAGGGAGCAGCCCGGGGGGTGCAGAGGGGCCCGGCCCCCCCCGGCCGGGGCTGAGCACCCCACGGGGCCCTGCCCCTCGCTGGTGTCACCCCCGCTGTCCCCTCAGCCCTTGTCCCCGGGGAATGGGGGCAAAACAGGGACGAGAAGGGGGGGTGGGGGGGTGGAAGGAGGGACGGACAGACGGCTGGAGGGGGCTGGCCGGGGATGGCCAGGCCGCAGCCCCGGGCACCGGAGCGGCACCGACAGCGGGGGGGAGGCACCGGGGGGGGGACCCGGGCACAGCCCCGAGCCCGCAGCGAAGCCGCCTCAGCGCCGCGGCCCCTTTAAGCGCCTCCCCCTCCGACCCCCCTCCCCCCCGCGGGCGGGAGGTGGTGCGGGCCGCTGGGCGGGGGACAATGGGGCGGGGGCGGCACCACTGTGGCTGCGGGGGGGGAGGCAGGAAGTGCCGCGCGGCCCCGCCTGCTCCTCCTCCTCCTCCTCCTCCTCCTCCTCCTCCTCCTCCTCCTCCTCCTCCTCCTCGCCCACCCCCTGCCCGTCGCGGCGGGGAGCGCTGGCACCGGGGGCACCGGCACCGCCTGCGGCTGGGTGAGGGGCAGCGGGCGCCGGGGGGCGGCCTCGAACCCGGGCCCTGCGGGTGGGGCGCGGAGCCGGGGCCGGGATTCGAACTCGGGTCCCTTCGGGGCGGCCTCAACCCGGGGCCCCCCCCACTGCGGCCCCCCCCCGGCCAGCCCGACCCCCGCCTCCCCCGTGCCCGCCGCACCCCGAGCCCCCCTCCCCGGTTTCGCAGCCCACCGCTGGTTCCCCCCCTGCAGCCCCACTCGCAGCCCACCCCCCAGTTTCCCCCAGCGCACCCCAATTTGCAGCCCCCCTCCCCAGTTTCCCCCAGTTGCAGCCCCCACGGGTGCTCTCAGCCCCGGGTCCCCCCCCCCGGGTGGTCCTCGCCCCCCCCCTGCCCGGCCATGGCTTGCAGCCTGAAGGACGAGCTGCTGTGCTCCATCTGCCTGAGCATCTACCAGGACCCGGTGAGCTTCGGCTGCGAGCACTACTTCTGCCGGCGGTGCATCACCGAGCACTGGGTGCGCCAGGAGCCCCAGGGTGCCCGCGACTGCCCCGAGTGCCGGCGCACCTTCGCCGAGCCCACCCTGGCGCCCAGCCTCAAGCTGGCCAACATCGTGGAGCGGTACAGCGCCTTCCCTCTGGACGCCATCCTGGGGGCCCAGCGCAGCCCCTTCCCCTGCAAGGACCACGAGAAGGTCAAGCTCTTCTGCCTCACCGACCGCGCCGTCGTCTGCTTCTTCTGCGACGAGCCTGCCGTGCACGAGCAGCACCAGGTCACCAACGTGGACGATGCCTTCGAGGAACTGCAGGTGGGTGGGTGGGCGTCCGGCCCTGCCCCGGCCAGGGGTCCGGGTGCTGTCCCTCTTGTCCCCACTGCCGACATCTGTCCGTCTGTCTGTCCCTGTGCCTCGGGGCAGTGTGTCCGTGGGGTGCCCTGTCCGCCTGCCCACGTGCACCTTAGCTGGAGCTCTCTCTGTTCGCACGTGGGTCTGGGGAGCTGCTCCCCATAAAATTCCCCTTTCTGTCCATGCATTCAGCGTGTCTCTACCCTGGTGCTGCTGTGCAGGTGCTGGCACCCAATGGGCACAGTCCTTCCTCCGTCCCCAAACCCACGGGGCTGCCGTTTCGAGGGAGCTTTGTGCCCGTGCCTGCAGGGAGGCAGCCGGGCGCTGACCTTCACAGGCACCGACTCATCCCCTCACCGCTGTCAGCGCCCGGTGATGCCCCGGTAAACATTTGTGGGGCCACCCTGTGGTCCCGAGGGGGCTGGGGGGTTCCCAGCACCTCTGGCAGCTGGCAGGGCTGGTGAAGCTCAGCCTGGGGCTGCAGGAGCCCGGGACCTACAAGAAGCTTTGCTTTTCCCCCAAATCCCGTGGGTTGTCTTTGTCTTTTCTTAATGCTGCCAGGTCCCCCAGCTCACAGCCCCACCATGCATGGGTGCGGGCAGCCCCCCTCCTCCCCCCCCCCTCCCAGTTGCAGTGGGGAACTGGGCAGACTGGTCAGACTGGGCTGCAGGCTGGGTCTGAGTGCCTGCCTGTGTTGCAGCGGGAGCTGAAGGAGCAGCTCCAGGGCCTGCAGGAGAGCGAGCGAGGCCACACCGAGGCCCTGCACCTCCTCAAGCGGCAGCTGGCAGAGACCAAGGTAGGAGTGGGGATGCACTCAGTGTCCCCAGGGGTCCTGAGGCAGGACCCTGTTACCCCTCCAGTCCTTTATTGTTGGTGGAATTGCTCTAAATCTGTTCCCCTGCCCTGTCCCTGCTGCGCACCGGGGCTTTGCAGCTGCTGGGGTGGTCGTACCCCCGGCACAGCCCCGTGTCTCCGTGCTGTCCCCCTGCTCCTTGATTCCTTTGCTGGGTGTGCACAGGAGTGAGCCTCACCAGCCCAATTTCGGGACCTCCAGCCACCCTACAGACACACCAAGACCCAAATCTTGCTGACTGTGCCCCATTTCCCTTCCCTGGCCATGTGTAGCCCTGTGGCAGGCTGGCTCCTGCGCCCTGTCGCTTATTTCCCCATTTCATTTAGCACCTTCCTCTTTCTGCTTGCTTGGGCATTGTTTGGGGAGGGGCCTGCTGTTCACACCGGGCTCCCTTCTCCCTCAGCTTCATGTCCACTCCCCGTTACCAGCTGTGGGGCAGAGGGTGGGTTATCTGTCCTCCACCGGGTACCCGCTCAGGTGCTCGAAAACACACCTGGGGCATCCCCAGCAGTGTTTGCAGTGGGTCAGTGTTGGCCTGGACGGGCAGGGGGCTACAGACCCCACCAGGCTGGGGCTTTCTGTGGGGCTGACGCCCACCCACACCCCCCAGTCATCGGCCAAGAGCCTGCGGGCGACCATTGGGGAGGCCTTCGAGCGGCTGCACCGGCTGCTGCGGGAGCGGCAGAAGGCGATGCTGGAGGAACTGGAGGCGGACACGGCGCGGACACTGACCGACATCGAGCAGAAGATCCAGCGCTACAGCCAGCAGCTGCGCAAGGTGCAGGAGGGCAGCCAGATCCTGCAGGAGCGCCTGGCCGAGGCTGACAAGCATGCCTTCCTGGCCGGCGTCGCCTCCTTGTCCGAGAGGTGGGTGCCTGGGTGATGGGGGGGCCGGGGTGCCCAGCGTGGGACCTCGCCGACCAGCGCCTCTCCCGCAGGCTCAAGGGGAAGATCCACGAGACCAACCTCACCTACGAGGACTTTCCTACCTCCAAGTACATGGGCCCGCTGCAGTACACCATCTGGAAATCTCTCTTCCAGGACATCCACCCGGGTGAGGATGGAGTGGGGGGGGACGCAGTGAGGGTGAGGACGAGCCCACAGGGACCTTCCTGTCCCCAGTGGCAGCTGGGGGGGTGTGTGGGGGAGGACAAGCAGCTTCTGCAGAGCTGCTTTGTCTGCCAAAAGCCACCTGCATGCCCCCAAGGTGGGTGCACAGCTGGGTGGGGGTCCCAGGGGTGCTGACAGCCGCCCCTCCCTGCAGTGCCGGCGGCGCTGACGCTGGACCCCGGCACAGCCCACCAGCGCCTCATCCTCTCCGACGACTGCACCATCGTGGCTTACGGCAACCTGCACCCGCAGCCGCTGCAGGACTCGCCACGGCGCTTCGACGTGGAGGTGTCGGTGCTGGGCACAGAGGCTTTCGGCGGCGGTGTGCACTACTGGGAGGTGGTGGTGTCTGAGAAGACGCAGTGGATGATCGGGCTGGCGCACGAGGCCGTCACCCGCAAGGGCAGCATCCAGATCCAGCCCAGCCGGGGCTTTTACTGCATTGTCATGCACGATGGGAACCAGTACAGCGCCTGCACCGAGCCCTGGACCCGGCTCAACGTCAAAAGCAAGCTGGAGAAGGTGGGCGTCTTCCTGGACTATGACAAGGGGCTGCTCATCTTCTATAACGCCGACGACATGTCCTGGCTCTACACCTTCCGGGAGAAGTTCCCTGGCAAGCTCTGCTCCTACTTCAGCCCCGGGCAGAGCCACGCCAACGGCAAGAACGTCCAGCCCCTGCGCATCAACACTGTCCGCATCTAGTGGGGTACGCGCCCCGCCGGGACACCTGAGGATGGGCATGAGCCTGGGGCGGTGGCCGTGGGACAGGGGACGCTGCCCTGCCCGCGGGGTGCAGCAGTGCTCACTCGGGTTGCCTGGGCAGGAGAAGGCTTGCACTGCCCTGCTGGGGCTGGATCCTGCCCGGCATCACCCACCCTCAAGCCCGAGCTGACTCTGGGCACCGGGCAGGATGCGGCCGGTGCCTCCCAGTCCTGTGCTTCCACATGCGGCTCTGCAGGTCCGTCCCTGCCCCAGCCGCTGCAATAAAAGGTGGATTTGGAGCAAAGGGGCCGGGTGGTGCAGCCCCTGTGCAGGGTGGGGGCACCCTGGGGGCGCGGGTGATGCTGTGCCGTGCATAGTGCCCTGTGCCGTCCATGATACGTCGTGTCCTGTAATACGGTGTGCCGTGGTGTGCACTGTGACAGCTCAGGCTGTGCTTTGCCGTGGTGTGTTGTGCCGTGTGTTGTGCACCGTGCCATGGCTCTGCCGTGTGTGCTGTGCCGTGCCATGGTGGTGTTGGGCTGTGCCGTGCCGTGCCACGCTGTGTGCCATGGCGCCGTGTGCCAGGCCAGGCCCTGCCTGGCCTCCTGGGACTGGCACCTGCAGCCCTGGGGGCTGGGCTGGAGGGGACCAGGTTGGGGGGCTCGGGGGGGGGCACACAGTGTGTTAGGGGACAGGAGGAGTATGGGGGGGCTGTGCCGGGCAGAGGGCGCGCTGTATGGCGGGTGGGAGATAGGGCTGCTTGGTGTGTGTACGGGGGAGGTGTGGGGGGGGGTGTGATATGTGGGGGGGTGAGGTATGGGGGGGGGAGGTGAGGTATGGGGGTGTGGGGTCTGTGTCTGTGAGGGGTAGGGGGTGTGATGTAGAGGGACATGATGTACAGGGGGTGTGATACAGGGGGTGTGATATGAGGGCTGTGATGTACAGGGGGTGTGATATGAGGAGTGTGGGGTACAGGGGGTGTTGATATATGGGGTGTGGGTTATGGGGGGTGTGATGTGAGGGGTGGGGGGTATCGGGGGTGTGATATGAGGGCTGTGATGCACAGAGGGTGTGATATGAGGGGTGGGGGGTGTGGTATACGGGCTGTGGGGGGTGATATACGGGACATAACGCATAGAGCTGTGATGTGGGGGCGTGATACTTGGGGGTGTGTTATGGGGGGGCACGCTGTACAGGTTTATGTTTCAGGGCTGTGATATGGGGGCTGTGCTGCCCGGGGGCCGGGCCTGGTGGTGGCGGTGCCGTTCCCGCCCAGGCCCCCCCCGCTCCCCGCCCGCCCACCAGGCGGCGCTGTGGGGCCCGGCCCTCGAGTGCGCATGCGCGCTGCGGGAGGGGCGCGGGCCGGGCGGGGCGGGGCGGGGCGCGGCCGCCATCTTGGCGCGGGCAGGGCCCGGCCGGCAGCGGGGCCGCGGGGGTCGGTGCGGGCCGGGGGGGGGCCGGGCCGCCCCCCGAGGCCCTGCCGCAGCCATGGAGCCGAGCGGCGGGCGGAAGGAGAGGCCGAAGCCCCGGGAGCCGGCGGCCCGCCTGGAGAAGGCGAAGCAGAAGTCGGCGCAGCAGGAGCTGAAGCAGCGGCAGCGGGCGGAGGTGGGCGGGGGGCGCCGGGGCCGGGTCTCGGGGGGGCTCCTCCCGGTGCCCCCTCGCCAGGGCCCGGCCTCGCCTGACCGCCCGCCGCCTGTCCCCGCAGATCTACGCGCTGAACCGGGTGATGACGGAGCTGGAGCAGCAGCAGTTCGACTCCTTCTGCAAGCAGATGCAGGCCCCCAGCGAGTGAGGGGCGGCGCCCCCGGCACCCGCCCCTCGGCACCGCGTTATTTATTACTTCGCCTCGAAGAGCCACTTTTCCCTTTTTTTCCCCTTTTTTCCCTTTCTTAATAAAAGCAGTGGTTGTTCCGCACTTGTCTGGCTCCTGGCTGTGCTGAGCGGCGCTGTGTGCTCGGTGTGGGGAGGCCTGGCGGTGCTGGCCGGCTCGCTGGGAACGGCGCGGAGGCAGCGGCGGCCGAGCCCCCCCCGGGAGCACGGGGCCGGCCCGGGGCTGGGGGCAGCGGCCCCGAGCCAGAGCAGCTGCAGGCAGCGGCCGCCAGCTCCGGCCGGCCAGGCCCTCGTCCCGCGGGCCCTGCACCCGCCGTGTCCCTGCCAAGCCCAGCAGCGCCTGTTTACAGCGTTGTGGGGCCGCCGGGGTCCCCCAGGCGCTGGTCCTGCAGTGCTGACCGGGACGGGGTCGTTTCTGTCCAGGTCCCGCTCGCAGCTGCTCGCGCTGCAGGAGCCTCCCCAGGGGCCCGAGCTGCAGATTTGCTCTGGTTTCCTCTGCTGCTCTCAGCGCAAGGTTTGACCTTCGCTTCCTTCCTCCACCCACACGCCCTGCGCTTTCCAGCCGCGGGCAGGCTCACACGCGGCAGTTGTTCTCCAGCTTTTATTTCCAGAGAGTTCGGCCGGCAGGTTTCAAGTTCCATTTTTCCCTTCTACATTCCTCCCTCCCTCCCTCCCACACCTCATCAAGCGAGCGCAGAAAGGAAAAAAAGAACACGGCTGAGATATTATTTCCCTGTGGTGATGAGTAAAAAATAAATACCGGAGCACTCCCTGTGTCTCAGGGCTGGGTTTTGGGGAGAACCGGGCCCGGCTTTGTTGCACTCTGGGGGTTTGATCGGTGGCTTCCTCCCAGCCCGGCGCGAGGGGACAGCCGGGCCCCACTGCCCTCTCCGGGGTTGTTTCCTCACCGTGGTTGGGATCTTGGGTGTAAACGTGCCACAATTACACGCTGGCAATAAATTACTGTGTACAGTGGGAACGTGTCAGCTGTGTGAGCATCACCTTGATTCACAGCTCAGCTGCCGCCCCAGGGCTATGCACCGGGGGCAGCCTATAGGAGCCGTCTGGGGAGGGGTTTTGGGTCAAATCCCCCAGGAAAGGGGGGAAAGCGGCCTCCAGAGTGGAGTTGTTCTTCTGGCTGTGGCCGTGGATTCGCCCAGCACTGCAGGGACGAGGGCACGGGCAGGGCAGTTTGGAGCAGGCGGCTCTCCTGAAGCCGAGAGCTTCCCTCTGTGGGAGCTCAGCTATTTTCATTTCTAAGCAGGCTCTGCCGCAGCTGGGAAAACACTTGAAGGGGGTGAGCGGTGGCGTTTCCCTCTCCAGGGGCTGCAGCGTTGCGCCTGCCGGGCTGGGTTTGGCTTCCGCTGCCGCCGCTTTCCCCAGGAAGAGCTAAGGAAGGTGGGGAGACGAGACACCCCGGTGCTGGCAGCCGGGAGCGGGGGAGAGGAGAGCTTTACTGCGTGTTCGCTGGAGCGTAAGGCCGATGGAGCGAGCAGTCCTCACCAGGGCGGCCGCCACTTCGCCCTTAGGCTTTGCAGCTCCAGATGGCAAAGGGGAAGAAGATGTAAGACACCGACCAGGCGAGGTAGTAGATGGAAGTGACCGTCGTGGGCAAGAGCAGCACAGCCAGGATGCCTGTGAGGGAGAACCGTCAGCAGCCAGGGCAGACCTCGACCGGCCTCATTGCCCGGCTCGCTGCCAGCCTTCCCTGTCCTTACCTCCAGCATAGATCGCCTTCTTCCAGAGCTGAGACTCCAGCACCTTGTCGTGGGGGTAGAAGCCCCGGTCGACCATGAAGAGGATCATGGCGATGGCAGCGACACGCAGCAGGATGACGTTGCCGCCCGTCAGCAGGAAGATGCTCACCAGCAGCGAGGAGGCGTAGGGGCAGGGCAGCCCCCGGTAGGTGAAGGGGATCTCTGTGGGGTGCGACACACTCAGCCAGGTGCCAAACGGGGCGCAGCCACCCCGTGGAGTGCCACCGCTCCCCAAAGCCCCCAGCTCACCGCTGGAGAAGAAGCAGAGGCGAGCGAAGACGGCCAGCACGTAGGCGATGGCCAGCAGCCCATCCAGCACGCCCTGCGTCTGCAGCAGCAGCGCCGTGGCCAGCCCGAAGGAGGTGAAGTCAGCGAAATCATCCATCTTGGCACCTGTGGGCAGTGAGGGGGCGGCTGCCGGGGGGGGGACAGCTCCTGGCAGCCCCCCCCCCTTTGCACGGCCCCGGTCCCGGGGTGCTCACTCACCCAGTGCCGAGCAGGCATTGAGCTGGCGGGCGACGGCTCCGTCGGCCAAATCGAGCAGAAAGCCCCCGAGGAGCAGCCAGCAGGAGTGCTGGTAGTGCCTGGGGAGGTAGGGGGAAGGCGGTGAGTCCTGCGGCAGCACCGATTTAACTGGATTTACCTTTTTTTTCTTTTTTTTGGCTGCTCCCCACCTGTTCAGGCTGCAGAGGATGGAGGAGAGCCCCATGATCAGGTTCGCCATGGAGAGCGCGTTGGCAGCATTTTTCCGGACAGACTCCAGAGCCTGCGCCCGGCCCACCTGCTTGCTCAGGAACAGCTTCTTGGTGTACTGGAAGATACCTGCAAGCCACCGAGACGCCGGTCAAGGGCTGAGCCCCTCGGTGACAGGTTTCTGGCTGGGATTTATTTAAGCACCCGAGGTAGCAGGTCGGTGCTCGGAGCCGAAGCCCCGAAGCCCCCTTCCAGCGTTGGGAAGGGGCCAGCGGAGGTTTTGGGGCGCTCCCCCCCAGCAGGAGCCTTCGCGGTGCGCCTTCCCCCTCCTCCTCCTCCCGGCTCGGCGCGGGTCACAACCGAAGCACCGCTCCCCAAACCGTTTTTGCACAGCTTGTTTTTTTTTTTTTTGCAAGCGCTGCAGGGGGAAGCCCCTGCCTCCATCCGCCCACAGAGGCGAAAGAAAAAAAGTGAAACGATAACAAAACAACAAAATAACAAACCAAACCAAAACCAAAACCAAGACCAAACCCAAGCTTAGAATAAAAGCCAACCCCAGTGTTAAGCTCTATTGATCTTATATACCTATAGGGCTACGCTTTAGAGAAAGTGTTAAGGGTCATGTCCTACTAGTGTGTTTTGCACCCTGCCTTTGCCGTGGTCCCAAAGCCAGGCAAGCTGGTGACATCCTTCATCTGAAAGAAAACAGCCATGTCAGAGCACAACAAGAGCCACAACCGCTCGCCCCCCCGCCGCCGCAGCCCCCGCCGTCCCGCGGGGCTGAGACCGAGCCAGCTCGTGGCGCCCAGGCACGACGAGCCCCCCGCCACCGGGCGCTGCCACCTGCAAAAAGGAAGGAAATTTCCCGTTCTCCGAGCCGGGCTGCGAGCGGGGCGAGGTGCCGCACCGCCGACCTTTGGCCACCCCACCCTGGGCCGCGCTGCCGGGGTTTCGGGCTGATCTGAGTGGGCGGGGATGGAAAAACACCCCCAAAAAAGCCGTTGAACGGTGCCCTGCAGGGGTAAATTTCACCGCCCCTCCTGCCCCATTCTTTTTTTTTTGTGCAAGAAGCGGTGTTTTTGGGGGGACTGCAGTTGTGCATCGTGCCATCCCCCCGTGCTGGGGCTGAGCCGGTGGGTGCGGGGTCTCTCCATGCTCTGGGGAGGGGAGCAGCCTTCATGGCGGCAAAACCAGGCAAAAAGCGGCGGTTTTGGTTCTGACCGAGGTGACAGCTTGTCCGAAGCAAAGCCCTCAGGTGGTGAATTCCTTTGCAGACCCCGTCCCGTCCCCGCTCCGGGCAGGATCAGGCCCTGGGCAGTGTTAGTGGCACCGTCGCGCTCTGCCAGCATCACAATACCCAGGCATCACCACGGCACCCAAACTTGTCCGTTTTTGGTGTTCCCAGCCCCAAAAGCAAAGGGATGGGGTGAGAGGGACGGCGGGGCAGGGGGGAGCTGCCCCACATCCCGCCCAGCCCCGTGCTGCAGGCAGCGCTCTGCACAGCAATTTCTGTGAGGAAAAAGGGCGGATTTGGCTCTTTGGCCTGCTCCAAACGGGGAGTTCTCAGCGACGAGAAGGAGGGTTTTCCAAAGGAGGCGCAGGCTCGCCTTCTTGTTTTATTCAAGCTGCCTCTTTCTGTGATTTTCTGCCCCGATTTGAGGGGCTGAGCGAGCTGTGCCGCTGGCTGCCGGCCCGGTTTGCCGCTGCCCGCCCAGCCGAGCGCGACACCGGCCCCGCAGGAGAGTGTGGAGCAGCTCTGTGCCAGCACCTTAAAACTTTCTCTTATCCCCTTTTTTCCCCCCAAACCACCCAGTGCCAGCGACCCCCGCCCAGCCTCACTTGGCCGACGACCACCACGAATCCCTGTTTTGTGTTAAACCACCAAAACCAGTGATTTTTTCAGGGGGAAGCCTTGTGCCAGGGGCAAGCGGTGTCGGGGCGTCGAGGCGGGACTTACCGGCCGGCGGTGACACCATCCACATGGCCGCAGCACCGGGGGCACCCCAGGGAGGGAAACTGAGGCAGGGGCGGCAGGGCCGGCGCTGGCCCCGTGTGGCAGCACCGCGTTTTATAGGGATCGGCTTCGCCGGGAACCGGCTGAGTCACCGGGGGGGTGGGTCCGGCCAGAGGACACGGGGGTTTTCGGAGGCGGCTGGCACCGCCGGCGAGGGAGGAGCTGCCCAGGGGCCGAGCTGGCCACGTGCCAGTGCCAGGCTCAAAGTGTCCACGCCAGCCTCAAAGGAGCCGTGCCAGGCTCACAGCGCCCGTGCCAGGACCAAAGTTCCCAAGAGAGGCTTGCAGCACGTGTGCCAGCTTTGCACCACCCCTGCCAGGCTTGCAGCACCCATGCCAGCCTTGAGGCACCCTTGTTGGCCTTCAAGCACCCTTGTTGGCCTTCAAGCACCCCTGTTGGCCTTCAAGCACCCATGCCAGCCTTGAAGCACCCTTGTTGGCCTTGCAGCACCCATGCCAGCCTTGAAACACCCATTGCAGCCTTGAAGCACCCATGCCAGCCTTGAAGCACCCTTGTTGGCCTTGCAGCACCCATGCCAGCCTTGAAGCACTCACACTTGCCTTGAAGCACCCATGCCAGGCTCAGAGCTCCTGTGCCAAGCTTGCAGCACCCATGCCAGGCTCACAGCACCCTTGTCAGGCTCACAGCACCCATTCCAGCCTCGCAGCACCCATGCCAGGCTCACAGCACCCATGCCAGGCTCACAGCACCCATTCTAGGCTCACAGCACCCATGCCAGGCTTGCACCACCCTCTCCAAGCTTAACCCCCACCAGCCCCACAGCACCAGCACTGTGGTGCAGCCCCTGCCCTGTGCCCCCTCTGCCACCCAGGCCTGGCACGTTGCCCCGCGTGGTGTCCCCCTGCCTCGGGAGGATCGGGGCACCGCGGTGCCCACCCTTCTGGTAAGGAACCACCGGTTCAGCCTGCAGCCAGCACCCATCCTGTCCCCACCGTCCCTGGCCTCCTGAGGGTGTCACCGGTTGTGCAAGGTTGTCACGAGCCGGGGCGGCCTCAGCTGCCGGAGCAAAGGGCCCGTGCGGGGACCAAAGGTCCCCCAAGCACAGCGACAAGGGCCAATAAAACCATACGGCCCCGCGGCGGGACAGGGATGGGGATTTTCCACCCGACTCGGGGTGGCCCCATCCCCGTGGGGACACGGGGGTCCCCGCCGGGACGGGACGGGACAAGCAGGGGGCCCATGCGTGCCAGCCGCGGCGGGGCCGCCGTCAAAGGGCCCTTTGTTCCCGGTCACGCGCCGCGGCCGGCGGTTGCGAGGCGACGGCCGGGCCGGGAGGGCAGGAGGCGGCGAGCGAGAGCCGGGCCCAGGGCCTCCGTGGTGGCCACACGCCAGGGACGGGGCACCCGGAGGGGCCCACCCCATGGCATCAGGGCACCTTGGGGTGCTTGTGCCCATAGTGCCTGGTTGTCTTTGAGAGCCTGCCCGTTCCCCCCCAGCTTCAGGGTGTTTCGGGGTGCCCGTCACCGTGGCCTCAGGGTGCCATCAGGGAGGAGCCGATTCTCGTGGTGGCAGGACACCTCAGGGTGCTCATCCCCGTGTCACCTGGGAGTCTCTGGGTGCCCACCAGGGTACCTGGGGGGCCGGGGGATGACACATGGCATCAGGGCCCCTTAGGGGGGCCCATCCCTGGGACATCGGGATCCTGCTGTGTACCCATCCCCGTGGCATCAGGGTGTCACTGGGTGCCCATCGCCATGGCATCAGGGCACCTTGGGGGCCCATCACTGTGCTGCCAGGGCACCTTGGGGACTATGGGGACAGCTTCCCCATGGCACAAGGGAGGCCTCAGAAGGGCCCATCCCCACGGCCTCAGGGTGCCTTGGGGAGGAGGATGGAGCCCATCCTTGTGGCACCGGGGCACCTCATGGTGCTAATGGCGTCAGGGTGCCACGGGACAGAGGTCCATGCCCTGTGGGTCTCACTGCATCTCGAGGGACCCATCAGCATAGCTTCGGGGCACCCCGGGGTGCTTGTCCCCATAGTGCCTGGGTATCCCCGGGCTCCCTCTGGGCCCATCCCCGTGGTGTTTGGGTGTCTCTGGGTGCTCATCCCCACGGCACCGGGGTGTCTCTGGGCGCACATTCCCGTGGCACCTGGGCACAGCCACGGGTGCAGCCGCGCTCCCCGCGTCCGCTCTGCCAGTGCCATCTGCTGGCAAAGGCGGCCGCTTGTGCCAGGCGCCGCACGCGCCAGGCTGCACACACGCGTGTGCACACCCGCTCTCCCCCAGCACACGGGACACGCACGGGGTCAGCTCTGCAGGTTTATTTGCCCTCTGCGATGTCGGGAGGTCGCCGCTGCCCATCTCAGCTGTTGTTCTGTATGGTCTGGAAGAGAGAAGTGGCTGAGGGGGGTGCGACACGCCAGTGCCCTGGTAACCCGGCACCTTGGCGTCCCCACACCCCAATGTCCCAGCACCCTGATACCTGGGCACCCCGACACCCCAGCACCCTGGCACCCTGGCACCGCAACGTCCCAGCACCCTAGTGCCCTGGCACCCTGATATCTGGATCCACTGACACCTCAGCACCGCAGCACCCCAACATTATGGTACCCCAGCACCTCGACATCCCAGCCCCATGGTACCCTGACACCCCGACACCCCAACATTATGGCACCCCAACAACCTGGTCCCCAAACACCACAGCATCCCAGCACCCCATTACCCCAGAACCCCATTGTCCCAGCACCCCAGTGCCCACCTCAGCGATCCAGTCCTCAAAGGCAGAGACACGAGTGAACACAGTGGGCTTCTTCGGGGTGTCGCAGCCCAGTCCCGAGACGAAGCTGGCGATGCCATGCACCTCCCAGTGCCCATCCTCAGCCTGGCAGTTCAGGGGGCCGCCCGAGTCGCCCTGGGGATGGGGTTGGGGTCAGGCTGGGGTTGGGGTGCCCCGGTTTCCCCAGCACGGAGCAGCCCAGAGCGGCACTCACGTTGCAGCCAGCCTTCTCGGCTCCGCCAGCACAGATCATGGTGGTGCGGATGGCCAGGCTGCCCCACCAGTCGGGCTGCGTGCAGTGCTCGTAGTCCACCACGGGCATCAGCGCCTCCTGCAGCCGGTCCGGCAGCGGGCCGCCAGCTGCCAATGGGGGGGGGGGGGGGTCAGGGACCCAGACGGACAGCCCTGTGCCTGGCATCCTGCCCGCCAGCCCCATCCATCACACGTCCATCCAGCATCCACGCATCACCCGTCCATCATCTCTCTATCCATCATCCATCTATCCATTCCTCCATCCATCCCGCACCCATCCCACCATCCAAGCATCCAAACATCTGTCCATCATCCATCCATCGTCCATCAATCCTTCCAACGAGCCCCCATCCCTCCCTCCCATGTCCTTCCCTCCATCCCATCCTTCCCCCCTTCCATCCCTCCCTCCATTTCCCCATCCCTGTATCTCCACGCATCCCTCCCTTCCCCCACCCATCCCTCCTTTCCTCCATCTCTCCATCCCGCATCCATCCCCCCCCTCCCCGGGGAGCAGCCGGGCGCTGTCCCCACGCCGCGGGGACGCACTGGACAGACGTCCCCAGCCGCTCAGGTAGCAGGGGTAGCCGTCGGGCAGGATGGTGCCGGCGGGCGGCAGCTGCCCCGTCTGCACTTGGGTGTTGAGCACCGCGTTGTGCCGCAGTTTCATCAGGGCGATGTCGTTGCTGCCATAGGAGGACACACACACGTCGTGGGGGCTCTGGATGGGGACATCGTCCCCCCGCGCCACCGGGACCCTGCTCACCCGCAGGCCACGCACGAGCTTCTCCACTTGGGGTGCACGAAGATGTCAGAGGAGGCGACAGGGATGCGCTGCTCAGAGCCCTCGGCAGTGCTCATGTCGTACTCACCCAGCACCACCTCGTAGGTGAGCGTGGAGCTGCCCGTGGGGACACGGCCCTCAGGGGACGCCACGCTGTGTGGTACCGGGGGTGCCCTGGGGCATGGGGGCTGCAGCCCTCCTGCACCCATCCCCACAGCCTGCACACTCCTGCGTGCCCACCCTGCACCCTCCTTGCACACATCACCCCCTTGCACAGCCCATCACCCCCCTGCCCGTCCTCGCTGCATCCTGGATCTCCTGCGTGCACCCACCCTGCACCCCTCCCGCACCCCTCCCGTGCACCCACCCTGCACCTCGCACCCCCTGCACCCATCCTGCACCCTGCACCCCACATCCCCTCCATGTGCCCATCCCTGAACCCTGCATCATCCTTACCCCACCCGGCACCCCCCTGCACCCTACACCCATTCCATGCACCCGTCCTGCACCGTGCAGCCCACCTGCACCCATCCAGCACCCCCTACCCATCCTGTGCACCCCCCCCTGCTCCCATCCCGCGCCCCGCTCACGAGATGCAGTGCGCGGCCGTCATCACCCAGCCGGGTGCGATGAGGGTGCCCCCGCAGGTGTGCCGGAAGGTGCCGTCGCGCTCGTACTGCAGCGAGATCTGCAGCGGAGGGACACGGGGTGGAAAGGGGCCACGTCACCCACTGGGTGTCCCCGCCGCGTCCCCGTCCCCATCCCCGTGCCGCTCACCTGCCAGGGCCAGCTGTAGGGCACCGCATCCTCCCCGTTCACCACCCGCGACTGCGGTTCTTTTGGCAGCACCGCGGCCTGGCAGCCTGCGCGACAGGGTGTCGGTCACCCCAGGGTGCCGGGACCCCCAAATTGGGGATGCTGGGGGAGGTTGGGGACAGCTTACCGCTAGCCACAAGCAGCAGGGGGACAAGGAGCGTCAGCATCGTGATCCCAGCTCAGCAAGGGCCAACGGGTCGACCGCCAGCCTTAAATCTCCCCCCTTATCGGGGCACTCCCTACCCCAAGGACACCCCTGGGAAGGGGCAGCCGGCACCCAGCTGGGTGCTGCCAGGGGGCGCGGGGTGCCTCTGCGGGGTGGGGGCATGCCGGGACCCCTCCCTGCGGTCACACGGTGGGGGGCACCCCACAGGCATGGCTGAGGGGGTCCCAGCGCCCTGTGTGGGGCACTCCGGGGTGCCAGCCCCCCTGGGAGCCACACAGGTGTGGGGGCCGGGGGTTAACCATTAACGCCTGGCCTTGGCTATCAGGGCCGGGGGGGGGGCACATGGCCACCAGCACCCATCCAGCCAGGCCTGCGTGGGTGCGACCGGGGGCTGTGTGTCCCCATATGGTCCCCCATGGACTCAGTGCCATATATGCCACGTACACCCCCTCGGCACCGCAGCCCCCCTCCCATAGCAGCTCTGCCTCCTGTAGCCCCATAGCTCTCTCGCTCCTGGTGCCCCCAGCCCCCTTATAACCTCTATACCCCCCCAGGTCCCTTGTCCCCTCCAAAATCCCCATACCACCAGGTATCCACCACGGACCCTACAGTCCCTGTGCTCCCCAGGGCTCCTGTGTCCCCATAGCCCCCGTGCCCCTGGTGCCCCCAGCCACTCAGTTACCCCCTGTGCTCCCCATAGCCCTGGTGTCCCCCCATAGACCCCCAACACCATTAGTGCCCCCAGACACCCTATATCTCTGTGCTCCTTATAGTCCATATACACCATGATAAACCCCATACCCCCATGTACCCGGTGCCCCCCCCAGCCCCTGTGAACAGCTGTGTCCCCCAGAGTCCCTGTGTCCTCTACAGTCCCCATATCCTTTATGCACCTGGCACCCCATAGCTTCTATATGCCCTGTACCCCTATAGCCCCTGTGGCCCCCATACCCTCATGTCCTGGTCCCCCTATAGCCCCAAAGCCCCCATGCTCCCCCCCCCCACACAAACCCTTGTGCCCCCCATAGCCCCCACACCCAGAGGAACCCCCATGTCCCCAGTATCCCTCGTGCTTCTGAATACCCCTGGTCCCCCCATAGCCCCTACAAATCCCTGGGCAGCGATAACCCCCATATCCCCTATATCCCCATACCCTCAGTATCCTCCACAGTTCCCAATACCCCTGGTTCCTCCACGGCCCCATATAACCACATTTGCCCCCCTATAGCCCCTCTACTCCCACACAGCTGGTGGCCCCCATCACCCCCATCGACGTCCATGTCCCTGTCCCAGCCTGGGGCTGGCCCAGCGCCACCACCCTATGCTGGGGGCTGTGGGGTCCCCTGGTGGCTCTGGGTGTCCCCATGGGCCCGCTCGTGTCACCTGGGTGTTGCTGTGGGCACACCACACAGCAGCAGCCCCATGCGCACGTGTCCCTGTGTGTGTGTGTGTCTGGGTGTCCCCACAGCCCCCCGTGTCCCTGTGTGCTCCCCATGTCCCCACGGTGTCCCCACATGTCCCTATGGGCGTGCACAGAGGTGCCCCCCGGGGTCCCCACGCACCCCCATGTCCCCGTGGGTGCGCACAGAGGTGCTGCCATGCGTCCGCGAGTGGAGGTGCTCCCCATGTCCCCACGGTGTCCCTGCGTGTCCCCATGTCCCCGTGCCAACGCACGGAGTTGTCCCCGAGCTGTCCCCGCACACCCCACGTCTCTGTGCACCGAAGTGTCCCCAGGTGCTGCCACGCGCGCACGGGAGCTGCTCCCCACGGCCCCACACTGTCCCCACGTCTCCCCGTGGGCACGCACGGAGGTGCCCCCACGCTGTCCCCACGCTGTCCCCGCGCCCCCCCGTGTCTCCGCGCACCGAAGTGCCCCCCAGGCTGTCCCCAGGTGTCTCCACGCACCCGCACGGGAGCTGCTCCCCACGTCCCCAGGCTGTCCCCAGGCTGTCCCCACGTCCCCCGTGGGCACGCACAGAGGTGCCCCATGTCCCGCTCTCCCGTGTCGCCCCCGGGGTGTCCCCAGCTGTCCCCGTGCCCCCTCCCCATGTCCCCACGCGCCCCCGCGTGCACGCGCGGCGCTGCCCCTGTCTCCCACTCCCCGCCCCGGTCCCCCCCCCCCCCCCCCCCGTGGGCGCGTACCCCGGCGGCCCCGCCCAGCCCGGGGCCGGGGCCGGGGCCGGGACCGGGGCGGCGGCGGCGGCGCGGAGCGGAGCGGGACGGAGCGGAGCGGGGCGATGGGGCCGCCGGTGCCCGCCGCGCTGGGCGCCCTGCTGCTGCTCGGGGCCCTCGGAGTGAGTCTGGGGGCGGCGGGGAGCGGGGCCGGGTGGGAGCAGGGGGGGGGGGTTCCCCCCCACACCGTGGACCGGGTCCGGGGCTGGGGGTCCCCCCCTCCCAGTGCCTTGTCCCGTGGAGGAATTCGGGTCCCCCCCGCCCCTCTCCCTCGCCGTGCGCTGCGCCCCCGCGGCTGGGGACGCCGTCCTGACCGCCCCGTCCCGCGGGGGAGTTGGGGACCCCCCCCGCACCCCACGCGCAACTTGGGGACGTGGGGGAGGCGCTGCGACGCCGGGGAGAGGGGGGCAGCAGCCTGCCCTGACCCCTGCGGCACCGGGGCCCCCCATGGACCGGGGGGAGTTGGGGTCCCCCCGGGGGCTGTGGGGTCCCCCTGCCCCATCCCCGGCCCCGTCAGGAAGCCGGGGTCACCCACGGAGTGGGGGTGCGTGGGGTCCCCGTGCCTTGTCCCCGAGGGAACTGAGGTCTTCCTGGACTGGAGATGGGGGTCCCCACCACCCTGCCCCATCCCATCTGGGAATTGGGGTCCCCCGGCCTTTGGGGTCCCCACCATCCCCCAAAGCAAGCAGGGGTTCAGGCTGTGACCCCGTGGGACCCCATAGGTCCCACGGGGGGCACATGTGGGAGTGCGTCCTGCTTTTGGGGTACTGCGCACCCCCAGGGTCCCCCCATCCCCCTCTCCCGCCCTGGCTAAATTTAAAGGGTGACAGGCAGCACCGGGCAGCCTGTAAAAATAGCGTTCCCGAAATACCCCCGGGGCTGGGGGGGCCACCAGTCATGGGGGGGCTGCCTAGGGGGGTCCCTTGGGTACCCCCAGGGGGTTCAGGGTGCAGGCTGGGGCTGCTGAGATAGGGCTGGGCCTGGTCCCCAAATCTAGAGGGGTCCCAAAGCGTGGAGCTGGGGGGGTTCCACCGGGTGCTGTGGGGGCCCCACCCGTGCTGGGGGGGGGGCAGCGGGGTGGTTTGGGGCTGGGACGCTGCCCGGGGCGGAGAACAGAGGGGCCTTTCTGCTCAGGGCCATGCTGGCAGGGCCGTGCCCCCCCCCCCGCCTCCACAGGGCAGAGGGGTGACGAGGCTGGGGGGGGGGGGGCTGCGGCTTTGCACCCCCCCAGCCCTGCTGCCACTGTGCGGGTGAGGGGGGTCTGGGGACAGCAGATGGGGGGGGGGGCACCAAGCATGCTCGGGACACCCAGGAATGTGCCAGGGTGAGGGAGGGGGGGGCACCAGCCCTATGGCACCGTGGCGTCAGGGCCAGCCCCACCCTCCCGTTAGGGGGGGTTTGGGGGCTTGGGGGTGCCCCCCCCACAGTGTCCCGTGCCAGGAAGGGTTAAGGCAGGCACAGGGAGAGGTCAGGGCAGGAATGTGCGATAGCATCGGGCCTGGGGGCAGGGGCGGGCGGGGGGGGCACAGTGGGGCACGCACACGCGTGTGCCCCCCGGCTGCGTGCACGCCGTGCCACGGGGGGGCTGGCACCCGCATGGCACCCCCGTGCCGTGCCGCCCTCGCACACTTGGGCTTGCACACGAACGTGCGTGCCGCTGCGTGTGCTTGCACGCCTGTGCGTGAGTCTGAGCGTGCTTTAGGGGACGGCTCTGCACGTGGGGGGCCTTCGGCCTCGCACCACCCTGCTGGGGACCCCCGGGGACCCCCTGGGCTCTGCCACCGCCGCGTGTGGCCCTGTGCGCCCCGGGCACACTTTGCCCCTGCCCCGTCGCCAGCTCCTGAGGCGGCCGAATGCTCCCATCGCCAAAGATGGCCTGGGCAGGAGCAGGCCGGGGAGGAGGAGGAGGAGGCCGAGGAGGAGGAGGAGGAGGCCGGGGACGAGGAGGAGGAGGGTGCCCGCCCGCCTGGGTCGGCCGCCAGCCCGGCGTGCCAGCGCGCCTGGTCCCCTCGCGTTCCCTCTGCCCCGAAACGCGGCCATTCGGGATAAATTAGGCAATGCAGAGCGGGGAGGAATGTGCCCGGGGGGGGGCACCCTGCTCCCCCCTCCCTTCGCTCCCCCTCTCCTCCAGCGGGGTTCAGGCTCCCCCCAGCCAACGCTCCCACCCTGCAGCTGTTTTTGCCCCCAAATCACTGGGGGGGGGGGGGCGGGGGAGAGTCAGGGGGGGTCAGGCAGCTGCTGCCGTCCCCTGGGGGCGTCCCCGCCAGCTGTGGCGGCACGGGGGGGGGGGGGATTGCACCCCCTCCAACCCCCCCAGCCCACAGGCGCTCAGCACCGCAGCCGGGTGCCCTTGGCCGGGGAGGCCGGCGGGCGGAGGAAGCTGTCGGGGGGAAACACCTTTTGGCTTGGAGAGCTCCGGCCTTGGGGAAACAATGGGGCTGGGGGGGGCGGCTATTAATAACCCCCCCCCGGTTATTATTCCTGGCCCCTCCACGGCCGGGGCTTCCTGCTCGCCGGGGCGATGCGTCACCCCGCGCTTCCTCCTCTTCCTCGCCCAGCCGCCGCGGTGCAAAGGGGGGGGGGCACATCCATAGGGTGGATTTATGGGGGGGGCCCTCTGCGGTTCGGGGCGTCGAGCGAAGCCGCACGTGGCGCCGGCGGACGTGACAGCGGGGTGGTGCTTCCTCCTCTTCCTCCTCCTCCTCCTCCTCCTCCTCCTCCTCCTCCTCCAGCCGGTGCTGTGGAGCCGGGGGCCCCCCCGCACCTCATTTCCCCGGTCCCAATGGAGGCCGGGGCAGGATTTGGGCTGGGGAGTGGAAAATGTGAGCGGCGGTGGCCGGCCGGGCGCTCTGCCCCACCGGGTGAGCCGGGCGCCCGGGTGCCGCGGCCGGGGCCGCTTCCGGTAACCCGAGATGGGTCCGGGCCCCCCCGCACCCCCCTGGCGCCCGGCCCCGCCACCGGACAGCTGGGCTGGGGCTGCCGGGGGGGCACCGTGCCCGCCAGGCCCCACTGCATGGGGGGGGTGGTGGCAGAGCACCCGCAGGCTCAGTGCATGAGTGGGAAGCAGCAGCAGAGCACCCTGACACCTGCAGCGAGTTTGGGGGTGCGGGGGGGGGGATGGCAGAGCACCCACCCCATCAGTGCATGTGTGGCTGTGGAGCACCCACAAGCTCGGTGCATGCATGGGGGCACCAGCCTTGTACCCCCCCTCAGTGCATGTGTGAGGAGCAGCAGCAGAGCACCCACGAGCTTGGTGCGTGTGTGGGGGCACCAGCAGAGCACCCCCACACTCAGTGCATGCACTGGGGGCACCGTGCATGCATTACAGGCACCAGTAGCACACCCCCAAACTCCGTGCATGCATGGGGGGGGGCAGCAGCAGAGCACTCACCAGCTCAGTGCATGCCTGGGGGACCCCCCCTCGTGCCTCAGTTTCCCCCACTGCACCCTCTATGCCCAGGCCAGCAGCGGCACCTGCGGGGCATCCCCTCCCGCAGCCAGGTTATTTTGGGGCGCCCGCCGTCTGTGCAGTGAGGGGGGGGGGGAACGCCACGATTCCCACCCATTGTGCGGGCGAGAGGGTAAATCCCCCCCGGGCTCCGCGCCGGCCCCCAGCGCCTGCTTAATCCGCCTGCGCTTGTTTGCACAGCAAAGTGCTGCCCCGACGGATTCCTCCTCGCCAGCCTGCACGGGCGCCAGTGTGTGTGTGTGGGGGGGGGGGAGCGGCCCTCATCCCCCCCCCCCGGCACTGTGGGAACCGCGGTGGGTGCTGGGGGCACCCAAGGGGGCAGCCGGCAGGGTGCTGGTGCCCGTTCGCGTGTGCACACGGGGGCATTGCAGCTGCAGGGTGTGGATGCGTGGTGCTTTGTCGCCGTGCATGCAAGTCCCCGTGTTGCTGCGTGCACAAGGTTGTGCACAGGAATGCGGTGGGTGGGCGGCGGGGGGGGGCGCGAGATGAGCTCATCCCCCCCCCCCCCCAGCTCCCTCTTCCCAGCCGCGCCGGCCGTGGTGACTCCACCGCCCAGCTATGCAGCCCCGGCCCTGCCAGCAGCGGAGCCCCGGTGACGTGGCCTGGCGGTGATGGCCATGTGTCCCCCCCCTCCAGGTGACCCACGGTGCCAGGGGTCTGGCCGAGACCACGTTCCCTGAGGACACGGTGGCCGACCGCGTTGGGGGCGCGCGGGGGCGGCGGTACTACGCCCAGCTCTCCGATGACGAGGACCTGCTGGCAGATGAGGCGTCCGGGGGTAATGTGGCACGGGGTGGCACTGGGGGACGCGCACGCACACGGGGCTGCGTGGTCCCTGGGTGTCCCCGAGGGCTCACGGTGTTGCTCCCGCAGATGGCAGTGGGGAGTACGGCAGCGGTGACATCCAGCTGGTGGCCGGGAGCCCCTCGGTGCCTGGCGTTGGGCTGGCACCCACCGGTAAGGGGACGCCTCTGGGTGGCACCGGTGCCCGCGGGACACTGCGCTCCTCTGCGCTGCGCTCAAGCTCTGTCTCTTCTCCATCCTCTCTGCTCTCCTTCCTCCTCCTCCTCCTCCTCGGCGGGCAGTGCCCGTGCCCCCGCCAGCAGGCATGGTGGTGGCCGAGCCCGAGGATGACCCCCCGCTGAGTAAGTGCCACTTCTTGTGACCCCCCCCCGCCACCTTCCGACTTTTTCTCAGTCCTGTGGGCTGGTTTCCTTCAGTGGCGGGGGGCTGGCTGATGCGGGGGGGTGCTGCTGGGGTTGGGGGTACCTGAGGGGTATTTTTTGGGATGCCAACACCCTCTCCTCTTCCCCCCCCCCCCAGTTTATTTCCGGGCGCTGGTGAACTTCACCCACAGCATCGACTACAGCCCCCGGCTGGAGGATGCCAATTCAGACGAGTTTCGGGAGGTCTCAGAGGCCGTGGTGGATACTGTAAGTGGGGCGCGCCAGGGGGGAACCCCCAGCCCAGGTTTTGGTGGGGGGCACCCAAGGGTGCGCCCTCACCCCCTGTGCTTCCCCTGCTTCAGCTGGAGTCAGAGTATTACAAGATCCCTGGGGACCAAATGGTCAACGTGGTGTTCATCAAGTGAGTGGGGGCATGGGGGGCAACGGGGAGGTTTGGGCACGCAGGGGAGGTTTGGGGAGGATGAGAAGATTTGGGGGTAATGGGGAGGCTTGGGGTGCAGGGGAGGCTCAGGAGTTATGGGAAGGTTTGAGGTGCAGGGGAAGTGTGGTGGGGTGTGGGGAGGTTGGGGGACATGGCTGGATTTGGGGTGCAGAGGAGGTTTGGGAGGGTGGAGAGGTTTTGGGGTGCAGGGAAGTTTGGAGGCAGAGGGAGGTCTGGGGATGAGATGCTTTGGGGAGTGCAGAGGAGGTGTGGGGGCATGAGAAGTTTTGGGGTGCGAGGGAGGTACAGGGTGCAGGGGAGGTTTTGGGGGAGCAGGAAGTTTTGGGGGTACATGGGGGTTGGGGTGGGGGCTTTGAGGTGCTGACCCCCTGCCCACAGGGAGCTGGAGGGCAGCGTCTTCGTGGAGCTGGATGTGGGCTCAGAGGGCAACGGGGACGAGGCGCAGATCAGGGCCGTGCTGCAGGACGTGGTGGCTGCTGGCTCCATCGCCTCCTTCGTCACCTCGCCCGTCGGCTTCCAGTTCCGACGCCTGGGGGCCGGTGAGCACCAGGGGGGCACAGAGCACCCCCCCCACCCTAAACCTCAATTGCGGGGCCACTGGGGACAGCACGGGGTCCTGCGTGCCAGCACGCCTTGAGCCCCCCATTTTTTGCCGTTTGCATTGTGATACCTAAGAGTGGGTGATGGGGGGGACAGGACACAGGACACCCCCCCTGACAGTAGCCCCCCCCCCCCGTGCAGTGACCCCTCATCTGCGCCCCTGCACTGCCCTGGAGTTCTCCTGCGGCAGTGGCGAGTGCATTGCCCAGGAGTACCGCTGCGACCGCCGCCCCGACTGCCGCGACGCTTCGGATGAGCAGGGCTGCGGCGAGCCCCCCCCAGCCACCTCTCCGGCGCGCCCCGTGCCCCCCAGCACAGCCCGGCCCGCCACCACCCGCCCGCTGGTCACCATCCCTGCCACCACCCGCCGCCCCCTGCCACCCAAAGCTGGGTGCCGGCCAGCCGAGGCCACCTGCGCCGATGGGCGGTGCGTGCCCCGTGACTACCTCTGCGATGGCGAGCGCGACTGCGCCGATGGCAGCGACGAGGAGGACTGCGGTGAGTTAGCGGGGGGGTGGCGGCGGTGGCGGTGGCACCCCCCCGGGGTGGGTGCTGACACCCTGCCCCCACCAGGCACCCCGTCGCCCTGCGAGCCCAATGAGTTCAAGTGCCGCAATGGGCACTGCGCCCTGAAGCTGTGGCGCTGCGATGGGGACAACGACTGCGGGGACGGCTCAGATGAGACCGACTGCCGTGAGTGTGGCTGGGAGCAGTGGGGACGTGTGGTGACACGGCTCCGGCTGATGGCTGCTGTTCCTTGTAGCCACCAAGGCGCCCGGTGCGGCGTGTGGGCCAGACCAGTTCAGCTGCGTAGCCAGCGGGACCTGCATCCCCGCCAGCTACCACTGCGACGAGGAGCCCGATTGCCCCGACCGCTCCGACGAGGTTGGCTGCAGTAAGTGGCACCCGGGGTCATGGGGACACCGGACAGGGGTTGGGGACAGCGTGTCGTGGCACTGTGCTGGGGACACCGCACCCAAGTGGGGGGGGGGCGCAGTGATGAGGACAGTGCGCTGCTGCGCATGGCTGGGAGACGGTGCCGGGGACACTGCGCCCAAGCTGTGGCGTGGCTGGGGACCCTGATGTGGCACCGTGCTGGGTGCCGTGCTGGTGACACTGCCAGCCAAATGGGGCAGGGGTCCCTGGGCTGGGCACCCCGTGCCCAAGCTGTGCCGTGCTGGGGTCCCTGTGCCGTGTCACCCAGCATGGTGCCATGGAACCCCGCGTCCCCCGAGCTGGGCGGGAGACCTCGTGGCGTGGCACCGTGCTGGGGCGCTGGGGTCCCCGCAGCCGGGGGCGCTGGGCGCAGGGGGTGACACGCGTGCCCTGCAGTGCCGCCGCAGGTGGTGACGCCGCCGCAGGAGTCGGTGCAGGCGGTGCCGGGGCAGACGGTGAGCTTCACCTGCGCCGCCACCGGCGTGCCCACCCCCATCATCACCTGGCGCCTCAACTGGGGGAACATCCCCCCCAGCCGCAGGTGGGTGGGGCCCCGGGAGGGTGGGGCCCAAGGGAGGGGCGAGGTCAAGGGGTGGGGGGGGGGGGGCGAGGGGGGGACATCTCCCCATGGGGCTTCTGTGTGGGTGGGGCTTGCAGGAGGGGTGTGGCCAACGGTGGGCGTGGGGTGAGGTTTGGGGAGGGGTCTGCAAGGGTGGGGCTCACGCAAGGGGCGTGGCTGTGGGGTGGGAGGAGCTTTGGGGGGGGGCTCAGCAAGGGGCAGGGTTGTGCCCAAGGCTGGTCCTTGTGCTGGGTGGCATGGTGTGCCGGGCACCAAGCGTGTCGTGCACCAGGTGTGTCATGCACCAGTTGTGTTGTGCACCGAGCGTGTCATGCGCCAATTGTGTTGTGCACTGAGCGTGTCGTGCACAAGGTGTGTCATGCACCAGGTGTGTCATGCACCAGTTGTGTTGTGCACCGAGCGTGTCATGCGCCAATTGTGTTGTGCACTGAGCGTGTCATGCACCAGGTGTGTCGTGCACCAAGCGTGTCATGCACCAGGTGTGTCGTGCACCAGTTGTGTTGTGCACTGAGCGTGTCGTGCACAAGGTGTGTCATGCACCAGGTGTGTCGTGCACCAAGGATGCTGTGCACCAAGTGTGCTGTGCACCCAGCACGCCATGTGCCAAGCACGCCATGCACTGAGCGTGCGGTGCCGTGAGTGTGCGGTGCAGTGAGCATGCCGTGCAGGGTGTCCATCGTGAGCGAGGGCGGGCAGGGCACACTGACTATCCGGGACGTGAAGGAGGCTGACCAGGGCGCCTACACTTGTGAGGCCATCAACACCCGCGGCATGGTCTTCGGCATCCCCGACAGTGTCCTCACTGTCACCCCCCGCCCCGGTGAGCATCCCCAGCTGCCGCCACCTCCCCGTCCTTTGCTCCTGTCCCTGCGCCCTCACCTGATCCCCTCCCCGTCCCCGCAGGTCCCTGCCCCGAGGGCCACTTCCAGGTGACGGGCACATCCCGCTGCCTGCCCTGCTTCTGCTTCGGTGTCACCACCGCCTGCCGTGCCACCGCCCGCCACCGCCACCGCCTGCATCTGCGCTTCGACCGCCCTGATGACTTCAAGGGTAAGTCGCCGGGACAGGGGGACAGGGCGCAGGGAGGGGGGCGACACACAGGGCTGAGCCTCTCCCCACAGGTGTCAATGTGACGGTGCCATCAACTCCGTCCCTGCCGGCGCTCTCAGCCACCCAGCTGCATGTGGATGTGGCCACTGAGGAGTTCCAGCTCCTGGACCTGTCCCGGCGCTTCCTGGCTCTCGATGCTTTCTGGGCGCTGCCGGCCCCCTTCCTGGGTGACAAGGTGACCGTGGGGCAGCAGCAGGGCTGGGGACACCCCGGCACAGCTGCTGACACCGCGCTGCCCTTGCCAGGTGGACGCCTACGGTGGGGCACTGAGCTACAGCGTGCGCTACCGGCTGGGCCGGGGGCCCCCTGAGCCAGCCCCCCGCCCCGACGTGCTGCTGCGGGGCCGGGGCCGCCAGCTCCAGGCGCGTGCTGGGGACACCCAGCCTGACATCCTCAACCAGCGCCGCATCCCCTTCACCGAGGTGGGTGCACTGGGGACGGGCACCGAAAGGCGCTGATGGGTGCTGGTGGCACCCTGGGGTGACGCCGGTGCTCACCATCCCCACAGGACAACTGGGAGGACGAGACAGGCGCTCCGGTGAGCCGGGAGCTGCTGCTGATGGTGTTGCAGGAACTGGAGGGCATCTTGGTGCGGGCGGTGTATGATGGGCGCATGGCCAGCGTGGGGCTCAGCGACGTGGCCATGGATATCACCAGTCCTGGGGACACCGGCCTGGCACCTGCCGGGGATGTTGAGGAGTGCAGGTGACTGGCGGTGGCTTGCGGGCACTGGCAAAGCAACGCACCCACTGGTGTGGTGTCACCAGCGCAGTGCCACCGTCATGGTGCCACCATCACACCTCTGTGTCCCCAGGTGCCCCGTGGGCTACACGGGGCTGTCGTGCCAGCGGTGCGCCGCCAATTTCGAGCGGGTGCCGCAGGGACCCTACCTGGGGACCTGCTCGGGCTGCAGCTGCCATGGCCATTCCAGCACCTGCGACCAGGTCTTTGGGCACTGCCTGGTAAGGACAGGGACATGGGGACAGCGGACATGGGGCCAGGGGCTCAGCCACATGGCAGTGCCACCAACCCCTGTGCCGTCCCCGCAGAACTGCCAGCACAACACGGAGGGTCCCCAGTGCGAGAAGTGCAAACCTGGCTTCTTTGGCGATGCCACGCAGGGCACGGCCACCGCCTGCCGCCCCTGCCCCTGCCCCTACACTGAGCCATCCCGCAGGTGGGTGCTGCCCCAGGAGGTTTGGGGGAAACTGGTGGCACATCATGGCCCCATGTCACCATCACCTCGCCCGCAGGTTCTCTGAGTCGTGCTTCCTGGACACAGATGGCCAGGCCACCTGCGACGCCTGCGCCCCCGGCTATGCTGGCCGCCGCTGCGAGAGGTGGGTGGGCAGGGGGTGGTGAAACGCGGGCTGGGAGCATGGGCACCCCGGCCCCCTCCCACGGGCCCCTGTCCCCATCCTCCCCCAGGTGCGCCCCAGGCTATGAGGGAGACCCCATCCAGCCAGGCGGCAAGTGCACCCGCATCGGTGAGTGCTGTCCCGTTGTCCCCCCGTGCCCCCCCAGCTCTGCCTGTTCCTCACCGTCTCTCCCCGCAGGCCAGGAGCTCATCAAGTGTGATACACGTGGAGGCAAGGACGCGGTGGGCGGCACGTGCCGCTGCAAGGTGGGTGTCCACCTGCCCCAAACCCGCAGCACCCAGGCTGGTCCCTGCAGCACCCAGCCCTGTCCCCCGCGGCACCCAGTTCATTTTCCCCAGCACCCAGTTCCCCACAGCATCCCTGTGGCACCCAGTCCAATTCCCCAGGGTTTTCCAGTCCTCCCATAGCACCCAGTTTGTCAGTCCTCCTGGCACCTAGGTTTCCAGCCCCCTGCAGCACCCAGTTTCCCCATCCCCACAGCACCTGTTTTCCCAGTCCCTGTCCCCTCTTGCAGCCCAACGTGACGGGGCGGCAGTGCGATGAGTGCGCGGCCGGGACCTTCCACCTGAGCGATGCCAACCCCGACGGCTGCCTCAAGTGCTTCTGCATGGGCGTCTCGCGGCAGTGCGCCAGCTCCTCCTGGAGCCGTGACCAGGTACCCTGTGCCGTGCCGTGTTGTGCTGTGCCACGTTGTGCCGTGCTCTGCTGTGCCATGGTGCACCACGCTCTGCCTTGTGTTGTGCCATGTTGTGCACTGCCAAGCAGCACCGTACCATGTCCCATACCCCTGTCCCCCACCCCTGCAGGTCCGTGTCACTGCTGAGGAGGTGTCGCCACTGCACCTGACCAACCTGGCAGGCACGGGGACGATGATCAAGGGCTCACGCTTCGCTGCCCCACGGGAGCTCGTCTTCTCCGACTTCTACACACTGCCCCGTGACGTCTACTTCTGGGTTCTGCCCACGTCCTTCACCGGAGACAAGGTGCAGTGGTGGGGACGAGGGGGGGGACAGCAGGGCGTCCCTGAGCCCGGCTGAGCCCTGTCCCCATGCAGGTGACATCGTACGGGGGCGAGCTGCAGTACACGGTGACGCACCACGCGCCAGCAGATGCCCAGCCACTGCAGCGGCAGCCCGACGTCCTGCTGCAAGGCAACGGCATCTTCCTGGAGCACTTCTCTGATGCCACCCCTGTGCCCGGTGTCCCCACCACTGTCACCGTGCCCTTCCGCGAGGTGAGAGCTGGCGTCCCCCTGGGGTGGGCGCTGGGGCTCTGGGGACACATCGGTCACCGCGGGGCTGTGCCTGCAGCACGCTTGGCGCCGGGCAGATGGGCGCGAAGCCACCCGGGAGCACCTCCTGATGGCCCTGGCCGACATCGATGTCCTCATGATCCGCGCATCCTACACAGACCAGCCGATGGAGAGCAGGTACCGGGGCGGCGTGGTGCTGGCTGGGGACAGGGGACAGGTGGGCAGGGCGGTGGGGACATCCTGTCTCGCCCTGCAGGCTCGCTGATGTCCGCCTGGACGTGGCCGTGCCCCATGCCACCGGCCGGGCACCGGCGCTGGAGGTGGAGGACTGTGCCTGCCCCCCCGGCTACCGCGGCCCCTCCTGCCAGGTGAGCCCCCCGCTGTCCCCATGGCTCTGGGGATGCAGCCGGTGGCTGACACCCGTCCCTGTCCCTGCAGGACTGCGACGTGGGCTACACCCGCAGCACCAGCGGGCTCTACCTGGGCACCTGTGAGCGCTGCCAGTGCCATGGGCACGCCGACGAGTGCCATCCTGAGACGGGCGAGTGCCAGGTGAGCCCAGCGCTGGCATGGGGACAGCATGGGGGGCATGGTGGGGACCCCCTCGCCGTGCCAGCATCTCCCTCTCCCCCCAACACCAGGGCTGCCGGGACCACACGGAGGGCACGCAGTGTGACAAGTGCCAGCCTGGCTACTACGGCGATGCCACCCGTGGCACCCCGGGAGACTGCCGGCCCTGCCCCTGCCACGGGCCCCACACTGACACCCAGTAGGTGCCCCCCACCTCCTCCCCGTGCCCCCAGGGGCCACCAGCTGGGGCTCACCCATCGCCCTGCCCTCCCCTCTCCCATGCAGGAGCTGCTTTGAGGACACAGACGGGCAGCCCACGTGCAGTGCCTGCGCCCCGGGACACAGTGGGCGCCTCTGCGAGAGGTGCGGGAGATGCTGGGGTGGTGGTGGGGTGGCAGGGGTTTTGGGGACCCCCCTCATTGGCTTATTTCATGCCCCCTCAAAGGTGCTCACCTGGCTACGTGGGGGACCCGCTGCGGGGAGAGCCATGCCAAGGTGAGTGTCCTGGGGAGGGGACAACGCCGTGTTCTCTGTTGGGGTCCCCACCTAACCACTGCCCCCCCCCCATGTGATATCCCCAGAGCCAGGGGCCACCGGTGACCAGTGCCAGTGCGACCAGCAGGGCAGCATTGGTGAGCGCTGCGATGCCAGCGGGTTGTGCCAGTGCAAGGTGAGCCCTGTCCCCATGCCGTGCCATGTCCCCACATCGGTGGGGGGGGACAAAACCACAGCGTCACCCTCCCCGTCCCCTGCAGGCCAACGTGGAGGGTCCCCGCTGTGCCACCTGCCGCCCCCACCACTTCCACCTGAGCGCCGAAAACCCGGCAGGCTGCCTGCCCTGCTTCTGCATGGGCATCGTCCAGCACTGTGCCAGCACCTCCTACTCCCGCGACACAGTGAGTCCCTGTCCCCACGGGTCCCCACGATCCCCCAGTGTCCCCAGGCCACTCACCCGCCCTGCCCCACAGGTCCGGACGCCCTTCGGCCCCGGGAGCTGGCAGGGCTTCGCGCTGGTGAACCGGCAGCGCAGCACCCGCGTGGCCACCGGCTTCAGCGTGGAGATGGGCGCCGCGGGGCCCCGGCTCACCTACGGGCGCTTCGGGGAGCTGTCCCCTGAGTCCTACTACTGGCAGCTGCCCCAACCCTACCAGGGGGACAAGGTAACGGCCGGCACCCAGGGGTGCCCCCTCCTCGGGGTTGCCCTTGGGACCCCCAGCTCCGTGGGCACCCCTGGGTGCTCGCCCCGGCACGGTTAGCACAGGGAGGTGGACGCAGGCTCCCAGTGCCTCCTGCTTCCTCCCCCCTTCCTTTTCTCTTCTCCATTTCTTCCCTTTTCCTTTTATTTTCATTTTTTCTCCTTCTTATCCTTTCTCTTCCCTTTTAATTTTCCTTCTTAATTTTTCATTTCCTCTTCTTCCTTTTTCCTCTTCCCTTTCCCTTTCCTCTTTTTCCTTGCCTTTCCCCTTCCACTTTTATCTTCTTTCCTTTTCTTTTCCCTTTTCTTTTTGATTTTATTTTCCATTTCCTTCTCCTTCTCTTCTTCCCTTTTCCTTTTTCCTTTTTCCCTTTTCCCTTTTATTGTTTCCTTTTCCCTTTTTCCCCTTTCCCTTTTTTTCTCTTTTTTATTTTTTCCCTCTTTTCCCTTCCCCTTTCCCTTCCCCTGCCCGTTCCCTCTTTTCCATCCCCTTCCTCCCTTCCCCCTCAACCTCCCCAGCTCCCCAGAGGCCTTTCCCCAGGGCCAACCCTCAGCTCCCTGCAGGGCAGAACCCGGGGGGGTCCCCACACATGCACTGGGGCCCCCCCATTCCCACCTCCCCTTTTCCCACCCGCAGGTGGGCTCCTACGGCGGGCGGCTCCGCTACACCCTCAGCTACACCCCAGGGGGCCGGGGGGCCCCCCTGCCTGATGCCGACATCCAGATCACGGTAGGGGGGTGACAGTCTGGGGGGAGCTGGGGAGGGGGTACGGCAGCAGAACCTCCCTGACCCCCCCCGTATCCTCAGGGCAACGACATCACGCTGGTGGCGTACCAGCCTGACCTGCCCCCCGGCACACCGCACGACTTCGAGATCGTTTTTCGGGAGGTAGGAGCAGACACCTGCCTTTGGTCCCCAGCACCTGGCACCCCCTGGCACCCGGGGGGTGGGTGCCGAGGTGGTGCCCCCCCTAACAGCACCTCCCTGCCCGCAGCAATACTGGCAGCGGCCGGATGGGCAGCCGGCCACACGGGAGCATCTCCTGATGGCACTGGCCGACCTGGACGAGATCCTGATCCGTGCCACCTACTCCACCAGCACGGCCGCGTCCAGCATTGCCGGTGTCAGCATGGACGTGGCCGTGCCCCCCCGGCCTGGCCTCCCCCCGGCGCTGGAGGTGGAGGAGTGCCGCTGCCCCCCGGGCTACCGTGGCCTCTCCTGCCAGGTGAGCCGGCCCCCGGCGTGCTCCAGGTCTGTGGGGAGGTGTGGGGGGGTCACGGTGCTGAGCCCCCCCATCCCTGCTCCTTCTTGCAGGACTGTGCCCCCGGCTACACACGTACCGGGGGGGGGCTGTACCTGGGGCACTGCGAGCTCTGCGAGTGCAACGGCCACTCGGAGACCTGCCACCCCGAGAGTGGCCTCTGCTCTGTAAGTCCCCCTGGGGGGGTCATGGCGCCCTGCGGCTTTTTGGGGTGCTGGGGCCATCTCCCAGTGCCATGCACCCCCATTCTTCTGTCCCCCCCCCCTTCCAGGGCTGCTTGCACAACACGGCAGGGGACTTCTGTGACCAGTGTGCGCCCGGCTTCTATGGGGACGCCACTGCCGGCACCCCTGAGGACTGCCAGCCCTGCGCCTGCCCTCTCGTGCACCCCGAAAACCAGTGAGTGTTTGTAGGGGCTTAGAGGTAGGGAAGTGCAGGCAGGGGATGGTCCCTGATGCTTCCCTGTCCCCCCAGGTTCTCGCGGACCTGTGAGAGTTTGGGAGGCGGTGGGTACCGCTGCACCGCCTGCGCGCCGGGCTACGCCGGGCAGTACTGCGAGCGGTGAGTGCTGCAGGGGCACCCCGATGGTGCCAGCCCAGTACCCTCGCCCTGACACCCCCATCTCAATGTTGTTCCCATATCCTTGCCCCAACATCCCCACTGCAATATCGTCACCCCCAAGTCCTCAGTTTAATGTCCCCATCCCAGCATCCTCACCCCAGTGTTCCCACCCTGATATCCCCACCCCAACGTCCTCCCCCCGACCTGCCCCCAATAACACCCCCGGTATGTTCAGCTGATATCCCCATCCCCATATTCCCACTCCAATATAATCACCCCGATATCTTCACCGCAACATCCCCATCTCGATATCTCTACCCCTCTATATTGACTCTGATGTCATCACCCCCATATCCCCATCCCAACATTCTCACCTTGATATCCCCATCCTGATGTCTTCGCCATATCGCCCCTCCAGTTACCTCAACATCCCCTTCCCAATATCCTACCCACGTCTCCACCCCAGTATCCTCACCCCAACATCCCCGTCTCGATATCTCCACCCCTATATACCCACCCCAACGTCATCACCTCCATATCCCCATCCCCATATCTCCACCTCAGAGTCTCCACCCCAACATCTCCATCCTGTTATCTCCACTCCAACTTCCACACCCCGATATTCCCACCCAGTATCTCACCCCAACACCCCCCCACATCCTCACCCCGTGCTCCCCCCTGCAGGTGTGCTCCTGGCTACGTGGGGGACCCCAGCGTGCGGGGCCAGACGTGCGTGCCGCAGGGCTCGTCGCCCCCCCTCGCTGTCCGCGTGCACCCACCGCGCACGGCGGTGCCGCAGGGCAGCCCGGTGACGCTGCGCTGCCAGGCCAGTGGGGACCCCCCCTTCTACTACCACTGGTCACGGGAGGATGGGCGGCCCCTGCCCAGCAGCGCCCAGAGCCGGCAGCAAGGTAGGGGGCTGGGGATGGGGTTGGGGATAGGGATGGGGATGGGGACCGGGACACCAGGGTCTCACCCGCCCCACGCTGCCAGGTGAGGAGCTGCACTTCGCCAGCATCCAGCCCGCCGAGGCTGGCGTCTATGTCTGTTCCTGCCGCAACCTGCAGCACAGCAACGCCAGCCGGGCCGAGGTCATCGTCACCGGTAGGGCACGGTGGTGGCGGTGGGGGGATGGCAGGGGACGGGGCAGGGGACGGGGCTCAGCCCTCTCATCTCGGTGCAGAGACACCCACCAAGCCCATCACCGTCACCGTGGAGGAGAAGAGGGTGCAGCGGGTGAAACCCGGGGCTGATGTCACCTTCATCTGCACGGCCAAGAGCAAGGTGAGCTGGGGGGGCATGCGGGCACCCTTGGGTGCTCACTACATTGTTTGGGCACCTGTGCGTGCTTTCTGGGTCATGCAGGGCACATGGGTACTCTTGTGTGCCAACATTATCACACAGGCCCCATAGCCACCCACGTGGCACACACAGACACCCCTGGGTGCCTACCTGGTCCTGCAGGGTGCAGGGTCATCCCTGGGTGCTCACGAGGCCACAAAGGTCATTCAGAAGCCCCTCTGCACCCATGGAGCAGCGCGTGGCACCCAGACACCCCTGGGTGCCCACCTGGGCATTGGGACACCTTTAGGTGCCCACCCATCTCCATGCAGGTGCCCACCCGAACCCACAGGACCCATGGACACCCCTGCGTGCCCATCAGGCCCTTCCTCACCTCCCTCTTCCCCCCTCACCCCCCAGTCACCTGCCTACACCCTAGTGTGGACGCGCCAGAACCATGGGACGCTGCCGTCGCGCGCCATGGACTTCAACGGCATCCTGACCATCCGCAACGTGCAGCCCGAGGACGCCGGCGTCTACGTCTGCACCGGCTCCAACATGCTGGACATGGACGAGGGCACGGCCACGCTCTACGTCCAGGGTGTGTTCCCAAGCCCGAGGGGCACCGGGTGCTCTGCACCCCCAAACTGGCAGGGGTTGAGCCGCGGGGACCCCGAGCGTTGTTTCTGTGTTGGCGCGGGTGAAAGCTTCTTCTGGAAAACCTGGTTCCATTGAGGAGCCCGGACACCGGGGTTATGGGCTCGCGTGCCCCAACTTTAAACTTGACCCCCCCCCTTTTGCAGCCCCTTCGAAGACCCAGATGTTTTATGGACCCGTTGAGTTCATGGAGGGGCACAGACCCGGTGAGTCACAAGGGGGACATCTTGTGGGGGGGCCACACACACCCCCTGCCCGCTGCATGCCAGGGCTCCACCGCGCACCCCGCGCCACACCACCCCCCTGCTTTGTGCCACCCCTTGGGGACAGCACCAGGGGTGGCGCTGGCACACTCTGAACCCCCCACGTGTCACCGCAGCTGCCACCGCCACCGCTCCCACCGCCACCGTGGAGCCGGCGCAGCTGAGTGTGGCACCGGGGCAGCCGGCCGAGTTCCACTGCGTGGCCACTGGCAGCCCCACGCCCACTGTTGAGTGGCTCGGTAGGTGCTCGCCACACGCGGGGACCCAGGGACCAGGATGGGGGACGTGGCAGGGGTGACGTGGCGTCCTGTCCCCGCAGGCGCGCTGCCACCACAGGCGGTCGCCCACGGCGGGACGCTGCGGTTCAGCGCCGTCGAGCCGTCTGACCAGGGGCACTACATGTGCCGCGCGCGCAGCAGCGCCGGCCAGCACACGGCGCGGGGTTACCTCCATGTGCAAGGTGAGTGTTGTCCCCCAGCGTCCCCAATTTCCTCATCCCGGTGCTGGCACTGACCCCGTGCTGCCTGCAGGCGCCGGTGAGCCCCAGGTGCAGGTGAGCCCGGAGCGGACGGAGGTGCAGGAGGGCTCCACGGTGCGGCTGTACTGCCGGGTGTCGGGGTCACCCACTGCCACCATCTCCTGGGAGAAGCAGGGGGGCTCCCTGCCACCACAGGTGAGGCGGGTGTGAGCACCCATGGGTGCTCCCCTGGGGTGGTTGCCACTCACCCCATTGCCCCATGGGGTGATTGGGTGCCGCTCACCCCCTCCCCACGCCGCAGTCCCGCTCTGAGCGCACGGACATCGCCACGCTGCTCATCCCCTCCATCACGGTGGCTGATGGTGGCATCTACCTCTGCGTGGGCACCAGCGCCGCTGGCACAGCCCGCGCCAGCATCGAGGTGGTGGTGGTGCCAGGTGAGGGTTAGGGGTGCCGCTCTGGGGACACCACTGGGGTTTGGGGATGGTTTTTGGGACACCCTGGGTGCCTGCCAGAGCTGCAGCCTGCCCCGCTCCCCGCAGGGGCCGCGCCACCTGTCCGCATCGAGTCCTCGTCCCCCTCTGTCACCGAGGGACAGACCCTGGACCTCGACTGCGTGGTGGCAGGATCTGGCCACGTCACTGTCACCTGGTACAAGCGCGGCGGCTCCCTGCCCGCCGGCCACCAGGTAGGGCACGGGCAGTGGGAATGTCACCCCAAATCTTGCCCTGTCCCCCTCTCTCTGACACTGATGTGTCCCCACCAGGTGTCGGGGTCCCGTCTTCGCGTCCCCCACATCACAGCAGCTGATTCGGGCGAGTACGTGTGCCGGGTGAACTCGGGAGCCACTGTCCGGGAGGCGTCTGTCATCGTCACCGTCGTGTCCAGCTCCGGGCTGTCCTATGGTGAGGCTGGGCTCGGCGCTGGGGGTGGCCCTGGGTGGTGTCCCATCTCCCTGCCATCGCTCCATCCTCCTTCCCAGGGCCACCAGGCTCGGGTGGCACAGCTCCCGTCAGGATCGAGGCGTCCTCCTCCACCGTGGCTGAGGGACAGACCCTGGACCTCAACTGTGTCATTGCCAGCCCTGTGCAGGCCACTGTCACCTGGTACAAGCGCGGCGGGTCCCTGCCGGCCAGGCACCAGGTAGGGGACACGGAGGGCTCTGTGCCCAGGGTGCAGACGGTTGGGGTTGACCCATGGCCCTGTGCAAGGCCCCATGGCTACGTGCAAGCCCAGATGGCCGCATGCAAATCCAAAATCCTGTGCAAGCTTGAGTGGTCCTGGGAAAGCACAAATGGCATTTGGGCAAGCCAAAATGGTCCCGTGCAAGCTCAAGTGTCCCTGTGCAAGGCCAGATGATGTCCAGGCAAGCTTCAGTGGCCACGTGCAAATTTGTGCTGGGCAAGCCCAAATGGTGCTTGTGCAAGCCCAGATGTCCCCATGCAAGCCAAGTGCCCCTGGGCAAGCCAGAGTGGCCCCGTGCAACCCCATCAGCCCCTTGCAGGCTTTAACGTCCCCATGTCCCCTCCCACAGGTGTCCGGCTCCCGGCTGCGGCTGCTGCAGGTGACAGCAGCCGACTCGGGCGAGTACGTGTGCCGGGTGAGCAGCGGGGCCACCACCAAGGAAGCCACCGTCATGGTGACGATCCAGCCCAGCACAGCCGGCTCCTACCGTGAGTGGGGACCGGGGGGTGGCACTACCCATGGGCTGTCCCCATGTGCTGTGGCACCGAGATGGCTCTAACGTGCTCTTGCCAGCGGGGCCCAGCTGTTGTCACAGTGTCACTCTCCTGTCTTGGTCCCCAGCCCCAGGTGGCACAATGCCACTGCACATCGAGTCCTCGGCCTCCACCGTGACTGAGGGACAGACCCTGGACCTCAACTGTGTCATCGCCAGCCCTGCGCAGGCCACTGTCACCTGGTATAAGCGCGGCGGGTCCCTGCCGGCCAGGCACCAGGTAGGGGACACGGAGGGCTCTGTGCCTGGGGTGCAGACGGTTGGGATTTACACATGGCCCCGTGTGTGCCCCTGTGTCCCCATGCAAGCTGATGTGTCCCCATGCAAGCCCAGTGCCCCCAGTGCAATGCCAAGCAGCCCTGTGCAAGCCCAGGTGTTCCCACGCAACCTCTGATGGCCCCATGCAAGCTCTGGTGGCCCCATGCAATGCCACAGGGCCCCATGCAAGCCTAAATAGCAACCAGGCAAGCTCAAGTGGACACATGCAAGCTTGAGTGGTCCTGGGCAAGCCCGTGCAAGCCGAAGCAGCACTGTGCAAGCCCCGGTGGCCCCATGCAACCCCATCAGCCCCATGCAGGCTCTAACATCCCCGTGTCCCCTCCCGCAGGTGTCTGGCTCCCGGCTGCGGCTGCTGCAGGTGACAGTGGCCGACTCGGGCGAATATGTATGCCGGGTGACCAGTGGGGCCACCACCAAGGAAGCCACCATCGTGGTGACAATCCAGCCCAGCGCAGCCGGCTCCTACCGTGAGTGTGGACCAGGCAGGGACGGGGACATTCTCCGCGGGCAGCTGATGCTCCCTGGAGCAGCCACCCATGGGTGTGCCCATCCCGGTCCCGCTGTCACCAGGGTCCGTGCCCAAGCCCAGCGCTGTGTTTGGGGACGGCCCTGTGTGCACATCTGCAGGGGTGTGGAGCTGCCATCCGGTGATGCAGCGGGTGCCTGGTGGGGAGGGAAGGGGCTGAACCCCCAGAGTGTCCCCAGCAGCTGGGAGCAAGGCGCAGCCCAAGTCCTGCACCTGGTGGCTTCCCAGGCTCCTGGTGTCCCATGGTGGGACACGTGGTGGTGGCGGATCTGTTCTCTGACTGTGCCATCTCCATCCCCAGCCCTGGGCGGAACAATGCCCCTGCGCATTGAGTCCTCGTCCTCCACCGTGGCTGAGGGACAGACCCTGGACCTCAACTGTGTCATTGCCAGCCCTGCGCAGGCCACTGTCACCTGGTACAAGCGCGGCGGGTCCCTGCCGGCCAGGCACCAGGTAGGGGACACGGAGGGCTCCGTGCCCAGGGTGCAGACGGTTGGGGTTGACCCATGGCCCTGTGCAAGGCCACACGGCTACGTGCAAGCTGATGTGGCTCCATGCAAGCCCAGATGTCCCCATGCAAGCCAAGTGCCCCTGGGCAAGCCAGAGTGGCCCCGGGCAAACCCCATCAGCCCCTTGCAGGCTCTAACGTCCCCGTGTCCCCTCCCACAGGTGTCCGGCTCCCGGCTGCGGCTGCTGCAGGTGACAGCGGCCGACTCGGGCGAGTACGTGTGCCGGGTGAGCAGCGGGGCCACCACCAAGGAAGCCACCATCGTGGTGACGATCCAGCCCAGCGCGGCTGGCTCCTACCGTGAGTGGGGACCGGGCAGGGACAGGGCCCCACAGGACCATGTCACTCCACATCCCCACGGGGTGACCCTGCCATCCTGGTCCCCAGCCTCTGGTGTCACCCCCCCGGTGCGCATCGAGTCCTCCTCCTCCTCTGTGGCTGAGGGACAGACCCTGGACCTCGACTGCATCGTGGCCAGCCAGGGCCAGGCCACCATCACCTGGTACAAGCGCGAGGGGTCCCTGCCCGCCAGGCACCAGGTAGGTGGGGACATGGAAGAAGCATTTTGGGACAGAAAGAAGGGTTTTTGGGGTGCTAAAGGGTGTGCATTCTCCATCCCACGTGTGTCCCCCACAGGTGTCGGGCACCCGCCTGCGCATCCCCCAGGTGTCTGCAGCCGACTCGGGCGAGTACGTGTGCCGGGTGACCACGGGTGGCGTCACTCACGAGACGTCCCTCATCGTCACCATCCAGACCGGCGCTGGCTCCTCTTACGGTACCGGGAATGGGTTCAGCGGGGGGGACACCGGGACACGATGTGGGGCGGCTACGCGCTGACCCTGCCACCCCGCAGCTGTGGGTGTCACCCCACCCGTGAGGATTGAGACCTCGTCTGCTGCTGTGACCGAGGGACAGACCCTGGACCTCAACTGCATGGTGGCCGGGCAGGGTCACCCCCACGTCACCTGGTACCGGCGGGGGGGGGCTCTGCCCCCCAACAGCCAGGTAGGGCTCAAGGAGCTGGTGTCGCTGTGCAGGGCTCAGCCCCGGACCCTGTCCAGTCCCCGCTCTCGGTGCTGATGTGTCCCCACGTGTCCCCTTGCAGGTGTCAGGCACCCGCCTGCGCCTCGTCCAGGTGTCAGTGGCTGATTCGGGCGAGTACGTGTGCCGGGTCACCCTCGGGAGCACCACGCAGGAGGCATCTGTCATCGTCACCATTCCCAGCAGCGCTGGCACCTACTACTGTGAGTAGGCTACCGGTCTACTACTGCGAGTGAGAGGGCAGTGCTTGGGGATGGGCACGTGCCACCGCGGTGACAAATGTCCCCGTTCCCTGTCCCCAGCCCCCGGTGCCTCCCAGCCTGTCCGCATCGAGTCCTCGTCCTCTGCCATCGCCGAGGGACAGACCCTGGACCTCAACTGCGTGGTGGCCGGGTCCGGCCCCACCACTGTCACCTGGTACAAGCGCGGTGGCTCCCTGCCCGCCGGCCACCAGGTAGAGTGCAGGCAGCAGGGGGGTCACCCCAAATCCTGCCCTGTCCCCCCAACCTCCGGTACCAACATGTGTCCCCCCCTGTGACCCCCACAGGTGTCGGGCACCCGCCTGCGCATCCCCCAGGTGTCCGCAGCCGACTCGGGCGAGTACGTGTGCCGGGTGACCACGGGTGGCGTCACGCAGGAGACATCCCTCGTTGTCACCATCGATGACGGTGCCGACCCCTCTCACCGTGAGTGCCACGCCGTGGCTGGGGACGCGGGGACCACACTGGTGCTGGGGGGTGCCTCACCCTTAACTCTGCCCGCGCAGCCACCGGTGTCACACCACCCATCCGCATCGAGTCCTCGGCGTCCTCCGTCACTGAGGGACAGACCCTGGACCTCGACTGCATCGTGGCCGGCCAAGGCCAGGCCACCATCACCTGGTACAAGCGCGGGGGGGCCCTGCCCGCCAAGCACCAGGTAGGGGGGGACGTGGTGGGACAGGGGCTGGTGGCCCTGCGTGCCCAGCTGATGCCACCCCCTGCCACTCCCCCCAGATGTCGGGGTCCCGCCTGCGCCTGTCGCAGCTCTCCGTGGCCGATTCAGGCGAGTACGTGTGCCGGGCAGACGTGGGCAGCACCTCCCGCGAGGCCACCGTCACTGTCACCGTCACCTCCCATGACAGCTCCAGCTACCGTGAGTGTGGCCGTGGGGCGAGGGAGGGCACCGGGGTGGGGAGGGACGTGGGTGACCTCAGTGGCTCCCCTGTCCCCTTGTCCCCACAGGCCTGCAGAGCCCCATCATCTCCATCGACCCGCACAGCATGGCTGTGGCCCCGGGTGAGGATGCCACCTTCAAGTGCCGCATCCATGATGGTGCCCGGCCCATCAATGTCACCTGGCGGATGGGGCCCGGCCAACACCTCCAAGGTACAGTGGTCCCTGGGGTGGCCCCAGCGTGGGGACACCACGGTGGCTCCGGTGCTGACACCTCCTCCTTGCCCAGACAATGTGAAGATCAGCACCAACGGCTCCGTCATCTCCATCACCGGCGCCCACGCAGGCAACCAGGGCGCCTACCACTGCGTGGCCTCCAACCGCTTCGGCGTCGCCAGCAGTGTTGTCAACCTCCTGGTGCAAGGTGCGAGGTGGCCGGGGTGTCCCCATCCCTGTCCCTGTGTCCTCCCCATGCTCCAGGTGCTCCTAGGTGGTGTCCATATCCTTATCTCTATTCTGTTGTCCCCGGGGTGGTTGTGGTGTCCCCACCCCCATGCTGATGTCCTCTATTTGCTGTAGGTGCCCCTGGGGTGGTGGTGTCCCCATCCCCGTGTCCTCTCTGTGGGCCAGGTCCCGCAGGGTGGTGGTGACCCCATCCCTGTCCCCTTGCCGATGTTCTCCAGATGCGCTTGGGGTGGTGTTGTCCCTGATGTCCTCATCAAGCTTCAGGTGCTCCTGGGGTGGTGATGTCCACGTCCCAGTGCAAATATCCTCTAGGTGCCTCTGGGGTGGCTGTATCCCGACCACCATCCCCATGCTGATGCCCTCTGTCCTCCAGGTTCCCCCGGAGTAGCAGCGTCCCTATGGCCATGCTGATGTCCTGCAGGTGTCCCCAGCATGGTGGTGTCCCCATGCCTATCCCTGCCCTGATGCCCTCCTTGTTCTCCAGGTGCCCCCACCGTGTCGGTGATGCCCCCAGGCCCCGTGACAGTGAAGGAGGGCAAATCCCTCAGCCTGGAGTGCCTGGGCCGGGGCGAGCCACGGCCACTGGTGCGCTGGAGCCGTCTGGGCTCACGGCAGAAGGTGGAGCACCAGACGCTGCTGCACATGGACAGCCAGGCTGTGCTGCAGGTGAATGGGGCACCCCGGGGTGCTGTGGGCACTGTGATGTGCTGGGTGCTCACCACCCATCATGTCCCCTCGCCAGCTCTCACCGGCCAAGCCGGAGCACGCTGGGACCTACATCTGCACGGCACAAAGCGCCCTGGGCTCGGCGCAAGCCCGTGTGGACGTCAGTGTGGAGACTGCACAGAGGCACCCCGGGGCCCCCGAGGTCACTGCGCCGCCCAGTGTCACCGTGGTGGCTGGGGACACCGCCACACTGCACTGCTCAGCCACAGGTATGGGGTGGGGACGGTGGCTTGGGGTAAGGGTGCATCTGCCCGGACCCCCCATGCCTCGGGTGACGGACGGTGACATGCCTGCAGGCGAGCCAGCGCCCCGGATCGAGTGGTCGAAGCTGCGGGCGCCGCTGCCCTGGCAGCACCGGGTGGTGAACGGCAGCCTGGTCATCCCCCGCGCCGCACAGCAGGACTCGGGCCAGTACATCTGCAACGCCAGCAGCCCCGCTGGCTCCGCTGAGGTCTTCGTCACCCTCGATGTGGAGAGTAAGGGGGCTGCGGGTCTCTCTCTGCCTCTGCCTGCTCCCCTGTCCTCCATCCAGATGCCTCCTGCTCTTGCTGGTCCCCGTCTCCCCTCGCTGCCCTCTCTCCATCCATCTGTCCCTTCCTCTGGCTCTGCTCATCACTTGTGTTCCTCTGTCCCACCTCTGCCTAAGTCCAGCTCCATCGCTGCTCATGCTCTCCCACCCATCCCTTCCTCGTGGATCTGTCCTCCTTCATCCATCCCAGCGCTCATCCTCCTCTCCATCTCCTCGCAGACTCCTTCATCCATCCCTTCCCAGATGTGCCCATTCACTTGTCCATCTCTGTGCACATCGACCTCTCCACCTCTGCTCGCTCCCCTCCCCACCCATCCCCTGTTCATGGATCCAGCTGTTGCACGCAGCCATCTCAGCTCACACTGCGTTCATCCCTTCCTGGTGCATCCATCCACCGCTCATCCATCCTGGCTCACATCCCTCCCTCCATCTCCTCACAGACTTCTCCACCTGTCCGTCTGTGGATCTGGTTCTTGCTCATCCATCCCAGCTCTCATCTCTGCACTCCTCTCTCTGTTGCTGCTCTCACTCCTCCATCCACCCCTTCTCCAGCTTCCTTCACCTGTCCGTCCTTGTGCACAACCCCAGCTCTCCATCTCAGCTCCCACTCCATCCATCCTTCCCTCTGGGTGCATCCAGCACATGTCCATCCCAGCACTCATTTTGTGCATGTCCATCTCCACCCACACCCCTCCTTCCATCCCTTCCTCGCCAATCCACCCATTCCTGTGCACGTCTGTCGCTATTTCTGCTCACGTTCCTGCATCCATCCCATCTCCTTGGTTATATCCCAGCACTGCTCCCTGTACGCGTCTGTCTCTGCTCACACGCATCCATGCAGCCCTTCCTCGTGGTCTCTGGTCCACCTCTCACCCACCCCAGCACACCTCCAGCCAAGCCCTCCCATGCCACCCTCCTTGCCCCATCACTACCTCACCGCGTGCTGCCAGGCTCTGACCTCTCCATCCATCCCCGCAGCGCCGCCGTACGCCACGAGCCTGCCGGAGGAGAGCACGGTGCACGCGGGCGATGCAGTGCAGCTGCAGTGCCTGGCCCACGGCACCCCGCCGCTGCTCTACACCTGGGACAAGCTCAACGGCAGCCTGTCACCCCGTGCCGTGCCCCGCGCCGGCCTCCTGCGCATCATCCCCGTGCTGCCCGCTGATGCCGGCACCTACCGCTGCCTCGTCACCAACCGCGTGGGCACCGCCGAGACCTTCGCCCGCATTGTTGTCCACGGTGAGCACCCTGGGGTGCCCTGTGCCACGCCAGAGATGCCCGTGCCACATGGTGACACCTCTATGTCCCACGCAGGTGACGGTGGCGCTGGTGGTGGCGGTCCCCTGGCCGTGCGGGTGACGCCGGCGAGCCTGGTGAAGGGGGTGGGCGGCATGGCCGAGTTCGCCTGCACCGTCTCAGGGGACCCGCGGGCGCGCCTGGAGTGGCTGAAGGACGGCGGGGAGCTGCCCCCCAGCCACAGCGTGCGGGACGGGGTGCTGCGGTAAGAGGGGCACGGGGCGGTGCCAGCCGCTTGCCTGCGCCCCACGGGTCCCACACCTGTGCCCCCCGGTGTCCCTGCAGGATCCCGGAGCTGGCACGGGGGGCGCAGGGGGTGTACGTGTGCCGGGCCAGCGCGCCGGGCGGGCAGGCAGAGGACAGGGCCACCCTCACCGTCCAGGGTAAGAGTGGCACCCGTGTGCCGGGGCGGTCAGCACAGGCACCCCCCGACCTGTCCCCGTGAGCACCGGCACCCTACTCCCCCCAACCCCTCAGCTCTGCCTGCAGGCATCTGCTGACCCCGCCCTCACGTACCCCAGTGCCCCCCACCTCCCCAAACCCACAGGCACCTGCTGACCCCGTTCCCCCATGCTCACAGGCTCCCTGTATCCCCCATCTCTCCCCATGCCCCTTGGTACCCCCTTGATTTCTCCCCACAGGCACCCCCCTACCCCAATCACACCCATACACCTGGCCGCCCTGGCACCCTCCAATCTCTCCCCGTGCAGCTCAGCACCTGGCTCCCCCATCTCTGCGTGCCCACAGGCACCCCACTACCCCCTATTTCTTCCCACACCCACGGTCACCCTGATGCCCACAGACTTCTTCCCGTTCCCCTTAGCACCCCCAGTGCCTCCAATCTCTCCCCGTGCCCTCATGCACCCCAGAGTCCCCCACATCCCCCTACACCCATGGGCACCTTGGGACCTCTCCTTGTTCCCCATATCCATGGGCACCCCAATGCCCCTTATATCTCCCCATGCTCACAGGCACACTGCTACCTCCCCATCTCCCCATATCCATGGGCACCCCAAAACTCCCCATCTCCCCAATCCACGGGCTCCCCACTTCACCCCATTTCTCTCTCCACCCGTGGTACCTCCCTGTGCCCAGGGGCACCCCAAAACCCCACTTCCCCTCCCTTAGCTCTGCCCAGGGCCCTGATCAACATCCGGACGGCAGTGCAGACAGTGCTGGCGGGCACGGCAGTGGAGCTGGAGTGCCTGGGGCTCGGTGACCCCCAGCCCCACGTCACCTGGAGCAAAGTGGGGGGCCGCATCCGGCCGGGGGTGCTGATTCGTGCCGGCACCCTGACCATCGAGCGGGTGGAGAGGGCGGACGCGGGGCAGTACCGCTGCACCGCCACCAACGCCGTGGGCACCGTCCAGTCCCACGTTATCCTCCACGTGCAGGGTGAGGGCAGACGGGGATGCGGAGCGGGGAGGGCGTCCCCCACCCTGGTTCAGGGGGGTGACAACTCCGTCTGTCTCCAGCTGCCCCCCACATCGCCGGGCAGCCAGAGGTGAAGGAGGTCTCAGCGGGCTCGGTGGCCGTTCTGCCCTGCTTGGCGTCCGGCTTCCCCGTGCCGGAGATCAGCTGGAGCAAGGTGAGCGGGGACGTGGGGACAGGGCGGTGACCTCCGTCAGTGCTGACCCCCATGGGTGCTGACCCCCCCCCCCCCGGTGTCCCCGCAGCTGGAGGGGGAGCTGCCTGCAGGCGCACGGGTGGAGGGCACGGCGCTCACACTGCCGGCCGTGCGCCCCGAGGACGCCGGCGTCTACGCCTGTGCCGCCACCAACCGCCGCGGCCAGGAGAAGGCTTTCTACGTGCTGAAAGTCCGAGGTGAGCGCAGACGGATGGACGGACAGGCTGGTGGGGAGGGTACGGGGGTGGCCGTGTCCTCAGCCCGGCTGACCCCCGGTGTCCCCGCAGAGCACCTGGTGCCCTACTTCACGCAGACACCCCGCTCCTTCCTGCCGCTGCCCACCATCAAGGACGCCTACAAGATGTTTGAGATCCAGATCACCTTCCGGCCCGACGCCGCCGATGGTGAGCGCTGCGGGGGCCCCCCGGCCCTCCCAGCCCCGCCGCGCCGCGCCGGCCTTCTCTCACCCCTTCTCTCTCCTCCTCCGTCTGTCCGTCCGCCTTTCCATCTCTCTCCTTCCTTTAGCTCTCATTCTGTACTCAGGTGAGCACCCACCCCGGGGACCTCTGCATTCCCCCCTCCCCGGGGTGTTTTGGGGTCCCCGTGCCGTGCGGCCGGGCTGACCCGCTGCCTCCCTGCAGGGATGCTCCTCTACAACGGGCAGCGCAGGAGCAGCGGCGCCGACTTCATCTCCTTCGGGCTGGTGGGAGGGCGCCCTGAGTTCCGGTGAGTGCACGAGGGGGCACCCACGGGTGGCGGGGGGCAGCACCCCCATCCTCACCCCCATCCTCACCCCATGCATCCCCACCTCATCCCACAAACGCAGGTTTGACGCCGGCTCGGGCATGGCCACCATCCGGCACCCGACGCCGCTGCGCCTGGGCGAGTACCACACCGTGCGCCTCTTCCGCAACCTCACCCGGGGCTCGCTGGTGGTGGACGGGCTCTCCCCGGTCAACGGGACCTCGCAGGTAAGGGGGGGACAGGGGGACAACGGGGGGTGGCCTGGGGGCAGCCATGCCCACCCACCTGTGCCCGCAGGGCAAGTTCCAGGGGCTGGACCTGAATGAGGAGCTGTACCTCGGCGGGTACCCCGATTATGCTGCTGTGGCCAAGACGGGGCTCAGCCAAGGCTTTGTGGGTGAGCGACGGGTTGGGGGGCCTGAGCAGTGGGTTTGGGGGGGCTGAGCGTGTTTCCCACCCCCCCAACACCGCCATGTCCCACAGGCTGCGTGCGGCAGCTCCGCATCCAGAACGAGGAGGTGGCGTTCGGGGAGCTGGACCTGCAGGCGCACGGCGTCGGCAACTGCCCCACGTGCCAGGACCAGCCCTGCCAGGTGAGCCTGGGGGGGACACACGTGCACCGTCCCCCCCCTCCCGTCCCATCCCCGCTGCTCATCCGTGTCCCCCCCTCCCCAGAACGGCGGCATCTGCGAGGACGCCGAGAGCAGCACCTACGTCTGCCGCTGTCCCCACGGCTTCACCGGCAGCAACTGCGAGTACTCGCAGGCACTGCACTGCCACCCAGGTGGGTGCCCACCCTGCGGGGACATCACCCGCTGCCCTCCCTGCCTGGATGCTGCCCCCCCCCGGCGCTCACCGCCCATCTCTGTCCCCTCCCTGGGCAGAGGCGTGCGGACCTGATGCCACCTGCGTCAACCGGCCGGATGGGCAGGGCTACAGCTGCCGCTGCCACCTGGGCAAGTCTGGGGAGAGGTGCACCGAAGGTGAGCACGGCTGGGGACAGGGCACGGGGCTGGGAGCCCTCTGGGGACAGGGGCACAGGGGTGGGGACAACACTGGAGATGCGGGTATGGGGATGGGACCACTCTGGGGACAGGGGCACGAGGGTGGGGACAACCCCAGGGAGGTGGACATGGGGGACACAAGTGTAGGGATGGGATGACAGTGGGGACATGGGCATGGGGACATGGGCATCGGGGTGGGGATCACTGTAGGGACACAAGAATGGGGATGGGGATCACCCTGGGGACATGGGCACAGGGCTGGGTACCACAGTGGGGAGATGGGCACGAGGGGACACAGGCAGTGTGGGGACAGGGGACTAGGAACCGCCTGGGGAGGTGGGCATCGTGGATGCGATGGGGATGGAGCATTGGGGACCACCCCAGGGACACAGGCTTGGGGCTGGGGACTGCCCTGAGGAGATGGGAATGACGGGGATGGGGCATTGGGGACCACCACGGGGAGATGGGGACGATGGGGACAATGGGGCCGGGGTCTCGGGCCCCACTGGCCGGGTGCTGAGGCGCGGTGCCACAGGCGAGGCGGTGAGCGTGCCGTCCTTCGGCGGGGCGGGTGCCTTCGTGTCGTACCCCCCCCTCACCAACGTGCACCACGAGCTGCGGGTGGAGGCCGAGTTCCTGCCGCGGGCGCCCGACGGGCTGCTGCTCTTCAGCGCCGGCAAAGCCGCCCCCGTCGAGGACTTCGTCGCCCTCGCCATGGTCGGCGGCCACCTCGAGTTCCGCTACGAGCTGGGCTCAGGTAGGCTGGCACGGCCCGACGGGGTGTCACCAGGGGGGTCCTGGGCATTACTGGGGTGGCCAGGCATCACTTTGGTCCCCAGGTGCTGCCACGGTCTCCTGGGCATTGCTGGGGTTCTCCTGGTGTCACTGGGGTCCCTAGGTGCTGCCACGGTTCCTGGGGCATCACCAAGATCCCCAAATGTCACCAGGGAGCCCTAGCATCAGGGGGGTCCCTTGATGTCATCTGGTGTCCCTTAGCATCATACCACCGGGGTTCCCTGCCATCTTCTGGGTCCCCTGGCACTGCCAGTGTCCCCAAGTAAGCCCCTGGCACTGCTGGGGTCCCCTGGCATCACTTTGGTCCCCGGGTGCTGCCAGCGTCCCTGAGCATCAGTGGGGTCCCCTGGTGTCACCGGGGTGTCCTGGCACCACTGGGGTCCCCAAGCATCACCAGGGTCCCTTGGCATCACCCAGCATATCCATTGGGTCCCCAAGCATCCCTGGGGTCCCCAAATAACCCTGCAGTTCCCTGGCATCACCCAGGGCATCGCTCCGGGTCTCCAAGCACTGCCAGGGTCCCCAAGCACCCCCAGATCCCCCTGCCGTCCCCATCCCCATCCCCTCTACCCCGAGCGGGTGGCAGCAGGGCCGAGGCACGGTGCCAACGTGTGGTGTCACAGGCCCAGCGGTGCTGCGGAGCGCTGAGCCGGTGGCGTTGGGACGCTGGCACCGGGTGATGGCTGAGCGGGTGCACAAGGACGGGACGCTGGTGGTGGACGGCGGCGCCCCGGTGCAGCGCTCCTCACCCGGCAAGAGCCAGGGGCTCAACCTGCGCTCCCCGCTCTACCTGGGGGGCGTGGAGCCCCCCCTGCAGCCTCCCACCAACGCCTCCTTCCAGGGCTGCATCGGCGAGGTGAGTCCTGGCCCCCCCTCCACACACCCTGTACGTGGTGGGGGGGACACACAGGTTAACCCCCCCTTCCCCCTGTCCCCTGCAGGTCTCCATCAATGGGAAGAAGGTGGATTTGTCCTACAGCTTCCTGAGGAGCCGGGGCGTGGGGCAGTGTGGGCAGAGCTCGCCCTGCCTGCATGCACCCTGCCTGCATGGGGGCCGCTGCCTGCCCCTGCCCGACGGCAGCCCCCCCTTCCGCTGCCTCTGCCCCCCCGGCTTCAGCGGTGAGCGTGGGGAGGAATTTGGGAGGTTTGGGGGTGCTCAAGGGGTGCGTGGTAGGGGCAACGTGTGTGCGTGCACCTGCTAGTTGCAGGCACGTGCTCTGTGCATCTGGGTGTGCACAGCACATGTGTGTGTGTGTGCCATGCTGTGCTGCATGCATCTGCTGTGTTTGTGTGCGTGGAGTTTGCACGCGTGTGCTGTGTGCATCTGGAGTGCGTGCATGTAAGCTGTGTGTGCTGCACTTGTGCACTGTGCATGTTTGTGTGCTGCGTAGGCAAGTGCCGTGCCTGCGTATACAGTGTGCATGTGTGCACTGTGAGTGCTGTGCACATGTACACTGCATACGTGTGCTGTGAGCGTGCTTTGCAAGCGTGTGCACTGTGCATCTGCTCTGCATGTAATGTGCATGTGTGCACTGTGTGCATGTGCATGCAGTTTGCGTGTGCATCTGTACGCATGTTTGTGCAGGGCGTGCTGTGAGCATCTGCATGTGCTGAGTCTGTGTGTGTGCTCTTTGCATGTACGATGTGATGTGTGGGTGTGCATTTGATATGCATGGACGTGTGCTGTGCATGTGTTTGCATGAGGGTGCACTGCATGCGTGTGCACTGAGTGTGCAGTTACGTGCGTTGTGTGCTGTGTGTATGCATGCACACGTGCACTCTGCATGTGCTTGTTTGCTACATGTGTGCGTGAGCACTGTGTGTGCAAGGGATCACCCTGGGGTATTGAACAGAGGAGGGCAAGCGAGTGCAGGAGGTGCTCAGCCACCCCCGTGTGCCTGTGTCACCCTGTGCCACCCGCTGTGTCCCCAGGGCAGCTCTGCGAGCGGGCGGAGGACCGGTGCCTGCAGCACAACCCCTGCCTGCACGGTGGCACCTGCAAGGGCAACGCCTGCATCTGCCCTGAGGGCTACACCGGCCCCTACTGCCAGCACAGTGAGTGTGGGGACGTGGGGAGGTACGGGGGACACGTGGGGACACGTGGGAACATGCCACCTGTCCCCATCACCCTCTCACCTGCAGGCACGGCACTGTCAGAGCTGGACCGGGACTGGCAGGAAGGCAGCGGGGGCGGTGGTATGGTCCCCAGGGGTGCCGTGCACCCATTTTCCCCCTTTCTGAACCCAAAACCGATGCTGGTGCGGGGGTGCTCAGTGGTGCCCTCTCACCCCATCTCCCCGCAGATGCCCCTGGGCAGTTCAGTGCCGCTTTCCGTGACGGCTCCTACCTGGCCCTGCCCGGCCACCTCTTCCCCCGCGGGTGAGTGGCGCTGGGGACAAGGCCTGGGGTGCTGCACCCTGCCCGTGGCATTGCACCCACTGAAGCATTGCACCCATGCAACGTTGTGCCCACCACAATTTTGCACCTGCTGCAGCATTGCACGCCTTCCTGCAGCACTGCACCCAGCAGGACTTGGCAGTGTTGCATCTGTCAGATTGTTGCAGCTATTGCATCATTGCACCCGTTGCATCATCTCACCCATTGTACTCTTCTGCAATCATTGCATGCTTGCAGCCATTGCATTGTCGCACCCATCACATCATTGCACCCATTGCATTGTTGCACCCATTGCACTCTTGAACTCATTGCATCGTTGCACCCGCTGCAGTCCTGTACCCCTTGTGTTGTTGCATCCTTGCACCCGCTGCACTCTTGCACCCGTGGCATTGTGCCCTCCCCGGGCACTGCACCCACGGCCGGCCCCGTCTCATTGCAGCCTGCCTGATGCGCAGGAGGCGATCGAGCTGGAGCTGCGGACGGACAGCGCCGACGGGCTGCTGCTGTGGCACGGGGCGGTGAGCAGGGGGACACAGCTGGGACACCCCCCCGGGGAGGGGAGGGGATGGGGACGTCCCCACCGCGCTCACCGCCCCCTCGTACCCGCAGGAGAACGGCAAAGCCAAAGACTTCGTGGGGCTCGGCTTTAAGGACGGGCACCTGGTGTTCAGGTGAGCGGGGACCCGCGTGTCCCCGGGGACCCTGTGCCACCGCGCGTCCCCCTGCTCAGCCCCTGTCCCCCGCAGCTACCAGCTGGGCAGCGGCGAGGCCGTCATCGTCTCCGAGGACCCCGTCAACGACGGCGAGTGGCACCGGGTGACAGCGACGAGGTGGGGACCGGGGCCTTGGGGGGGTGGGGAGGGCTGGGGGGGGCGGGTGCTGATGGCTCCCCACAGGCAGGGCCGGCGCGGGTGGCTGCAGGTGGACGGCGAGGAGCCGGTGCACGGGAAGTCACCAGGAGCCAACGTCATGGCCAACACCCAGGGCAGCATCTACATCGGTACGGGGACACGGGATGGGGGAGCACGGGATGGGGGGACACGGGATGGGGCACGGCGGGACAGAGAATGGGGGGACACAGGGACGGGGAATGGGACATAGGATGGGGCGTGGGGTGGGAGGTGGAACAGGACACGGGGCTGGATGTGGGACAGGGCACAGGGTGGGACGTGGGATGGGACACGGGGTGGCATGTGGGATGGGAGATGGGGCGGGACACGGGGTGGGATGTGGGGTGGGGCATGGGATGGGAGATGGGGTGGAACACAGGGTAGGACACAGGACATGGGACAGAGCACAGGATGGGATGGGACAGGACATGGGACAGGGCATGTGATGGGAAATGGGACGGGATGTGGGACATGGGACAGGACATGGGGTGGGACCTGGGACAGCATGGGAGGGGAGATGGGGTGAAACACAGGGTGGGACAGGACATGGGACAGCAGAGGATGGGGGACGGTAGGACATAGGATGGGGCACAAGATGTGGCACAGGATGAGGCATGGGGTGGGACACGGGATGGGACAGGGCACGGGCAGACATAGGATGGGACATTGGATGGGAGGCAGCACAGGACACAGGACAGGATTTGGGATGGGACATAATGGGACATGGGGTGGGACACGGGGTGGGTACAGGATGGGGTGTGTGGCAGACACAGGGTGGGACACGGAATGGGACACACGGTGGGACTTGGGACATGGCACTGGGACCCAGGACGGGATGGGACACCTGGTGGGACAACGGGGGCATGGGATGGGACACGGGACGGGACGTGGACTGGATACAAGACAGGACACACGGTGTGGCACAAGATGAGACACGGGGCAGGAAGGGGACATGGCGTGGGGCACGGGATGGGAACCCGGGATGTAACACCATGTGAGCGCAGCGGTGCGCCCCACGTCCCCCCAACCCACGTGTGCCCCCGCGGCCCCATCCCACAGGCGGCGCCCCGGACCCCCGCAGCCTCACGGCCGGCAAGTTCCTCACCGGAGTGACGGGCTGCGTGCGGGGGCTGCTGCTGGCGTCTGCAGGGATCCCCCCGCACCCCATCGACCTGCGGCACGGCGCGGTGGGGGGCTCCCCCGCTGCCCCCTGCCCCTCATAGCCCCCCCCACGCCCCCCTGAGGCTCGGGGAGAGCGAGTTTTGTCGGATTTATTATTATTATTATTATTATTTTCCAAAAAGCCACGAGGAAACGGTGCTTCGCTGCCCCGGGATGGCTCTGGGGGGGGCCGGGACCCCACACCAATGTTTACACCCCCCCCTCGCCCCAAGCCGTGCTGGGGCGGCCGGGCCGCCCGGGTGCCTCCTGGGGTGGCACCGGGGTGGGGGGCGCAAGGGACAATCCTGGGCGCTGGAGGGGGCACCGGGCCCCCCCCGGCCCCCCCGCGCTGGGACACCCATTAAAGGAGAGAGAACCAGTGCCCGAGTGTGTCTGGGGGGGGCTGCGCCTGGGGACGGGGGGCACGGACGGGTGGGCACGGGGTTTGGGGGGGGGTTGGTGCTTTAGGGGTGGTGTGGAGATATGGGGGGTCTGGGGGGGGGAGGTGCTTTGGGGTGGTGCAGGGGGGACACACAGGTGCTTTGGGGGGGAGCTGTGGGCACTTGGGGGGATGCACAGGTGCTTTGGGGGGGACTGTGGGCACTTGGGGGGGGGGCACCCGGGTGCTGTGGGGTGCCGTAGGGGTCTGAGGGGGTCCGGGGAGGACCGGGGTGCGTGGAGGGGCTCGGGGGGCATGGAGGGGTGGGCACGGGGTTTGGGGGGGGGAGGGGTTGGTGCTTTAGGGGTGGTGTGGAGATATGGGGGGTCTGGGGGGGGGGAGGTGCTTTGGGATGGTGCGGGGGGGACACACAGGTGCTTTGGGGGGGATAGGGGTCTGGGAAGGTCTGGGGGGCAGGTTCCTTGGGGTGGATGTGGTGGGGGCCGTGTGCTTTGGGGTGGTGTGGGGGTCGGGGGGGGACACAGGTGCTTTGGGACACACACACAGGTGCTTTGGGGGGGACACACAGGTGCTTTGGGGGGGACTGTGGGCACTTGCGGAGGCACCCGGGTGCTTTGGGGTGCCGTAGGGGTCTGAGGGGGTGCGGGGGAGGGGCTCGGGGGGCACGGATGTGGGCGCTGAGGGGCTGTGTACAGGGGGCGGGGCCGTGCGGGCACAGACCCGGGCCCTGCCGCCGCCCCCCCCACCCGCCGCGTAATGGCGGCCGCTCGGCAGGGCCCCGCCCCCCCCGCGTCTCGCGGCGCGCGCCCGGCGTCAGCGCCTCGCGCCCGCGGGCGTCAGCGCGGCGCGCGCGTGACGTCACCGGCCGTGACGGCGGCGGCGGCGGCGGCAGCGGCGGGAGGGAGGGGCCGGGGCCGGGGCCGGGGCCGGGGCCGGGCCGGGGGCGGTGGCGGCGGCGATGGCGCCGCGGCTGCAGCTGGAGAAGGCGGCCTGGCGCTGGACGGAGACGGTGCCGCCCGAGGCGGTGGCGCAGGAGCACATCGAGGCGGCCTACCGCGTCGGGCTGGAGCCCTGCCAGCGCGGCGCCTGCCGGTACCGCCGCGGGGCCCCTGCGGCCTTCATCCCCCCCCCCCCCCACTCCTCCTCCTCCTCCTCCTCCTCCTCCCCCCGGTGCCCGGCCCCGAGCCCCCCCCAGTCCCCCGGCGGTTGTTGGCAGCGGCCCCCAGCGCTGGGGCTGCCCCCGTAGCACCGGGGCGGTGCCGGTGGTCGCTCCCCGTGCCCCCCCCTCCCCTCCTCACCCCTCCTTAACCCCCCCCCCCCCCAGCCCCCTCCCCGCCCGCTGACGGTTGTGCCCGGTGCCGGTCCCGCAGGAGGAACTGCCGGGGGAACCCCAACTGCCTGGTGGGCATCGGGGAGCACGTCTGGCTGGGCGAGATCGACGAGAACAGCTTCCACAACATCGACGACCCCAACTGCGAGCGCCGCAAGAAGGTAACGGGCGGCCCCGCGCCCAGCTGGGGACGGGGGGGGGAGGTGACACCCCGTGTGTGTGTCCCCCCCCCCCCCCGGTGCTCCGGCTGCCAGGCCCCCGCTTGCTCCTGGGCCGCAGCGAGTGACAAGTGTTGCTTTCTCTCTCACGCTAGAACGCGTTCGTGGGCTTAACGAACCTCGGCGCCACGTGCTACGTGAACACTTTCTTGCAGATGTGGTTTCTCAACTTGGAGCTCCGGCAGGCCCTCTACTTGTGTCCCAGTACCTGCAGCGAGCACACGGCCGGAGAGGGCGTCCCAAAAGACAAAGGTCAGTGGGAGCACATCGCTGTGGCCTCTCCCTGCTGCGAACAGAGGATTTGCTCCTTTTCTCCTAAAACCTTATGTGGAGGTGTTGGCTTTGGAGGAGTGTTACCGTGGGAATCTATGGCTGGTGCTACCGTTGCCCGTACGACCTCTGCGCTGCTCTTTTTGAGTCCTTCACTCAGCTTTTAGGAACAAGTCAAGCTAAGCCATCCTTTGCCTGAGTTACTTCAAACCAAAGTGATCTGATCTGGCTGAAAGCTTGTTTTGGTTTCGTTCTTTGCTGGACTGGTTCCCAGCTTAGGGATGGCGCTGGGATGGGAACGCACAGGCTGGGGCTGGCTGAGCTGTGCTGCGTCCCACAGGAGGGCAAGGGTTTAGGTGCTGGGTACAGCTGAGACTTCTGGCACCTGCACAACGTCCCCGAGGGGCTCTGGTGCCACACCTTCTGTGCGGTGCGGCGCTGGAGGTGTGTTCTGAGCTGCCTGACTTCTTTGCTCCTGTTTTATGGTACTTCGGAAAGAACGTCTTGCTGTTTGGCTTCAAATAAGAAGCTGCTGCTCTGTGGTAACTGGCGCATGTTGCTGAAGCTGTTGAGTAGCAGCTCATGTTTGGCACTGTGGGATATTTGGCCTGTGCTGGGACTTAGCTGTCATCACTGACATTAACCGCTTCAAATCTCACTATAATTTAAAACAGGAAAAAAGGGTAATTTCTAGACATTAAACTTATCTGTACAAAGAACAAACAAATTACTTTGAACAGGTCTCTCTTCTCTCGAGAACTGGCTGTAACTTGAACTTTTTTTTTTTTTATAGACTATGAGCCTCAAACCATTTGTGAACATCTCCAGTACTTGTTCGCCTTGCTGCAGAACAGCAAAAGACGGTACATCGATCCTTCTGGGTTCGTCAAAGCGCTGGGTTTGGATACGGGGCAGCAGCAGGTAGGCTTGAGTTGGGCTTGTAATTCCCTTTTCTAAAGAAGTGTGAAACTACCCTTTTGTTGTTTTAGCACCTCTGAGCTGGGACGCGGTGCCCGGCTCTGTTTGTAGGAGCACAAAGGGAGGAGCAGTGCTCAGGGCCCTTCCTGCCTGGGTGGGAGGTCAGGAGGAGCCCCGCAGCAAGGGGATGAGTGCTGTTAGCGCCTGATCAGCTCCAGCACTGCAGAGCAGGCTGTGGGGTGGGAGCTGGAGCTGCCACAAGGCTCTCTCGACAGGTCCTTTACGGGCTGCTCCTCCCGGGGCTGGGGAGCGCTGGGAAGGGCTTTGTGCTGCGCACTTAGGTAGGGGCTGAGGCCTGGAGGGCTCCTGCAGGAGGAGAAGCTGTTGGCAGTCTGCAGGGCAGAGAAAGCACTTTTTGGGAAGGGTGAGCGCCACAGGCAGCTCCTGCAGGACCGTCACAGAAGCTGAAGAGGGCTCAGGACAAGGGCGCTGCCTGAAAATACAGCTTGGGAAGTAAGGGGGGGCAGCTGGAGGAAGTGTGGGAGTGCTTGGCCGCCTTTCCTCAGGATGATAAGCGAGGGGAAAGTCGCTCCTTGTTCCTTGGGAAGGAAGCAGTTGTTAGCGACTGGTGACGTTCCAGGACAGCAGCGTGCCCTGCTGGGCTGTGACAATGGTAGGAACTGGAGAGAGGAGCTGCAGGGCAACAGCAGAGGCACTGTCAGGCAGCGAGAGGGGAGCAGGTTGGGGTTTGGTGCCGAGGCCGGACGGGAGAAGGAGCAAGGAAAACAGGGTGCTCGGAGGAGGGGGAGTCCCCGAAACGTGTGGAGAAGATCCTGGGCCTTGCAGGAGGAAGGGGGCAAAGTCAGAGAGCGGCTTCTCATTTTTTTTTATCTATTTTTTTTTCCTTCTCACATATGGTGCAAGCAGGGGCATTCCGAGGTTTTGAAAAATGAGTGTTAATGGGACAAAACCGTGCAGGAGTGGTAGGCTGGAGAGATTGACTCTCCCACCAGGCTGTGCTGTGGCAGAGGATGATTAATGCTCTGCAAGCTACTTCTGCATGCTCTTTGAGGTGGTGTAGACCTGTTGAACGCAGCTGTGATCAAATGAGGGCAGAGGAATGGTCTGTGTTGTCACGTCTGGGCAGCAGAAGCCGCTGTCAATGCACCAGGTGGAGTTGTGAAGGGATTTACGCGGTTAACAAGCCGCTATTTCCCATCCAGAACCCTGCGAGCAGCAGGGCAGAAGTCAAAACTACCCCAAGCTGCTGGCCGAGAGCCAGCTTCGTTCATGCTGTGGTCTCACGCTGGGGGCCTTGTGCTCCTTTTAGGCAAATTCCTCTTTTCTTTAGTTCTCCTGACTGGTCTTTTTCTATTCAGTGCACGCCAAAGTCTCCGTGCAGCCTGTGTGTAGGGCTGTGTGTAATTTGCAGTAAATTAGCAGCGAGGCTGTGATTGCGCTTTGTGCTGTGGGGTATTGTTAACCGGCTTGGCTTTCTGTTCTAGGATGCCCAGGAATTTTCAAAGCTGTTCATGTCACTGCTGGAAGATACTTTATCCAAACAAAAAAATCCAGATGTTCGAAACATCGTACAAAAGCAGTTCTGTGGAGAGTATGCGTATGTCACAGTGTAAGTATGTGGTCTTTGGGAAGAACTTTTCTGTAAATATTTAAACATTTTAGAAGAACTTGAGGGGACAAGATCTCTAACAGCTGGAGCAGGCAGGTAATCTCATGAAATGTTGTGCAAGAGGCTTTCAGTTTTTAGGTTTCCAGATTCTATGTGCCTGTTGTTGTTGTAGTTTGCCAGATGTTTTCAATCCTTTAATGAAAATATACTAATTAAATGTGCGAGTGAGCTAATGGAACGTTAAGTCCTCGAGACAGAAAATGGAGTTCTTGGGTGTTGTTGTACCCGATTCATTCCTGAGTCCTCAGAGCTGTGGGTTTCACCTCAAAAATCACCTGATGGAGAATGCTATATAAGAGTTGTAAGCAGGTGCTCCTTTTCCAGGTAGATGTTATCCTGTGCACACCATCTTGCACAGCATTCTGTAGATGTCTGTACCATAGTAGCTCTGACTTATGTTTTTCTCCTAGTTACATAGCTCAAGGAGTAGTTAATGATTGGGGAGTTAATGAATCAGTGAACTTGTCTCATGCATTTTTGTCTTTTTTCTTTTTTTTTTTCATCCTAGCTGCAACCAGTGTGGCAGGGAGTCCAAACTTGTGTCTAAATTTTATGAGCTGGAGTTAAACATCCAAGGGCACAAGCAGTTGACAGACTGTATAACAGAGTTTCTCAAGGTACAAACTTGTTGGTTTTTGAGTCCTGCTTTTCTTAGCAAGGTGTTTCAATTCCTTTCTTCAGTTAACAGCTTCTGAGGTTGGTATTGGACCGAAGAGGGCAGCTCAAACAGTTCTATCAATGGGATGAATGCAAAAGGAAATGCTTTTCTGTGGACCCAGAAAATTAGGACTGAGTCAGGGAGCAAGGAGTGGCTCTGAGCAGGAGTGTTCAACATGCGCATGAACAGCTTTAAAAAGCACTTGGAAGTCGCATATTTAGTCAAAATGCTTTCCCAGGAAAGTTGAGAAAAAGTGCCCAAAGCCTGACAAGAAGTCCCGGCATGCTTTGTCATGGATAGCACCGGGAGAATGGCTGCTTTTTGTGTTTTCTATATTGGTGCTCATCTGCATAGCAACAGGAGACACTCCCTGCTCTAAAATGTGCTCTCAAAAATACTAGCAAGGACCCGGAATAGCTGCAGGAACAGCTGCGAGTGCTCTTAATTCGACTTGAAAATTTGCCTAGATCTATAGTTGCTGGCATGTTAAAGGCTCAAGGTGGGGATTCAACTAAGAACATTGAGGGCAGAACTGACCTGAAACGTGACTGTACCTGGGGTGCCATCTGACTGCTGTGCAGTGCCTTCAGTGATGTGCTCAGCAAACCGTTTGCTCTGCTCCTGGAAGGTCTGCTCTGAAAAAAAGACAGGTTTGTGTATGCCCATTAACAGGCTGCATTGCTTCTGCCCTGGCACAGGGAACTTTGTCTGGTCTTCCTTCAAATGAAACAGCGGGTGACCTTGTTGAGCACAGCTGTAGTTCTCTGGCCTGATCCTGCCACTGGATCTGCATAGACTCTTCTTTTTCCCTGGTGATGTTTGTTTTGCCAAGCACAAGAGGATTGTAGTTCCCAGGTTAAAATGCCGCTGTACATTAACTCGGTCCGCGTGATCTCGTAAAAGGGCCATTTGTTTTCTTTTTCCTTAGCCCTAATGGTAGAAACCAACTCCAGGCACTTCAGTCAAGTGGAGAGCAAACTTGACAGTCCTGTAAGCAGCCTGAGAACTGGGAGCAGGGCTAAGTGCAGGCTGAAATGTTCCTTGAAGTGACAGCACCCTACCAGGCTGTGCTGTAAAGCATTCCTATTAGCCCAGAGAACTGTGAATTTTTAACCTGGAGATTATTTTGGAAAGCAGCTGGGTAGAGACTGAAATGGTTAAAATAACTTCTACACTTTTCAGTCCAGTGGGCAGCTCGGTTGGAGTGGTTGACTTTTCAGAGGTAACCTGTTCTCAAGATCTTTCTTTCTGCCCCCTGGTCAGGAAGAAAAATTAGAAGGGGACAATCGTTATTTTTGTGAAACTTGTCAGAGTAAGCAAAATGCCACAAGGAAGATCAGGCTGCTAAGTCTTCCGTGCACGCTCAACCTGCAGCTGATGCGTTTCGTGTTCGACAGGTAAGCCTCTCACTGGAGCGTGTGCTGTAAAAGCAGGAGTGCCTTGGGTTGCGTGGAAGCTCTTTGGAAAGCCATCTGCTCTGCTCTTTCTGCATTGGTTTGAGATATTGAAGATTGAGTGCATGCATGAGCTTCTCTTGGGATGCTCGGTGGGTGTTGAGGGAAGTTGCTGTGAGATGTTAACAATTATCGTTGTCCCCTGAACTGAAGCTTGGCCATTTGCCTTTGTGCAGGCAAACCGGCCATAAGAAAAAGCTGAACACCTACATCGGCTTCTCTGAGCTGCTTGACATGGAACCTTTTATGGAGCAAAAGAGTGAGTTGCATGCTGTGTTTGTTAACGGTATCCACCGCCTCTTGTCAAACAAGAGGAGGTCTTGTCTGAATCCACTTTTTGCTGGAAAGTTACATTAAGACTTGTATGAAGCCCTTGTTTCAAGTAACAGCTGTGTCCACCTATCTGAGCAGGCTGTGGGAGCTACCTAAAGCTGTGTAGGGGTCTTGGAGAGATGAGAGTTCAGGTGCAGTCTTTGTATGCTAAAAAAAAAAAAATGCAAAAAGATGAAGTACTAGGAAAGAAAATGTCTGTTTCATCCAGAGAGCTAAATAACTTCCATTTCCCTTCCAGGTGGTGTCTATGTATATGAACTCAGTGCTGTCCTCATACACAGAGGTGTGAGTGCGTACTCTGGGCACTACATCGCCCATGTGAAGGATCCGCAGACGGGCGAGTGGTACAAGTTTAATGACGAAGACATAGAAAAGATGGAGGGGAAGAAACTGCAGTTGGGGATTGAGGAAGATCTAGGTAAAACCTTTAAGTTGTGAGTGCCCTTTTAAAATAACTCTTTTCACCAAAACCACAGAGGCTGAGTATGTGGAGGCCCTGATACTCTTAAAAAACAAAAGTACTCCTACGCATGCTGTCACGTCTTAAGAGTAATGTGTGAAACAGCAGTTCTGTTAATTGCAGCCAGATTTTCTTCATTTCAGCCCTGTGTGAGTGTTTACGCACACCTCGTGATCGTTTCCTCTACTCTAGTATTTCTCTTGCCTGCCGCATGGCAGATAACATGCTGATAACCCAGGATGCCTATCAGGATGAAACAGGCGAGCTGCCGCTTCCTTGGCCAGTGTGCAGGAGGAGGCTTAGGAGCAGATAACGAGGTTGTTTTCAGTTTCCTTAACATGTTATGTTTTCATTTCTAATGAGGTGTTTTACTTTAGGAGGCAGTAAAGAGTCTTCATAAAAAATCTTGATCCCAATAATCTCTTGAAAGCCAAAACTGCCTTTTTAGTTAGCTCTTTTTACTTTTCCTTTGCAGTCTTTTGTTCTTGCCAGCTTGCCTCATGCTGATGTTCTGGTTTAGATAACCTGGGCAGTACAGGGCCTTGATGTCCCTGTGCTGGCTGGAGGGCTTAGGTTGAGCTTAGGACTGTGGGTTTCTCAGCCTGCAGTACATAGGAGTGGATCAGTTTTAAATTGACAGCTTAAGTGCTCGGTTTTGCAGTTGCTTAGTGTTCCTCAGCACACATCAGTGCAGAACACTTTGTGGTGTCGGGAAATGGGGAAGTTAATGCCAGAAATTTCACGTAAAGTGCAACTAACCCATTTCCAGAAACACTGATCCGCCATGCCACTTGTTCTTTGCTGTGTCTCCAGCACCAATAATTTGACTTTATGATATGTTACCTTTCTTTAAAGCATCTTTAAATAACAGCTTAATGAAAAAGACACCCTCAGATTTATGTGCTCCCTAAGAGTGTTTTAAAGCCACGTCAGCCTGAGCACACCCTTGAGCAGACATGGGGTGTTAGTCTGCCTTTCCTGTTTCCTCCCATGCACGCATCTGCATGATGCCACTTTATTTTCAGCTCTCTTGCTAGCAAACACCTTCTTGAATTTCATCACGACATGCATAAATGCAGGCTGCCACCGGAGCAGCTTTGTCATCCTGTTAATGTTTGACTACCGCTAGCTTTCAACCAAATTGTGAAACCGGCTAGACATCTAGTGGTGTAAGGTAGGAAAATAAGCCCTGAGAATAAATAAAAGGTTCTAAGCCTTTTCTTTCTAACCTCGTGAGTTACCCAGAGTATCAAAAATCATATGCAAATAAACTGCTGTGGCCTTGATCCTGTAAAGGTTTATGCTTAACTGCAAGAAAGTATTCTTGCTGAAACACAAGGCTGCTCAAAGAATGTAAGTAAAGCATGTTCAGAAGCCTCTGCAAGCTGGAAGTCCTAATATGCTAAACAAAGTTCTGAAGTGCTGATGTTATTTGCCAACTCCAAGCGAAACTGGAGTTTGAGAGTCATCCTCTTCGTTACAAACACATGCAACAGCAGGAGAAGGTTGGTAATGTAAAGCAGAGGTCTGTTGTGGGGGGAGTCCTGAGGCCAGGCTGTGCAGATGGGAACAATTTGTAAAATATTTGGAGAAACTGCAAATAAAGACCGGCTAGGAAGTCCCTTGGATGGTGTGGTGGAAGATGCACATATATTTTTTTCCCAGAACTGGAAAAAAAAATACACTAAAAAAATATCAATATTCCATTCATAGTTCAACCTACAGAGGGCTGTTCCTTTTTTAAAAAATTTAAAAAAAAAAGTTGATTTTTGAAACTGCAGCTGTATGTAAGTGTGCTTTCCTTGCCTGGCAGTCTGGAAGGAGTCACTCTTGCAACATGAGTTTGCATCATACAGCCAGCTGCTCTGAAATCATTTCCATGTCTGTTTGCCTCATAAAAGCTGCCCAACTGGTCCATATTTTTTGCATCCATGGTCACATGTAAATAGATTCTCTTCACTGAGGATCTGACTTTATTCTTTGGTGTCAGGACACCAACTAACAAGAGGCAGAGGGAAGAAAGGATGTTTTTGCAAAAGCTACTTTTGGCTTGGCAAGGCGAAGCTAGGGAGAGAAGAAAGGCTCTCTTATGGAGAGTGGTTTACAGCAGGGTCCTAATTTAGTCCCTCTGAATCGTCCCGCCTCCAGAAATGCTGGAAGGATTTGGGTCTTGCTGTGGGATAAAAGTTTGGCTGATGCCAAGCCAGCGCCTGCAGAGAGGCCTGGCAGGGCGCAGAACACAGGGAGTGGGAAGCCGGCTAGGTGGCAAACTCAGCCTGTTGGAGAGTCAGTAAGGGAGCTCGTGTGCTTATTGTGTTTTCCCTTTACCACAGCAGAGCCTTCTAAATCTCAGACTCGCAAACCTAAGTGTGGGAAAGGGACTCACTGTTCACGCAACGCCTACATGCTGGTGTACAGGCTGCAGACCCGGGAGAAGTCCTTGACAGTCGAAGTACCAGGTAAGGGAGCTTTGACTCTCCTGGCCTTTCCGTCTCTTCTCATGATGCTCCGAGCCAGCCAGGAATCAGGGCTCTGCTCAAAGCACCTTTTGCTGCCTGGCAGGTTCAAGGGCACCATATGGCAGCTTGGTGTCACGACCTGGGTCATATGCAGAAAAACCCTTCAACTTCCACAGCACTTGAAATAACATTAACCTGATAACACCGTCTCTGTGCCTGTTCAGGGCACCTGACCAGCGAGATCAAATGGGAAGGGGGATAGGAAGAGATAATCCCACTGGGAGCTATCATCTGCAGCATGTCCTGCTGCTGGGGCGGGAGTGTTAGCGTTTGCTGGATCCCACCGGAGCTGCTCGGGTTCCCAAAGGCGAAGGAGAACAGCGTGGTTAAATGTCATCGGCAGTGCACGTACTGTGCTGCAGGTGAATAATCCTGACACATGTCAGGTTTCTTCTACAAGTGCTTAATCTCTGTCGTATCGAGAATAAACGGCATAAAAATAAGAGGATGCAAGCCCTTAACAAGAGTTTTGTACTAGCACGTTCGTGTCTTGCTTTAGAATTGCTGGGGGTGGCAGAAATCCCTGTAGGTTTGGCCTGTGGATTTAATGATGCTCAGCATTTGCATGCTACTGATTCAAACTATTAATTAGGGCTCTGGTGCTGATGGGGACGGAGGTGGGTTCCACCTTCTTCCCTTTTCTGTCAAACAGGGGCAAGAGGTGTTGGTTACCCTTTGGACCCGAGCTGTTTGTCAGTGATGGGTGTCGGTGAGGTTATCTGGATGCAAAGGGTGGTGGCGGGTGAATTGTACAGCTTTCTCCAATGCACAAGGACCCCCTAAACACAGCATCAAACCTTTTCCAGCCCCTCACCTCAAAAGCCCACCCTCTGAGCCATGCAGCTCTGGGAAATGGTGCTAATTCATGCCTCGAATCTGTCTTTTCAGTCACTTTGCTGAGCTCTTTTACGCTCCCTTCCCTCCTACCCCTCTGCCCAAAACAATACTCGGCAAAGCTTCTCCACCCAGCTTCAAATTCCTGAGCAGCCCTGCGGTTGCCTTTGTTTCACATGGAAGCGTGCCAGGTACACAGAGCAAAGGGCAGCAGTCAAGCCAGCGGTTTTGGGGAAGCTTCATGCAACTGCAAATTTGTGGCATTTTGCTTTGATGCTGTTAAAAAACAGCTTTCCAGGTCGGTGGAGAAATGTAACTTGGCTCCCTAGCCCATGACCAGGAGGGTGAATGGGTCAGGCTGTTTTTTTCTTAATACTGTATGTTCTCCCAAGGTGGATACTGGGCTCTCTGGCTGCACAGGCGTTAACCTTTCGGAAATATTTTAGCTCTTCAAAATATTGTTAAATGGGAAAAGGCTTCAGATAAGCAGCAGTGCTTTACCCCTCTGTTACACCAGCACTGCAAGGGAAGTATTTTATCTTTTTCCATGCTAAGTTTTTTTTCCGATGGTGACAGCGAAAATTCCTGTTGCCCTCACCTTCCTGTCAACAGGAGGATCTGCCCCAGCTTATTTCTATGTTCATGAGGGCTTTGTGCCCTTGTGCTCAAAACGCACTTGGTCCTTCTCGTCAAGATCATGCACACCCGTGGGACTGCGCGCTGGGACTTGTGCAGCAGCATCAGGTGTACCTGTGGTGTGCGAGGCCCTCGTTTCTGCCCTGAGAACCAGAGCTCCTTGGCAGCACAAGGAGCCGCTCTCGGTGGGAGGCGGAGAAGTGGCTGGAGCGAGAGGAATAGCAGGGAGGGACTGAGGCAGGCAGCAAAGCGTCCTGCTGCGCTCCAGCTCTGCAGCCTCTTGCCAAGCCCCGTTGCACTTCACACGACTGCCAGCACTCGGCGTAGGCTTATTAGCAAGCAGGGGATTTCTGTAACGCAGCAAGCATCGCTTCCCCCCCACAGCCCTGAGTAAATTATTTTCTTGGGTGCTGTTGTATCCCACAGGACAGTTGTGTTTAATCATCTGCTGCCATAAATACTGGAGAGAGCGATATCCGTGTGTTTGGCTTTCAGAAAGACCTTGTATGTTGGTAGCTGTGGGGGGGAATTCTTAGGTTTGCTTGTTATCCTCAGATAACCGATCACAGGGATAATTACCATAATTGGCATTTTTCCTTGAAGTGACTGGTGGGTTTTGCTTTTTTCCTTTCCCAACAGCTTTCCTGCAGGAGCTGGTGGAGCGTGATAACTGCAAGTTTGAGGAGTGGTGCAATGAAATGGCCGAGATGCGCAAACAGAGTGTGGCCAGAGGCAAAATCAAGCATGAAGAGGTGAAGGAGCTCTACCAAAGGTTACCTGCTGAAGCTGGTCTGTAAGATATTGTGGTAGTATTTTGTAGTAGACCATTGTTAAGATTAGTAATGTTTTGTAACTAACCCGCAACGTGGTTCTGTGGCCAGAACACTTTACTGCAAGGCATTAGCTGTAGCCCTCTCTGAGGAAGAAAGCAATCACTGCCTGTTGTTGCTGTCTGCATGCTTAGGATTTGCTTTCCCTCTCTTGTTTATCTGCCTTAACCTATTTTTCTCCTTTTTTGCTCATTTTGATGGCCTCTGGCATCACTAATTCCCTCCTGCTCCTTCCCCGTCAGTCAGTCTCCTGTGTGCTTCCATGCATTGTGACTGTTTTCTTCTGCCCGGTGAGCAGCTCATCTCGTTAGAGCTTAGTAGCATTGAGGCAGAATAACTGTCCTGTCTCAAATTGCTAGCTCACATCAAATTTCGGTGCTGTTGGTCTAAATTAATCAGCAGGTAGCAGAGTACAAGAATGCTTGGCCTCCAGCAGAAAATGATTTGATTCATCCTTGCTGAGGCTTCGAAGCCCCATGTCTAAGCTTCACAGTCCATGTGATGAGTGACTGAGGTTAATCCTTTCCTACTCCTCCTTGCGTCTCGTTGCTTTAACATGTCTGAGTACTAAGATTTTTATCCCCCTGCTGCCTCTCCTGTCTTTCTCAGAGCAAGCATACAGGAGCTTTCTCTGTATGTCCAACACGGGGAATCTCCCTCCATTCTGCGCATCTCCTAAAAACTCCCCAAAACTGTAAAGAATTTAAAATGTTTGCATGGCATGTTAAACAATTCGATATTTAGCTTTTAATATCTTTTACTCACTTCTCAGAAATGAGGGTCCAGAGCTCAGAACCAGCAGCAAGATTTAAGTGCTTGAACAGCAGACTATTGCTGAGAACATAAACATCTCACGAGCCTTCCCGAGCCGTGAGAGCTTGGCTCCCGTAAATGTCTGCCTCTTCAATTTATGAACCCAGCTTTGAGAACACGGGTGCTTAACTCACGAATAGGGGGGTGTCACAGCTCGGCTTGCCGAGTCCCTGCAAGTCTGAGGGGTGTTAAAATGTCACCGTTAAATCAAAGCTGCGGTGAATGGTTGTGGTGGAGATATGAATCTGCCATGAGTCACCATTAAAAAGGAGCAGCAAGCACAATCCCGGTGTGTTTTTATCCCCTTTAGCAGAAACAAAGTAGTTTGCTTTTGACATTCCTAACACGATAAAGGAATAAATCTCAAAAAGATGTTTTTACAAGTGCAGGTACAGACACACCCTAGCTCCTCTGCCCCTATCTGTAGGTGGCGGGGCCTGAAGCACTGCCCTGGGGGCACCCACTGCCTGCCCTCGCTGCTGGGCACATCCTGGGCATAGCAGCTTGCTAGCACAGCTTGGAAGCAGCGTTATCCCAGAGCTGCTGCACATCCAGTCCCTCAGGAGCTTGGGACTCTCTGCAGCTGTGCAGACACATTTTCTGCCAGCTTTGTAGAGCCTGCCCCAGAAAAAAAAAAAAGCGTACTTTCCGGGGAAGGCAGCTTTCATCCCAAACTAGCAAACCATTTCTGACAGCCTTGCAATTCTCTGGAGGTCATGGCTGTGGAACTCTGATGTTGCGTAAGATGAAAATACCGCTGATTTATCCTGCAGAGGAGAGGATTTGACACCAGGTCTTGTGAAGATCCAGTGCAAGTTTTAGGACAAAGTGTTTTGCTGTAGCTTCTCTGTTGCTCCTTTGTATGAAACGTGTTTTTGTGCTCCGTTGATAAATGTAACTAACATTACTCTTCCCCTCGGTTTCAGAACTGTCCTCCTCACATCAGCAGTATGTGTTTAATTTCCTGCCTATCCTGCTAATTTCCCAGTCATCTCCCAGAAGCTGCAGCATTTGTTTTGCTGGTATTGGCTGGGCTCGATGCGCAAAAAGAAAGCTGCTTTGTTGTTCTCACACCCTTGTTTGTTGCTCAGTGTGTCATTATGAACCTATCTAGGAACTCAGATTGCCATTAATGGAAATGGGCAAAAGCACTGAGATGAGCTGCTTTGCCATGGTTGCATTTCCATTTAATCCCCGGCAAGCAGCTTCAAAATGCACAACTGTCTTTAAACATAGTCATGCTTGTTCTTTGGATGTGTGCATCGTTTCAGGGCCTTGGTATGAAAATATGGGGATTTCATACAAAGCCATTTCACTGCTCATACTGATCTGACCTGCTTCTGAACCCAGGCTTTGTGTGATGTGCTTCACCTTCAACAAACAAGGGCGAGCCTGCTCTGTTTCAAAAAAAAAAAAAATCCCCAAAAAAAATAATCACACTTGCATAAAACATTTGAGCAAGTTAGTATTTGCACTGTAAATTTCACAGAGCTTCAGTCTCTCTCACCCAGAGTTGTAAGCGTATTCCAGAATAACACTGAAATTTTGGGCACTGTGGGGAACAGATGAACGCCGACCTCGTCTCTTTGCTGTGGTTGTCTTTTATTTTTAAATCTACCCCAATGAGTTCACCCTGTTATGGAAAGAGCCTTTAATGTGTGATCGCAATTTAAATATTATATTTGCCCCTCAATGGATTATAGGAAGACCTTGCCTTTTCCTTGACTGCTCTGCAACAAGCCCCTAAAGGCTTTGCAGTCTGAAAATGCTCCCTTTGCTGCTCTGAGTGCTCTGCTGTTTGCTATTGATTGTTTGAATTCCCAATGACCGGTTGTTCTCACGTATCCAGTTTCATGTAGCTTCTGCTACAAGATGCCCAGCTATAAATCTGCAGTGCCAGGATGAGAAGTGGACAGGGGAGCTGTATCAAATGTTTGAAAACTTGTATTGCGGGAATTTAATCAACGGTGATAGCCTGTTAATTTTGAAAAGTACCATTGAAATCAGAGTAATTATAAAATACCATCTGCCATATCACAAACTCGCTGACGTGTATGGGCTTGTTTCTCTTCGTGTTTTTCCCTCCCAGGTTCCCCATACGACTTCATCTCTCTTGAATGGCTGCAGAAATGGCTGGATGAGTCTACTCCTCCGAAACCCATAGATAACACAGCCTGCCTGTGCTCGCATGGGAAACTCCATCCTGACAAAATCTGTATTATGAAGAGGATATCAGAGTACGTGGCTGACTTCTTCTACAGGAGATATGGAGGAGGACCCCGGCTGAATGGTAAGGTGGCAGACAGAAAACCCCCTCTCCGAGTCACTTTCTTGTGTACTGAACACATTAGAGCCTTGTTCTGATCCCAGCCCCTTGTTGGGTCATCCTTTGTTACCATAACTTTATTTCTGCACATAGCTTTTGTGCTGTGCTGCTCTCTCTGGGTGCTTTGTTTCATTTTAAATCACTTAATTACATTAGCATTCAAAAAAATACAGTTAGTCTGATTGCAGGTTCTGTTTCAGACCTGAATTCTGCTCTGTCTAGAAAGAGCTGTGCATGGAGTAATTTCCAAGAAAGCAATGGTGCACCTAGGTTCAAAAAAAAAAAACAACAAAACTACCACCACCTTAGTGTGTGGAGGGTTTTATGAAGCTGGCTGTATGAAATAGCACAACTTGCACATGCAACCCCCCTGCCTCTTCAAAACAATTTTCCATGCCTGCAGCACCTGCAGATCCTGCGTGGGCAGTGTTTTGTGTAGCATGCAGATCTGTGCTGCCTGTTGCCAGCAGCCTGCACTCTGGAGCAGTGTGGATGTGCGCAAGCCAAGGAAATCAGTTACCCTCTTTCCCCTCTAGCCTGTCCCAAGCTGCCTCATTTGACAGAAGCACACACCTGTTACTGAACATGTTTGTGTTGCACACATCTGCAGCGCGTGTGATTTTTGGGGTAAGCCCTTGACCTCTGCAGTCTCTGGGTATCCCTTAATCAAGCCCCAGGCTTGCTTTCTTTTATAAAGGAGCTCAGTAACTCCCACTGAGACCAAATTAGCTCAGCTGCTGCTAGGCCCTTATAGGGAAGAAATGCAACCAGCAGAAACTACTGTAATGTAGGCAGCCTTTGTAAAAGCAGGGCAACCTTTACCAGTCAACTGGAAGAATCTCCTGCAGGTTTCTTCGTTGGGTATGACTGAGAGGGAAGGATCGTGCGCTGGATGATCTCTCCGGCTCCCCTTGCTCCCACGTGGTAATGTAAGCCCAGCCCCAGGGCTTGCACTCATGTCAGTCCAGCGTAGCTTTGCGGGAGGCTTTTTTCTGGGTTTAGCTGGCTAAGTGCCATGTGGCCACATTCAGGAGCTCCCCAAGCTGAGTGACAGGGCTCTGCTCTCATCCCAGTGTGCAAGAAGCAGGGATGGCCACAAGTGGTATTTTGTACCACCATTTAGATGTCTGTACAGCATCTTCCTGCCACGTAAGAGCAGCAACACGGCAGTTTTGGCACATGCCTAAACTGTCCTGCCTTTTGGCTCCTGGGTCTGTGTTGGTGTGAGCTTGCTTGCAGCTGTGGCTGCAAACTGTTGATAGTGGCTTTGCAGAGCTGTGAAGGTAGCGGAACAGATCACACCTCATCTGAAGCGTTTTATGCTTATTAAACTTCCAGCGGGGCCTGAGCTGGCAGTTACCCCAGGGACCTCATTTACATGTGAAATCTGAGGTTGTGAGACAGGATAGTTGGTGTGTGCCTTACACCTGTCTAAGCACTTCTGAACAGCGGTGCTTGAACCAGTGAGATGCTCAGCTGTGTGTGCTGGAGTAATTCCATTTCTTTTTTCCCCCTCCCCAGTCAAAGCACTTTGCAAGGACTGCGTGGTAGAAAGGTGTCGAATCCTGCGACTGAAGAACCAGTTAAATGAAGACTACAAAACCGTTACAAACCTGCTGAAGATAACAGTAAAGGGGTACGTAAGTCCTGGTGCTTTCAAACATTGTCAGAGCAGTGCTAACAATGTTTAAATAGCTTTTTCCCAAAGATTTTACTCTTTGGTTCCTGAAAGAGAACAGAGTTGTGATCTGTGTTGCCAATGCTGTTCTCTCTCTGCAGGAATGATGGATTTTGGGTTGGAAAAGCATCCTTGCGGAGCTGGCGTCAGTTGGCTCTGGAGCAATTAAATGAGCAAGACGAAGACGCAGAGCACAGTAACGGAAAAATGAATGGAAATGCACAAAACAAAGGTAGTTCTGCTGCTGTAGAGTTCCACCAGCTCTGACTGATACCTCCTAACAAAAGACACATCAGGTGTTCTGGCGTGTGCTGTTTTGCTTCCCTTGTATGAATAGGGAGGGAAGGCACTTCAGGTGGTTTGATATAACGCAGCCTTAATTTAAGGAGCTTTTTATTTGATAAGCTTCAAAACTGCTGGGTGATCTTCATACAGAGAGAAGATGAGGTAATAAGTAGTTTTACAGAGCTGTGTAGAATTACCGCCCCAGACACATGATCTTTTTCATCTACTTTTATCTGAATGAGAGCGCGCAAGGAAGGAAGAAACAGGAAAATTATCTTGGGGAAGGAATGAAGATGTTTATTGCAAAGGCCTACAGATGAAACAGCACAGCTGGTAAAGCAGCACTGGCAAAACACAGCTTAGGAAAAAAAATCATGAATTGGGTTCTCTTCTATGCCTGTATTTGTGAGAATGTATGGGGGTTTTTTATTTGCCTTCTGTTCTTGAACCTTTGGAAAATGGATTTTATTGAGCTTTTTGTTTCTTAACCGGGATCAAGAAGCTTATTTGAATGAAAGTGGGGATGATCAGCTAATTGCCTTGATCCTGGGTTTGAAGGACTGTGGAACACCAGATAACACAGCCCTTGTGATACCTATAGGCTGGTGCTGCTGATGGAGCTGGTGGCATCCATTGAGAAAAGGGCACTTCTCTGCATCAGCAGCTGAGTTACTGTCCCACATGTGATTCCTCAGGGGTCACCTTGGTTTCAAAGCAGGTTGCACCTCCCAGAAGTACATTTTAACTGCTCACAATCCAGCTTGCTCATTAGCTGGCTTGTTGCAAACTGTTACTAACATTATTGTGTTGATAATGCTCCCATTCGATGGGTAGTGCCTCTGCCTCTAGAGCTACAGTTCTGAACTATAATTTGTAAATGTTTGTCCTGGCTGTGGGAGCACAAGCGCAGGGCAGATCACTGAGAGCCTGGCTGCAGTTGCCAGCTCACGTGCCGGAGCAGCAGTGTGCTCTTGGTGGCGCAGCCTGCCCTTCGCTGCTCACACCAGGGGAGTGAGCTCTGCTCTCACACCCGCTGCTGGAAGTGCCCCTGTTGAAAACGTAGAAATCAGCTCTGCTAGTTGGATCATCATTAATTATAGCTAATGATGTGCAGGTTGTTTAATTCTCTGCCGAATAGCTAATGGACGGGCGCAGCACTGGCTCTCCCTTGTCTCATCAAGCACGTGCAGCTCCAGCTCGTGGCTGGCATTGCTTGGTCCCGGGCACTGTGCAGTGAGGGAGAAGCTCAGGCTTGCTCCCAGGTTTTCCCACCAGCTTTTCCAAGCCACGCAGGTCTAGGCTCATTCATGTGATTCCCTCCCAAAGCTACAAAGGAAGCATCTGGCTTAGATTAGTATCCTCAAGGCAATGAGCTGACTAATATTTTGCCAGTAAGGTTTCTGCTCATTCTGCTCTCACCTAGAGGTTTTGGTTAACTCTGATCTGAGATCTTTGGGAGCAGCGAACCCCTGTGGTGCTTTAGCCGGAACAAATGCATCCTTTGTAATCTCACAAAGGATGGTCTTGTGCTCCACACACTTCAAAGCACTCCTACGTGTAATCCAGCCTGGCCTCTGGGCAAGCAGGCCATGCATTGAGAATAACATGCCTCCCTTGGGTTAAGAGTTTTGCTGTGATTTGAAGGGAAACCAGCCTTCAGTCCCCTAAAGATTTTGCTTTTCCTTCAGAGAGGAACTCTGCAATCTTCTTTTTTTTTTTTTTTTTTTAATTAGATGAATTGAGTGAAGAGAAGAGAGAGGAGGAAGAAGAGTTAAATTTTAATGAAGACATTGTTTGCCCACATGGTAAGTCTCTGCGGGGGATGGAGATGAATATGTCTGTTGTTGCCCACTGCTCAAGACATTAACCTTGTAGCCTTTGCTGCAGCTAAGACCAGCATAAGTAGTTACTGAAGAAGTGTACTTTATTCTCATTTGCCTGGTCTTTCTTGACACTTAAAAACTTGGAGCTTTCATATGTAATGGCACTACTGTGGTGCAGTCCACCAGATCATGTAAGTAGTGAAAAGGGTGTAAATAAACACAGCCAGGCTGCAGAAGTGTGGCAGCTCTTTCTCTCGCTAACAAAGCGACGTGATGGAGTGGGGGTGGCACCAAAGGTTTGCAGCCAGGTTAAAGCTCTGAAAGTCTTAGGATATTCTAGAAAAAATAGATGGTGTAAATCAGTCAAGGTTGGAGCTGAGAGCGTCAGTTTGTTCTCTCTGTTTATATTAAACTCTCAGAGTACAGAATTACTGACCTAACGACTGGAGAAACTCGGGCAGATCTGAGTGGCTGGGACTCCTAAGCATATTGATTTACCCACCTGCTGTGCTTTGGTGTCTGTTTACATAAGGTTTTGACCTGATGTTGGTTGTTTTGCTAAGTGATGGTTGGTTAGCTACATCCTTGGCTACGCTGTTGTTTGAATCTCACTTTTTAGCTTGTACGTCACTCTCAAACATAATTGTGTTCTACTGTAGGCTGCTGTTTGGAAGCATTGATTTCCCTGCCAGCTCTGCCTGGGACACTTGGTCTCATTCCTGCTAAGAGAAAAACATGCCATAAATTAGCAACACATCTCCTGTCATTAAGGCTAATCAAAGATGTAGAGTAATGGCTTGATAAAGCCTCATTGTAAAGCAGTTTAAGCACTTTGTCATGGTGTTACCTGTTTTTCACAGAGCCTTTGCACCGTATTTCCCAGTGCCGCAAGGCTGCTGCTTTTAAATAAAAACACGGTGTGGTGGTGAAACATTTAATGCAGCCAGACATCATAAAAACATTACGCTGGTAAATTGCTAGTTTATCTGTTACTTTGGGCTGTACTGGAATAAATATTAAGTATGGGGGCAACTGGCAGGTCACTTCTCATCAGCTTGAGCTAACCTTCAATTACTCATTGAAAACAACCTTTCCACCTCTACACACTTAAAATTTTCCTCTGGAGTGTATCAGCAAATCTGTAGTTTCAGTAATTCAGCCTTAATTTTGCCGTGGAGGAAGGCACAGCCTTGTTGGTACTCTCTGGAAAAGGCAGCACTTTATCTGTGAAGCCTGGCTTGCCTCCAGACATACCATCCGGGTGTTCCCTTAAGAAGTCTCTTTACGTCTTTGCTGTGATTTTTTGCTCTCTGGTAGTTTCCCAACCCTGGCAAATATGTGTGTGTATATATATTATTATTTTTATTTATTTATTTTTTTACATAAGTTAAGACTTCTTTAATGTCTGTGCCCAAAACGTGTCCCTGGAGAGAGACTGTAGGAGGGGGAAGCAGGGTCATCAGCGGTTAGGGTGGTCATCTTCCAGATGGCAAAGCACTTCTTCCCCACGCGTTCAGATCTGATTTTTCCACCTCTTTCACTCTGCAGCATATTAGTCTGTTTTCATTAATCACATGGTGTCAGGGCCCTTATTTGTACAAGCTCATTTTCCCATCCTTGCTGGCTCTGGAAGGCAGCCTGGTCCTGCCTCCTCATATGGTAAAGCTGGGCCACTTGGTCGTGTTTGATGAAGAACAAGGGGCCAAGCACTGCTTCGAAGCAGTCCGGCCTGACCTTTGTTTATTAGAGGAAAGGCAGGAGGGGAGCGTTGCTATTTTTTCTCCGGGGGCTGGCAGAGGTCCAGGCTTAGCTAGAAGGAGGAAAGCTGCCGGTCTGTGGGGCTGAGGAGCTGCTGTAATGTTAAAGAGCTGCCAGAGGGTGGGGAGGAAGAAGCCTTTTATCCGTGTCTTCTGCCTGCTGAGCTCTCAGGCTATAGAAATGCAGAGCAGATAGTAGGACATCGCCTCCTTTTCTGGACCCTTCTTGGCACTGGCACCACAACTTTGCGGTTGCTGTTTTGCCTCCCCCTTGCTGATAAGATCCCCGTTGAGGCACGAATATTCCTGTACCGCATCCGAACCTGGTTTGCTCTCGTTTCTTGTGCGTGCAGCGCAGCTGAGCCTTGACTTCCCAGCAGCTGTCGTGGAGGAGATGTGGCTGTGTTTTCCCCTTGGCAGGCATCCACCATGCGGGCGGCCGGCCGTCAGATCCCCGAGCCGTTGTGCTCTCGGGTTTTCCCAAGCCTGGCTCTGCTGCTGGAGCACGCCTGGTCACGCGTAAATGTGGTGCCCAGATGCGTTAGTGTAACCTCTCTGGTACTGCTGTCGCTAAAACGACAAGCAGAGATCCCTTGCCCTAAACCATCCTTTCTTGTTCCCTTGAGCATCAGTCGCCTGGATAAATGAGGCGAGGAGTCTGGGTGCTGGCTGGTAAATCTTGCTTGCTGTCCTTACCCCCCAGTTACTCCCTCCCAGCTGTGGGCAGCAAAGTTCTTCCCAGCTCTGCAGGTGCCCTTCAGCTATTTGCCTTTTTCTCTTGTGGTGGGTGTTACTGCAAGGAGTCTGTGCAGCTGGTTGTGAACCCGGGCTGTTTGAACATCCTGGTGAGTTCCTCACACTACAGGTGTAGCTGAAATGAGGTGTCTGAGTGCAACCACACTTCGGGAAGGGTGGCTCTCAGGTGCAGGGGGAACACGTCCTTTCAGGATTCCGAGGTGCTTGAATAGAGCATGTGAGGCAGGCTGAGGTTATACACAGTGGTAAATTTGTTTTTCATGGGCATGGAAAGCACTTGGCTCCTGTTTCATGGGGCACAGTGTTGGTCTGCAGCTTAAAAAGTGGAATCACCATGAAATCATAGCTCCAGATAGCCAAGATCAGAAAACATCAGCCTAGTGCCCTCTCTGGCTTGTCCTTGCTTCTCCTGGCATCTGTCGCTGCCTCATCCTGCTTTGTGTTTGATCGGCTGCTTGGTTCACAGGCTCTGAGACCTAAAGGACATTTATGTGAATTAAAGTCATATTATTTTTTTGCCTGTCTGAACAAGAAAACGATAAAGAAGTTGAAGGTGACTTTGTGTATTAGTTGTGGTCTTTCTGCTGACATGGTGTTGCCTGATAAGTGCATGAATATCTTCCCCCACATTTATACCCTGTAATCTCTTAAATCTAGTTAGGGCTGCAAAACATTGCTGAGCACGTCAAGAGCAAAGCCCTTCTCTTGGCTCTCTCTGTGCAGGTGACCTGTGCATATCTGAAAACGAAAGGAGGGTGGTTTCGAAGGAAGCCTGGAAGAAACTCAAGCAATATTTTCCAAAGGCCCCTGAATTCCCAAATAACAAAGAGTGCTGTTCCCAGTGCAAGGTATTTGACTAGCAAATAATATTACCCTTTTGTTGACTGTAGATACGTGGTCACGTTTCTGGTTTTCACTACCTAATGCAGTGGAGAAAAGCAATATCGCCTTTTAATAGCCACGAGGAACTGAAGCACAAACTAACTGTTTCATGCAGATTTTGGAGCGTGAAGGAGAAGAAAATGAAGCTCTGCACAAGATGATGGCCAGCGAGCAGAAGACCTCCCTCCAGAACCTGTTTCATGATAAATGCAGGCCTTGCCTGGGCAGCTGGCCTCAGGTAGGGGAAAGGGAACACAAGTGTGGCCTGGGGGGAGGGCTGTCACGTGGAAGCTGGCGTTCCCTGCTGCTTTGCCTGAAATCTGCTTTTTGGGAGCTGTATCCCTGGGAGCAGCATCCCCAGCTGAGCCATTCTGCCTGCCTGGGAGCACGCAGGGCATGCCCTGCACAGCCTGTGCCATCTCTTTGCAGACAAGTGGTGGCAGATGGGTAGCAATTCTGTAAGTTTTTATCCCTCTCCTATGAAATTTTATTTTGACTGCAAGAGACACTGGCTGATGATCATTCTCTCAGTCTGAGTGAGACCATGCTTGCACCAGGGTTGCCTGTGCCAGTGGAGCTCACAAGTACGCTGCGCCGAGGTGTGATTTCCCCCGATTAGCTGCGCTGGCACACAGCCCTGCTGTAGATACATGAGAATTGCTCATGTGCCAATATAGCTGTCGCTGGCCTGGAGTCAGCTAGATAAGCAGGGACAATATTTCTGCAGTGGTTACATCCGTCCCTAGAAGTACCTACGCTGTGCAGCCGTGCCAGTGGAGAGAGAGGACTATCCACTGCCACTGGTCTTTTGCTGATGGTAGGACAAAATTCACATGTGCACCAGCTTCTCCAGTGTTCTTTTCTGTCTCGAGCCCGGCAGAGGGTGCAGGGGGCTGCCCTAAATGCTGAAGCCATGCAAATAGGAGCAGCAGTCACACAGGACCTGTTGTACCGGCCTCTCTCCGGTTCAGGTGTGTGGCTGTCCAGGACCTTCTTAAGAGCTGTTGGCACGTCAGGGCTTTGAGTCAGTTTGAGAGAAATGGCACAAGCTGCTGGCCGGGCTCCATGCCTTGGCTCCTGGGTGTCTCGCAGCGCTGATTAATGATTGACTCTTAGATCCTGCCAAGCTGCTTTGGCAGGTGTCCGCCTCGGTTGCTCCTACGTGTGAGGGCAGCCGGCTGCTCCTGGTCCCTTCTCAGGGCCACCAGCAGCTCTGGCCAGGAATAAATACTGAGATCAGCATGGATCTGTGCTCCCGAACGCAGGAGGGACTAAATGGGCAATGCTCTGCTGAGTCTCCAAAGGAGAGCTGTCAGGTCCTACCAGCAGTATTCAGGGCTCATAATTTTTGTGAGGTTTCTTGACCCATAACAGTTGAGGTCCAGGAAAAAAAAAGGAAAAAAAGCGCCAAATTGGAGCAGTTTAATCTAGGAAATATGAAGGGACATTAAAATTATATCTACACATGCACACATCAGGAGTTTTCCTGCGGAAAGATGGGAGTGAGCCCTTAAATCTGCATTGGGGAAGGCAGACAGGTGAGCACAGAAATCATTTTGTCACTCAGCTCTTAGGATCTCCGTGGTTTCTTGTCTGGGAGCTGCCAGCAGCAGACTATGTAATAGCAAATCACTAGGGGCAGGAAAAAAAATGGTTTGTCCCCAAAAACGCTGCATTGTGAGGGTGCACATCCCTGGTTCTGAATATGCGCGTGCTATTGCTGAAAGCAACCACTCGTGGATTTTGCTCAGTGAGGAAAGGGAGGACAGGATGGGATGGTCTCTCACCCTGTCCCCGTGGGAGTATGTAGATGTGTCTGCTCTAGACCCTGAGCACACGAAGGAGTACCCGGTGACAGAAACACTGCCAGAGAGCCTTAGCTGCTCTAGGGAAAATGACCGTTTCCTGCTATGAATTAAAGGTAATTGGATCTAAAGCTAAATTAACTTTGTAATAAACACGAGATTAGTAATGTAAGTACTTAGTGCTTGATCTCAAATTATTTTACTTGGCTTTCCCAGTACGCTCGGGTGGAGTTGTCATGGTAAAATCGCTGAGATCTTGAAAAGAATGAGTGCTGCAGAAAAAGCTGAACAGTCATTGCCTCTCTATTGTTGGATTAATTAACAGAAGGTTTGTTTTATTATTTTTTTCTCTTGTCTTTCAGGAGACAGATGAGCTGTATATTGTTTCGCAGTTCTTTGTAGAAGAATGGAGGAAATTTGTCAGGTAACCACCTTGAGGTTTTTGGTGCTTTTAATTTCTTTTTTTTTTTTGGGTGGGGGGGGGGTGCTGCAGATAGCAATTTCACTTTTGAATCAGCATTTGCCTGGTGTGTGTAGTTACCTGTGCTTTGCCTTTGCGGAAACAAGGAAGCTGATTTTGTGGGACTTGGACCGTGTGCTCATAGCAGTTGTAATACATTGTAAGAAACCGAATTTCCTTGTTTACCGTGTCTTAACCAGATGGTCAGATTAGATAGTAACCTGATTAGTTTTTTCATCTGTCTGAAGCTGTATCCTAGGCAAAGGTCACCACTCAATCCCGTTTCCACGGGCTGCTGGTGGTACGAGATGGAAATCTCCGCTAGGTACGAGAGTAATTTTGCAGCGCACAGGAACGCAGATCTGATTGCCTTGATGGTGGTAGTTTAATATTCTCCACTGGAATGCCTTCTGTAAATACTCACCTATGGTTTCCTCTTCTCAGCTGCCTGCAGACTTGTGACTTTTTTTCTTCCACATGAAATAACCTGACCACGCTTACAAACCACTTACTGTTCCTTTTCTTTGCCTGAGCAGGAGGCCAACACGATGCAGCCCTGTGTCCTCGGTAGGAAACAGCGCTCTTCTCTGTCCCCATGGGGGCCTCATGTTCACCTATGCTTCCATGACCAAAGAAGACTCTAAACTGTGAGTTTCTTTTACTCATGCATCTGCCTTTGCCGGGTGCTGTTGTCTTTCATGGGCCTCAGGGAGCGTTCCCAGAGGCTTGCTGAGCTGCAGCAACACAAAGAGCAAATGCTGTCCCTTGAACAAAATTAACACAGATGCTTTCTCAGGCCTACCTTAGTATAAATCTTCATATAGGTCAAGACCCAAATTGTCCAAGGATGCTGTCTCAGGAAAAAAGAGCTTACTTAAGCTTGGCTAGTTCCTAACAATAAACTACCCTGAATCTGACTGGGGCATTAGAAACATGTAGTTTCCTTTAAGATTTGCTTTCCACGAGACTTACCCCTGGAGCTCTGGATGCTGGGCTGGAGTTTATGCTCCATAGCCTTGCTTCTGCAGTCATGCAGAACTAAAAATGTAGCAGATCTTCCACTTCTCTCCTCCTCCTTCCTCCCTCTGGCTGTGCGTGCTGGGCATGACTGGAGCATAACGGTGTCACTAATAACACACTCCTCTTCCCTGTTATCTTGGGCATACAAGCCCTCTCATGTAGCTGGGGTTATGTATTGGTTTTGTTGCCCTTCTTTCACCCGCAGACTAAAATGAAAAGGAGAGGCTGTTCAGAAGCTCAACACTGTTTTCACTGCATGCTCGGGGCTTGGCTTTTCCATGTCATAAAGCATGTTCTTGTTTCTTTGCACAGTATAGCTCTAATATGGCCCAGCGAGTGGGAGAGGATTCAAAAACTGTTTGTTGTGGATCATGTCATCAAAATTACCCGAACAGAAGCTGCTGGGGCAGACCCCGAGAGTGCACTTTACACCTCTGAGCCCAGTGAGTGAATCTTTTACTGCTGTCTGTGCTCTGTTGTGTTGCTAATTGGTGCTGACTTCCTGGGAAAAGGCTCTTTTTGGATAAAGGGTCAGATCTAAGGGGATCCGCAGCAGCCGCAGTAAACACTGAGCTTGGCAGATGCCCCTTGTTATGTGAGCCGCTCTGGGTTAGCAGTGAGAGGCGTTGGGCAGGTGCATATACTCAGTGTCTCCAAGGAGCTGAAGCAATTAAATGCATTTTCCTTTGTGCCTCCCCAGAACTCTGTCCAGAATGCAGAGAAGGGCTGTTATGCCAACAGCAGCGGGACTTGCGTGAGTACACCCAAGCAACTATCTACATCCATAAAGTGGTGGATAATAAAAAGGTACGGATCTCTCCCTTGGTCCTCACTCCTCCTGGCACCATTTCATTTAACAGAAACTGCACAAATTGAGAGCCCAAACAGCTAAATAAACAGCCATCTGAACACAGTGACAAGGCAGCTATCGCAGCCTGCTGTGTCCCTACAAGGTGGAACCTGCTGGTGGGAATGGTGGTATAGTGCAGGGCTGCTTTCAGTGGGCAGAAAGCACCTGGCTCTGGTTCATGAAAGCTATTGCTTTGGCAAAAATGGCAAATGGGAACACTGGATGTAGTTGCTCTGAACACTTGGCTTCCTCAAGGCTTCATTTTGCCAGTCCAAACCCTTTTGGTGGTCTTCGTGTTGTCAGGTATTTCTATGTATGCCAATTCTGATTATTTTAGGCAGTGTCGTAACCATCTCTGTCTTCATAATCGTGCTATCAGGCTCTACCTGTTCTCCTCCCCCTCCAGTATTTGTCATTTCCTTTCGTGGTTGCTAAAGTGACGTTTGTTCCTAGATAGAGATAGAAATAAGCTCTTCAATCTTCAAGCTGATAAACGAGCAGTGAACACAGATGTGGTTTTAAAGATCCGTTACAAAGTTGTGAATTGTGTCGGCTTTCCTGCTGTCTTAATGGGATCAGTGTGAGGTCCAGAACTGGACTGGAAGTGGCTTTACAGGTATCTGAAAGCTGGTTACAGTAAGTTCCTTTTCTTAGGGTTTGCTTTAAGAGGGAAACCAAGGCTTGTGGGTAAGCTCAGGTAAAGATGCCAAAATCCAGCTAATGACAGGAGGCCGCTGAACCCAAGACAGTCACAGCAGCATAGATCTGATAAAAACATCCCCTGACAGCTTCCAGGATGGGGCAAAGTGCAATGCAGCTATGTCACAGTAGTTCCAATCTGAACTGGTGCTTAAAGGGTTTCAGAGCACTTAGACGCATGAGTAGCTGGTTGCCAGCAGCTTCCCGAAGTGCCTTCAGCTCCTCCATCCTCCAGTGATTGCACTCAGGCACACAACAGGTCTGCGAAGCTCAGCATGGTCGGATCAACTTAATTCAGGAGCATCAAGGCAAAGGCTTCCTGGCCTTCCTTGTAGAATCAAAGCTGGAGGGAGGTAAAAATCTTCCATCCACATATGCAGTGTGAGATCAGTGAGATTTTTTTTTTTTTCCCACCCCCAGCCTTATTCTAAATGGAAGAGATGGAGCCTAGAGAACTGCAGGGTGCTGGAGGTTTCTGCCTCAGCTGTAAGACACAGAGCACAGAGCGTGGTCCTGAGCCCCTGCTGCAGGTTTGCAGCCTCTCTGGAGGCTGAATCCCAAGGCTGTATCTTGGCACTAGCGCAGAGGAGGAGTTTTCCTCTTGGTGCTGGACAGGACCACGCTCACGCGTAGGGCTGCTGAAAACAGGCAGCTATTCTTTGCCGAGCAGCTGGAGACGGTGAGAGGGGGCGAGAGCTGGCACACGAGATCCCTCATTAGCGGGGCAGCCCCAGCGAGAGGCGAAGCGGTGACGGTGCCCACAAGCAGCGCGTCGGCTGCGCGGGCACCGGGCTCTCACCAGCAAGTACTGCGAATGGCGGTGCTCAGAGCCGCTGCTTCCTTCCTGCCGGCTTTGCCTCACAAAGTCAGGGAGTGTTTTCCCAGCCCCTCGCCACTGCTCATCCCTCCTCTGCAGCCCCTGGGTTTCTCCTTGGGCTGACGCTGCAGGAGGGAAGTCACGGCCCTATAAAATCGGTGCAGGGAGGTTGCGGACGGCGCCTTCTCCAAAGGGCGGCACTGCTGGAATCCAGAGGGCTCTGGGGACGCTGTGGTTGGCGCTGGATGCTTGGGAGCTGTGATTGCATCTTTAATTGCAAATACATTGATGGAGAAGTGAGCTCTCAGGCATCCGGGATGGAGAGTGCGCCAGCCTCCTGGGCTCCCTTGCAAACCCCAGCCCCAGCCGAAGTGTAGATGTGTGTACACGCCCAGCGGATCCACGCTTCCTGTAGAGTGACTTATAAATAAAAAGGATGTTCAGTTCTGTATATGTTGGTGTAAATTATTTAGATTTCATTTACTTACGAACTCCAGACCCATAAATAACGGCGGTGAGTGCCTCTTGTCGGTCTGCTGCAGGGATGGATAAGTATATAATTTACCGATAATATTCCTTTCTCTGTGTTAGGGCTTTCGTAATACACTTAGTCGAACAGAGAAGCAGCCAGCTAATGGGAAAGAAATCAGTCCAGGCCCCTGGAGACTTTCCTTTTGCCTGGAGAGGAGGGTAGGTCTTGAGCCGCAGGAAGCAGGATGTCCCCGCAGTGGGGTTTTGATTTTTAGCCAGCACCTGCAATTCAGCAGAGAAGCCTGACAAGCTGCGTGTGTTCTCCTGAGCTGAGTCCCCCATGGTTTGATGCAGCTGGGGGGGGCGGGAAGTCTGCAGAGCATGTGGAACAGATCCCTGTTTTTTTTCTGCTTTACCTCAGCTCATTTGATCAAGGTGGCATCCTAGAAGTCTCTGAAAGCTGTTTGCCATGATGTGACAGTCTGGGTTAGTTACGCAGAATGATTTTTATGACTTCAGGTAATGAAGGACGCTGCTCCAGAGCTGAACGTGAGCAGCTCAGAAGCTGAAGAGGAAAGGGAGGAACACAAACCAGAGGGGGAGCAAGACCCAGATTTTAACCAGGTAGAGATCAAAAATACAGCAAGGTTCCTCAGTTTTGCACCAACCTCTTGAGTCAGCATGATGGAACAGTTCTATTCCTCTGTTTACATCTAGCAGGCGAAAGAGAAAGCAACTGTGTCTTAAATTGTGTTACTGTCATGGTCATACTGCACATTTTGTCTGACTTTGCATTACCAAGGCCAGTTTTGCACCCATGCTCTTTGGTTTTAAACCTAGCTGTAGGAGCAGTGCTGGCTTTCCTCTAGCTTCCTTGCCAGTGTGCTTCACGGTCACAGCGTGAAAGCATTCTCCAGGGCTCATTCCCAATCAGTGCTTTGTAAGTTGGATACCTTTGTTAGAGATCTGCCTGCTCCCAAATGTCGGTCACTTGGTGTTCAGGCTGCCTTAAATACTCTTACTCCTAATACCAAATCTCAAACAAGGGCCAGCACTGGGAAGCCGTGTCTCCTGGCAGCACTCATCCCCTGATGTGAATGCACTAGCGTACATCTTCCTGACACGTCAAGTTCTTCCTTGCTCTCTTTTTGGAGAGGAGGGGTCACTGCTGCGTCAAATACTGACAGTGACTCGTACACTTGGCTGACAGTAAGCACTGTGCTGGTGTTAGGAGCAGGGACGAAGTTTCAAGGCAAGTCCTTTTGGTCCTCTCGACCTCTTGGTGATACTTGCATGCATCATTCACTTTCCAAGGGGCGTTTCAGTGCTTCGTGCTTTCCCTCGCATGACTGACCTGCCTGAAATGCAGTCTGGGGGAAGGGGAGGTTGTATTTTCCACAAAGGCCAGAGCTGAGCTCCTGATTTCTGACTTGTTTCCAGACCAATGGTGGTGCAAAGCGCCAGAAGATCTCGCACCAGAACTACATCACTTACCAAAAGCAAGGCATCAGGCGGAGCACCCGGCACCGAAAAGTCCGAGGGGAAAAAGCACTGCTTGTTTCTGCTAATCAGACGCTGAAAGAGCTGAAAATACAGGTAAGGCGTTTTTGGTCCAAGGAGTGTTTGGTCATGAATAAGGAAACATGAAATGAATAGTCAAGAGAGTACAGCTGGGAGGAGATGGAGAGGGAAATGAGTGTAAAATCCCAAGTGGCATCAAAAGGCATGTGTTTGTCTTCTGAACGCGGTATTTTTGCGTAGTTCAGCGGTATGTTTTTCCTCTGCACAAAATCAGCGTGTCTCATTGTGTTGGCACAGATCATGCATGCATTTTCAGTTGCTCCCTTCGACCAGAATTTGTCGATCGACGGGAAGATACTAAGTGATGACACCGCAACGCTTGGCAGCCTGGGAGTCATCCCCGAGTCTGTCATTTTATTAAAGGTAATGTGGGAGTGAGGTGGCTGCTAAAGGAAGTCGAGTAAAGCAGGGAATTGAACAAAATTTTGTACAAGGAGAAACACATTAAGGTGCACATGAAAACTGCCACGCCCTGGACGTGCCCACCTGTGGCTGGCCATCAGCTTAATTTAACTAGCTCCTCCTGGAGCTCCTGCCCTTCTTGGGGAAGGAAAAGTCTTTTTTTTTTTTTTTTTCTTTAAAGAACACTTCTTAGCTGGCCTATACTGAAAAACTCTGAGCACCAGCCCAAAGGAGAGCAAAATTACAGCAGTTCTGCCCTGTTATTCCCAGTCCATGCCAGAAGGTGTTCTGACAACAGTTCCCCGTTCCTCTCCAGAGCAGGACTGACCTGTACAGCTGATAACACTGCTAACATCCAGCGAGGTGCTCGATAACCCCTCGTCTGTTCTGTTTTCCAGGCTGATGAACCACTTGCAGATTACGCAGCGATGGACGACGTTATGCAAGGTGAGGGGGACCCCCAGGCACTGCTGGGGTAGATGAGGGATTTGGGGAAGCTGAATGCTGCTGCGCTTCTGGCGGGAATGGTGGTGGCCACATAGGGCTGTGTCGGCTTAGGGCTGAAACACTAGAAACATGAGAGGAAAATAGAGATGTTGAAGCTTTCCTGTAACTGTCAACTGAAGATACAGCTGAGCGCTGCAGTATGCTGCTGATCAGACAAAAGATCCTTTTAGAAAATGACTGTCAGGAGACTTCTAACATGATGCCTCTTTCTTTCCATCCCCAGTTTGTATGCCTGAAGAAGGATTTAAAGGTGAGAGTCTTTTTTTTCCTTTTTTTTTTTTTCTCCCCCTTTCAATTTTAAGCCCACGCAAAGTTCAGCTCCACCTCGCAAGCTTCGTAATCTTTCGGTGGTTGTCTTCTTGCTCCTCAGGGACTGGTTTACTTGGACACTGATGGTTTTATAAGCGCTGGCAGCAAAGGAGCAACCAGAAGGGAAGAGGATTTTGACACGGTAGGGCATTAAAAGACAAGGTGGATACAGGACAGAACTCTTGACTCTTCCAGAAGGCAGAAACACATTCTGAAATGACTGCCCCCAAAATGCCTTATGTCAAAGCAGATTGCACTGAAGGACATCCTGACTTCAAAAGAACGTTCCCAATTTTATATTTAATAAAGCAACAGTAAGGTTGGAGAGTTTAGCAGCAGTAACAGCGTTGTCATGTTTACAGGCAGACGTTTCTAGCAAGGGAGATGGTGGCATTCTCGTATATTCCCTGATGCAGATCCCATACCACCTTCGTCTGTCCAAAAAGGAGTTGTAATTCAGTAGATCAAAAACATCTCGATCTGTTCTCCAGTAACTCTTTAGGCATAACCTGCTTACAGATAATCCTGTCTTTGATCCACTATTATTCTTTCCGTACAGCATGGAAGTAAAGAAATTGTTAATTGTGAGGAATGTCTAGCTCTTTCAAAACTTCATATATTTACCCAAAGTGTAAGCTGTGGTCTGCCTACGAAAGCCTTCCATCAGCGACTTGGAGCCCAGGGGTGCAGAGGGAACAGGGAGCTGCCTCCCTGCTGTCCCCGCGGGGCTTCCCTTGCTCAGCCACTCGCCTTCTGCAGTTTCACTTCCAAACATGATGGTCTTTAATAATCACATGGTCTTTCTCTGTGAACTGTGTTTTTAGAAATGTGGGATATTTTAATGACTTTTGATAACATCTTTCTCCAGTACGTTACTGCCAAGAGCGCTCTGCCGATCACTGGGGGAGCTTTGAATCTAGAGCACCTGAGCCAGAGCTGGCGAAGGGGCTGCGCGTGGGTGGTGTGTTTCCCATGTGGAGAGGTTTTCCCTCTGTTCTCCTCGTTTTCAGGAATGCACTAATGATTTTTTTTTTTTTACATCTCCTGTAGCTCCCAGAAAGGATCTCTCCCTCTCCTGATTGCGTATTCATAGCAGGAAATAGTATACCACTTCCAGACAAAAAAAAAATGAAAAAAAAAAAAAAAAGGGGGCACTGTCAAGGTATCTCCATAATAAAGTTAGACATTTCCTGTTCTCCTCAGAGTTTTAACTTGTTTCCACAACCCCAGTTCGTGCACTGGCGCTTGATGTGGATGCGGAGGGCTGGGTTGCTGCGGTGGCAGCTTTAGTTCTTAAAGGACTGGAGGAGCTTTGCAGGTGGATGGCAGGGTTTGGGCTTCAGGGAGCAGTGGCGGAGTGTGTCCCTTCCCAGCAACCACGGTAGCCTGTTCTTTTATAAATGTACCTTCTGAAGAATTGCAGCTGCCCTGTGCCAAGCGCTAGGTCTTCACACTGCGTCCTCCTCCCTGTCCCTTTGTCCCCAGCAGCAGAGGGGCTGGATGGCGAGTTGGCAAAGCAGCTGGCACTGGGACTGCAGAGCTGCCCCGAAGTGATTTTTTTGGTATAAGTTGGGGCTGGACCCGCATGGGGGAGCGGCGCGGCAAAGCGGTGTGATCTTTCCCAAGGTAAAGACGTCAGCAAGAATTCAGCACGCCCTCGGTCACGCTTGCCCATGCCCAAAGCGGCTCCGCTCTGAAAACGGGCAGGTTTTAATTCTTCCCAGACTGAAGCACTCGCTTGTGTACATACTCCTTGGAAATTCCATATTTTTTTTCAACCTGCTGTTAATTTTTTTTTTATGTTATGAGAGTCTCTTCCTTGAGCTTATAACGTTGCAAAACTAAGTCTCTAAACTCGGCTGGAAGCAGCGAGCTGGGCTGTAGCGGTGCTCCCAGCAGCAGGGAACTCCTGCACCTCAGCATCGCTGTTTCTTAGAGCCAGGTGGCGGACACAGGTACAAGATGTGATTGAAGGCACATTTTACTGTTTTGTCTGTATTTGCAAACATATTGGACTAAAGTTGTCATTTGAGCTGTGGAAGCCTTATTAAAGCGCATACACGTCTGTCCGCTCGTGTTTTAATGCCGCAGCGAGGGCTGGGGGCCGTCTCCGCGCCGTGCACCCCTCAGCCAGAGGTGCAGATGCTCTGAGCTTGATACCCACGGAGAGGCACGAGCAGGATGGCGCCAGCGTGGGAATAGTGCAAGCGCTGGCACAGGGGCACGTTTTCCCCGAGCGAAGCCTCGATGGCTCCCAGCGCCTTGGCTGTGCCCTGTGGTGCTTGGCAGAGGGCCCTTGGCGGAAGCAGCAATGCCTGGCGCTGCCTCGTGCTGCAGCACAGAGGTGTTTGTGTCGGGGAGCCGGTGCCCATGCAGCTGCAGGGCCCAGCACTTGGGTGCCCCCATCCCTGTGCCGACAGGTCACGTCCCCCTCATCCCCGCACTGGCACAGGGCCCCAGGGGCACTCCCCAGGGCTGTGGCTCAGTGCCAGCCCATGGCTCCTGGCACCCAGCGGCGGGGGACCCGTGCCAGCCGTTCCTCGAGCATCCCGAGTCACCGAGCCCATCCCACAGCCCCAAGGGGGAGGTGGGTGCCAGGGGGGGCAGCCCTGGCCCTGGAGGGGTTTTGGGGAGCTCAGCTGGGGGCTGGTGGGGAAGGTCTGGGGTGTTTGGGTGGGGGGATGGATGGATGGATGGATGGATGGATGGATGGATGGATGGATGGATGGATGGATGGATGGATGGATGGATGGATGGATGGAGCGAGCTCTGGGTGGGAGGTTGGATGAGGGGGGAGAGCTCTGGGTGCCAGGGAGGGACAGACGGACGGACAGATGGACAGATGGGGGTACACTGGGTGCTCAGGGCTGGGTACACTGAGTACCAGGGATGGGTGCAGGGGGCCCCACCAGTACATGGCTGGGGAGGATGGGGGGATGCTGGTGATGGTTGGGGGGCACCTGGGTACCGGGGAGGGGCAGCAGGAAGGAAAGGGCTCCCCGGGGACCGGGGCGGGGGCTTTAGGAGCTTCCCTGGGCCGTGGAGCGGGGGCACCGGTGATGGGTGCAGGGGGAAGCCGGGGGGGACCCGGGTGCCAGGGGTGCAGGAGGGAGGGGGGGGGGGGGGCCCGGTGCTGGCAGCGGTAACGGAGGGGGGCGAGGGGGGGATCCCCGGCCTGGGGGCGCTGCCCTGCCCGGTTCCCGGTGCCAGATACCGGTTCGCAGCGCCTCTTCCTGGAGCTGCCACCCGGCTCCGGTGCCGTTGACTCGGTTCCCGGTGCCGGGGTCGGGTCCCGGTGGCGGTGCCGGTCCCGGTGCCGGTTCCGGTGCCGGTTCCCGGTGCCGGCCGCCCCCGGTGCGGGCCCGCCCCGCCCCGCCGCACGTGACGCGGCGCGGCGGCAGCGAGCAGCGGGGCCCCGCTCCGCAACGCTCCGGTACCGGCTCCGCTCCGCTCCGGTACCGACCCCGGCTCCGCTCCGCTCCCGGCCCCGCCGCGCCCCCGGTAAGCGCCGCGCCGCGGGGCCCCGCCGCTGGGGTCCCCCCGGGTCCCCCCCCCGCCTCCAATGCCGGGGTCCCCCCCTCCGGTGCTGCGCCGGCCTCGGGGACACCGGGGGGAGGCTGAGGGAGGGGGGGGGCCGGGGCGGGCCCGTGCGTCCGTGACCTTCAGCCGGTACCGGCAGCGGGGGGGGGATGCTCCGGGCCTGGGCAGAGGGACCCCGGCGGGCGGGCAGGCCCGGGGGGGGCCGTGGGGTGGCATCAGGCTCCGTGCGCCCTCCAACCCCCCCATAATGGATTCCCCCAATTGCCCCCTCCCCGCCCTGCCCCCCACGTCCACCGCAAAATCTGCCCCCTCCCCAAATCTGCCCCCCCTTCACCCCCGGCATCTGCCCCCCCCCCCCTCCCCCCCAACCTTTCCGGGCCCATTCCGGCCCCGCAATCTGCGCCCCCCCCATCCGCGTCCCTGCGATCTGCCCCGCACCGTGCCCCCACCGCGGGGCTGCCCCCCCTCGGGTGCCGGCGGGGGGGGGACACGAGGACGGGGCCGGGGCAGGTGTGCACGAAGCGGGGCGATGCTGGCACGGGGCCGGGTCACATTGTCGCGTTTGCCGCGGGTCCCGTTCGTTCTGCCCCGGGTCGCCCCCCCCCCGTGCCCGTGTCGCGCTGTCGCCGTCCCCGCGGTGCCCGGCGCTGTCCGTGGTGCTGCCCCGCGCCGCGCCTCCACCCGCCCGCAGAGGGCGCCCTTAGGGGAGGGGGGCACTGAGGGGGGGGGTGACGGTTCGGGGGGGTCCCAGCAGCCAGGCACCCCCCGTGTCCCCCCCCGGTCCCGGCCGCTCCAGTCCCTCCGGCTCCCAGCGGCCGGCGCTTGGCTCTTTGCCATCAGTAGGCTTCAGGGGTAACGCCGCCAGCCCAGCGGGCAGGGGCTGCGGCGGGGGGCTCTGGGGGTGTGGGGGGGGGCGATGCGGTGCCCCCCAGGCTCCCGGCGAGCCCTCCCCGCTGCAGCACCCCTCCCTCGCCCACCCTCCCCCTGGGTCCGTGCGGTGGAGGCAGCTCCCGGCCTCCCACCCCCCCCCGCTCCTCTCCCCCAGGAAGTGCCATGGGCCCCCCCGGACCCCCCCGGGCCACCTAGACGTGTCCCCAGCGGGCGCCGCCACTCCCTCGGCCACCCCACCCCGAGGTAAGGCCCCGCAGGTGCTCCCCTGCTGTGACGGGGGAGGCACGGGGGGGGCACCCAAGGGTGCCCATCCCCACCCCCGGGAAGGGGTGTGGGGCACCCACGGCCCCTGCCTCCCGCAGGGCAGCAGGATGGCCCAGCAGCGCCACGCCGCGCCCCCCCCGCTCAAGGTAGGCATCACTGGGGTGGGTGCCCGAGCAGCACCCATAGGTGCCAGCATGCCCTTCACCCCCCTCCCCATTGTCTTGCAGACAGAAGAGGATTACATCCCCTACCCCAGCGTGCACGAGGTAGCGTGGCTGTTCCCCCCCCACCCCCCAGGGACAGTGCCAGGGGTGGGTGAGCAGCTGGGGGGGGACATGGGGGGGGGGGGCTGGGGCACCCAGCTCGGCTGTGGGTGCAGGTGCTGGGCCGGGAGGGGCCGTTCCCCCTCATCCTGCTGCCGCAATTCGGGGGCTACTGGATCGAGGGCACCAACCACCAGCTGAGCGGGGCACCCGAGCCCCCCCTGACCCCAGCACCCGGCACCCGGGCCAGGCTGGAGGGCAACCACACGGCCAAGATCTACCGCAAGCACTTCCTCGGCAAGGTGAGCACCCAAGGGTGCTGGTGGGGAGGGTGTCAGGGGTGTGTGGGGTCCCCATGAGTGTGCATGGGCACGGAGGCCCCTTAACCATGGGTGCATGTGGGTACAGATGCCCATGGACATGGGTGTCCGTGGGCATGGGTGCTCATGGATGGGGTTCTCCGTGGGTATGGGTGTGCACGTGGATGAGGAGCCCATAAGGATGGGTGCCTGTGTGTAGGGGTGCTCAGGAACGTGGGTGCCCCGTGCATTGGGTGTTCTGAGGTATGGATGCCCCATGGCACGGGTGCTCACGGGCAGGGGTGTCCGTGGGCATGGGGACCCTAGAAGGAGGGGTGCCACAGGCATAGGGAGCCACCCATGTCTGTGGGATGGGTGGCCCTGAGCATGGGTGCTTGAGGCATGGGTGCCCCATCATCACGGGTGCCCATGGGTATCGGTGCTCGTGGGCACAGGGATGGCTGGAGATGGGTGTCCTGTTGCGTGTGTGCCCATGGGTATGAGTGTCCCATGGGTGGGGGTGCCCCATAGGTGTGGGTGTTCATGAGGATGGGTGCCCAGCAGGCGTGGGTGCCCTGTAGGAACGGGTGCCTCCAGGCAGAGGTACCCATGGGCACGGGCATCCCATGGGCATGGACGCTTGGATGTGCGGGTGCCCCGTGGGTACCGCCAGACACAGGTGCCTCACGGTGTGGGACACGAGCGCCCCTTGGTGCCCTCATGGGTGCTCGGCCCCTCCTTGCAGGAGCACTTCAACTACTACTCCCTGGACCCAGCACTGGGCCACCTCGTCTTCTCCCTTAAGTATGACGAGCAGGAGCACCTCCACCTGCTGCTGCGGTGAGCTGGGTGCCGGGGGGCCCATGGGTGCTGGCTGGGGTGTGGGTGACCACCCTGACCCCCCCACCTCACCCCGCAGCACCCGCACCCGCACCCTGCACGATGTGGTGCCCATCTCCTGCCTGGCCGAGTTCCCCAACGTGGTGCAGATGGCCAAGGTGGGTGCATCTCCCCCCCCCATTCTCCAGCAGCACCCATGGGTGCCCCCCCCCCCCAGCCAGGGGCACCCGCCGCACCGCCCCTCCCTCCCGCAGCTGGTGTGCGAGGACGTCAACGTGGATCGCTTCTACCCCGTGCTCTACCCCAAGGTGAGCGGGGTGCATGGGTGGGGGGGGAGCACCCATGGGTTGGGGCACCCCGGGGTGCACCGCACCCAACCAGCACCTCCTGGCCTCGCAGGCGTCCCGCCTCATCCTTGCCTTTGATGAGCACGTGCTCAGCAACCACTTTAAATTCGGCGTCATCTACCAAAAGCTGGGGCAGGTAGGGGGCTGGGGGGGGGGGGAAAGGGGGGACCAGGGGAGTGTGGGGGGTTGGTGGGAGGGGGGGATGCCGGGGGGGGCACCCACGGCTGCCCCACCGCAGACCTCCGAGGAGGAGCTCTTCGGCACCACGGAGGAGAGCCCGGCCTTCGCCGAGTTCCTCGACGTCCTGGGCCAGCGGGTGCAGCTGCGCGACTTCAAGGGGTGCGTGATGGGGTGCGGGGGGGTGGGACACCCCCATGTCCTTGTCCCTGTCCCCTTTCGTCCCTCCCAGTCCTCAGCATCTCCCCCCACCCTGCCCCATGCAGGTTTCGGGGGGGGCTGGACGTGACGCATGGGCAGACGGGCAGCGAGTCGGTGTACTGCCACTTCCGCGACAAGGAGATCATGTTCCATGTCTCCACCAAGCTGCCCTACACCGAGGGTGATGCCCAGCAGGTGGGGCACCCATGGGTGCTGGGGGGATGTTTTTGGGGTGCTGGCTGATTCTGGGTGTTTGGGGGTGTATGTGGGGTGCACGGGCTCCTAGGGCACCCAAGTGCTGGGGGGGTATCTGGGAGGCACAAGAGCTGGTGGTGCACCCCTGGGTGCTTGTGAGGCATCTGTGGGGTGCATCCACTCCAGGGGGACCTTCAGACACTGGGAAGTCATCTTTGGGGTGCAGGAGCTGCCAGGGCACCCATGGGTGTTTGGGGGTGTCCATTGGGTGCACGGGTTCCTGAGGCATCCCTAAGCACCGGGGGAGCATCCAGGAGGCGCAGGGGCTGGTGGGGCACCCCTGGGGTCTTTTGGGGTGTCCATGGGGGCGCAGGGGGTGGCAGCGCCCAACCCCTTCCCACACCCCCGTCATGTCCCCGTGTCCCCACAGCTGCAGCGGAAGCGCCACATCGGCAACGACATCGTGGCCATCGTCTTCCAGGACGAGAACACCCCCTTCGTGCCCGACATGATCGCCTCCAACTTCCTGCACGCCTTCGTGGTGGTGCAGCTGGAGCAGGGCGGCCCCCAGGGCACCCTCTACAAGGTCTCGGTCACTGCCCGTGACGACGTGCCCTTCTTCGGCCCGCCTCTGCCCGACCCCGCCATCTTCAGGAAGGTGAGCACCCATGGGTGCTGCTCCATGGTGGGGGGGGGATCCCAGGGCTGTACACTCACCCAGGGCCACCCCTCGCCCCGGCAGGGCCCCGAGTTCCAGGAGTTCCTGCTCACCAAGCTGATCAACGCCGAGTACGCCTGCTACAAGGCCGAGAAGTTCGCCAAGCTGGAGGTAGGTCCGGGAGGGGGCCTAAATGGGGGCGCTGTGTGGGGGGGGGCTGGGGGTGCTGGGCAAGGCCTGTGGGGCTGTTGGCACGGGGGGGCTGCACATGGGGTGCTGTGCAGGGGGTTATTGGTGCAGGGGTGCTGAGCGGGGGGGTGCTGTGCATGGGGGTGCTGTGCATGGGGGTGCTGTGCATGGGGGTGCTGTGCATGGGGGTGCTGTGCATGGGGGTGCAGCAGTGCCGTGCATGGGGGTGCCATGCACGGGGTTGTTTCACACGGGGGGGCCGTGCTGGCACATCCACCGCTCCCGGGTGCTGTGCATGGGGGAGCTGCACGTCTGGGTGCCGGGCTTGCATTGGGGGGCACCCATGGGTGCTGGGGAGGACACCCAGGGCAGCGTGCGGGTGGGTGCGCAGGAGCGGACGCGGGCGGCGCTGCTGGAGACGCTGCACGAGGAGCTGCAGGGCCGCAGCCAGGCCATGCTGGGGCTGGGCCCCGACGACGAGCGCCCCGACAACGGCTCCGCCGCCCCCGGCTTCTTCGAGTCCTTCAAGGTGGGGGGACGGGGGGGGTGGGGGGGTGGGGGGGCAGCACCGGCAGGGGGGGGGCACCGGGCACGGCGGGGCTCGGCCCGGCACGGGGCCCCCCCCTCGCTGCCCCCCCCCAACCCCCCCTCCCACCGGCCCCCCGACGGCTGCGCGATGGCCCCGCCCCCGACCACGCCCCCACCCCAAGCCCCGCCCCGCCCCCCCGGTGGCCCCGCCCCTCCCGGTATCTCCCCGGTGGCCCCGCCCCCCCCCCGGTGGCCCCGTGACGCGGTGCCGCCCGCAGTCGCTGCTGGTGCCCGGGAGTCGCCGGGGACGCCGCGGCAGCGCCATCGGGCTGGGCTCGGTGGAAGAGGTGGGTGCCCGGCCCCGGGACCACCGGGACCCCCACACCCCCCCACCCCCCGGGACCGCCCCCGCCGCTGACCGCGCTCCCGCAGGCGCTGCTGGTGCCCGGGAAGAGCCCGTCCCGGCGGCGGCCCGGCCCGCTCGGCTCCCGCCGCTCCAGCGCCATCGGCATCGAGAGCATCCAGGAGGCGCCGCCCGGCAGGTGCGCGCCGGGAGCGGGCGCGGGGCTGCCCCCGGCCCCGGTGTCCCCTCACCGCCCGCCGCTGTCCCCTAGGGACGGCCCCGCCGCCAACACCGACGGCACCGGCTCCGCGCACAGCTCCCCCGAGAGCCGCCGGCACCCGGACAGGTCCCGTGCGGGGCGCCGGGAGAGGGGACACGGGGACAGGGGACACGGGACATGGAGATGTTGGGACGTGGGGACACGGGACACGGGGACACATGGGCATGGAAATATGGGGACACATGGATGGGGGACATGGGGACACGGGACATGGGGACACGGGGACATGGGGATACTGGGACATGGAAATATGGGGACACACGGACGGGGGACACGGGGACACATGGACATGGAGATGTTGGGACATGGGGACACGGGACAAGGGGACATGGAAATATGGGGACACATGGATGGGGGACACGGGGGCAGGGGACACGGGGACACGGGGACACATGGACATGGGGACACAGGGACACAGGGACATGGAGATGTTGGGACACGGGAACATGGGGACACAGGACATGGGGACATGGGGACACATGGAGATGTTGGGACGTGGGGACACGGGACATGGGGACACATGGACGGGGGACATGGGGATACTGGGACATGGGGACACGGGACATGGAGATGTTGGGACATGGGGACAGGGGACATGGGGACACATGGGCATGGGGACACGGGGACATGGAAATACGGGGACATATGGATGGGGGACACGGGGACACAGGGATACTGGGACATGGAGATGTTGGGACATGGGGACACGGGGACACAGGACATGGGGACACAGGGACACATGGACATGGAGATGTTGGGACGTGGGGACACGGGACAAGGGGACATGGAAATACAGGGACACATGGACGGGGGACACGGGGATACTGGGACATGGGGATACAGGTGCATGGAGACATTGGGACATGGGGACACAGAGACATGGGGATATGGAGACATAGGGATATGTGGATGTGGGGACATGGGGACAGAGAGACATGGGGACATGGGGACACAGTTATGGGGACACAGGGTTACAGGGACATGGGGACACAGGAACATAGGGACACAGGGTCATCATGGATGCACATGGATGGGGTGGCACCAGGACAGGGCACGGGGACAGCATGATGGGGCAGCACGGGGCAGTACAGCAGCGGGGGGGTGGCACAGGGACAGGGTCACAGCAGCGGCCGGTGGCACAGGGATGTGGCAGCACGGGGACAAGGTGGCACACGGATGGGGTGGCACGGGGACGGGATGTCACGGGGACGGGGTGGCACGAGGACAAGGTTGGGGACATGATGGGGTGGGGACAGCGTGGCGCTTGGGTGGCCCAGGGCTGGGTGGCATGGGGACAGGGTGGTGCGGTGACAGTGTGGGGACAGGGTGGCCCGGGGATGGGGTGACACCGGGGCGGGGTGGCTTGGGGACAGGGTGACAGGGGGCCAGGTGTGTCCCTTGGCAGGGCGGAGAGGCCGGAGCCTCCGCGGGACTTCTCCCGCTCGTCCTCCAGCGCCAGCAGCTTCGGCAGCGTGGCCGAGGAGCCGGACGAGCACCCCGAGGCCGAGCCGGGCAGGGTATGGGGGGGGTCGGGGGGGGCTTAATGGGGGGGTGTTGGTGGGTGCTGGGTGTTTGGGGGGGGGGCAGCACCCCGTCACCCACCCTGTGCCCGCAGGACAGCCGCTCGCCCTCGGGGACGCCCCGCCAGTGTGACGCCTTCGCCGACCCCCCCTGGCCGGAGGAGCCCCTCGGCACCCCCCCAGGTAGCCCAGCCCCGGGGTGTCGGGGCGGAGAGGGGGGGGCACCCATGGGTGCTCACAGCCCCCCCACCGCACCCCGGTTCCCCGCAGGCAGCGCCCGCCGCCCCGCCGAGCCCCCCTGCCCCGAGATCAAAATCCAGCTGGAGCGGCCCCCCCCGACCCCGGTGAGGCTGTGGTGCCCCCCCCCCTCTTTTAACCTCCCCCAGCGCACCCCGATGCGGGCGCCCCCCCTGATGTCCCTCTCGCAGGGCTCGTAGCCGTGCCCACCCCCCCCAAATCCTGGGGGGGCCACCGCCGGAGGAGGGTCCCCGCCGTGTCCCACCCCCGCCGTGCCGCCCGCCGCTTCGCCCCCCCCCCCGCCCCCATCGCTCGTGTGCCAGGAGCCGAAGCCATCGTCCCCGGTGCGGGATCGGGGCCCCCCCGTGGGGTGTCCCCCCCCCCCCCCCTCCAGACAATCTCTGTCACCCCAAATGCCTCTTTTGGGGGTGACGGGCGCTGGGATGGGCCACCGAGGGCCCCCCCCAGCCGGTGTGAACGCACAACGCAACGTGGGACCCCCCCCCAAAATGCAGAGTGGGGCCAGACACAGCATCGCCGCCCCCCCCCCCGTGTCCGTCCCCCCCCCCCCCCCAAAAAAAAAAAAAGCGGGGGCTCAAATCTGGGGCAAAACCGAGCTGGGGCCGGACGGCTCCGGGTCGCTGCCAGCCCCCGCTTCCACCTCGCCCCCCCGTCCCCCCCCCCTTTTATTTAAGGGAAAAAAGCTCCGGAACGAGACGGACACTGGGGGGGTGGGGGGGACGTATTTTTTTTTCAGAACCCCTGTGTTTGTGTTTCCCGTGATCAATGTTTAAAATAAAGGTCTATTTATCGCTACGGCCGATGCTGCGGGGTGGGGGGGGGGGGCACTGCCCGGGGGGGGGCGGATTTTGGGGTCCCCCGGCAGCCGCTGGCACCAGGGGGGGCTGACGCTCCGCACGGCGGCGCCATCTCAAGGTTCAAAAAAAAGAAAGCAACAAACACCCAAAAAACCCCAAACGCTCCCGTTTTTGGGTCCCCACCGCAGCCCTCCTCCTGCAGGAGCGGGGCCAGGGATCGGGTGGGGGCAGCCAGGGCCCAGCTGAGATTTTTTTTTTTGGGCCAGACACGCAAAAAATTTGGGGATTTTTTTTCCAAAAACTCCCCCAAAATTCGGGGATTTTTTCCCCATGCCCGCTGCCTGCCTCCCATTCCCCTCCACATCGCGCTTTTGTGCCTACAAACCCCGCATTCGCCTCGCTGCTGCCCCCCCGAACCCCAAATCCTTTTTTTTTTTTTTTTTTTTCTGTTTTTTCTTTTTTTTCTTGTTTTTTTCCACCTCCAGCCCCTGCGGCGGGGCCTTGGCAGAGGCAGAGCTTTGGCCCTGGCCCCGGTGCCGGCGGTTCTTGGCCGGGGCCCTCGAACCCCCAAAACCGCGCGGACCCCAGGGCCGGTTAAACATAGCGCAGCGCCCGCCCGCTGCTGGGAAGCCCCAGCGCCAGGGGTGGCCACGGCTCGGGGGGGGGAAAACCTCGGCCAAACCTCGTGCCGAAGCGACGGCAACCCCTTGCCAACTTGGGGTGTCCCCCTTGCCCCCCCCTCGCCCTCCCAAGCTGATGCTGTTCGGGTCACCGCCTTCGCCCGCTCCAAAGTTTGCTGCTGGGTTAATAGGAAAACGAAGCGAAGGTTTATTTAAAAGGTCGGGGGGAGGCGGGGGGGGGGGAGGCTGGTAAATAAATAAAAGAGGCTGGCAAGAGGCTCGTGGCGCCCGCTGTGGTTTTGGGGGGCTGGGGGTGCCAATCCTGGGGTGCTCGGGGGGGCGTTCAGGGGCTGCATCTGCACGGCCCCGCTTGCTGCAAAGCTCCGCTCGGGCGTGCGAGGGGATTTGCATGTGCACGGTTGCATAGCTGAGCAAGCAGCTGCACGGGCACGGTGCTGCTCATGCAGCCAGGGCACTGCCTTGTGCACGCTGCCATCTGTGTGTGCACGGCCCCCTTCGCTCATCCGGGACACCGTTTGCACGGGTAGGGTGGAATTTGCATGCACAAGGCTGCATTTGCACACACAAGGCTGCATTTGCACAAACAAGGCTGCATTTGCACATGTAGGGTGGCATTTGCACGTGCAAGGCTGCATTTGCACATGCAAGGCCTCATTTGCATGTGCACAGCCCCCTTTGCTCACGCAGGGCAGCAGCTGCAGCGTTCAGCTGTGCACGCTCAGAGCACCCCTTGCACACTCAGAGCAGCTTTTGCTCACCCTGGGCACAATTTGCACACACGGGGCACCATTTGCACACCCAGAGCCGCTCTCTGGGGTCTCCCCCTACTTCTCAACCCCCCGACTCCTCAACAGCCGCCCCCCAAAGTGCACCCTGAGCCCCCCCCACCCCCCCACCCCGCTGCCCTCTCCCCCCGATGCCCCCTCCCCAATTACCAGAGGCTAACGAGGGACGAGCAGCACCGGGTGCTGCCCCCTAAATCCATCTTGGCTCCGCTCTCCGTGCAGTGCTGAGTCCCCAAAATGCTGAGAAGGCCCCGGGCAGCAAATGGCCTCAAACCAAAGGATTTTTCAGGCCAAAAAAAAAGAGGAGAAAAAAAAAAAAAGCCACAAAAGAGGCAAAAGGAGGCAGGGAGCGCCTGGCGAGTTGCCGCTTCCCCACCCGCGGGTGCTTTCCAGTTGCCCACTCACTCGTGCGATGAGTTGGGTGCCGGGGTCGGTCTCAGCCGTGCTGGCACCGCACGTTTCGGGGCTGACCCCGCTGCCTCTCCCCCCTCCTGCTTCAGGAGGGCTCCGGCCGCAGCGCTGAGCCCGAATCCCACGGCAGCGCTAATGACAGGGAGGAACGGTGTATTTACAGGGGCAGAGCCCAGCACGCGGTGGCCACCGAAACCGCGGGCGGCTGCTTTTGCTCTGCTGAGTCTTTCTTTTTCGCCTTTTCCCGGGCGCCGCTACCCCAGAAAAAAAAAAAAAAAGAGCGGGGGGGGGGAGAGGAGAGAGGATTAAAAAAAAAAATCCCCCCCCCCGTCGATGTTTTGCAAGAGATGCTCTAGCAGAGGAGGAGGAGGAGGGTGAGGAAGGGCAGGAGGAGGGGGCTGGCGGCGGCGGCGCGCCCGGCGGCGTTGCAGTGGGCTCGGTTGGGGCCGATGCAGGCGGCGTACGCCATGGCGTGGGGGATGTAGTTCTGCTCGTGCACCCCGTGCAGGAGGTGGGCCATGGGGCCGCGGGCGAAGACGGCCACGTCCTCACCGCCGTGGGTCTCCTGGCGCAGTGGCACGGCTGACTGTGCCTGGTAGTTGGCGTGCGCTGGGCAGGGGCGAATAAATAAATAAACCAAATAAATAAACAGTAAGTTAAAAAGCAGCAATAGTTTGAACCCCCGCCACCGTTTCTGGTTGTTTTGCCCCCGGTGCACGTACCGAAATCCACGGCTGAGACGTTTTCCCGCTCGCCCCCCACGATTTTGTAGCCGGGGCCGTTGCCGTAGAGGATGGAGGTGAAGGGCTTGCGGTCCACATCGCTCTGCATCGGTGCCAGACCTGGCAGCGGCAGCGCCCTCAGCACCGCAGGGACGTCCCCAGGGTGTCCCCATGCTGGGGCTGGGGGGGGGGGAGGGAGGGAGGTGGCTCACCAAAAATGGGGTTCCCGCGGGGGGTGTAGCCGCCAAAGGTGAAGACGTGCGAGTGGTCGGCGGTGACGACGCTGAGCGTGTCCTGGGGCGAGGTGAGGCGTGCGGCCAGCCCGATGGCACGGTCCAGCTCCACCGCCTCGTGCAGCGCCTGCTTCGCCTTGCCCTCGTGGTGCCCGTGGTCGATGCGGCCGCCTGTGCCCGGCCCAGCTCCGCTCAGCTCCCCTGTGCGCCCACTGCCCCCCCTGGTCCCCCCCAGCTCCCTCTTTATGCCCCCTTTTCGCATCCCCCATCCCATCTCTTCCCCCTTTCACCTCCCTTTTTTAACCCCCCCATCCTCCTTTCTCCCTTTACACCCCCCATTGCTTTCCTTTCTCCATTTCTGCACCTCCTCCTTGTGCCCCCTCACCCCCCTTTTTGCACCCCCATTGCTCTCCCTTTCACCCCTTGCACCCCCATTGCCCTCTTTATTTCTTTATTCCCTGCTTTGCATCCTCCTCACCCTCCTCATTCCCCTTTGGACCCCCTGCTTTGCCTCCCCCCCTCCCCTTCACCCCCCCACCTTCAACCAGCAGGAAAAAGCCCCGCGGGTTTTTCTGGAGCATCCTGATAGCCACGGCCACCATCTCAGTGAGGGACGGGTCCGTCTCGTTGTTCCTGTCCAGCTCGTACACCATGTCGCCAGGCTCAAAGAGACCTAGGGACAGTGATGCTGGGGGGGGGGATGCCCTTTCCCGACCCCGTGCTGGGAGCTTTTTGTGCTGGCTCAAGAGTTTTGCCCAGCGCCGGATCCCCTTCCCCGGGCTGGCGATTAGATAGGAGCCGAGGGATGCTCCCGGCCCTTCCTTCCTCCCACCCAGCCGAATCCTGCATCCCCAAGGGGCTGGAAAATTGCACGGGGGAGGTGGAGACAAAAAAATTACATGCTGGGGAGGGGCAGAAATCCCATCCCTGAGGGGTCCCCACGGCATCCCTGGGGGTCCCCCCACATCCCCGGGGTGCTGGGGGCCTGGGGACACCCCGGGACTCACCCAGGAGGAAGTCGACGCGGCTGAGGTTGAGCGCCAGCAGGTCCCGCCGGTGCCACACATACTTGGCGACCTGTGGGGGGGGGACAGAGCCCCCGCAGCTCGTCACCTCACCTGTGGGACCAGCCCCCGTCCCCAGCCCCGCAGCCACCCTTCACCCCCTCCCCAAAACATTTCCCGCTGAGGAGCAGCAGCAGCAGCTCTATGGGTTTGGGGGGGGGGGGGACACCCTAGCGCGGCCCCCACGTCCCCGTCACCTTCCCCGGGGGCTTGGTGTCGTGCCACGCCTGCACCAGGTCCCGGCGGTCCAGGCGGGTGCCCCGGTGCTTCTCCTCCTGCGGGTACTCCACGTCGCTGGCGTTTTTGGGGAACATGTATTTCCGCCCGCCGCCCAGGATCACCTGCGGGGAAAAACCCACTCCCAGGCTTAGAAACGCAACTACAGCCTCTTTTTTAAATTATTTTTTCCCCTACAAAATAAAAAAAAAAAAAAAAAAAAAAAAAAAAGGGAGGCAAACCCCGAGGAGACGGAGCTGGGTTGGAGGGTGATGTCCAGGAAAACCCTGGCGGTGTGCAAAGCCAGGAGAAAACACCCGAGGAATTTCACCTCGCTAGAAATAACTCCGAATCTCTTACTATTAATTACACTGAGGACAGAAATAACCATTTCCAGCAGTAGCTTTGGCTTTTTTTTTTCCCTCCTCGCCAGGGACGGCGGGCAGGGATGCTCCCTGCCGGGGTCCCCGCATGAACCCGCCGGGACGGAGCCTCGTCCCGTGGCTCCGGCTGTTTGCTTTGGAGCCCGAGTTATTTGGCTTCCGTTATTTATAACTAGGCAGAGATTTATTTATTTTTTTTTATTCTCTCCCCCCCACACCCCTCGCCCCGCAGAAGGTGAATTATAAAGCAGCAAAACAACAACACCAAAATTATTAAGGGAAGAAGAGGGAGAAAGGGAAAAAAAAAATTCTTCCCCACTATATAATTATTTCCAGCCTGGGACAGAGTTGAAATTATATTAAAGGGAAAAAAAACAGAAGAAGAGGCTATTAAACAGCTAAATAACAGGCTTAGATGTTTTGCTTTGGGGCTATTTTGAAGTACAGAAGCGTATTTATTTACAGGGCTGAATTTCTGTGCAAATCCACAATGAGGGGCAGAACTGAGGGGAAAATGCAGCTTTTTGGGCACGGGAAGCATGAGAAAGGGGTTTGTGTCTCAGCGTGAGATCGGGATGCCTGCTGCGGTGCTGGCACCCTGAGCCCATGGGTGCAGCTGGGTTCTGGGGGCTGGGGGGAGCTGGGCTGGGGCACTGGGGGGCCTGGCCCCACATCTGCTGGGGGTCCTGACTCTGCACCCACTGGTGCTCCTGGCCCTGGACCCTTTGGTGGTCCCAGCCCAGCACCTGCCAGGTCCCAGCCCACCACCCACGGGTGGCCCCAGCCCCTTGTCCCCTGCAGCCCCAGCCCCGTGCCCATCAGTGGTCCCAGCCCAGCATCTACTGGGGATCCTGGCTGCTCACCCCCCTCCCCAGGGTCCCAGCCCTGTGCCCAGCGGTGGTGCTGGGCTCACACCTCTTCCCTCGGGGTGTCCCCAGCCCCGTGCCCACCTCGATGTCGGGGATGTTCTCCACCAGCTGCCGCGCGATGTCCTTGCAGCCGCCCTCCAGCGCGTCGGGGGGCATCTCTCCATCCGAGTACCAGTCGCGGTTGGCAGAGTGGGCGTAAGCGGCGCTGGGCGTCGCGTGGGTGACCCGCGTGGTGGTGACGATGCCCACTGCCTTGCCTGCGCCACGAGGTTCACGGGGCAATGGTGGAAACGGCCCCAAAACCCAGCGTCCCTGCCCCATCCCCACACCCACCGGCGGCTCACCTTCATCCTTGGCCCAGCGGAGGATGGAGGTCACCTCCTGGCCCTTGGTGGTGTTGCAGCGGTCGCGGGTGACGCCGGCGCTGACGCCCACCGTCCCCTCGTTGGCTTTGACACCGCAGAGGTAGGCGGTGGCCGTGCCCGCGCTGTCGGGCACCTGAGCGTTGGTGTTGTAGGTCTTGGGGGGGGGGGGAGGCAGGGAATAAAGCGACCCTGTGTTGTTATCATCATCCTCACCATCATCATCCTCACCATCGCCCCGTCCCAGGGCTTCCCTCCTGCCTTGCTCAGCCGCACTGTGCCCGAGCGCCCCTTCTTTTGCCCCTCACAGCCCTTGTGTCATCCCCTCGCTGTGTTTTGATCGTTTCAGCCCCTTTTCAGCCCATTTTTAGGCAGGGAGAGCAAAGCCAGCAACTTTTGCCCTGTCACAAGAATCCCTTGCGGAGATGGGGTGAAAGGAGGCAACCGGGGCTTGCAGTTTAATAAAAAAAAGCCTTTTTTCAGCAAAATAGCCCCAGGAGAAGAAGGGGGGGGGGGGATTCTGGCTCCCATGGCTGGGCAGCCTCGTCCTGCCCCCCCGTTCCCACAGAGCCAAGCCCTGGCACGGCGGCCGGGCACGGGGCGTGAGCCAGCTCCACTCGCCCGCCCGTGACCTAATTTCGGCTCCGGTCGATGACGGCCGCCTGCCTGCGACCTTGTGGCTTGCGGCCCCCATCCCGCGGGGGAGCCAGGGTCTGGCCCTGGGGGCTCACCTTGGCCAAGGCAACGTAGGGGAACTTGTCCATCTCCAGCAGGCTCTCCTCGCCCTTGCGGTTCTGCAGCTGCCCCTTGAGGATGCGGGCGGCCGTGACGGTGGAGACCCCCATGCCTGCGGGGTGGGCGCCCGTCACCGCCCCGCCGGCCACGGGCCAGGCGCCAGCTGGCGGCGTGCGCCCCGTGCAGCCCAGCGTAGTGCAGCACCCGGTGTGTGCAGTGCCCAAATTATTGCAGCGCCCGATGCATCACAGCACCCAACGCATCCCAATGCCCTGCTTGTTGCACCCCCTTTGTTGCACTGCCCCATCCTTGCAGCCCTCCGTTGCCCCACACCGCACCCCGTAGCCCCCCGCTGGGGGGTCCCCATCTCACCGTCGCCCAGGAAGAGGATGAGGTTTTTGGCCACGTTCTGGTTGAGGCGCTGGAGCCGCAGGGCATCACGCAGTGTCTCCTGCGCCTGCTGCCGCCAGTACTCGGGGTCCTTCTCGTTCTCTGCCAGGGCGCAGGGAGACCAACGGGGCTCAGCGGCACCCAAACGCACCCACTGCCTGGGCGCAGCCCCCCCAAACCCCACCTACCGGGGACCAGCGATGCCAAGCAGAGCTGGGCCAGGAGGGTGAGGAGGAAAGCCTTCATCGTGCCCTTCAACGCTTGTCTTCCTTGCACCAGCAGCAGGAGCTGTGTGGGAGAAACCTGCGGGGGCTCAGCACCCTGCCCTCCCCGTGCCTCAGTTTCCCCGCTCTGCTCACCCAGACCTTCGCCCCCGGGATTAACCAAGCGAGGACAGAGGGGACTGTCCCCTCCCGGCACGGTCACGGCTGTGCCCCCACTGGGACATGTCAGCCCCCTGCCGCGGGGCGTCACCTCGCTGGCACCAACCGGGTTGGGGGACGGCGGCACACCCCCTCCCTCACCCCCACAACCCCATTGCTGCGTGTCCGTGTCCCCAGCCCCGCTGCACGTGGTGTGCTCGAGGCATGTCGGGGTCCCCTCCACACGGCTGTGTCCCCATCACGTGTCCCTGTCCCCATTGTGTGGCTGCGTCCCCATCTTGCGTCTGTGTCCCCACGGCATGTCCCTGTCCCCACCACACCTCCCTGTCCCATTACGTGTCCGTTCCTACGCACATTGGGACCCCATCGTGTGTCCCTGTCCCCGCCGTGTCTGTGTCCCCCTTTGCATGTGTCCCCACCACAGGCATGCCATGTCCCCACCTCATGTCCCCAGCATGTGCCCGTGTCCCATCGCATGCCTGCATCCCGGTGCACATCTTTTTCCCCATCGCATGTCCCTGCACATCCACATCCCAACTGCGTATCCGTGTCCCCACTGCCCCTCCACGTCCCCATTGCACACCCATGTCCCCATTGCACACCCACGTCCCCATTACAAGTCTGTCCCCACCACACACCCGTGTCCCCACCGTATCCCTGCATCCCCCTGGTGCCCCCGCGTCCCCTCCGCACGCCCGTGTCCCCATCCCGTATCCACATCCCTGTTGCGCTCCCGCGTCCCCACCGCGCCCCCGTGTCCCCACCACACGCCCCCGGCCCCCCGGCCCTGCCCGGGGTCTCTCCCGGTGGTCGCGGGGGGGTCCCTTACCGCCAGCCCGGGGACGTCCCCGCACAAACTTGGGCTCTGTCGCCCTTGTCCCTCCCGGCCGGCGGAGCGGAGGCGGGCGGGGGACAGCGAGCCCTTAAATCCCCCCGGCCCTGGCCTTCGCCTCCTCCTCCTCCTCCCCTTCCTCCACCCTCCACCCGCTGCCAGCACGGAGAGTGGGGGGGGGGGGGGGGACGCGTGTGTGGGGGGGTGGGAGGCAGCAAACTGGGCTTACTGGTGCCCTCTGCCGGGTTTTACTGGGAGGACTGGGAGGACTGGGGGGACTCGGGGGGGGGATAAGCGCTGCTGGGGGTGCTGAGCCCCTTGTGCGCGGGGGGGCGTCGGGGGAAAGAGGGGTGCGGGGGGAGCAGATGTGCCCTGGGGGGTGCCTAATTCCTCCCCCCGAACCAGCCAGCGAGGGCAGGCGTGTTGCAACACTTTGGGGTGCCCCCCCCGCCCCCAGCTGTGGACTCTCTGGTGTCTGCTTTGGGGTTGTGCTCGGCTTCCCCCTCCCCTCGCCCCCCTCCCCTTTTGAGCAGCCCCCCCCCAGCTGCCCCGCTCTGTCCCCGCTCACCCATGCAGACCCTCTCCCATTTTGGGGTCGGGGTGAGGGATTCGGGGCACGCTCTCACCTCCGTGCCCCAACCCGGCCGCCTGCAGCCCCGCAGGGTTTTGCGGTAGGTCCTACAATAAACACGAGGCTGTTTGCAGCCCGACACGTCCCGGCTCGCGGCTCCTCTTGCAAACGGTGCACGAGGACGGCGTGCCAAGGCCTGGCCATGCGCCCCGGCATGTCGGGACACGGCTTGGGGTCGAGGCCTGGGGCCCTGCTTTTGGCCTTGGGAGGCTGCCGGCCTCCCCCGCCTCAGTTTCCCTCTGGTGGGGACAGAGGTGGCTACGTCGTGGGGGGACCCGTGGGTGGCCGTGGAGCTCTTGGTGGTTTCCCAGAAGGTGGCGGCCTCAGCCCAAAAATCCGCTCCCTGAAGGCTTTGGGGTGCCACCGGGACGGGCCTCATGCATGCGCTGAGTGTGTGGGTGCTCAGCCCCCCCGGCTGGGGCAGGGGATGGGGGCAGCAGCATGGCCCTGTCCCCGCTGTCCCGTGGGAAGCCGTGTGGGACAGCTAACGGGGGACAGCGCGGCCGAGAGCTCGTTAGCCCTGCGCACAGAAAGCCGCACGATGGGGAACTCCTTGCTGCGAGCACAAAACCAGGCTCCGAGTGTGGGTGGGAAAAAAAAATACAAACCCTGCGAGGGGCTGCTAAACACGAGAGGACAAGGCTGCAGCCAGGAGCTGAGTGCCCAGGGTACTGTGCTCACGTCTGTGCAAAATTGAACGTTTGCACACCTGTAAGGCTGCACGCCTGCATGCACACAAAACTGCAGGCTGACATCCTTGCACCATCATGCGCTTGGATGCTTGCACAACTGGGAGGTTGCATGACACGGTGTGCTCGTGTGCTTGCACAATCGTGTGTGCACATGCCGCGTGTGCACATGCCAATTGCACGCTTGCCCTCTTGCACAAGCGCAAGCAATGCCTGGCTGGCTGCAAAACCACTCTGCACAGCCTTCCTTGCACGGCTGCATCCCTGCACCCCTGTGCAACGGCTGCTTGCACACGCGGGTGCTGGAACAGCTGCACGCCCACGCACTCACAGCGCTGCGCGCTTGCACACTCGTTTATTTTAATTCCCAGTTCCCCCGCTAATTCCCGGTTCCCCCGCTAATTCCCGGTTCCCCCGCTAATTTCGAGTTCCCCCCCCCCAATTTCGAGTTCCCCCCCCCGGTTCCCAGTCCCCCCCCCACCCCGGGTTCCCAGTTCCTCCCCCAGTCCCCAGTTCTCCCTGTCCCCATCCCTGCGCTGGCAGCACCCCGCTTTGCAGCGTTCTCCCCGGAGGGTGCTCGTCTCCCGGCGCCCCCCCCGGCGCCCCCCCCGGCCCCCGAAGGAGTTAACGGCGTTGGGAGGCGCGGCCCCGCCGCCCCATTGGCGCTGCCGGCCCAGGTGCATCCTCGCCCCGCGCCGCCCCGGGGCCGCAGCGCGCAGCTACGGGGCTCGGAGCCATGGTGAGTGCGGGGCCCCCCCGCCCCAAAATTCCCCCCCCCCCCCGGACCCCCCCGCTTCTCCTTCGGGCTCTGTGGGTGCCCCCCCCCCCCCAAGCCTTGGCTCTCAGGGGGAGGCGCAGGGAGGTGCCCCCTCCCCAGCAGCTGTGTGGGGGGGCACAGCGCGGAACGGGGCGGGTGGGGGCGGCCCCCCCGCGATGATGATGGTGGTTATTTGATGGTTATCGATATTTCCCCGCTTTTCAGCCCCTTTTTGCTCCTTTTCAAAGCTTTTCAAAATTTTCTTCCCCGCACCCCCCAGCCTCAGCCAAAGCCGGCGGCTCCCCCAACCCCCCCCCCGACTCCTCCTCGCCCCCCCTCATTAACGCAAGCAGCTGCTAATTAACCACCCCCACCCCCCCACGGTAACGGGGCCGGGCCGTCCGCAGGCCGCGGCGGCGCCGGGGGCACCCCCGGGGTGCGGGGCGGGGGCGGTGCCGCCAGAGGGGGGGGGGCGGCGGAGGGAGCCCGGGGGGGGGCCGCTGGGGACCGGCACCGGGCCGGGGACCGGGGACCGTGGCCGGGAGCGGGGCGGGGGCGGCGCGGAGCGGAGGCGCCGGGGCCGGCGGGGGCAGCGCTGGCTCCGAAATGGCGCCCGGGAGGCGGCGGCGGCGCCCCGAGGCCGCGGTGAGGGGCCCCCGGCCCCCAGCACGGGGCTTTGTGGGAGGGGGGGGGGATAAAAGCGAATTTTGGGGAGTGTCAGCGGTTTTTGAGGCCTTGCGGGGAGTTTTGGGGGTGTGGGGTTTAAGCTTGGTGCCCCCCACACCATCGCCTTGCACACCCCCCCCCCCCCAGCCCGTGTGGGTTTGTAATGCGATTTCGGGAAACTTTGGAGCTGGGACATCCCCCCCCCCCCCAAAAAAAAAAAAAAAAAAAAAAAAAGACAAAATAATAAAAACACCCCTTTTTGACCAAAAAAAAAGGGCGTTCCCCCTCTCTGCAAGCAAGGGGTGGGAGCGCCTATGGGTGCTGCTTTACGCTGGGGGGGTAACGTGGGTGCAGTAAATACCTAAAAACCCGATTTTCCACAATTTGAGGCGGCGGGGGGGGTGTCTGGCCACCCCCTGAGGATGCGCTGTGGCAGCCCCCAGGGGGGCTCTAGGGGCTGAAGCTCGGCGTGGATTCTCTGCTGGTTAATACGGGGTTGAGGCAGCACGGCACAGGGAGCGATGCGGGGGGGGCGGATGTGTTTTGCCCTTTTTCCTGCTGTTTTTGGGCCGGGCTGGGCTGAAGCTGCTCAGGGGGCTGCAGGGGCAGGCAGGCGGGATGGGGGATTGCCGAAAAGCCTCATTTCCTCAGGAAACGGAGTGAAAGCGTTGGCTGAAGGCTCGGACTCCAGGAATTGGCCCACGCCGGTGCTTTGGAGCCCCGCTGGGGATTCACAGAGCCCCGTGACCAGACCCCCCCTGCATGAGCCTGGAGCTGTGAATTCCAGCCATGTGCGAAGTGCAAAAACAAGGAGAGAAAGGGAGAGGGGAGGAATTAAAAAAAAAAAAAAGAAAAAGAAAAAAGAGAGAAAACAGATTTCACCACCGATAAAATCCTGCAGTTGAAGCTTTTCCTCCCCGCACGGTTCTCAGGCAGAAGCGCAGCCTCGAGGCAAGTGCTCGGAGGAGATTTTGGGTCTGGAAACGGAGCTTTTTGCACAAGCCAGGACGGAAAGGGCCTTTTGCCTTCAGCCCTTTCCCATCCCCAGGTGGGTGCTGCAGGGTGCTGCCCTTCCCACCCTGGTGCACGCGCTTGCCCTCGTGCCTGCGGCTAATTAAACCCAGGCTGCGATTTGGGATCCGGGCAGAGCCCTGGGCTCAATTAGTGGTTGTGCAACGGGCGGGCTGGGAAGATTCACGGCGGCGTTGGCGTCATCGGGCGTTATTGGGGCCGGGGCATGTTTCCACCCCCGGGCCTGTTCGTCCCCTGGATGGCTGAGGACTGGCACTTTCGTTGCACTCACCTTGCTACAAAGCACGCTTCCCATCTGGTCAACCACCAAAATGCTGATTTTTGGGTGATTTTGTACCATTTCTGTCCAGAGCGGTCTTAGCACTTTGTCTCTCCCCAGTTCTGGCTGCTTTTGCCGCTCTCTGAGCAATGGGGAAACTGAGGCACAGCAGTGTGCTTGGGTGCTGCCAGATTCATACTGGCTCCATGTCCCTTTGGACGTGGTGGCAACGGGATGGCAATGTCCCTACCTCTACCCAAACAGGTGCAGAGCCCTGCTCCCACCTCCCCACCACACAGGGTTTGATGCCGGGGAGTGATGGGACCCGAGCGGCACTGCGGGGCCGGGGAAGGTTTCGGGGTGCCTGCTGTTGTCCCTGTGGGGACAATGCGGCTCAGTGTGCGGTGGCAGGGCCGTGCCAGGGGGGAAGGAAGCGGCGCCGCGATAAGGGCTGTCTGCCAGCCTGTGAGGTTTCCCCTTGTTTTTCTGCTGGGGGCTGAGATAAGAGCTGGGCCCCCCCTGCCTCGCCACGAGGTAACGCCCTGGGGACGCTGAGCCGGGAGGGAAGCGGCGCTTTGCCTGTCTGCTGAGCCTGTGCGCAGCCCAAATACAAGGTGCCGTCACCTCTCAGCATCTTTGGGTGCTCAGAGGGACCCCATGGGGTGTTTTGGGGGATGCTGTGGGGCAGGGGGTATGTGGTTTGTGGGGCAGGCAGGAGGGTGCAAGCGAGCTGCGGGCTCTGGGTGAGAGGCTGGCTCCTGGCTGCCAGTGCTGCCCGAGCCCGTGGTGAGCCCGGCACGGGGACCCTCTCCCAGTCCTGGGGCTGGGAGCCGATGGAGGAGGAACCAGCATTATTCCTGCCGAAGGGGAGGTTGCACAACCCATCCCTAGGGGAAGCGAGGCGGGTTCGGGTTCACTCAGCTTTTGGCTCCGGCCGCGCCGCTTTCTGTAGCGTTCCTCCGGCGGCTGCTCGGCGCTGTGCTAGCCCGGAGCCATTCGGGGTCCAGCTCCCCGGAGCAGAAGGAGGAGGCTCTGAGGCTGTGTTCCCCTGCCGCCGTCCTTCCTCCTCCTCGTCCTTCCTCCTCCTCGGCACAGCCGGGGTGCCGGCCCCCCACCGCTCAGCCCCTCCGTTTCCTCACCGCCCCCGCAGATGTCGACCTACAAGCGGGCAACACTGGATGACGAAGACCCCCTGGACTCCATCAGTGAAGGCGATGGGTACCCCAACGGCTTCCAGGTGGGGGCTCCGTGCGAGTGCTGGGGAGGGGGGGGTGGGGAAAGGGGAGAATTCAGGTCCTGGCAAGCAGCAGAGGGTTGCCGGGGACGGGTTGTTTTCCCCGGGCTGGGCGCTTTCCCTTGGGGCAAAGTCTGGCGTGGGCAGAGCTGTGCTGGCTGCCGGCCGCTGCCCTTTGCTCCTCTCGCCCCTGGCAGCCATCAGGGCTGTGTCTCGGGGCACTGGGGCTGTCCCCACAGTCCCCGCAACCCAGAGCAAGTGGTGGTGATCGTGGGGGATCCCGCGGGGCCGGACCCCTCTGCTGTTCGCAGCGCTCGGGCGCTCAGCTTTTCTGCTGGCCGAACCCCTTCCTGGCTCGACTAGGGCTGGGCTGAGCAATTAGCACAGGATGGGAGCTTTGTCCCCGCACAAAGGGGATTAGGCTAATTCCTCACCGAGCAGCGGGGAAAGCGGCTTAAAAAGGGCTGCGGGTGGCAGGAAAAGAGCCCGTGGCCGCCAGCGTCCGGCCTCGCTGGTTAAACCGCCCTCGCAGAGAAAGATTTGGGGCTGGAGCGATGCTCCTGGTGCTCACCCTGCTGGCAGCCCCGTAATCTCTGCCCAGAAGAGCGTTTTCCACACCAAAATCAGGGCTCTGCTGCTGTTTTGCTGTCCCCAGCATGGCCGTGCCACCGCAGGGAGCTCCACTTGCCATCGTGTCGGCTCGTGCTTCCTGGGGATGTTTTTCAGCCGAGCAGGAGTATCCTGTTACGGCACTTCCCGACGTCTTGTCCCCCACCCTGTCCCAACTCGAGGGGGGGGGACAGGGACGGGGACCACCCGAGGTGGCGGGGGGGCTGAGGGTTTGGGTGGCACAGGCTAGCAGGTGATCCCGCTGGCCGGCCGAAGCGCTCACCCCGCTCCCTTTTCCTGCCATTGTGCCGCCCTTCCTGGCGGGTTTCTGGAAGGCAGCTGCGGCTTTTCCCAGCCGAAAACGGCAAAACGGCGTGTGTTAGCGGGCCCGCTCCGTGCCACGGGCTGTAGGAAGCAAACGGATTTGTTAAGGGGGAGGATGGAGGATGTGCTGGTGGGCTTTTCCCTACGTGCCGTCGATGGGGAAATGGCGCTGCTTTTCCTGCAGGTGAATTTTTGCGGCCCGAGGAGCAGCCTGGGGTGCTGGGCTCAGCGCACACGGCCTGAGAAACAGCTCGTGGTCCTGGTGGCCGTGCTGGCGGCCGTGCTGGCAGCGTGCCTGCTGGGCCTCATCTTCCAGTACAGAGCCCGTAAGTCCCCGTGCTGCACAGGGACCGAGCGCGTTGGGCAGGGCAGGGTGCTTGGGTTGGGGTTGGGACGCTCACCTGCATCCCTCACCCTAAGGTGGGAGGTTTGGGTACTGGGCAGGGAGCCTGTGGGATGCCCTGGGATGGGATGGGATGGGATGGGATGGGATGGGATGCTCACCTATATCTCTTGCCCCCAGGCAGGGTTCTGGGGCGTGGGAGGGGACGCTCGCCTGCAGCCCTCAGCCTAGGTCATGATGCTTGAGCACCACATGGGATGCTCGGGCAGCAGACAGTGCTCACCGGGCTCCCTTCCCCCGGGGTGAGGGGCTCGAGTGCTGGGTAGGATGCTCGTCTGCATCCCTCTCCCTGGGGTGGGATGTCTGGGCACTGGACAGGATGCGTGGACACAGGGGGAGATTCTTGGCCACATCCTTTGCTCTGGGGGAGGATGACTGGGTCCCAGGCAGGATGCTCTCCCACATCCATCACCCTGGGGTGGGATGCTTGGGCACAGGCTGGGATCCCTGCCCATGCTCCTTGCCCCAGGGCAGGATGTGTGCCCACATCCCTTGCCGTGGGGTGGGATACCCGGGCGAGGGGCAGGATGCTCCCTTGTCATGCTGCAGCGGCAGAGCTGAGCCTGTCGTGCCCACCCCCAGGGCCATCCGCCGTGTGCCTGTCGGAGGCCTGCATCTCCGTCACCAGCTCCATCCTCAGCTCACTGGACCGGGCGGTGAACCCCTGCGAGGACTTTTTCAGCTACGCCTGCGGAGGCTGGATTAAGGCCAACCCTCTCCCCGACGGCCACTCACGCTGGGGCACCTTCAACAACCTCTGGGAGCACAACCAGGCCATCATGAAGCATCTGCTGGGTGAGCAGCAGCAGCAGTGGGACGCGTGGTGCCGAGGAGTCCCGCTAGGTCTGGGGGTGCCAAAAATGTGCCTGTAGGGATGTAAGGTTGGATTTAAAGGCCAGCATCAAACCAGTCTGCGAGGCACACGCTGCAAGGACGTTGGAAAGCAGGTCCTGGGGATGTTTGCTCTCCTGGATGCCCTTGGGATTTTTGAACATGGTGTTGCAGCTCCTTGGTGCAGGGAGCTGAGCTGGGGAAGGGTCTTGGCTCTGCAGAACCTGTGCTGGTGTCCTTGGGAGCGCTGAAATGCAGGGTTTGTACCTCAGACTGCACACAGAGGCCACAGCACCGTGATAGCACCCCGAGCAGAGGAGCTTGCCCTGCTGGTGGAGCTTTTTTGGGGTAGAGCTGGCTTCCAGTCTGGCCATTTTGGGGGCTGAAGCCCCCCAGTAGAGGGAGGGACCCCCGGGCTCAGCCTCCGCATGCAAACACCGAAGTGGGGCAGCTTATCCGAGCAGCCGGCAGGAACGGTTTGTTCAAGCTCTGAGCAAACAACTGGCTCCTTATCAGCACTTTCCACTGTGCCGGGCACTGGGGCTGATTATCTGAAAGAGAAGGCTTGGGAAGAGCGTTGTCTTTCGGGAGGGGGGCGGCGCGGGAACGGCTTCGTCCCCAGCTCTTCCCGCAGAAATCTGGCGCTCGCTGCACCGGGAGAAGGGACCGGGCCTCCAGCCAGGCGGTCGCGCTCGGCATTTCCTTGAATTCCTCGTAGCCGAGGGACCCGGTTAATAAAACCACGCAGCTGGGAAGCCAAAGGTGCAAGCTGTGTCATGAGGAAAGAAAAAAAACTCCAGGGAAGCAGGGCTGTAGGGGGGGGGATGGGGAAGAAAGGATGGGTTTGGAGGCGGAGGAGAAAAATGGGTTTATTGTTCTTTCTTGTAGAAATAAATAATACAGGCCTGGGGAGCGAGCCGGGAGTGCCAGCACAGGGGCAAGGGCAGCACAGGGGGCTGGGTGATGCTGGGAACGGCAGAGCTGCTGGAAAAGTGCTTTTTGTTTTTCTTTCTTTATCTCTCTCTTCCAAAGAGCCGGAGCAGCTGCTGCTGGAGGGAGGGGAGATGGGGGCAGGAGGCCAGACGGGGCCAGGGGAACCGGCGGGGAGATCCTTTGGTGCCTCTTTGGAGCCGTTACCCAAAACGGGGCTGAGTGTTTCTCTGGTGGAAGGTTGGGGGCTCTGGCATCCCCTATGGGTTCCGTGAGCCCCCCGCGAGCCACCTCATGCGCCTCCTGCAGAAAACACCACGGCCAACGTGTCGAGCGAGGCGGAGCGCAAGGCGCAGCGCTACTACCAGGCCTGCATGAACGAGAGCAAGATCGAGGAGCTGCGAGCTGCCCCGCTCATGGAGCTCATCCAAAAGGTTCGGCCCTTCCCCAGTCGGCTGAGTCCTCTGCAAAATGGGGGGAAGAGCTCGCTTATGGACAGCCCCAGACTCTCTTATTTCTGGGGCAGAGCATCACCCAGGGCTGGCTCTCCCAAGGGAGGCAGTGATTTATCGGATGCGTGGGCAGGTCTTGCCCTTCCTGGGCTTTTTAGCCTCATCATAAGATTCTTCCTTCCTGGATGGGCAGCGGGAGGATATTTAATCAAGGGCACACAGTCATTCCTTACCCGAGCCTTCTCTTCCCCAGCTGGGCGGCTGGAACATCACGGGCCCCTGGGCCGAGGACAACTTCAACGCGACGCTGCAGAAGGTGACGGCGCACTACCGCACCTCGCCCTTCTTCTCCGTCTACGTCAGCGCCGACTCCAAAAACTCCAACAGCAACGTCATCCAGGTGGATCAGTCGGGGCTAGGCCTGCCGTCGCGGGATTACTACCTGAACAAGACCGAGAACGAGAAGGTAAAGGTGGCAGAGGGTTGGGGTTGTCAGAGAGGTGCCGTGGGTGGGTGACACTCCCGTCCCCCTGTAGGTGCTCGCCGGGTACCTGAACTACATGGTGCAGCTGGGCATGTTCCTGGGCGGCACCGACGAGGAGTCGACACGGCAGCAGATGCAGCAGATCTTGGATTTTGAGACGGCGCTGGCCAACATCACCATCCCGCAGGAGAAGCACCGGGACGAGGAGGTCATCTACCACAAAATGACGGCTGGAGAACTGAAGGTAGGAGCGGGGCGAGGCTTCTGGGCACCTGGGGTTGGGAAGCGGGGCTGGTGGAGGGGGTGACGCAGCTCCTCCAGGGAAGTCCTAATGCTGGCCGAAACCATCTGGGAAGTGCTTGTGCAATAGCTTGGCCCGTTCTCAGCAGCCGGGTCCCTGGCGGTGACATCCCACCCCGACCTGCTCCTCCCAGCCTCCGGACCGGGGCTGGCGGCTGTCCTGCTGAGGCGCTGACGCACTCCCAGCTCTGCTGCGCACTGTCCAACTGCAGACGTCAGCCCGGCCACCTCCCTGTGTCCCCAAAGGGGCCATAATGTGCCTCCCCCCCACCCCGTTGTCAGCGTTTTGACACCCGCTCGGCTTTCTTTTCCTTTGTGGGAGGAAATTGTTTAGTCCCCTCCGACCTTTGGAGGATGTTGCTGCTATGGGAAGTGGCCTCTTCAAAATCAGCCAAATCCATCAAACCGGGGCCGATGTGACAGCCGCCAGCTTGGGAGGCGGCTGCCACCCCCGATGGCTCTTGGGTCCGTTTTTGAGCTTGTAACCGTGGCGTGGCTTTTGCAGGAGCTGGCACCGGCTGTGGACTGGATGCCCTTCCTCTCCATGGTCTTCCACCCCGTGGAGCTAAACGAGTCGGAGCCCATCGTGGTCTATGCCAAGGAGTACCTGGAGCAGGTCTCTGACCTCATCCTGGCCACGGATAAATGGTGAGAGCCCCCAGCCCACCTGGAAAGGTGCCCAGGGTGTGCCGTTGTGTCCCACTGCCCGCTCACTGCCTCTCGCCACAGCCTCCTCAACAACTACATGATCTGGAACCTGGTGCGGAAAACCAGCCCCTTCCTCGACCAGCGCTTCCAGGATGCTGAGGAGAAATTCATGGAAGTGATGTACGGGACGAAAAAGGTGAGGGGGGAGCCCCAATGCTTCCAAATACCCAGACTCCTACATCAACGCAGCATTGGCAGTTTTTAGCAATCACGTTGCATCCAAGACCAGATGTGGGGCAGGTCTGGGGCTCACATCTGTGGTGCAGAGCATTGTGCAAGCCCGATCCCGAGGGAGGGTGATGGGGTGGGAGGCGGGGAGGGTGCTGGCTGTGCCGTGCCACCGCTGACAGCCACCTCTCGCCCCGTGCAGACCTGCCTCCCACGCTGGAAGTTCTGCATCAGCGACACAGACAACAACCTGGGCTTTGCCCTGGGGGCCATGTTCGTCAAGGCCACCTTCGCCGAGGACAGCAAGCAGGTGGTACGTCCCCACTGCCCCAGCAGCACGCGAGCCCTGGTGCTGGGAAAGCTGCTGTGGTGGTGGATCTGTCGGGGCAAGCTGATGTTTCTGTGTCCACATTACTGTGTTTGCTGTGTGCTGCTGTCCGCCGGGTTTTTCACTGGTCCCTGCCCTGTGCCATCTTGGCATCCCAGCCTCTTCCTCCCCTCTGGCGCGAAGGGTTTTGAGTCGGTCCTTGAACTCGCTCGGGTGGGAAGCCAGCTCTCCAGGCCAAAATGCACCGCCTTGTTTCCTCTAGGCGGAGGAAATGATCGCAGAGATTAAAACAGCCTTCGAGGAAAGCCTGGAGACCCTGCGGTGGATGGACGAAGAGACGAGGAAATCTGCCAAGGAGAAGGTGAGGCGCTGGGAGCAGCGGCGGGGAGGCGAGCCAGTCCTCCCATCCCTGGCACCAAAAGCACCTCAGTCCTTGTCACCCCCAGGCGGACGCCATCTACAACATGATCGGCTACCCAAAGTTCATCATGGACCCCAAGGAGCTGGATAAAGTCTTTAATGATGTGAGTCGGGTGGATGATGTCCCGTGGGTCTCTTTTTTTTCCCTTCCCCCCACCTCCATCAGGATGTGCAGGATGTGTGTGCCCATGACCATGGCCCAGGGGCAGCCTTGAACCCTGCATCTCCTCCAGAAGGGTCTCGCTTCTGTCCTTGGCCCCTCTCTGGGGACTTCCTGAAGAGCTGCAGCCAGTCCTGGGGTGGCCAGGGCCCTTGGGATCCCTGCCTGGACATGGAGTTCTGTAACAGTGATTCATTGTCCTCCTGAGGCTCCGCAGCTGTCGGAGAGGAGGAGAAATGAGAGCGGGTGTAGCTTGGCCTCCTGCTGGCTCCAGAGGCTCAGACATGAACGCACCGGGAAGAGCGAGGCCGGGTGACCACTGTGTGCCACTCACACTTTGCTCTTCCACAGTACGAGGCCGTGTCTGACCTCTACTTCGAGAATGTCATGCAGTTTTACAACTTCTCAGCCAGGGTCACTGCTGACCAGCTCCGGAAACCACCAAACCGGGACCAGTAAGTCCTCTTCCCCACTTGGCACAGCCAGGCTCTGTTGTGCTCAGCGGGAATATTGTGATCTCCCCTATCCACTGTGTGCAACGCTGGGGTTTGGTTTTGCTGGAAATGTGCCCGTTAGACCATGCTGGTTTGGGGGAATTAGTTTGGGCTGACAGCGTTGTGCTACTGTAAAGGGATGGAGCTGGAGCAAACCTCGGTGCTGGGTTTTTGTTGGCCATGTCCTTGTCGCCACAGGTGGAGCATGACGCCTCCGACGGTCAACGCGTACTACTCTCCCACCAAGAATGAGATCGTCTTCCCTGCTGGGATCCTCCAGGCCCCTTTTTACACCCGCGCATCTCCCAAGTGAGAGCCTAGGGAAAAAAAGGAGGGCAGGATTCCCAAATTTCCTCCTGTCCCCAAACTTGATGCTGAATTTCACGGCTGTGGGGAGCAGTGGCCGCTCGCTAAATCTCAGCATCGCCCTCCCACAGGTCGCTGAATTTCGGTGGTATTGGTGTGGTGGTGGGCCACGAGCTGACACATGCCTTCGATGACCAAGGTACGGGCAGGCCGGGTGGGCGAGCTGGTGGCAGGGAGGCTGTGGGAAAGGCAAAGGACACGACGTGTTTTTGGCAGGCCGGGAGTACGACAAGGACGGCAACCTGCGTCCCTGGTGGAAGAACTCCTCGGTGGAGGCCTTCAAGCGGCAGACAGAGTGCATGGTGGAGCAGTACAGCAACTACACCATCAACGGCGAGGCTGTCAACGGCAAGCACACCCTCGGGGAGAACATCGCCGACAACGGGGGCCTCAAGGCTGCCTACCGGGTAGGGCTGGGGGGCCGGGGCCAGGTGGCAGGGGGCGTGGGGTGGCTGGGGCTGTGCCACCCCCTGAACCCACTGTGCTCCTCGGCTTCCAGGCGTATCAGAACTGGCTGAAAAAGAACGGGGAAGAGGAAACCCTCCCGACCCTTGGCCTCACCAACCACCAGCTCTTCTTCGTTGGCTTCGCACAGGTGGGTCTCCCAGCCACAGGCAGTGAGGGTGATGCTGGTTTTTGAGGTTCCTTCCATCTTTGGGGTTCCTTCCACCTGTGGAAGCACGCTTCCAGATGCTGTTGGGAGAGCACGACAGCAAGGCTGAGGTCTCTGCAGATGCTGTCTAGTGGGTGGAGAACCAAGTCAGGGTGGTGCTGGTTATAAAGCAAGACAAAGCTGGAGCTGGAGCTGTGTTGGCCCCTGTCCCACCAGCGGGGAGGTCGGCTTTGGCACTGAGCGGGGTCCTGCAGTTGCAGACATCAGCACCTGTGTCTCTTGCCCCCCGCCTGCAGGTGTGGTGCTCGGTTCGCACGCCGGAGAGCTCACACGAAGGGCTCATCACCGACCCTCACAGCCCCTCGCGCTTCCGTGTCATTGGCACCGTATCCAACTCCAAGGAGTTCGCGAAGCATTTCAGCTGCCCCGTGGGCTCCCCCATGAACCCCCTCAAGAAGTGCGAAGTGTGGTGATGGGCGAATGCCCGAGGGAACCAGCTGCTTCGTCCTCTGCTGGCAGCTGAATTTCCCTGGTCCTTTCAAGAGGCTGAAACCACTTCTCTGTGCAGCGAACTGCCCAGCTCCCTGCTGGAGCGGCGCCCCACGTCCCCGGTGTTGTCCGAGGTTCGATCCACTGTGAAAACTTCTCTTCCCCTCGCTCGCTGGTGAAATACCTTCGATTTGAGGGTTTTTCTTTCCCACCGTGACCAGGCCATGTGTCGAGGCACGTGTCCGCGGGCACTGCCTGTATTTACACACGCAGTGCTCAATCTTGATCTGCTGCCCCAGCAAATACCTCTTCCGAGGCGATAAAGGGAACGCCACGGTGCCAGCAGGTTTGGCTGTGTGTCTAAATACACCTGGCATACCTTCCTCTCTCCAAAGATGCGCACACAAGAATGGAAAGTAGATTAAGATATATTTTGGGGGGAAATATATATATATATATTTTTCATGCATTTTGGAATACACTGGAAAATTTCAGGGAAAATGCATTTTAAAGCTTTTTTTTTCTTTTGTTTTTAGCAAAGGATTAGAATATTTATTAATTATCTTTTCTACTTAGTGCAGCTGCAGGGCACAGCACCCTGTGGGGATGGTTCCTCAGCTTGGGGAGCCAGATGTGGCTGCCCGGGCTGTGGACGGAACCAGCCGGCCCTGGAGCCCGGGTTCCTCCGGGAGGGACCGTCCCCAGAAGATGCTGATGGGGTAAGGGGGACAGGGTCTGGGGACAGAATTGGTGGAGCCCCCTTAGGGACTCCTGTCAGGTCGCAGAAGGGCTCTGCTGGGATGCTGCAGCCCCTGGGATTAGCTTTAATTTCTGAGTGCAAAGGGAAATGTTGACGTGCCAAAGATGTAACTGAGGTGGTGATGGCAGGGATGAAGGGCCTGGCTCTGCCCATGGGCATGGTCTGGTTCTGGCCATCCCCAGGTTCGCAGAGCCCAAGGCTGGGTGTGCAGCAGCACACAAGGACTGCACTGATCCTGTGTCCTGCCAGCGCCTTTCCCAAGGGCTGTGGCTGCATCTCGGCCAGAGAGGAAGGAAAAGGGAGCCCAGAAAGCAGGAGCATGGCAAGAGCAGCTGCAGGAAAGTCCCTGCATCCCTCCTGTCCTCATAAGGGGAGGTTGGCCCCAGCCTGGCCCAGAAGCTTCTCCAGCCAAGCACAGGCAGTTCTTGCTGCTGCTTTGCTCGCTGCCGTGCCCAGCCCCTACGCCCAGGAACTGCAAGCCTCAAAATCACCGTGTGGCCCCAAACCTCCATTCCTGTAGCGCTGGTTTGGTGCCAGTGCAGAAGCTGGTGGGGATGGGGGCGAGGTGCCTCCTCGGGGGCTTTTAATATTCTTTTTTGCGGTTTAGAAAAGAAACCACTGACAGTAACTCAGGTGCTGCGTGTTGTCTCATGGGGCACCAACTTGCTCTTGACAGAAAGCAAAGATGTAGAGGGATTTTTAATATTTATATGTAAAAGGAGGGGTATGGGGGGATTTTTTTTGTAACTATTTTTTCACCCTACATGTGGAGCTTATCATAATTGAAATAAATACTTTTTACTGGGTCTGGAGTTGCTCATTACTTTTTTTTTTTTTTTTTTCTCATATAGCAGGGAATGTTTTGTGTCCCCAGCGTGCTTTTTTCTTTCCATCCAGCTGTGGGATCTGCATGGATGGGCCCCCCTGTGCTGACAAAAGACCAAGCTGAGCAGGCTTTTCCCAGCCTGTGCTTGTCTTCCACCTCTTGGAGGCTAAAGCCAGAGTTTTGTGCCCAAAGAAATCACTCTCGCTGTGGGTGGCTATGTGCGTTCTACGTCAGTGGCACAGCCCCACACATCTCCCCAGCAGGGAAACCTTTCCCGGATGCTTTTCCTTCCTCCCGCGTGAGATTCTGGCCAGCCAGGCTGTGCTGGGATCCAGCAGCGCTGCCCTGCACAGGTTGCTCTCCAAGCAGCCTTATTTATAGCTCCGCGATGCCAGCTGAATGCTGCCAGCTCCATAGTGCAGGCCAGCACTAGTTCCCAGGCACCTTGAGCGCATGCTCGGTGGCTTTACTGGGCTCTCCCCAACATGAAAATAAAGACCCTGGCCATGGAGAGAGGCCAGCAGAACCATAAAGCAAGCAACTGGCTGAGCACTTGTTTGCCATTTAGCCCTGGCTTGTTATCTGGGTCTGGACTCGAGCTGTGGCCACCTGGTTGTGCCCCATCAGGATGTAGCGGAGGCCAGGAGCTCGTGGAAATGCTCGCAGGGTGTTTTTGCTGCAGGCAGGTGTGGAGGCAGCATGGGCAGGACAGCCCGGTGGGGGACATGGGTGCTGCTCTGGCTCCTGGCACTGCTCACGGCACGTCCCTGCGATTGTCACCCCTGTGGTAAGGCAGTAAAAGTTCGCTTTTGCTGTTTTTACTGTGTTGCCTGTCCCAGATTAAATACGAATGTAATAAGAGAGCTTGCTTTCAGCTCGCGGGACTTGGTGTGAGGCCCTCGCGGGACTTGGTGTGAGGCCCTCACTGGAAATGGTGGCACAAACCCGCAGAGGGCGGTGGAGCCGAGAAAATCACTGCCTGCACGCTGCGGCTGGGCTGCAAGGAGTTAGCGATGCCTGGAGCGACACCGGGGTGAGGATGAAAATTTTTGGCCTGGATCTGTCCCCAGCTGCTGTGTGTTTAAAATGCGGTGAAATGTCGGAAAAGAGACGAGCAGGAGTGCCATGGGTGTAAGGCAAAGAGGATTTAATCTGGGAGAGCAGGGCTGGGCGAAGGAGCCATTGCCCAGCTGCAAGAAACACAGAGGAGAGCGCAGCCATGCACCCCTGCCTTTCCCACCCAGCATGTCGCGGGGAGGATGCTGTCAGAGGCAGTTTAGCCGCCTGAAAGGGAAATAATTGGCCTCTGAGGGATGTCTGTGCTCTCTGGGGCTCTTCCCATTTATCCAGGAGTTGTTGCAGCTCAGCTAGGTGGTCCCTGCCAGCCCGGCGCTGGGCTCGTGGGTGCACAATCTTCCTTGTGCGCCCCTAAACTCATCCCAGGAGATTATTTTCCAGTCCCCAGCCTGGTTATATCTGCTGTCTTGGCCTCCACTGAGGGGACAGCCCCAGTGCAGGAAGGATTTGAAGGGCAAGAATCAGCTTGCACCCTTGCAGGGTGAGGGCCTGGCTGGGGGGATGCTGCGGTCAGGGCCGTGGGCCTGGCGGCAGAGGCCTGCCCATCTGGGAGGCCGCCGGGGTGGGTGCAGCCGGCAGGAGGTGACTCATCCCGCTCACGTGCCGGTGCCTGGCGTGGGCTTGCCCGATCCTGGGTGGTATTTGCCTTATTTCACGCTCAGCCGTGCCCTGGAGGGCTGAGACGTTGGCCGAGGGCTGAGCCCAGGCAGGAGAAGGAACTGGCACGTGGGCCTGGCTGTTCCTGAGGAAGGAGGGGAGGCTCCAATTGTTTTTGCAATTATATTTTTTTTTCTGGGGGATATTGGAAACAGATCACTGGGGGGAAAGCAGGAGAAGCCCAGAAGGAGAGGCGCTGTTGTGCCATGTCAGGTGATAGCGGGTACCCAGAGCGTGCGGGAGCCTCCGGAGCAAGCTGGGAAGGGCGGCCTGCAGCAGGGCAAGTGCCGAATTCAGTACGGCCAGGTCCCAAGATGCTGACCCCAGCTGTCTGAACTGCTCGTCTCCTTCTCTGCCTGCCCTCTCCAAGCAGGACTGACACCCCAGCACATTGCGATAGTGCTGGGGTCACTTGCTGGGACCATCAGGTTTTGGGGCAGCGAATGGGGCAGGAGCTTCTCCTCCCGGCGCTGCTGAAGGAAGGAGGAGAGCAAGCAGGAGGTGGTGAGCAGGTTTCCAAGTCCCACCACACAGCTTGGAGCAGACCTGGGACCTGATCACACAGGTCACCATGGTGGTGGTTCTTACTCAGAGCCAAGTAATAAAGAAGTTGGTTAACTTTGCTTGCCCCCGGGGCCATCACTTTGTTCATTATGATCTCCTCTCCAGCAGGACCTCTGCAGAAAACCTTTTTTCCAGTGATACCCCAAGCCCTACACTCTCTTTTCCCAAGCTCACCAGCAGCTCTGCAGCTCTTACACACTTTGCCACATGGGTGTGAGCACATCTGCCTCTGGCTTATTGATTTCAGCAAAGAGGTATGTAAAAGATTGGTGGGACTGAAGAAAGTGTTGGTGATGCTCTGGGGCTAGTGCTGAGCGCTGTAAATTCAAGCTGCCCGTGATGATACAGCTCCCAGGTGCTAATAAAACAGCACAAAAAATAGGAGGAAAAATTCAGTGGAGAGGAACCAGAGGCAGGAGGAAGGGCATGGATCCAACCAGCACTTGCTCAGGCTCGCCAAAACTGCAGGTTTAGTTGGCCAAATTGTCCTATGCGGGGTAGTATGAAAGAGAAACAAAGTGTCTGGTGTTAGGAAAACAAAACAAAACAACAAACGAACAAAAAACAGAAGTGGCAAAGAGATGTCCTGAGGAGGCATCAATTCTGTAGGAGCTCTAAGGCAGAGCCAGGAACCTGGCTCCTTTGCACGGCTAGCACACTTTGGAAGACAACATGGTGAAAATTATGTTTTTTTTTTTTTTTTTTTTTTTTTAAATTCTAAGTGGGCAAAAAGGCGTGATATATCTAAAGATACTTTAGCTAGAAGGCTCGTTCACAACTGTGTTTACAGGCAGCTATTTCTGTAGAACAGAGGAAGCCATAGATGTCAATTTGCTCCTGGTGTGAATTTCCTTCCGCATGAAGGGCTGTACCAGGAGCTGTGCCATGCTGGGAAGCAGTTGATGGAGCAGTGCTGGGCACCAACCCCCATGGGCCACATGGCTTTGCTTACACCCTGAAAATTATCACAGCAAACTCTTTGTGAACCTTCAAAAAGGTACAGAGTGGGATCTGTCCTCCCAGCTCCCTGCAGACAGGAGGGAAGTGCTGTGAGGGGGACAGCTCTCCAAGATGTCTGGAGATCTATCAGTTCTTGGGCAACCGTGATAAAAATCTCTGTGTGGATTTAAAAAAAAAAAAAAACACAAAACAAATAAACAAAAACCAACCAAACAACAAACAAACAAAAACAACAAGTTAACCAATAAAATGGTGAAATGACAACCATTATCTCTGTGTGAGATTTGGGTTTGGGATCTTGGGATTTTGTGATCAGCAAGCAGTAAGCTGCAGAGGAAAGCTTGGTCTGACAAAAATACCCAGAGCCCCCTCTTGTAAATAAATATTTGTTCCTTGCTGCATATGGAAGCAGACAGAACTGCGAGTTTCCCTGTTCAGGACTTCTTTACAAGCTGTTTTGGTTTGTGCTTTTTGCTTAAAAAAAATTAATCAGTCTCCATTTCATCCCATTCCCTGCAAAGCAGTTTGAGGTAGATGTGAGCTCAGCTCATCACGGGCATTTTTCTCTCACCGGCCCTTTTACCCTGTGCAGAGATATCAGGAGCAATGGAAAGCACAGGGCTGGGGAGGGAAAATAAATAGCGTGCTCGTCATCCTCCCTCTGCCACCAGCTCCAGTAATAACTTCTGGTGCCACGCAGCGCACTCATTTGGCGTGGCGGCGCTCTGTAGATAGCACCTTAGTAAGTAAGAAACTATTCCGATCACAGAGCTACTCCTACTGGAGGCCTGCGAGGAGCTCCAGCAGCGTGGCCGCTAGCAGGGGCTTTTCTCCTGACCCCACCTTGGAGCACCGGCCCCGGTGGAGCCTCGCGGTACACTGAAGTCCTCTCGCGTGGGTGGGTGCAGATGGGTTTCACATCCCACAGCTGACATGCACAAACCACAGTGTTTTATAATTCAGGGTCTGGGTAAGATCTGACCCAAAAGGAATAAACGTAGTCAAGACCCTTTTAATAATTTTTTTTTTTGGGTGCTAGGCAGGGTTTTAACCCTTACAGGCCACGGGTCAATACGATGCTGGTGCTTGTGAGAGTAACGGAGCCCAGCCTCTCTCCCTTAAGGTTCAGATTAATAAATAAGACATTTCTGCGTATTCTGCTTACATGTTGGGCAGTTGCAATGTGGATAGATGTGTGTGATGTGTGTGGCTTACTGGGTACCTTGTCTGCAGTGACCAGGCCCCCCCCCCCCCCCCGCTCTTTCTCATCGCACAGCTGGCTTTCAGTCACAGCACCAGTTCCTCGCTAAGTGCCTGAACATCCCACCAAGAGAGCTGTTTACTTTAATCAAAGAAGCTTTTCACTTCTAAGAGTTTATTTGTGATTGCTTTAAAGTACGATCTTCCTCCTCAGCTCGCAGCGACACAAGGACACAGCAGATGGGATGCAAACACACCACGGAAAACTCTTCCTAAAGATCTTATGGGGTTAAATTTTTACCCTGGCCTAAAGGGTCGGCCACGGCACATGCCCTGAGGGGTGGGAAGCCCCCTCCTAACCCGAGGTGTCCCTGCTGGCAGAAGGCAGCACCCGCCCAGCACAGGCAGCGCCTCTGGGACCGTTTCCCCCTCACAGCCGCGGCCCCGCCGCCGAGCGCTGCCGAAGCTCTCCGGAGCCGCTCGGCCGCCGAGCCGAAAGCGCCCGAAGCTGCGGCCTCGGCTCGCCCCGAGCGGCTCCGAAGAGCCCCGAGCGGCTCCGAAGGGCTCCGAGCGGCTCCCTCCTGGGCGGGGACCCCTCCTCCGAGCCCGCCCGAAGCTTCCCGAACTCCCGCACGTCCTCGGCCTCCGGAGGGAGCCGAAGTTTCCCGAGCGCGGGGGTCACGGGAGGCGCCGGGCCGCGCGGGGCGGGGCGAGTGGCGGGCCGGGCCGGAGGGCGCGTGCGCCCCGCGAAGGCCTCCGGAAGGAGCCGAGGTTTCCCGAGCGCGCGTCGCCAGCGAGCGCCTCCGGAAACAGCCGAAGCTTGCCGAGCGCCGCCGGGCCGAGCGGCTCCGGAGCGGCCCGAAGGCGCCCGAGCGTCCGTCCTGCCGGACTGCTGGAGGCGGCCGCGGCGCCATGTTTGATGCTCCGCTGCTCCTGTGAGGAAAATCCGCCGGCATCGCCCGACAGCCGCCGCCGCGAAGGGCGCCGCTGCCCCCGGGGAGGGGCGCCGAGACCCCCCGCCGCCGGCGGCTCATGAGCAGCGCGGCCTGAGCCGCTCCCCCCCCGCTCCGCCGTGCCCTCCCCGCCGCGAGCCCTCCGTGAGGCGCGTTGTCACGGAGACCGGCGCCGGTGCCGGCCCGCCGCGCTGCCCCGGCCGCCGCCCCGGCCCCCGGCCCGCTCCCCCCCCCCGCGCCCGCGGCCCGGCTCCCGGCCCCGCTCCCCGCCGGGGGGTGGTGGCTCCGCTTGGCGATGAGTTTACCGCAGAAGGCGGCTTTGAAACCCGGCGCGGCGGCGGCGGCGGCGGCGGCGGGGACCGGCCCCGGCAGCGGGGCGGCGGCGGCGGCGGCAGCGGGGCCGCCTCCCCCCCCGGCTCCCCCTCACCCGGCGGCGCCGGCGCCCGCGCCTCACCCCACCATCAGGGCCTTGCCGCCACAGCCGCCCCAGCAGTATCCTTTCCCCGGGGGGCGAGGGCCCCCCCGGCCGGTGGGGGGGACGGGAGGGGGGTGGGGAGGGGTTGGGGAGGAGGGGGAGGGGGTCGGGGCGCAGCCCTTTGGGGCCCCTTTTTGTGTGTGTGTGGGGAGGGGGCGGGCCCGCGGCACCCCCCAGGCGTGGAGGGGGCTGCACCTGCTGGGGCAGCGCGGGGAAGGGGCCCCTGGCCCCCCCTTCTGTCCCCCGCTGTACCCCCCTGTGCTGCCCTGTCCCTGTCCCCCCCCCCCGTGGGGTGCTTCCTGCGTGGGGGCCCCAGGCCCAATCTCCCCCTTCCCCCCCCCCCCCCCCCCGGTGAACTTTTAATGTGAAATCGCTTGTCACTTTGTCACTTTCGCCTCGGGTCCTGCCCAGGTAAGTGCTGGGTTTTTGTTGTTGTTTTTTAAAGGCGAGTTTCAAGGCCGGCTCTCCAGCCGGGGCCGATTTTCCTGGGGTTTTACTTTGCTCGTGGAAATAAATCTAAGGTGGAATGTGGCGCTGAGCAGCTTGCCCCGCGAGGCCGTGTGTGATGGGCAGGAGAAGCTTTCCACCCAAAACCCCTCCGCCAGAACGGCCCTGCTACAAAGAGAGGCCGGCGCTCGGGGAATGTTTTTAAAGGTCTCCGGTTCTCTGCGACTAGGCCCCGAGTCAGGAGGTAAATACTGCAGGGATCAGCAGGAAAGTGGGGTGGCGAGCGAGCGTGCCTGCCTGGGTTTTGTTTCCAGTGTTGGACAGCATCCCCTGGCGAATTGGCGTTCCTCCCCCTGAAGTTTTTTTTTGGGGGGTGGGGGGGTGTGGAGCGAAAAGACATGCTTGGTGAAATCCGGTGTTGTCCTGGATTGGTGTCGCATGCTGTGCAGGGGACAGTCAGGAGTGCGCGTCGCTGTTTGTTGGTGGTAACGACTTATATTTTAACATGGAAGCAGAGGGTTTATTTATTTTTTTTGCTTAAGATCCGTTTCAGCTGTGTGATGTGTGTGTTCTTTAAGAAACGTGTTCCCTGTGTATAAGCATTTTGCTGCTCTCACTTTCAGTTTTGAGGTGGGAAAACCAAGCCCTTTTATGATCAGTTTAGGTCCATTGTTTTCTTGAGCTTCCGGCAAGAATCATTCTTTCCCTGACCACAAATAATATTGCTTAAATCATGGGACTGTTGACGTTACAGATTTGTTTGGGTCAAGTGAAACCTCTGAAGAATGAAGAGTGCTGAGGAGGGACATACCCTCTGCTGGGTGTTTCTGGCTAGCTTGTGATACTCTGTAATTCCAGCATGTGCTTTATTTAGGAAAACAGCGCAAAGGTGCTGTCATTACCGAGTCAGCAGGGTGGTGGTGAGTAAAACTGTTGCTCAGGGGGAATTTGCTCACTTTGGAGTGTTGTGCCAAGAGTTACAGGGGGAACGCTGGCCAGCGTGCACACGGGGAGTCGGTGCTCAGCCGATCCTTCCAGCAAGGTGCTGGCTTGTCTGGGAACAGCCTTGTCCGTGCGGGATGCGATGCTGGTTGCCTTGACAGTTAAATGGCCAAACTTTGCCTGGGTCTGGGAGCAGGAGTGCGCTAAGGTTTCTACAGCACTTAATTTCCAAGTCATCGTTAAAAGAACCATGGAGGGATCTGAATACTTCTCCGACATCACCGAGGGCGAGCTTGGTGGTGGTTTGCCCGAGTGGCAGCATGGTCACAGCTAAGGCAGGAGAGCTGTTGCCTTTGGTGAGTTTTGTCACTACACGCCTTGCGCGCACGAGGGAAGAAGCCTTGGCTGACCTCTGAGAGCAGCCCTGAAGGAAGAGGCGTGGTGGGAACGTGCGTTCCCTAAAGGAGCGGTGGCAGCGTGGCACCTTGCCTGGAGCCACCTGGGTGCCCAGAGCAGGAGGGGGAGAGGAACCAAGCGCTGGGGAGCGAGGACACGTCAGAGGTAGGGATGCGGGCAGGTTAGTGTGATGGGGCTGTTTTTCCTTGTAGCCATGCCTGTTCCAGAAACACCGTGTTTGCCTGATACCGCTCCGTAACTTTTAAATAATCTGTCCATGCGGTGTATACAAACACCGTGTTCTTGGTGCCTTTTCAGCGAGCTGTGTTCAGGTGTCCTGGCTGGTTTTTCTTCTGCCAAAAGTTGTGCGTGCTTCCAGGCAGCAAACAAAAGCTGTTACCTTTTGTCAGCAGTGCTGCAGAAGTGAGGCTTCGGGAGCATAGTTCATCTGCGCTTTACTGAAGTGCAGAGGGTCATCTGAGTTCAGCCTTATTTTTAGCTCTGTTTGTTTTTTTCTGTTTTGGTACGACTGTTGAGACAGCATTACCCCACAGCAGATAAACTGTAGCTGCAGGTTTCTCCTGGCAACTCAGAGTGCATGGCAAGGTCCCCGTGTCTCCTCCTCGCAGCAGTGCAAGTAATGTTGATCCAAATGATTGGTGCATGTTAGTGGGTAGACTGCGGCTCAGACTTGGGCTTTTTAAACTAAGCTGCGTCCACGTGGTGAACTTGGTGTCTATGGAGACACACGGGGTTTCAGTACATCATGAAATTAAATGTACAACTGAAAAGGAATTGGGTAAGAGAAAACTGGACAGGAACGAGGACTGCTTACATGAAGTGCGTTTGTAGAAGGGGATTAACAAGGGAAAAGAAGAATTCAGGGGAAGAGATTTAAAATCAGTTTTCTGAAGGAAAGCAAAGCTGGAGTGTGATGGATGTGAATAACAGGAATGTTTTGGTGGGATGATCGTTCTGTTACGTGCTGGCTGGGAAGTTACTGGAGCTGCTATAGGACAAGAGAGCTTTGAATAATTTCCGTAGTGCGGCGGCTTTGAGAAATTAAACTTTCTATGTAAGTTGGGACACCTTTGTGCCTTTGGCGGTGGTGAGTAGTCAGTCAAACCTGGTTTCGGGCAGAAGCTGTGCTCTAAGTTGTCAGTGTGAACAGAACTCCCAGCTCCGTTCTGACCCTGCCTGGGGGGGGACAGCGAGGGTGCCCGCGTGCCACGCTGAGGTGCCGTGCTGGGGCTGTGATGGAGGCTAAAGCCAGACCTGCCCCCTTCCAGGCTGCCTCCGAGCAGTGAGTTCCACACGAAGCCGATTGTTCTGTAGCAGGACTTCTTCCACCAAAATGTAGAACGCTGAAGGTGCGCTGCAGGCTGCTGGCTTTCTGTGGGCCTTGGTGGTTTTAACTTGATGCTACTCCTGTGCGTTAAGTCACGCAGTGCTTCTCTGCTCTCCTTTGTGCTCCCACTTACAGGTTTCCGGAGGTATTTTTTGTGTGTGTTATAATAAGCTGTTCCTTAAAAAGTCCCCATGCTGTGAATAAATTTTGTGGATCAATATAATTAGGTCACCAGTGTCTTCCTAGCCTAGACATCAGCAAACACTGCGCTATAAAGGACAAACAGATTGATCTATGCTGAACTCGGGTAGCGTTGCATGCCTGCTGGCCCTTCAGGGTTAATTTAGCAGCGTACCTTGGAGCCAAATTAGAGCCATCTTGGCCTCTGTGCTGGTATCTGTAGGTTTTTGTTTTCTTACCCAAACTTCCTTGCATTTGGAGGGAGTTCAGCTTCCTGGTTTTTGATGCTCTATGTGCAAGCACCGGTAAGCTTGACCTTAATACAGCGCTGTAGCTGTTGGGTTGTGGGACTGGCTCTCCCTCAGCCCGGGTATTTTTCAGGTTATTGCAGCAGGGCTTCGTAGCAGCTTCGGAGTGGGTTTTTAAGCAACAGTTGTTAAAAAAATTCTTTCTCTTCCCTTACAGCTCTCCATCCCTACCCTTTGCTTCTGTTTCTGAGAAGTGGAGAGGAAGGGTCAGCATTTTTATGTGTTTGTGAAGTTCAGCATTGTCGTGCATGGACACTTGGGTTTTGCTGATGTTCCCTCGGTGGTTGAACGTCTGCTTTTGTTTTTGCAAGGTGCTTCAGCTGACTGTGCTGCAGTCCCTCGCAGAAAGCAGCACACAGGCGGTACGTGGCACCGCTCCGCATGGGAGCGGAGGTTTGCGGCGGCTTCCCTAAAGCCTGGGAGTACAGCAAGAAATACAGGATCGCTCTCAGGAACGTCAGAGATCTGTGTGAAGTCGGGGTGAGGTTCTGGCAACGCTTACCTGGTGTTCGGACGCGTGCCAGGTTGTGCCGTTGCAGTAGGCCTGCGCTGGCAATCTTCTAGTTAAATTAGGGCTGCTAACGAGGGCTTGGCTGTGTTGGCTTTTCTCTCTTCCTTGCTCATAGCTCAGTGAGCAGAGAGTTGAGCAGGTGCCGTAGGGTGGGAGGAGAAGCGGCCTGAGAACTTCCCCGGGGAGAGCATCGTCGGCGTGCCCTGCGGGAGAGCGGGCGCTGGGCGCTGGCTGCCCCTGGGAGCTCGGCGCCGGCGCCGCCTTTGCTCGCCGCGTACTCCTGTTCCGAGTGGCTTTTTTCCAGATGTGTGATGCAATGTCTTCGGGCGCTCTCTGGGGTTTATCTGTTGAGGACTTTGAAGATCAAGGCGCAGGGATTAGGCAGGCAGTGGGAGCTGCTTGGGCACACCAGTTGTTGGTGAAGGTCGTGGCTGCGTGCGAAGCGCCGTGCCTCCCTGCGCCTCTGGCGGATCAGCTCCGGCTCCTGCGCTGCTTCTGTGCTGAACTGGAGCTGAAACGAGACCAGGATCAGAAGTGCCCTCCCAAATGCCGGTCACAGATGCTTTTGAAGAATGGTGTTGGGAGCACTGCAGTCCTGTAAAGGAAGGGGTGGTGAAAGGCGGAAGAAACCAGGCTGGGCTCAGAGATGTTCCCTGCTTTCTGCTTCAGGTATAAGCCCTGAGTTCAGGGCCGAGCTTTCTGAAATCTCAGCTGGGTGAAGGGACACAAGGGATTCCTGTTGCCTGAGAAATGTTTCTGTTTTAAAAATGTGTGACTCTGTGGAGCTCTTGTGTCTTGGGAGGGGATGCAGCAGGAGAGAAGCTTCAGAAAAGCTTCTTTCACTGCTGTGATAGTGGCTGTCCTGCAGAGGAGGAATGGGCACGAGGTTGTGAGCATATTGCCAAAAAGTAAGTGCTTTTAGACTTCTCTGCCATCTCCCTTGTTGATGATCCCCAGCCTTGGCGCATCTAAGCATTCTTTTGAGCAGAAATAACTTTAATTTATTTAATGACAAAAGCTAATCATGTTATAGTGCAGATATGTCACTTTACTGGCTTACAAGAAAATCTTACAAGATTTTATGGTGAAATGTCTTGGAGAAAACCATTCTTCCAAAAGCGTGATTTGAAACAACTTCTATTCCTCTCATGTTTGGAGCCATGATTGCACATGTTCTCTGGCAGCAGCCTGCAGGTTACTTTAGTCATTTACAGATATATATTTTAACGTGCGGTACTGATCTTGGAACATGGTTTGTTTTTATTCATGGTAGTAACTTGATTAAGTTGAGTGAGTACTAGGAGCCTTAGAACAAGTAACCTCCCTTTTCAGTGTCGGGAAGTAGAACGATTTTCATCTGTGTGTATGGGTTTTGTCCGTCATCGTGTTAGGGCTGAAAGGCTCTTTCATCTCGCTAGCTACCATGGGCTGTGTTGAGCTAGCGTGCTTGCTCCGTTGTGTCATAGGAAGAGTTAGCAGTGAAGGTCTCCCTTTGGAAGTTGTGGCTAACCTGTATTTTCTTTTTCTCCCTAATGCAGCAATTTCAGGGCTAGTCCAGTGTCAAGTTCAGCTGTGTGTAAATCGTCTAACATGACTAAAGTTGCTGGAATTGTCACTCTGGGGAGTTAGAGATGGGTCCTACCATTGTTTTACAGGCGTTTCTTCAGTGGGAGCCTTCATCCATGACTTCATGTCTGTTTGCAATTGCAAAGGCTTTCCTGGAATGAATGGAGAGGAGAAAATGGGCGTTTGTTCAGGGGCACGAGGTGCAGGTGGAGGAGTGGTGTGGCCCCTGTTCTGGAGGGGCTGCTGTTTCTGTTTTTAAACACAGTTGGTGTGAGTTTCCGTAGTTCCGTGTTGTGCACTTTGTGGTAGTTCCAGGAACTTCTCACACACACAGCTTTCCTTTCCAGGCTGCAGACTTTGTTTTGCCTCCCAAATAGGGAAGGATGATGTGGAACAGCTGGAAGAAGAAAATAGAATGGATTCTTAAAAAAAAAAAAAAAGGTCAAAGGGGGGAGAGCAGAATAAGCTTTTAGGCTAGCAAAACTTTCTAGTACATGTTATTCTTATGTTTTATTATATACATTTGGAAAATGTCCTAGAGCATGCTCTCTTCATAGTAGGTGATGGCACGTTGTTGCTGATGGGACTTGAGTCAAATTGCTGCTGGGCACATAACTAGGTTAATGGGACAGTATTTTTTCTTTTCCTGAAAGGAAAATTACACGTTTTCTATTCTTATAGTACCTTAAGAATTGTTTTTGCCTGTTTGCTGTGTAGTCACCCAAGATGAGCAGAAACAGGCTAGTTTCCTACACAGACGAAAGCTCTAAGGCTTCCCTGGATTGTATCGTGTTTAAATCAACTCTGCTACCAAAAATAATAACTTTCTGCTGTTGGTTGTAACACCTTTGCGTATCCTTTTTCTGGATGAGACCTGAAATATTTCTAGAGTTTTGAGCATGCCTGACAAAAAGCAGAGTGGCTCCTCAGCTGCACATCTTGAAAGAAAGACACGTGTTTGATCCTCGACTGATACCAGTAGCATTCTCCAAAACTGTCAGGGATGTGTTGAAATGGGTTAGGACTTGCCTAGGTGCAGCTGCTCCTCTCCCAGCGGTTGGACGTGGCAGGAATGAGACTTGCTCTGGAGAAGGAGCGTCCTCGTGGGAGGAGCTGGGCGAGAGCCACCATGGGGACCACCGCCGCGCTCAGCCGATGAGTGGGCTTCACGTGGTACCCACTGTGGGCTGTGGGGCAGGAAAAGGCACCTTGCTGCTGCTCCTTGGGTGTCCTTGATGCCGTGAAAGCACTGAACAAAGAAGAGTTAATGCGGTTAAAGATCTTAATTAAGTAATACAGGTTTTCCTGAGTTTGGGAAGCCTTTGCCAGTTGGAAACTAATAAACATTGCACCGACTCTCTGTCAGGTTGCCAAATAATGATTGTGCATTTGTTTGTGTTTCAGTTTGATTTACACGTGAGAGTGACTCTGTGCGAGTTACTGAATTCCTAAGGTTTAAATGCCCATGTTGCTAGTGGCTTTTGAAAATCCATTTGAACTAATGCTATGGCTGCACCAATGGTGGTCTGAAAAAGAGATTTCCCTGTCCTCTGCGTTATTAAGGAGTCACAGAAGTTGCTCTGTCTTGAAACTGGTGTTTTTCTGAGCTTATTTTGTTCTTTGACTGAAAAGCAAAAATGACAGAAGTCTTCAGTCTTTTCAGACTAAGCAGGGGAGACTGCCTATAAGAATGAGAGATTTTTATTTTTTTTTGTAGTGATACTACTTACAGCTTTGTTTTCTTAGTTGGTCACTGGTTTTGAAAGGCTCCTAACTTCTTCGGAAAAGGAAATGTCTAAAAATGTGTATTCCACCTAAGCAGTGAGACCTTGCCCTTCTGACCTTGTACTACGGTAAGCTCTTCTATAGAGTTGTCAAGCCTGAACTGAAATTCAGGTTGAAATCTAATCTGAAAAGTTTCTGAGAGTCTTTATTCTTGTTTGTGATGTACATCGTGCTCCAGGCTTGACACTGGGCACCTTGTCTTGCAGCATTCAGCTGGTAAATTGGGCAGGCTTGATGTGTATGTTATATTTGAAAGGGAACTTGGCAGGGTACTATAGCTGAGGGTAGATAATCTATACCATTTATCTGGGCGGAAGTCAAGGACCAAAATCAAAAAGCACTTAAAGCATGTTTGTTGTGACTTTTAATGTGAAATTCATGGTGCTTCGTAAGCTCTGGAGTGTGCGGGGACTGCGATTTCAGGAGCTGGTGATTCATGCCCAATTTTAGCATGGTGAGGCTCATGTAGAAGGTTCTTTTGGACGTACTATTTTGTGAGCTGCTGAGACATCTGAGGAGTTCAGCTTGCTCTAGAATATATGGTTAGCTTCAGTTTGTGGCATCCTGTCTTCCCAGTGCATATGCAAATATAGATACTAGTTACTGGATGGTCTTTCTTCAAATACTCTTCTCTTCTGGGCTCTGCAGTTTTTGTTCTAGATTTGTAAAATGCAAATAATTCAGCTGTCAATGTGTTTGTAACTTAGCCTTTATGTTTTCCTCCAGTAAAGGCATTTTAAAGTCAATTTCAAAGTGCTTTTATGTCTGGCTCTTCAAAAGAAGAAGATGTAATTTTTGTTGATATGCAAATATTGCAAACTAAACTTTTGGGATGTTCTGTGAGCTTAAGCTGTGCGGCTTAATTGTATTGATTACGTTTCCATAAACCTGTTCTTAATTAAAAAGTTTGTCAGCACAAATAAACTCCTTAACGTTTAAATGTTTGGTTCTGGGCTTGCATACCAAGTTTAGCTTGATGTGATTTCCATTCAGCCCCCCAAAATGGCATATTTGGTTGTGCTGTCTGTGGCAGCAGTACCTGGCGTTGCAGGCATTCTCCGGAACAATTGTTGCTGGCGCTTGGCACGGTCCCCATCTCTTCTTGCTGAAGCCAAAGCACACTTTATCCACTCAGGCTGACGTTAAGATCATTAAATAAATGAATGAATTGTGCTGTCACCAAATTCCGATCCTGGCAGACTAAGAACATGTGAATTTTATAGCCCGAACCTCTGTCCAGAATGTCTTATTGAATGGCCTGGATGTCAGTAGTGGGAATAGTCGGCAAATGCTTTCTAGTAAAATGGGTATGCCTTAATCAGAATTATGGTGGTGAGTGGTGTAAAAGCCTGAATTTACTAGACATCCGATCATCCAAGATGAGTATTAATCAGCCTGTGACGTGCATGTAAAAAGAAACCAGAGCACTGCAATAAAACAAGCGAGTGCAGGAGAACTGAGGCGGGCAGGGCGCTGTTTCTCTGCTCGTGGTGTGGATCTGTCTCTGATTTGTTAGGGAAGCGGTGAAGGCAGAGGTAACTGCCAGCCTCCGGGGAGCTGGAGGGCTCTCTGGTCTCACTGAAGCGCTCAAAGGTTGCTCAGGTTCTGAAGGTCTCAGAGCAGGCTGCTGAGCTTCCCCCTGCAGGAGGAGAAAGCTGAAAATACTTCCTTAGGGGAGAAGAGCTCACATGCTAGGCTTGGGTTGCTCTTCTTTGTGGTCTAGCTCCATCCCCGTTTTCATGATTTTGGACTTAAGACAGTGTTCTTGCTTAGGAGTAGGGGACATAAAAGATCTGTAACTTCCCTGCCTACTGCAGGAAGGTCAAAAATGTCCCTGGATTTCACAGGAAAAAGTGCAAGTGAGGTTGGACTGAACGTATCTGCATCCTGCTGGTACTGCAGTCCCAAGGTGTCTTCTGGGTTTGGGATCTCCTAAAATCCACAGCTGGCAGGCCAGAACGGCGTGGGGTGCTGCATGAGATGGCTCTGAGTGGCTTCGCCTGGACAAACAGCTTGGTCCCGATGGCCCCGTGGGAGCCGCGGCTGCCAACACGCGGTGCTCTGAGCAGTGCTCCACATGGGCTCTGAGATGGCAGGGTTGCTCATGGCATTTAGGGCGTCCTTTTGCTGTAGCAAGAGGAATGTCACAAACTTCAATTCTTGCTGGGCTGGCGAGCCTCACATTACAATGAGTTTAACACAAATTTGAGGGGCGATTCTGAAGGCTAACGGCAGTGTTTGCCTGTAGGAAACTGCTCACGTTGCTGCTTGTGTGCCTGAGTTGGATCCCTTAGTTTTACCAGCATGTACAGTGTGTATTTTGATAGTTCTCTGTTGGACCTACTAGTTATTTCGGTGTTTCTCTGTCTATCCTTTCCTTGCAGGCACTTTGTGCATACGGCTGAGCCTGGGCAGTGGGTGCTGCAGAGCCTCCGGGGATCACTGCTGGGACAGAGGGGCTGTGTGCTGCAGCTCTTTGTACTTCCTTGCAGTTGTCACAGGCGTGTGGCTGGTGTGGGCAGTTCCTTTTTCTGCTTGGATGATTCTTTCCCTTCGTCTAATCATAGAAACACAGAAAGGCTCAGGTTGGAAGGGACCTCAAAGCTCCCCCAGCTCCATCCCCCTGCTGTGGGCAGGGATGCCACCCACTAGACGAGGTTGGCCGAGGCTCCATCCAGCTGGGCCTTGAACACCTCCAGGCACGGGGCATCCACAGCTTCTCTGGGCACTTCTCTAACTTGCAGCACTCCACCTTGCTGAAACCCCTGGGTCTCAGGACATTGGAGATGCTCTGCACTAGAGACAACTTGAAGTATTTGATTCGGTCTGTTCTTGTTCTGATCATAGGGAAACATCAACGTTTAACACCAAACGCAGCGCTATCAAACCAGAGGATGTCCTTTTCTTCGTCTTCCTTCCCTCACCATGCCTGGATGTTTGACTTGATTAGGGTTAACCTGATAAAAGGCTGCTAATGTTGCAGCAGTACCAGCATGGTCCTGGGTGCATCCCTGTTTGTGTTCTGCCAGGTGATGCCACTCGCTGCCGTGGTGACAAGGAGAGCCAAGTGGCTGGGGGCTGCTCCTAGGTGCTTGTCCAGAAGTTTGTTATCTTTGGAGACCCGCTGCAAATACAGTGCTGCAGTTCCTGTGCAGTCTGAAATCAGCAAAGCTGGACTTCTACACCAGTCAAAAAAGGAGCAACCCCGCCAGCAGAGAGGTCTGTGCAAAGGGTCCTGAGCAACCAGAAGGCAGGGATGGGTCCTGAAAGTGCCATTTCCTTCCTGACGCACAGGGGGTAGCACATCAGGTACGTGCATCTGTGCTGCCTTCCGCTGCACGTGGTTCACAGCGATACTTCGGGGGCTGCTTGGCGTGCTCAGGAGAGAGGCGTGTGCTTGGAAATCTTCCTTGGTAGCCATGTGTGGTGGATGCAGCTTTCCCTCTGCGTTTGTGGCCCAAAGTCAACAGCCAGAGCTACGGGCAGTAAAACTAGCTTTTATAACGAAAAATGCTCTGAAACTAATTCACTGCTCGTCTTCAGGTTCTGCTGGGATAAATATATTGTTGCTATTGCTCTTTTTTGTCAAGCACCCTATAGAGGTGTGCTTAAAGTATGCAGCTGAGAGTTCTTATGTGGAAAAATTGAACGAGTGAAGCATTGGACCAAAGAGACTCAGAGCTCCTGCCCACCTTGTATCACTCTTTGAACTACGGCTTTTGTTCAGCAGGAGAAGATTCATCACTCTGTCTTCCTAGATGCCTGTGTTTTCAAGACTTCATTTTGTATGATATGGGATTTTAACTCTGGAGAAGTCATAAACTCTGCATGTGACAAGAGGGCGCTTATGATTTCATTTCATTTTGATAAACCGCTGAAATAACGATTATAGGGGGGAAATCGCAAGGCGTTACAAAATTGGGAGTTGAAATGAGCATTGCTGCTCTCAAGGAGCACAGTTTTTGAATTCGTTGCTCAGATCACAGAAGGACAATCAGTCTGGGTGACAACACCGCTGTCACCGCGATGCTTCCTGACAGATTGACCAGCAGAGCATTAAATTTTCCCATGAAGTCCCAGCGTGAAGTATTAGAGACACGGTAGGAAACACAGCCCAGTGAATGAGACGGTACACCACGAGGCTGCTTGGTATTCATGCTCGTCACGCAGAAGGAACGCGGGGCTGGGGATGTAGGGTGGCTGCTGGAGGGTCCCCGAGCCCCCAGGGCTGCAAGCAGTGGCCGGCCCTGTAGAGAAAAGAGGCGAGCACGTGTGGTAGCCTCGTCAGCTGGAGTGGCTTGTTTGTGTTTTTAGGGTACGAGGTTGGAGGTGAGTGGGCTGGGGGCAGTCCTGTGCTCATGAAATGCATAGGAGGATAAAACTGAGTAAGCTGTGCTTCAGTAAATTACAGAAAACAGTGTTGAAAGACTCGGTTGAAATTTAGATTCTCAGGTGAAAATTGCCATGAGTGAGCGCTGTGGTTCTTGTGTCTGGAACTCTTTTTTCCCCCTTCCGTGCCTGTAACAACATGCCCCCAGATGCAGATAATTGCTGTGCTAAAGGGAAGCTGGAGACGTAAGGTTTTACTTTATGAATACAGTGACTGCAATACCTATGCTGAAGTTTGTTGCAGGCTGCAAGCTGAATAAAGGCTGAGAAACATCGTGGTCAGAGGAAGGCTTTTCTCCAGACCCTCTAGAAAACCAGAGGGGCGTTTTTCTGGTTATTACTGGTTTTAATTTTCTTCTTTCTCCAGGGTTATCTAATAATCTCCCCTTGGAAAGGGAAAATTTGGTATCTCTCTCTACAGATGGATACTGCCCTTACTAGCAGAACCGTTTCTCCGTTTTGGTTGGGACGAGGCAGGTTGCGTCCTGGTCTGTGCTGGGCCAGTCGTACAGCCGTGGCACCTGGCCCTCTTCCCTTTCTCTGTTTGGACTCTGGCGTTCTTAACTAGGTATGTGTTTGCAGTACAAATTCAGTTTAGAAATAACTGTGTTAAGTAGCTGTTCTGAAGGAGGGGAAAAACAAAACAAAAAACGCAACACAAAGCAAACAATCCCAATCTTCTCTTGCTGGCGAGGCTGCTGGGAACAGCGGTACCGCTCTGCCAGCCCGGTGGAAGCCGTCCTCCCCAACACACCAACAGCAGGTCCAGGCTGCCCGGCCCAGCACATGGAGCCTGTTTACGAAGCTACCTCAGAGCAGCTCACAAACAGCCTCTAAGCAGGTCAGAGCCTCTTTGCCAGCGTGTGTGCAGCTGGTATCGGGCCAGAAACTGCTGTTTCAGCTGCTAATCGGGGGACAGAAGAGTGCAAAATTGGGGATTTTTTTTTTTGAAGTGTTTTTCGGTTTGCGTGAGATACTGTGTGGTTTGCATATGGTGTGAATTGTTTTCTCCCCAATGATTAAGATTGAAATACAGAAATACTTCACAATAACTAGCCCTAATGTTATATCAGCACTTGTGGTACGGAATGGCAGAGGTAGATGACGGGTCTTCAGCTTTGCTGCCATGCCTGGGGCATTTCAGTGAAATACATTTTTTTTTTTTTCCTGCCAAACTAGATGGATGCAGGCTTCTGCTGCAGCCAAAGGTCTAAAGGACAGCTGGAGAAGTGCACTGGTTAGTTCAGGAATACACCAAAAGCTAAAGTAACTCTAGAAAGGAGTGGGCTGCATGTGTCCTAAGGCCAAAAGGGAGATCCAAACCTTGTTCTTCCACGGCTGGCTCCTCGCAATTGCTCCTGTGTGATCTTAGCCAAGCCAGCTCGCTGCGGCCTTGCTATGTGTATTTTTACAGCATTTACCAAGACACTCACTTAGTCTAACAGTCGTATAGCTGCCTTTCGACGTAAGGCTGCTACTATTATTTTCTTTTCCTCTCTCAAAAACGACGCATGATGAAGGAGAACACAGCATTCATCACATGCTCTGGCTCCAGAGGATTGCTTTGTGTCAAACTGCCCGCTGCCTCGGCCACAGCTCAGGACTTCGGTGGGCGTGAGGTTTCTCTGGGGTGAGCATCTTCCTAGGGATGGCTGCAGCCTCGCTTGGTGCAGCGACCCAGGAAACTTTCTCTGCATGTATTTTCTCCACTGAATCCTTCTTTTCGGTTCCATCTTTAAATATTTCAGACAGGGATCGCTTCTCTGAAGCTGCTTAGGGAGGAATCTGATGGTTTTTAAACTGGCAAAACAGGGGGGTGTGGTTAGCTCTGACTGGGATGGTTGTTATCAGCTGGGGCAGAAATGTCTTCAGCAAGCGGCAGCTGGAGCATTATTTTGGCAGCCTCTTCATGTCCCTCGTCTCTGGAGGGGAGTTTGCTGTGTGCAGTCGGCTCTATTGTGCATGCCTGGGGGTCCTGGGAGCTAGCATGCCATTTCCCTGCTAAACTGTTTCTGACATAAATAAGTTTTTTTAACACTTCCCAAATGCTTGTTAGCCAGAGGCTGGTCTAGAAGATCCTTGTTGGGAAAAGCAATGTTAGAATATCTCTCTCTTTCAGGTAATGTTTTTTTTTTTTTTTCCTCCTTCTGTTGTGGTTAATTGCAAAAATAAATGCAGTTAACAGTATCCAAAAGACTTTTTCTTGCTGCACCATGCTGAGAAATGCCTTGTTCGTGATGCTTCCTTCCCTCCAAGCTTGGTTCATTTTCAGATGCTGAAGGGCATTCTGAGACTCTGTTATAACTTTATTTCACATCATGTTTATATGAAACAGACAAAAAAAAATCCAGTGCTTTGCCAAATATTTTCGGAAAGAACAAGCTTTGTGGATAATCGTTTTCATGTTCTACCTGCTCCGTGGTGTGTTAAAGCTACAGAAGAATCTTCTCTACCCTGAATAAAGGCTTTGAGAGATTAGCCCTCAAGTAGTCACTTGAGGCAGGTTGATTAAGAAATATACTCAATGTTAGATTAAATCAAGATTTGAATAATGGAGTTACAATTGACTGTCACTCCTGTAATCCAGTTATTTTGAGATTGGGATCGGTATGTGCCACTCCCCAAGTTGTCTGTACCACTGCTCTGAAGGCAGACTGATCAAAATGCCGTGCGACAGCATGGAGCTTCCCCAGTTCTGTACTTGCAGCTTCATCCCATTAACGTGCGCATTATTAAATGCATTGTGCCAAAACCTGGCGATCTGGAGCAAAGGAATTCACCGTAGAGCACTGAGGGTTGTTGCTCAAAATACAACTCAGATATGTAAGGATAAACAATGTGCCTGTATCGATGGCGAGGCGTGAGGTCTTTTTGTGTTCAAAAAACATCTGGAATCACGCTGGGGAGGAGCTCGGTGAGTCACCACACCTGCAATTTTAGCTCTTGGATATCTTCAAAGAAAAAAGCGCGGGTCTGCCATCAGACCTCTCCTGAAGCACAGGAAACTCACCGGACAAATTCTCCCAAGATCTCCCTTGGACAGCACGCTGCTCAGGCCTGCCTCCTCGCCAAACGCGATGGCAAGTGTTGCAGCGTGAGTCGCCGGGTCCCGAGCTCGTTGCATGTGCTGGCTCCAGCCGAGTGCCTCGGGAGTGGTATTTGTGAAACTAGATCCCAGCTCTCCCTGCTGGAAAGCCATCCCTTGGTATCTTGCAAGGGGTGTGTGTTGTAGCTGGGGTTTAGCTGTGTGTTTTCTCTTTCCGAAACGTGAGAACAGAACTATTTCTTTGCTGTAGCTATACATTACCAGCCTAGGAAAACAGGAGGTTTTATCTGCATTAAGGCCTAAATGATAGCTGTGAACCAGGAGCGATGGAGGTACTAAAGATGCAGAAGAAATGCTTACCTGGAGAGCCCAGGATCCAGGCAGCTTCTGAAGGAGTCTTCTGGTGAATTGCCGAGGATTCTGTTACGAGGTGTTCCAGGCCCAGCGACCTGAAGGCTTTCACCAGGTCGCTGTTTGCTCCGAGGTCACCCTGGGGAAGCAGTACAGAGGAATTGCTGAGGCTGTTTGCTGCTCGCCGTGACTCACGAAAAACCCGGTTGCAGAGGATCAGGTGGAGGGAATGGGGTTGTCTGCATGGGAGGTAAATGAGTCTGGAGTGCCTTAAAGGAGCTTCTGTACTTCATTGATGTGCTTGGATTCTGGAGAGAGAACCAGGACACCCGATTTGCTAAATTCCCCTTAAGAACAGGGAAACCACAGCAAAACGGTCTTTCCACGGACTGAAAAGTGGTTGCCCTACAAATAAAAGTCAGCAGCACGTGTGCCTGGCAAGCACTCAGCGGTAACATCACTCTGGTTGTGTCTGGTAGTAACAGCAACTTCCCCTCAGAAACCTTTTGTGCCGATGTGGGCAGAAAAAGGGCGAAGTTTGCATGGGGTTAATGGCACAGTGCTCTAAAGCCAAGAGCTTTTTAACCATAACCTGGAACTGTGACTTTCTGTGCATTATTCACCACCTTCCCAGGCTGGGCTTCTCCTTGCCGTGTCCACTGGTTGGTGGGCTTTACTTATGTTTCCTGGGCTGTCGTGTCGCTGTGACCCCACTGAATGCAGCTTCCACGGGCCCCCAGCACAGCAGGCTGAGGCGGCGCGAGCCCCTGGAGCTGGGGGCAGTCTCTTCCCTGCCATGGGGAGAAGTGTTTTCAAGGTTTCTGGGTGGGTATTCCTGCGTGGTGCCAGGGGACAGTGCGTTATTCTAACAGAACATCCCAATCGCAGAGCAGACCCGGGCGGCTGCAAAACACGATTGAATCTAAATGAATGAGCCGATTAAAATCTCTACCCCAGCAGCATGCACAGGCTCCCTTACAGCTTATGGCTCAGTAAAAGCAAGGAACGTGAAAACAGGAAACCTCTACCGACAGTGCTTTGAAGAGACTCATTTGGCTGACACCTCTTTCAGCCGTGGTGTTTGTCCCTTGCAGCCTGTTTATGTGGGGTTTGTCTAGGCTGTATGCAGAACAGCCGGAGCGTTCATACTGAAAGCAGCAAAGAGCCCCGAGGTTGGGGCCTAAACCTACCTGGTCTGTGGCAGCTGCACTCGTAGCTCTTTTACTGGCCTTAATAAACGTAATGAGGCTCTTTGTCTCCTTTTTCTTAGGTCTTCATCTTTTTTTTCCACATGAATATTCAAGTATAAACGATGTTGAGTAGCTCTTATGTGCTGTGTAATGGAGTACATCTTCTGCTTTCTTAGTTGCTTTATTGAGTAACTTTTATTATAGATTGTTTGATTTCTAGATGCTGGCATTTCATTACTGCGTCTCAAAAAACATGTTATCTTTGATCAGGGCTTCTGGACTGTACAAAGCTGAATTAAGTGGAACAAATATTTACATCTTGATTTACCTGAAGACAGAGTGTACTTTCATGCAGACGTTATTGATGTTCTTGTGTCTATGGTGGTAATGTTAAAGCTTTGGAGTAAAGAGGCTTTATTTAAGTTGCTTGCCTGATGCATGCTGTGTTCAGGAATATAAATAAATAAAACATACCCCGCTGCATTTTGTTCTTAATCATCAGTGCAGCAGGCCTTCACTTAGGGTGGTAGAAGAGAAGTCCCATCAACACGTCATCTCTGCCCATAATGCCAGACGTGCAAATTGAAATCCAAGTCACTGCTAATCAGAAAATCAGAAATAGGGTGTTTTTTTCTGTTGTTTTGTTTTAATGTGCTGTGATTCTTTGTTTCTTCTCAATTTCTATGTTTCTTCAAACTTTGGTTTCATGCTTGCATATTGTAGCAGTTGCTGCCTTTGTTGGTATTTCTAGCAAGCCCAGAATTACCTAGGTTTAGGTTGGGTGACTTTCTTTTGTTGCTTTTTCTGCTTTTCTGTTCTCATTGCCTTCTTTGTGGGTGTTCAGTAATTGGACAGTTGGAGTTCAGAGCCTGTAGTTCAGACCCTGGCATTAAAAAAGTAGGGGGGGGGAAAAAATACAAGCACATGCTGTAAAATCCCACTTCTGCAGCAGCCACAGGTACTCTGCAGCTTGCAGCGTTTTGCTTTTAAGTTCCTCTTCCCCACTTCACAGTGTTGTTCTTGAAGAAAGAAAGGAAGCAGAAATCTCAGCTGTGGGTCTGGTTCGTGCCGTGGATCCTCCCTCTGGAGGCATCCACACCCTGCTCGCATGCGGGATGCCCAAAGGGCCGTGACTTCTTGCCCGGGTGGCTAGTTCTGCTGAGACCTTCCAGCATTTGCCAGTGAACTGGCAGATCAACTCTTCCAAAAAGATCCTTATCTTAACGGTTAAAAACGGGAGTCCTTGCTGTATTGAAAAACCTGAAAGGAAATAGCACCCTGCGCGAACTGTGGCTTTGTGCATACTTAGGTAATGGGCTATCAATCAAATTTAATTAAAACTGTGGTAACCGCAGAGTTTTACTCCCTTTTAGTTCAGCTACGACATGGGGAAAAAAAGTTTTATCTTTACAAGCTGCTCTTGCAGAAGCTATTGCTGTGATTGCAATTAAGCCCTTGTCTTTAAGGCAAAGAAATTAGTTTGCTTCTTTTTATAAAGAAATTTCTTGCCCCTTGGCCAGCTCCAAAAATAGCAGTAGAGTCCCCAGAAGCGAAATGCGCGCCTAAAAGCAGCAGTATCAGCGCGCTTCGTGCTGCGGAAGGGCAGGATTCTGCCAACTTTGTCTTTCACGTAGTTCTCTCACATCAGCCTGCTGTAGGAAAATGGAGCCCGTGCTCAGGTTTCCTTTGAGCCTCTGCATCCTGTGCTCATGCTTGAGGCCCGCGGGCGCGCAGGAGCTCCTTCTGGAGCGGGTTCATGCAGCGGCCGCCCTGCTGCCCCCTCGCTTCCTGCGGCTAGGTGCAGGAATGGTGGAGGGGTGGAAACACAAACTTTGTTGTTTGCTTGCCTGTTTCCTTTGTATGGTTATGCATGAAGCCCATGGAAGAAACTGCCGCGGTTCTGCCAGCAGCAAAATCTTTGCTCTGCAATGGTCAAGGGTTTAGCAGCAGGGAGAGTTCAGGCAGCACTCTCCTCCGTCGGGACCAGCATGCGGCACATGCCCGGTGCAGGAGAGAAAAGGAGCGAGCCTACACGTGTGTGTTCACCACTGTTGTTTTTTGCAGCAGATTTTTCCTGCTCTTCGGGGCACACCGTTCACCAGCAGCACTGAAGGTATGTGACGGCCGCATCGTAAGCCAAGCGGAGGGCCCAATCTTGTGGTCAGGTGGGAACGGGCTCCTGGCTCCTGTGGCCGTGCAGCCAAGGCAAGGAGTCTGGGTGTGCCTGTGCCTCAACACTGAGGGGAAGAACCCCCCCAGCAAGTATCAGTCCCCTCAAGATAACGCTTGCCTTCATCGCTCTGTGCTCCCAACTGGTGGCCGTGTGTTAAGTGGCGTGCTGGTACTGGCTTGGACCCTTCTTTAGTGTTTGTGAGGGATTTTGGCTAGCTGCAGAGCGTTTCTGGTCATGCTAAAAAAAAATAATGAGGAATGAGCTGTTGGGTTTGTTTGGTGAAATCAATATTAAATTTAGTTTCTTTCTAACTGTGAAAGGCATGCGTGCTTTGTAGCGTGTTGGGTGATTATCTTGAAATGAAGAGCAGGTCTCTAAATGTAAAGGACGCGGAGAAGGAACGCAAACATTTCCTCAGTACCAGGGGTGGAACAATAGCTCATTGTTGGGAGGAAGGGATTGCAGAAAAGCAAGCAGACTTGAAGAAATCAGGGTTTATTTTCTATAGCTTCCTCTTTATATTGCGCTTCGAGGCTCTTTGGGAACTGGATGTCCAGTTCCTGGAATGTGTGTCCCTTAGTCGAGGAAGGTTCGGTGCGAGCAGAGCGTGCTCTTTCAGTTCACGTTTGTTAATAGACAATGCCCGGGTTACGGGCTGCTTGGAAAGCTCGCTGTGTTCATGCGAGTCCTCTCTCTCCCCCTTGCAGCTTGGCAGCTGAGGAGACGTCCCCTAAAGAGACAGTACTCTTCTTCCTCCCACCCTCACTTCTTTCTGCTATATATTGGGCTGTTGAATAGGCTTGCATTGACCAGAAAGACAAAGAAGTCTTTCAGGCTCTAGCTTTAGCCACAGCCAGTGTGCTGTGGGCTTTTGTTAATACTTTCAGTCCCCCCTTTCTCTTTCAGCAGCCCTCACTCTCATTGTTAATACATTTCAGGAGCAGCAATGATATTTCTGCATTCGTTTTGTTTGCTCAGTTTGCAGGAAAAGTTGCAGAAAGCCGGGAGGGAACGCGCTATCTCGTAGTTCTCCGTGGAGCATTTTCTTTCATGCCTTTCTCAAAGAAAAGTGGATCGTGTAAACAGATCCTGGCAAATCCTCGCCTGAGCGGGACGTGGTTGTGGAGCGTTAACGCCTGTGCAGGCTGCGTGCATGCAGAGACTGAATGGCTTGTTCCAGTGCTCGGGAATACTAAATGGCTTTCCCCCCCGGCTGGATCCGTCTCCATGTTGTCCTGTTTAATTTTGTTCTTGCATTAGCCAGCTAAAGATGCAAGCTCTTATTAAAACAGCTGTTTTCGCTAAGTGGCAGTTATGCAGTTGGAGAGTATTGTTCAACAGTTGTAAATTCATTCAGCATCATCCGAAACTGACTTCATGTGCTGCTTATTTTCCCAGCGGAGGGGGGTGTGCTCCCTCCTATCAAGAGGTTGAGGCAAGCGAAAGGAAAGCTACTTTTCCATTTCTGTGTTAATAAATCTGAAAGCTACTGGTAGGTGCTCTCTAATCGTTACGAAACATCAGTAGGGGAATTAATTCCTGGAAATAAAATGTTAGGAAGCAGCTGATTGAAAGGGCTGATGTAAAGGAGGCATGCAAAAATAAATGTAAATGCTGCCAAGAGTAAGGATCAAGGTAGGGAGGTTGTTATCATGAAGCACAGATGATTGTTTGGGGGGAGTGTGCCCCAAAACCGAGTGTTTTGTTGGATGAGACTAACTGGGAGAATGGGACAGTGATGGATTTGATTATGCAAATGAGCTGCTGGCAGCAGTATTGTCGCAATCAAGAGATGGCCACAAAGGCTGACTTAGGCTTTGGAGCATCTCAGCACACCTCTTTTTCCAGAAATAGTTGGATTTTTGGTACTCTAAAGCAGTGTTTAATGGCATGACAAGCTGCATCGTCTTCGGCCAGCATCTCCTCAACTAGAGCATAAATTCTGGAGTTCAGAGAAATAAGCGAGACTGTATTTCTGCACCTCTTAAAGGATAATGTAATGTAACACCCTGCAGTGAATGTGTGACAGGCACGAAGAAAAATGGCATTCGGAGCTGTGGAGGGGCTCGAGCAAGTGGCAGAAGAAGTACTTGTCACGAGAGCAAGACTTATTTTGTTCCTAATGGAGGGTGACTCTAACTTCTTATAGATGGATGCTGAGCCCACAGTTTCGAACTGGCTGGGAAGGGGAGCCCCAGACACGGCTGCTCATCACCCCCGCAGCCAGCTCGAGCCTCCCGAGTTGGGAACGAGTGGCTGCCTAACTCTGCCCTATGGGAAAGTGCACACGGTTGTGCAATCCTTTATTTAAGGCCTTGAGGGCTTTAAAACCCATAGTCACTTAATAAATCAAACCAACTTCAGATAGATGCATTGATACAGGGATGTAAGGTACGAGAATGTGCCTGCGTCAGCATCTCTTTGCCACCTATCTTGAGGGGCGCATCGCTGCCCAATTGCAGTGCATTTGAGCATTTGGAGCACCTATTTTTCAGTGGTGCATTGCTATAGCATTTTAGTAGTGTTTTCTAAATCAGTGTATACCCTTGTATGTGGACACCTCGACACCACTCTATGAAATGGGGAAGAAATGGATTTTGAAATACTCTGCGACCATCCAGTAAAATGTGGGTCTGCTTAAAGTCATTGCTCGTGGGGAGGAAGTTCTCAGTCATCTCACATTTAGTTTCTCATTTGGAAGGCTTTCTTAACCATGTGACCAAAAAAAAATAATTCCAATATTCATTAATTGCTTGAAAGGGGTTCCTCTAGCCAGGGAAAGCTTCACAAGTGATCTGCCACACAATGCAAGTGCTCCGTGTGCCCTGGTAAATGTTGTCTTTAATTCTGTTATTCTTGTCAGAGGGTCTGGTTCTAGGGTGATTTTTTTTTTTTTTTTTTTTTTTTTTTTAAGCTTTTGTAAGAAAATGCCTGGGGTAAAATCACTGTATAGCAGTGAAGCCCAATAGGGGGAGTCTGAACGTTAAATAAAGCCTTGTCTGAATTCCTTCCAATTTCCTGTACAAAGAGATGAGCCTCGCCGCGTGTCTAGGAGGCTAATAAATTTAGGCTCTTGCGGATCAAAGGGGAAATGAATTTGAAGGCCTAGGGGCCTTTGCTGTACTTAAAAGTATGGAATGTGATTGTGAGACAGCACTAAAATTGTCCTTTCTACTTTTTTTTTTTTTTTAATTCATGCCCAAACTTTCCCAGCGAAGTAGAAATGAGTTTCACCGAGTGTAACTTGGTGGTTGAGGGTTCGCACCTTGGGATCGGCCCGGGTGGGTGGATTTTTGTCCACTTGCCCCCGATCCACGTGAGGTGTGTTGTTCTGAGCCGCTCTGCCCCTAAAGCTATCGAAACCGCAGCGTGCCTGCGGTGCTGGGGCGGTTGCTGTGAAAATCCACCGGGTCGCTTCGTCCCTGCCGTGGCAACAAAGCCCCATGCGAGTCAGCTAGCTTGGTTTTCTTTCTTTTGTAGGGGGAAATCTGCCATCTTCCTCCGCAAGCCTTTCTGGAAGGCTGCTGTAATAAAAATCTTGGGCTTAGAAGCCCTCGCATACGTTTTGACCTTGGGTGCCCCTTTTACTGCTCCTTTTTCCTGTCTTTGATGTCTGAGCGCTGCATATTTGTGGTGGTTTCCACAGGCATGTGCTGTGTTCAGACAGACGCGACTGCGCTTCCGGCCCTAAAAACGCCAGCGCTCGGACTCAATTTTGATTAGTTGGAGGCCGGGGAGGATTTTAAAGCATCGCCATCGGCCCGGGACTGTCGAATGGGCCCGTTAATTACTGGGAGCGCTGTAGGAGCCTGGAGGTGGGGGGCAGCTCTTCAATGGACCCAGGGGCATCGATGCTTTCATCATGTAGGCAAGTTGGGAAGGAGCTTCACTGGAATCGCATGGTGTCTTGGCCCTGTAAAGTATACCAGGGACAGCTCCTCCAGACAAGGAAGGGGACAGTGTGGTTTTGTTCCTTTAAGCCTTCCGTAGTCAGACAACCAAAATCCAAGCGTGTGGATGTTAACGCTGCCTTCACTCAACTGGCAAAAGCAGCCGTGGAGTGCCTCTCGAGCAGAGGAATCCAGTGTATTAAATGTGTGTATTTGACTTATGTGGTTTTAAAAAAGGCCTGCAGCTGCTAAAGCTTGGTCAATAGTTGCCTTCCTATTTGGGCTGATATTGGAGAAAGCTTTTCTGTTTTCCTGGCATGGCTGGAGTACAAAATGCAGGAGATGAGTCAGAACATGACCAAATGAACCACGGCCTTTGTTTTATTAGGGGTCTTGTACTGTGAGATGCCAGGTTTACATACCACTGCTGGGGTAACCCCATGGGTTTTCATTGATTCACAATAATTTGATTAACTCTCCTTTTTCAGGTCCTCACATCCTCTTCCTTAGTTTCCCCTCCTATCTCTGTGTTTTCAGCTCCAGCTCTTCTGCTGAGAAGTAAATCTGGACTTGCTTTCTCACATCCTCTTACTAATTCTCATAGTACTGCTTTTCATGTAAACTCTTCCGTTTCAGATGTCTGTCTTCTTGAGGTCTGTTTACATTAATTTTTTAATCCCCTTTGAAAATGTGAACTTCCTTGGAAATAAATGCTTTCTGTAGGGTTGTAGGCCAGCTTGGCATGGCCCCACACCAAAATTCAGGCTTTGCAGATCAGATTCGGGAGGCTCTGTTACTCCCTTTGCTAAGTAGCCATTGTATCTACAAAGCTTTTCCAAGGATGAGAACTCCAAATTACTCTTTCTCTTGACAGATGTCATAGATGGCCATTTCTCATGCTCCACCATCATCCACATCTCTCAAAAAGAGCAAGTCAGCTGTTCCTGCTCCAAGGAGTTAGTGAAGCGCGTGAGTCCTGGAAGCCGTTGTGGGCTGTGTCGTGAGCCAGTTAATTTGGCGATCTGGGAGGCACCACACACTTGGGTTGGCAGGCCCAAGGGCAGACGGCTTTTCTGAGCTGTCCCTGTCGGCTGGTGTGGCCGCAAGCTCAGCGTGTTGAGCAGTGGCATCGTTCACCCCTCTCACTGCGGTGAATCTGGAGGTGTGCGAGCGCCAGGCTCTGCGTTCCCGCTCCACTCAGGTCCTTGTGCGTGCTTTGTCCTTAGAGGTGAGCGGTGTCAGAAGCCCCTGGGCTTTAAAAGCAGGCAGCATTTCTTCAGGTGGGATGTGTGGACTGGCCCCAGGACACTCTTCCATTGGGAGGACCGGAGCAAGCTGAACGAAGTGCCGAGTTGCCCACTGCAGTCCATCAAGCGTGCCCTGCTCGGTGAAGGGGAAAGGAGGAGAGAGAAAGCTGAATCCTAAACGGAACAAACTTTAGTGCTCGCTCAGCACGTTGCTCTAACCTCCTCTCACGGCTCTTGCTGTGACGGTTTTAGGAAGTTGAGAAACGCTTTCTTCCTCTCGCCTCATCTCCTGGAAGTTACGGAGATGTGCCCGCAGCTCAGCTGCACTTGAAAAAGTGAGGCTGGGGGATGCTGGCAGCCACCACGCTCCGGGTCTGGCTGGAAGCAGAGAAGGTGATTTCCTCTGGCTGAAGCCCCAGGTGAGACCTCAGTTCTCGTGTGAATCATCTGGGCCAGTGACAGACAAACACGATAACCGAGCGCCAGGCCTGCTGCCCTGAGCACCTGCACCGGTTTCTGTGTTCTTAAGACGTCATGAAACAAACTGTTCTAGAATAAAGCGCTGGTCCGATGTCGTCCACAGCAGAGGGGACTAACGCCACAGAAGGAAAAAATGTGATTATTACTTTGAACTTCAATGAATATAAATGCCTCTCCTTCTGCAGGAAGATGATGATATAGCCGGTAGTGGTAAAAACATGCCAAAGCTGGTCATTTAGTATATATTTTGTTAACTTTTAAAATGTAGCAGATCAGGTAAATGCAAGGCAAAATAATGTGAAATTAAAGTAGTCTAAGTGGGAACCAGATTGCATACATAAAACTAATGCCTTGCAGTAATTTTTAATAGAGGCTGTATGGTGAAACGGTAACTTCTTTTGCTTGAGCTCTGCTCTGTGGCCTTAATATTTCTTTTTCCTCTTGGCTGATGGCCCTGTTTCTGTGCCTGTTGTGAAGTAAATGGCCTTGCTGTGCATGTTTCCGTATCTCAGCACATCTCAAATTCCCGTCGCTGCTTGGAGGGTCCTAAAGAGTGCTCATATTTTTCCGTTCAAGAGCGCCTGCCTCCCTAGATGGCCTGAAGAGCTTTGGTGATTTCTTTCTTCCACTCGTGGGCTTTTCAGTCCTGGAGGTGTAAGGCAGGGGGGCCCCGCGGGCTGTGTTTGAGCAGGAGGGGGCTTTCCTCAGGTGCAGAGCAGCTTTCTTGTCTGCTGGTGTTTGTGTTTGCCCTTTCCAAGGAGAAACAAAGCTTGACTGCACCGGTCTCTTCAAAAAGAAGTCCTAAAGGATTTTTCGTCCCAGGGCTCTTTTCTGTGCAATAGCTAGGACTTATTGGCCAGCGAAATGGGAAAGAAACAGCCTCCCATCACGGATCAGTGTGAAATGGCAACCTCGAGGATTTCTGCTCGTAGCTGCCAGCCGGTGGTTGTACCTCTTGTCCTTCCTAAGGTGCGGCTGCTGCCCCGGCCCGGGACCCAGGCAGGCCTGGAGGCGGTGAGGGGAGGGGAGCCGGGGAGCCTGCCCCTGCTGCAGGGCTCTGCGAGCACCAGATAGCGCGCGGCTTCGCTGGCTCGCTAGAGGAGGCTGCTCCAGCAAATCTATAAATATTGCATGATACCCACCCAGTTGAGTAACCACTTTTCTTGGAAAACAGCCTTCTCTGTTCCTCTCTGCACAGATCCTTACTTGTCCTCGCAAAAGGTTTTCTTTTTTTTTTTTTTTTGTCTTGATAGTTTTTTAAATGTGATTTAGTTCTAGTGGTACAGGCTTCTCTTTGGATGCTTTCTGTTGCAGTTGATTAAAAGGCCTCCTATCGGTTCATCTGGATATATTAAGAAGTATCTCCAAGCACGTTTGGTATAAGTCAGCTAAATGGCAGCGTCCATTTAAACAGCAACAAAAAGCCTTTCTACGTAGACACGGCCAAGTACTTCAGGCTATAGCAAGTTTGATGAAATGAATCAGAATTCAAGGTCCGCAGATCCTGTTGGGGATTTCCAGCTGGGTTTCCCCTTAAAGAGAGCTGTTGGCTGTGATTGGTATATGGGCAAAGATTAATAATATGTGGTATGAAGTGGAAGAAAGCCTGCGTTAGAAAAAAGAAGAGGTAACTGATGAAATAGCTGACCCTGCTAAATACTTTATCTTGGCAAAACACTCTTAAAATTTAGAGGAAAACATCACAGGATATATACACAATCACTTCAGATTCTATTTAAAATATGAATAGAGATCACACTTAATATTTCGCTTAATTGGAGAAGCAGCCTCTCCTACAAACTGATCCAATGCTGGGTGCCTAAGGATCCTTGTACCAAATCAACAGGTAGCAGGCTTGTTGTAGAAGCATTCAGAGGTAGAAATAATTCAGTAAATCTTGAAATAGTGTTTTTTTTTTTTCCCCTACAAATTATTCCTACTCTAGGGTATCTATTTTCAATTAATCCATTTAGCGACTGCGTGTGAAAAGTTGTGAATAGCTTAGCTCAGCTTGGACATCTGTAAGTTTTAATTAGCTGAAATGGTCTCTGAAGAGGTTAGTTATGCTGTATCTGAATGCTTTTCCATTCTACAGAAGGTACTTCTTTTTTTCTTTTTCATAGGGAAAACTTAGTTTTCTCTGCAAAATCTTAAAATTTGCTACACTCTGGTCTGCTGGCCCTTACAAGTTATTTTTGGAAACATGGGATTAACCAAAGTGCTTTAGATTAAATGCAAGATTTACCTAGCTTCAGGGTAGTTTTTTTTCCCTCCTGATCATACGTTGCTCATGATCAGGTGATGGATTTGGATCGGGAAGCATGGGTCTGTGGTTGTGGTTCTGCCCATCCTCTGTGCCCATTGCAGAGAAGTCCAGCTGGTGTTAAACAGGGGCAGGATTGCATGTTAAACCAAGGGCATGGTTAGCAAAACTGCTGGCAGATTTGATACCTAAGTGCCACACTGGTGGTGGTGGTATTTTATTTTATTTTTTCTGTGTTTTAGAAGAAAAATTATGATTTTTGGAGAAGTCATAAACTCATCCCTTTACTCTGGGTGTTGCAAATGTCTAGGAAGGACTTGGTTCAAGTGGGTGCAAAGCTTATGGGCGCTCTTGAATGCTGTTTCTGTTCTAGTATTTAAGGAATATATTTCAGAAGTATCTGGGGAAATTAAAAGTTAATTTGCTGGTAGCAGGCAGCATAAACACACTTGAAATGTATCCCCTTTATGTTGCTTTCTGATTCAACATAGCTTTTCCTCACTTGAAAAATAAGGGCTCTGTTTGTCCGTGCAGGTACGGGCTGACCTCGGAAATGCTTGGCTTATGCAACGCAGTGGTTTGGACATAAGTGGTTATTGCAGCTCTCGGTTCTTGTGCCATCAAATGACATTATTTGCGGAGAAAAATTGTGCATTGTAATCTCTTTATTCGCTGCGAGCATGGGGAAGGATGGGGAGTGAGATGACTGGGGAGGAACAGGAGGGGTGGGATACCTTTCATCTTAAAGTATTATGGAAGATTATGGAGTAAGAGCTCTTTATACGGGTCGGGATGTGACAACTGAAAGCTTCACACAGTCCTTTGGGCATCCATGGAAAACTGTTTCAAGTTAAATCTGCTTAAAAATCTATGTTTCTCTGTATTTTTGCGTTGCGACTTGGAGATGCTTTAATTGTTCCTGAATTAAAGAAGCTTTAATATTTCCCCAAAATCAGATCGAACCCGCACACCAGAGCCTTAACGCTGGGTCAGATATCCCCGTGTGCAACCGCTGAGGTTCCTTGTTACGAGGACAAGTGCCTGAAAACACTTCCCTTGCTGGCACGCACCAAGCTGCTTGTCCCTGCTGCCTGCGGTGCCACAGGGATGCCCCTGGCACGGTCGCCCTGGGGCCACGCGGTGCCGGGCACGGGTGCGCTGCCCGCTGGTGCCGCAGCTCCTGGCCTGAAAACTGGCTCCTGCCTCAAGGGACCTTTTCAGCTAATGAAGACTTGGGCCCGGTATCCGAGATAATACACCGTATCTCGCATAAATTTAGAACAGAGTGCAGCCAATTTCACAAGCTGCTGCTAAATTATTGTTTCTCAAGCTGTGCCAGATAACTTCACGCACCGAAGTAGCACACGCTGGAGCTTTCTGAGCAAGGAGTTTTTAGAATAGCTGGTGGAGACCTGCGGAGACATCCTCCAGTCCCAGCACCGCTTCCTTCTGCGAGGACCTCTGTGTGAAATCACCGGTACGGTGAGAGGGAGGCAGCTGGGTAGCAGCCAGCATTAGGGGTGGTTTGGGAAAGTCCTGTCCTGTCCAGGTTCCCTGTGGCTGTGGTGGAGATGAGCTTGTTGTTAGCAGGCGAGGGGCCCTGGGTGCTGTGCACAGCAGCTTCTGGGCAGGAGTCTTGTGTGGAGGATGGCTTAATGACAGCTACCTCCTGCTTTACCTCTGCAGGGATGAGAGAGCGTGAGGATTTCAGCCTTCTGTCGCCAAGTCCGCTACGTTAAAATCTCTGGGAATTTTTGTTACCAAACCTGATTCAGCCGGGTGCAGGTGGCCGTCTCCTCCTCTCCCCTCCCTTCTGCTTTGAAGTCCTCCGATGACTGGAGGCAACAGCCTATGGAGAGCCCTGTGCCCCGTGGCTCCTTGCGCCAGTTGGGAATGGCAGATTTGTTGTTTGAAAACCAGTCCCCTAGATTTCAGTAGCAGGTACCTTGATTTTATTTTTATTTGACTGTTGCCTTTTAGATGTCCTGTCCATTAGAAGTGTGCCCTGTATATAAATCAGGGCTCAGTGCTGCGTCGGTATCACATTCCTATAAATGCTTTAGCCACCACTGCACTAAACAGAGTGGGGAGAGCTACGTTAATTCATCAGCACCAAGCTAAACCTTGTCTGTGGTCTGTCTTTGCTCCCTTTCCCAATGCTAATACAGGTGATTTTGGTTTCCTTTCCAAGCGCACTTAATCCTCCCACCAGAAAATGGACAATTTCACATTCCTAGGCACAGCCGCCTGCAGCTCGGCAGATAAGCTGTGAGCACAACCCGCCTGTGGGTAACCTTGGCTCACGTTGGAGCTCTCGAGCTGGCCTCCAAATGCATCCTGTGCAGCCGCATTGAAGCAGCTGCGTGCCACTGCCAGGGTTTTAGTGCACGCAGCGTCGATAGACACACCTTTGGTCAGGGGGCTGGGGAGAAGCAGCCTGACCCTGAGCACAGATCGGTGCTCGGCCCTCCTGTGGGTGGTGAGGATCGGGAAGAGGCAAGGGGAGTCTTTGTCGGGAGGTGCTCATGGGGTTTGGGTTGGGATCGTGTCTGCAGGGCATCCTGTGAGCGAAGGGCGCTGCTGGTGGTGGCGGCGTGCCCTCGCCAGAGCGTGTTTCCAGCAAGTGGGCAAGAGCTGGCGTGCTCAAGCTGGTATGTGAAACATCTCCTGAGGGATTCACTGTGTTGTGGAGCTGGTGGCACCGAGAGGAATTGCTAACTAAGGAGCTGTAAGACGTCAAATCAGAGAGTACCAAAGAAACAACTCTCGTGGTGGGTAAGAGAAGCCATGGGAGACCTGTTCTCAGGTCAGATGTCACTCTTCCCACGTTTCCTTTTATTTTTTCTGTGGCAAATACAGGATAAATTTTGTACATCTGTCCTGGAGCTTGCTGGCTCACATTGCTGTGAAGCTCATGTGGTCTGCGTGGGTTCTGCCGTTCATTCTTGCCCATTTGGTCCGTAAATGAGCACCCTGAAATAATTTCTAGTCCACTTTGTTGGCACTACAGACTTGCATCTCCCAGGGCTCCTGATCATTGTTTAGGCAGGACCTCTTCTTCAGGCCCAATAAACCTTTCTTCTGTCTTGCCTGGGTTTTGTTGACTGTGGAATTTCTGTCACCCAGCAGACTGTCCCTCTCAAGACTAAGCTGTGTTGTCCTACTACGCTTCCTTCTGGAGATTTACCTCCCTGCTGGCTTGAGTGAAGGGACAAAAATAATCTTAGAGGATCACAGAGCTTCTTGTTCCTTCAGCTGGTGTGAACATGCCTGTTGCTTTCCTTTATCTCTTTCTGTCTCGCAGCTTGCAGAATTTATTTTGACCCCTCAGGGCCGTTTTGCCTGGACCTGACGCAGGCAGCAGCAGTTGGGCAGAGGTGCAGGTACAGAGGAGGAAGCATTGAGGAGCATGGTACGTACACAGCTGAACTTTGTGCCGTACCTGGTTCCTCTACTCGAACGCAGAAGAGGAAGAGCCACTGGGCGAGGCAGAGCGTTCTGCTTCAGCTGAGACAGGCGCAGGCTTCTGTTTCAAAACATCAATTTTTGGATGTCATAGGTGAAGGCAAGTGCTTCGTTGGCTGTAGTGGTTTCTCTTATCTCTTAGTAATTGTTGGGGAGGTTTTGTGGTATTCTTAATGCTGTGCTTTGCTTCGTGTTTTGTAGATGAAAACACAGAGCTTACAAACACTGAATTCAGGCTCCGTGCCTTACTGCCCGGCACTGCTCCCTTCATCCAGAGGCTGCAGTTCCACGGTGGGATGAGGCAGAAGCACCCGTGAGCTGCAGCTGAGGGTGGCTCTGCTTTCTGCTTTCACGGGGCTGCCTTCCTGCTCGCTGCTCAGGGCTGGGTGTAATGGGCCTGCGAATATCTGGCAATTTAAATAGGCTGACAATTTAAATTGACCAATTTTTCCAGCCTGCCAAAAAAAAACAACCAACTTTCAGTAGAACTACTGGGCAGAGCTGGGTCACCAAGCAGCGACGTGATCGTGATGGTTGGCCCTTGTGGAAGGGAGGTGGCAGAGGCGTGGCTGGGCTGGGCCGGGGATCCTGTGGCACGTGGTCCCGTCCTCGTGGTGGCAGGTGCCCTCGTTTCTCCTAGGGGTGCTGCGTGTGCTCTGTGACCTGCAGTTGTTCCCTTTTGCACCTCCAATTAACAGTGCTGCCAGAAGGCTTCCAAGTGACGCTCCAGTGGAGGTGGAGAGGCAGGGGTAAATCGACTTTTAAACTATAATCTCAAGGCTCTTTGAAGTCTTTTTTCTGTTTTTTTCTCCCCTGCCTGTGCACCCCACAAGAGCTGGTGGAGAAACTGCTGGATGTAGGACCAGGACTTTGTGTCGGGCTGGCAGCAGGTCCCCACCCAGCGGCGTGGTGGAGGTGCAAGGATGTGAGCAGCAAGAGCCACGTGGAACAGCAAGAGCCATGAACTTCAGTCGCTTGCGCAGTAAATCTGCTTGCTACCCTGAGCTTCATTATTGTCAGCAGGAGCTGATGTTTTACTTGAGCTTGGCTTTGTTTTTGTTTTGTTTTCTGTTTTGTTGTAATAACGAGAAGGGCTGCATTAAGTGGTCTTGTTCTGGAGCGTTTCCAGAGGTGAGTGGCAGGCAGCCTGCAGGCTGACACCAACAGCGGTTTTGTTTGTGTCAGGGCCACAGAAATCAGTGTTTGGGTGACAGAAACTTTCGAGCTGTGCCTCATTTTTGAGAATAGCAGGGGTGTAATAGCTGCATAAAATCTTCTAATTAGAAGAAGCAGCTGAGTTATTTTGACTTGTGAACTGCCACTAAAATGCTAATTACTTCAGTGTGAGGATGTCTGGAAGAGCCTCTTGATCAGAAATCTTGAAGGCTTCTCCTGTTTGGACATCCCAAGAAGTAGCTAATCCATAAACTGCTGACCCTGCAGCACTGGGGGTAGGAAACTGGCTGTCTTCGTGAGAATGTGCAGATGTTTGGACCATTTTAGAGCACAGGAGGTGATGTAGTAGATGCTGCCAAACTGAAAGGAGAATTTTGGGAGAAAAATGACTGCCTCTGGTCAACAAAATATCTATTACTTACCTAATTTGGGTGATTTTTTTTGTTTGTTTTATATCTCCATTTATAGCTTCCAGGTTGTTAGTTGCTGTGGTCAATGCTGCCAGTTAGCACAGGCAGCCTCCTAAGGTGATGAGTGCAGATGAAAGACGGCTTTTCTGTAGTAGAGCAGGAAAATCATAAAGCTCTTTGTTACTACCATTAGGTTGCTGCGATCTCTTCATTCCTAGCGCTCCAAACCAAGTGAGCTGACACTACAACGGCTTCAGCCCTGAGCATCCACTTGACAACCCACACAATTGTCTTGGCTGTCTTACCTGCAGTCACCTCGCAGCTCAGCGGGAGCCAAAGCTAACGCCTCCCAGCTCAGCGCCCTGTCTCCTGAGCTGCACGGCATGAGCTGCATTCACAATGCCTGGAGCATCTTTGTTTTCTCTGGCTGATGTCTCAATGAAGCTCTCTCGTGACCTAAAGTCAGAGTGTTACACGTGGTGTAACTCAGCAGTACTTCACCTTGTTTCTCTTTCTTTTCCAGCCCCCTGAACCTCCATTGTTTGAATAAATCTTCCAAGGCATTTATGATTTGCAAAACTCTGTCGTGCTGTGAATTTGGTTACTGAAAGCTTAAACTATTACCATTTTTATAGGAAAATGATTTCTTTCAAGGGATCCGCTTGCATTCTCATTTGGGAGTGAAAGGGAAAAAAGCATTTGGAGAAAATGTTTTGTACGGAGGCTTAGAGTCGTAATAACATTTAGGGTCACTGTGTTGTGTTGAAGTTGGCTCCAGCAGCTGCCTCCAGAGCGGACACGTCCCCACAGCTTTCATCGTATGCTAGGGATGCACCGAGGGAAGCTGCAGCAGAAGCATTTTGTGGTGCAACCTCCCCGTTCCTATCTTCCTGCCTGGTCCCATCCGGTAGCTCATTCATTTATAGCACTCAGGTGGTACATGAAGTTGGGAAGAAAAGGCTCATTTTATTGTGAACGTGCTCGCAATGGCACCGGGCAAGCGGCAGCGAGGCCGTGACGGAGGCCAGGAGCACCTCGTGGGGCAGCGCTGCTGCTGGATGGCAGCTTGGTGCTTCCTCTCGTGGCCTGGTGTCCTTCTGCCTGCAGGCACCTGCTATTTGGATTGCATGCTCATTTCCTTTGATGCCACCTGACTTCTGGTAGATGCTATCTGTGACTTCCTTTCCCCCAAGGAGCCTCGAGCAGAGTCTTGTCTGTCCTCTCTTCCAGGTTAGCAGCTCGCTTGAAATAGCTCTGACTGCATCCAGCCACCCGAGTTGCTGTTTTTCAGAATTGATTCCTTCCCTGAAAGGAACCTAGGGCTGCATTTGGATTTCAAAAGGCAAAAAGTCTGAGAGTGTTAGAAAGTGAGTATTGAGAGTTCAGATACGGAAGTGCTGTGTCATGCAGAGGACAACTAAAAGCTGGGATTTCCTTACCTTCCTTGTCTTCTGCTAACCTCCGAGATTTTCTTTGAGCATTTTCTCTCTGTTTCTTGACCTGACCTTTTGCAGTTGGCTGGCTTCACAGCCAGCCGGGAATGGGTTCCCTGGGCACATCACCCCATTTCTGGTAGTAGGGTGATGCACGTTTACCCCAGGTCCTGTGATCCTCATCAGATTTGATGTGATTTTCCACCAGCCACGTGGTTGGTAGCTGGTGGTGTACCATTCCTGCCAAACCAGTGCTGGGGAGGTGTGGGTGCTCCTCCCAGTTTCATCTTTGTATGAATCAGCTGTAAAGGTGCATGGTCATGCTGTAGGATGCTCATAAATGTACTCGAAGTTATGACTGCGTGGATCTATCAGTTCGTAAATGTAAGAAATAAGGAGGTGATGTCTTAGTGTACATCCTCTTTAGATGATGAGCAAAAATCCAGGTTTGCCTTTAGTATGCAGATATGAAGAGCCATGTCTGTAACTGAACAAGAAGCACCAGACAGCTTCATAATAATTGTGTGGAGTCCCACAGTCCCGCACACCTGGCAAATAAGCTCTGTAGTAATTTCATGTAATATTAAGCAGCAGCGCCCAGTTTGCAAGGTGCAGACTTCCTGGCATTGCCTCATTGGGATGGTTGGGCCTGGGTTTTGATGCTCGGCTGTTCAGAGCTGCTTGAGTGTAATGCATCTCTGCTTCTGGTCTCTGTGGGTGTGTTTTGGAGTACAGGCTCCATCAGGCCTCTGTCCCTGGGATAGTGGCCCTCAGTTGTCCTCTGTACTGTATGGAAGAGCCTCCGGAGCTCGACCAGTTTCATGCTTGTCACTGAGCTCCTGTTGAGCATTTCTCCTGCTGTAATATTTTGGTTTCTGTGTGAGACTCGGCTTGGATTGCAGCTGGAGGATCAGGAGCAGTCGCTGTGAGCCACAGGGGCGTGGGCCAAGCAGGGTAGGACTGCTAAGACTAATGGGGCTGCGCCGTGTTCCTGAGCGTAGCCTGCTTTCTGCAGCATAATGGGGGTTATAATTAACACGGACATGCACAATCATAAATAACACTCCTAAAATTAAATGGAATTTTAAGGCTACATCGGCACATTCCCCACGATGCTGTTGCCTCTCTGGAGAGGCAATACCATGACTTTCCAGCTGAAAGGAGCTGATGAAATCTATTGACTTTTCCATCTCTTAGAAAGGTCCATATATTGTAAGAATAAAATATGAACTAAGAAAAAAATGGCAGTGGCTGTTGTTTTATGGAGGAAAGTGTACCATCACACAAATACTTCAGAGCAAGTCAGCTAGAGATGGTTTCCACGTGTGAGCACAAGCTGCTTTCTGGCCCTCTGCTCACCTTGTGTCCCCTAACCTGGCACAGATGTGCTGCGGGGTGGCTTTGTGGCACCGCTTTTAAACCAGTGTTTGGCAGTTTGGTCCAAACATGGATGTAGCCTTATTCAGGGTGTGCTTTGAAAAATCTTATTGCAGATGCTTCAGTAAGAATGGGCACAGGGCAAAGTTCGTGGTTACACAAAATACTCAGGCACGCTGCTCGTGTCACCCACTGCTTCCAGCCCCGTCCCCCCAAACACCACACTTAAAGGAAGGCCAAGCAGGATTAACAGGGCTTAGAGGTGTTTTCTTCTACCCCAAACACACTGTCCAGGTCAAAATAAGCGATTTACTTCAGCACTTGGGTTGCAGTTGAAAAAGACGGAGATCAAGTAACAAAATCAAGTTGCCCTTAGAAACGCGCTTGTATTGGACAAAGTAATTGATGGGGTTTTTGCCACATTTGCACTGATCTGGTACATTGGCTGACAGCTCCCCTGATAACTCCCTCCTGATGGCTTGCAGGTTGAATGAAATGCATCAGGGTGAGGTGAGGTCTACGGATGATTTACGTGCTGGTGAACTGTCTCCATTTCTTTTTAATTTAGAGATGCAAAACTGAGCCTGAAAGTAATGAGCTCCAGATAATTAGGTGCTTGTCTGCAGGTGTAACTATTGCAGCTGCCTACAGCTGCTGCTCTTAATATTGCCAATTTTTATTTGAAAGCATTGTGGAGTGAATGAGATCCTGGAAGCACAGTTAATTTGCAACAAAGGTGTTTTTTTTTTTTTTTTTTTTTTCCTTTTATCTTACCCCTAGCCTCACTGGAGCGTTCCTGTTGGGCTTTGCTATGAGACGCATCCCGCGTGGACTGCAGGCTGGAAGGAATGGTGGTGCTAAGCAGCCAAGTGCTGTGTTCCACGGCGGTGTTGCCTGGGCTGCGTCTTAGATTGACGAAAGGCTTGATGTCATTCATCACCACGAATGATCAGCCAGATGGGAAGTAGGATCTCAGATTCCTGCCTTGGTATTAAAAGGGTTGCGAAGGCATCGCTAGTGCAAAAAATACAGCGCGATGTATTGCCTGCAAGTGGTAGGGAGGTGAGCGAGAGGCACGGTGCGGCATCGGCGTGCGTAGGAAGAAAGAATTTGGGAAGAGAGATTTTTTGGAATGGGTATTTAAAAGGGCACATAAGTTGGAGGACGCGAAGACGTGTCTGGGTATAAATATAAATAGATCATGCACTCTGATGGGGCTGCTGCGGTGCGGCTGCAGCAGGGGTCGGCAGCAGGAAGCTGCCTTCGAGCCTCGCCTGCGGTCGTTCCTTGGCCGGGGCTGCCAGCACCTCCCAGTTGGGGCAGCGCTTGGTGTTAACCTGCCGAAGAAGCAGAGGAGAAATCCGAATAGCTTGAGGAGCAGTGGCAACGCCAGGAGAAGGAAAGGGAGATCGCACCTCTCAGGAGGCCTTTGAAGGTCTCGTTTACTTTTCAAGCTGTAATTTTCAGAGGAGCCTTGGGAAACTTGTCTTCTGACGGCCGTCACGGTTCCTGGGGACCTGTATGCCCCGTTCCTTTTGAGCCCCCTCGCCGCTGCCCTGTTCTATTCAGTTCAGTTTGGGTGACGTGTGGCAGACAGAAGGGAGAGGAAGTGTTTGGGATTATTTGAAAGCAAGTACTGAGATTAATGATAGGTAATTAAGTGAAAAGCTTAAGATGAATTTCAAGAAAAGTTCTGCTAAAAGGGAGAGCATTCACTGAGAGAGTGGCGTAATCTTGGGTAAGGAACGACAGCCTCATTGCTTGCAGTGCTTGGTTCTGGACACAGCTGGGGAGATGGTGCTTTGAAGAGGGACAGAGGAGCTTTATCGCTTCCCGTTATCGTCAGATAGCGCGGCCGGGGAACGAGGAGAGTCCTGCAGTCAGTCATTTCAGAGGCAATTGCAGCTCATAAAGGAGCCAGTGAGACTGTGCGAAGCATAAACAATATTTATGTAAGTACGTTTCTGTTACAAAAGCGAAAGACATGCTTATTTAAGGCATTTATTGCAAGTATAAAATAGTTCATAAATGAAAACTTAAAGAGATGTTGGTATTACTGTTTAATACACAAAATAACATGATGGATTAAAAAAGTAGTTTACACAAACACTTCATTGATCTACTTAAAATTTATATGTTTGACAAATCGCAATTCAGTTGTGAACATCGACTCCACATGTTGCAGTAAGGATCTTTATATTAGGCCATAAAATGTTGAAACAAGCTTAATAATGGCTTTTGCCTTCAAATCCTTCTGGCTATAAGTAATTACAGAAGGCGGTGGATGTATGGTTTGCATCTATTTACAAGAATAGGGCCGTAATGATGTTCCATTACAGAGCTCAGTAATTTTAGGCAGTGTCCCCACCATAAACCCTGCTGCTTCCATTTTACAAACATCTTTCAACATGTTCTTTTATTTTTTTAAGGCATTTAACTAGTCACTAATATGTTCTTAATGTTGGAATTAAGGATTGGTGTAAAGACGACAAGGCTTTTTAAGGAATTCTTCATCTGTATCTCTTAACTTTTGACCATGTTTCTGGGTGCACATGCCAGAAAAGAAGTTACTTCTGTTCTTCCCCACTAAAATAACAGTAAACACAAAATACTGAAACAACAATCCTCTGTTCCTTTCTGACCTGTGATACACTCAGTGCTCTGAATCATACTTTATTTTGACATCTAATCGCATTGCGCAAGACAAGCTGAAGCCATCTAAGGAAACTAGAATACAACCACTGCTTGAACATGAAGACTGTTCTTGTGGCGTTTTGACTGATAGACGTGGTCCCCCATTAGGAATGCGCTAACAGAAAGACTCCCAGCCAGACAAACAAAGCCCACATCCACTGCAGAACAAGATCTGGGCAAGGCAGGGGCTGTTGCATGCCCGGCAGCGTGCGTTTCTCAGGGCTGGAAGTGCCACTGGATGCAGGCAGTGAAAGGATTACGAGAGGCTGAGCATTCATTGGGTTCTTCCTGAGCCTTTAAACATTTCCCAGGGTAGTTGAACCGTGGCTGGCTTTGATTTTTGTGCTATTAATTGTCTGACGTTTCTTATTAGTAAGGCTGCGTGGCTATGACGTGTATAAGGTGCTAGATTTCTGTAAGACAGCTGGAGGAGTGAGGAAGGCAGGGACAGCAGGGGAAAACCAGCGTGTGCTTGGAGAATGAGGAGTCTGATTCTGCATATCCACAGGGGATTGAATTGTGGTTGCACGGCCAGCAGTGATCCTGGCTTTTCCAAAGTTTAGAATCGTTTGTGTTGCAACTTGGCTTTTCCTTGGGTGAAGTCTGATTGTAAGAAGTGTTTCGTTGCAGAGAGGGCGGGTGGCACTGTTTTGATCAGCGTTTTTTGCTCTGTGCTTAACATGTGACACGTCGCTTGGTAGGGCTCGTTGTTTCCAAAGGCTGTAGTGGCTCTTACTGGGTTTCCTTTCCTTGGCTTCTGAAAGGCAGCCAGTCAGGAGAGGAATTTATTTTGAAGGGAAAATTGATTCATGAAGTACTCACTGAACAAACGTGTTTGTGGTGGTGCCTGTTGCTGCGTTTGGGTGTAGCAAGCAGTGACTTTGGAGCAGAAAGTGGAGAGAAATGATTTGCAAGATTTCCTAACTGAGGAGCTTGTGCTGTGATTTAATTCTCCTTCCGACAGGGAGCATCGAAGGGTTCCCAGCTCTGCAATCCCAGAACATTGCAGGGCTGTGGGATTTCTGCATGCAGCGTGCAGGAGGTGAATTTCTCTCTTTAGCTTACGCTTGCTTTCTCAAGACGCTAGCCCGCTTTGATTTTGCGCTGTGTAAGCTCACTGAGCAGAGCGTGAGGCTGGCTCCTGCTCGTCTCCGGAGCGTGCGGTGCCAGAGCAGAGGGACCCCAGCAGCGGGGCCGTGTCGGCAGGAGGCAGTGCGTCTGGCAGAGGCAGCCCCGAGCCGAGCTCACAGCAGGTAAGGGGGAGCGTGCCCCCCAAAAGGCCTCACCCTGCTCCGGGGGGAGGCAGGGAGCCAAGGAGGGGATGCTGGGGATGTGCCAGCCAGCTGCTGCTTTCCCTTTTCACCTTTTAAGTTAGGCACACAGTTTCTGAACCCGTGGAAGTGGGTGCATCTGCCGCTGGCATGTTCCCCTCCAGCCTTTTAGCTGAACCTTAAATAGAGAAGGGGAGACAGGAGAGAGCTGCGGCCCCTTACCAGCTCCGTGCTGTCCGAATATCTCCCTGGATGGAGGACTTTTTATAAATTCCTTGTACCAAAATACTGAAAGAAGTGCTGAAGGCTTGAATTTGATGTGGTTTCTTGCCCTTCCGTAATCTCGCTCGATAGCTTTATCTCGGCTTTTTCAGTTGCTTAACGCACGGGTTTGGTGCAGGCGGGAACATGCAGCGGGGTTGTGTAACCCTGGGGGGAGCGGGTGGAAGACTTGCCCTGTTTCTACGTGAGGATAAAAGTCATTAGTTCTGGAATGTTTTTGTGTACATGTTTGCATACGTGCCCTTGGGTCCTTGCAGATATTTTTATTCATGTGAGAAGATGTGTGCTTCTAACAGTAAGCTGGAAGCGAGGGCAGAGGCTGTCAGTGAATGCTGAGGATAAAATGGCTATTGGCTGCTGAAAATGAGGCTAGGTGAGAAGCACCGTTTGAGGGAAAATGAATCTATTTTGGAGAAAAAACAGAATAGTGTTGTCCCCCCCTCCTCCCTTTTGGTCTTAGGAAGACCAGCGGAGCAGAGAAACTCGTGAAAGCCCGTTCTGTACCTTGTTCCCTATTTCAGGATGTTCATTGCCTAAATGTAGAAGTGCACAAAATCTTGCAGTATTTTGGTTTTGCGGCGTTACTAGAGCAAGTAGAGGAGTGTTATACAAGGGGGAGATTTCTGCAAGAAATTCCTGCTGACTCTTGGTGAAGTGCTGTGCATTTGTCGGTGTCTCTGCATGCTCCAGCTGACAGGCACTTCTGCTGGGGGTTTTTAATCGCCTTACAGAGAAGCTGCACGTTCTCACTGCCCTCAGCGTGTGGTTCTGGCAGCCTAATTAAAAGATACCATCCTCCTTTTACGGAGACTTTTGGTTTCAAGAAGAATTCCGCTTCGTTTCCAAATGGCATTACGATCTTTTGCCTGCCTTCTCCCACTGGGTCTCTAATAGCTCCTGAAATTCTCCAGTTTGTAATCACTGCTGCAGCCAGATGGGGACTGGGTGGAACTCCTCCTGCATCTGTGCCTGCCTTCGTGAATCTGCCAGAAGTGCCTGACCTGAGTGGATTTTCATATATGTATGTATTTCATGAGGTAATGAGCAACGAAGAGAACGCAGAGCCGGAGCTAACTGCTGCCTGGCGCCCTTCTGACTCTGGCACGATGCTGACGGAGGAGGGAGAGCTGTAGAGGGTCGCTCAGCCTGGCAAAAGCACAAGAAGCAGAGGCTGTAGTTGTGCTGCACTAACCTGCCCGTTGCAGATGTGGCTGAAGAGGTTCCCCCTTCTCATCCGCCTGCTTTTCAGCACTCCTGCTCGCCTGCTTTGCCGCCAGCCTTGTCTTTGCTCCCTGCAGTAACGGATCCATGAGAACGGCGCGAGGTTTGGGTTTGGCTTTGCTGTTCCACAACCCCCGTCCCACCCTCCTGGTGTGAAGCAGATCGTTCTGGAGATGCGGCGTAGAGTACGGCTGCACAAATAGTTGAATTGGAGCAGCTGAAGAGAGTGACGTGGGTGGCAAGGATCTGGGGGGGGAAGAGGAGGAGGGAAGGCGCAGGATCCTCCTGAATTGGATCTGGCTGTGCCAGAATAGTAACATGAAAGAGCTGCCTGAATTATTCAACATATTCCTGTTTTATTTGTGCCGTGGTTATTTAAGCTCTGCAGCAGGGAGCCAGGCTGAGTGATACCTTAACACCTCGACTTGACTGCACTGATGGGGGCAGCAGGGGGACAGCGTCCACGTGGGTTGCACAGTGTAGCAGGATGGAGGGGGTCTTGGCTGTGGTGAAGGGGGCTGAATTCTCCAGGTAGTGAAAGAAGATGGGTGTCTCCAGAGCATGATTTCCTGCCTCTGAAGCTGCACGTAGCCGTGGATGTGACTGCTGCTGGATGAGGCTTCACTTCCCACCTGCCTGCTGTGACCCATTCACATCCCGTGGCAGAGGCTCCCATGCTGTCCCTCTTAACCCACTTCTCTGAGAAGAAAAAAAAAAAAAGCCAACAACCAAAACCCAGCCTCATTAGCACAAATCTGCTCATGATTGGTGCAACTCCTCTGGCTTGTTTCTCCTGAAAAGGTTCCAGGACAGTAACTGTTGGTGAGTGCCCCGGGATGCAGCCCCTTAAGGGGAGGGAAGGTGGCCACGGCTGCCCAGGGACCGAAGCGCTATCCGGAGGCTTGCGGGGGAAGCTGACCTCGCCCAGCTGTTTGCAGAGTGTGTGTCTGTAGGTGCCAGAAGTTAGGTGCTGGAAATAATCGCTTTCTCCACCCATCGGATCTCATTAAGGCTTAGTGGAACTTAAGGCATTTTTGTCCCTGTTGGTCTTGTGTCCAGGTCAAGTCCTTTACCAACAGGACTTAGAGGTCTTTTTTCAATCTGTTGAGAATCAGCACCTTCCAGAAGTGATCTTAAACGGCTCGCCAAACTATGAAAATTCATCTAACTTGCTCACTCCGCAGGGCAGCTCTCTTCCTGGGTGCAAAAAGCGAGGTTACTCTGCTCAAAGAAGATTATTTTCCCCTGGCTTATATAAGTTCTAAAATAAGAAAATAAATCCCAGCCTTCTTGAGGATGAAACAGGTTTTCCAAACTCGGGAACGATCCCTTTTGAAGTAGGCATTGCTCAGTTAGTTATCAGAACTGCCTCCAGATGGGAAATCTCAGATGTGACAAGAGGGCAGCAGTTTAAATCCATGCCTCTGCCTTTATCAGAAGGTGGTTTGCAGTTATGCTGGGTATGGCAACAGCTGGTGCACGGAAAAGTTGTGGGGTTTTGTTCTGCACCCTGCAGTGGGACACGCGGACCTGTCAGCAGGAGCTCCGTGGCTCTTCCTCCTTGTCCAGTGTCAATCTAGAAAGAAGCTCAGCCTGGCAGACAGGACATTTCTATAAATAACCAACAGTATTTGTATTTTTAATTGCTACTTAAATAGTTCTTCCTAGGCATGGTGCGAGCTAGTATCTGTTCCTAATGTCTTTGTGGAGCTGGCGTCTCTCCCCAGCACCCTCTCTTCATGCTCTCACATCGCCCTTTAGGTGTTGTGGCCCTGGGGAGAGCCTGGCTGGGGCTGCTCAGGCTCACTCAGGGGCCAGCAAGTTCCTGGGTCGCAGACTGGGCTCTGATCGGAGATGTTCCTTCGTTGCTTTGGCTTGTTGTGTCTGGCGGTGGGTTTCTAAGCTCCCTCTCCCAAAGGTTTCCTTGAATCAGCAGTGAATGTAAGGCCTTGGGGTGGAGGCTAGAAGTGGCGCGTCGTCTCCGTTTAAGCCTGTGACAAACCTTTCTGTCTTTTCACAGGAGTCAGGATTTTGCATGTAATTTTGTTAATGTCCATAAAGCACTGTGTAGTTCTCCGTGTAAATAGTAACTCAAAGTATTACTCATCCTCCACTCGAGAAGCTTAAATTCTAAGCAGCGCCTGCTCGTTCGGTCTTGTGATGCAAGAGCAGCTCCCACGGAAATCGGTGGGAGCCGTTTGTGTCTGCAGGGGCGGATAATCGGATCCGACGTGTCCGTGCTCAGAGGCAGCGAAGGGCCACGAAGCTGCGTTCCCCCCGCTGCAGCGAGCGGTCGCATCTCAGCAGAAGGGAGCAGCATGCGTTGCCCACGGGAGTGCCCCTGAGTCCTGCAAATTCAAGGGCAGGTTTCGCTCCCACATGGGTAACCTTCCTTCTGGAGAGGCCGGTGGAGAAATGTGAGCAGCCTCCTTGCTGCTCTTGCCCTCCCGTACCCCAAATGCCCGGGAGCTGCAGGGAGGAAGAATCACAGTTTTCTCTCGGGATGGCTGTGGTTCATGGTTTTCACAAAGTCAAAGCATCTGGGATGTAAAGTCAGGAGACAGACGCTGAATACACTTGATAAAACCTCTTTATTTCATCAAATGATACCATTTATGCATGAGTTGGCAAGTCTGCAAATTGAAGAGAAGCCTCAGACACTGCAAATAAATTCTTGCACTCGTTAAAAAAAAAGAGATGTAGGCTGAGCACTGCCTTGGGAACCAGCGGTGCCAGATTCTTCTCTCTTGTTCTCTCAGTCCGGTGCTGGCCGTGGGCGTGCTGTTTTACATCTGCCGGGCTTTAACGGGGACATTACTTAACGTGCAAAAGGGCTGTGGAGGTCAGAAGGCTTCCTTTTCTGTGCGTAATCCTATAACGCAGGCTTTTCATCTCACCTGCCGTTGGAATGTTAAATTAACATGTAACGAAATTAGGATGTCTTTAAAACAAAATTTTTCAGCGTGCTCATTGAGGGCTGGCCTTTATCGAGATGCATTCAGCAGTGAAATAGGGAGCTATGGTAGCTGTTCTGTGCTGCCTTAGCTCTGCTCTAAGAGGAGGAGACTTGGCTGGGGAGTGCTGCAAATGGCTGACAACTGCAGAGCAGCTCACACCCAAACAGCCCAGCCTTCAGCCTTAACATTTCCTGCGTTTTAAGGAGGCGAGCAGGTGGGATTTTGATGCCTCACACACCATCGAGCCTTGTCAGCGCTGGCAGTGTCGCTGCTGCTGCTGTAGTGTTGGTCCCTGCAGAGGTTTGGGCAGCAGTGTTTGCGGGGAGCTTTTTTTGGGCAGCAGTGTTTGCGGGGAGGACTCTTGCAAGACAACCTGGAAGATTAGCTTGAAAATCTAACTAATATGCATTTTTTCTCATTTTATCTAAACTCAACAATTGTGGTTTGTTTTTTTTTTTTCTTCCCACTTTGAGAAAGAAAGAAGTGGGAAACGTAAGGGCTATAACACTTGAGCATCCGCCGTTATACTGACATGTGATTTCTGGCTTGTGTGCAAGAAATGTATTCACTCAGACTGCATTTTCCAGGAGGCTTCATGTATAAAATGTAAACAAGGAAAAAAGTGAAATCTGATATGGCTTTTACTGGAACACTTGTTGGATAGTTGAGCATGGCTTTCTTGTGACAGTGAGTGTCTGTTATTGAGTAAACATCTGCTGGACCTCAGGTGTTAGCTAGGTTAGGAGGCTTTTTTTTATATACTTGCATCCCCTTATTTGTTTTATTCCACAATTAAAGTGGATTCTAGGTTTTTTGTTTGTTAAATAGTTGTTTTCCCTTATTGTTTTCCTGGATTCCCACAATACCTTTCCAATTTGAGAAAACAACTGCAATTTGCCTTTACATAGCATCAAAACTCAAAATCTACTTGAAAACCCCTTTTAGAAGCAGTTTCGGTGGGTGGATGAGGAAAGGAGTTGATGGTTGAAGAGAGGCAAACAAGGAAACAATTAGAACACAATTCCAGCACGGTTAGCAAAACAGGCTGGGCCTTTGTCAGAAAATGCTGTGCTGGTCAGCAGGGTTTGCCTCGCTGAATGTGGAGGGTTTGCGGGTTTGGTTTTTTTCCCCTTACTCTTTCAAAAAAGAATAGATAAATAAATAAATAACCACTGCAAAAAAAAAAACAAACCAAAAAATAAACCCCACCCAACCGGAGGTGGGGGATTCTCTTGACAGGACCAAGGCTTTGTAGATCGTTTGACGATTCGTTTGCTTGCGGCGGCTCTCGCTCTGGTTGTCGGTGACATCTGTCCTGTGGACACCCGTCCTCCCCGGGCAGGGCTGAGGGCTTGTGGCTGCCTGGCTGTGTGTGAGTGCTGGGGGGGGTTTGGGTGTCTGCCTGAGTGCGGAAGGTGCCCGGGTGCTGTGACAAACAGCAGGTTCCCTGTGTGTGTCTCCCGAAACGCGCCCCTTCCTCCGCAGTTGCTTTCCTTAACGTGCTGTGTTGCAGAATCCCCCGAGGTCCTGTTCAGCAGCCCCTCGAGGATCGGATCTTCACTCCGGCCGTCTCCGCTGTGTACAGCACTGTGAGTATCTGCGTGGGGTCCTGGCTGCCTCCTGCCGCTTTGGTAGGCAGCGTGCTTTCCAAACACAACAGAATTATATGTATTTAAAAAAAAAACACACATTTTTTCACCTTCTAAAATAAATGATGGTGGACAAGGACCATTTTTCTTGCATGTCAGTAGGAAAAGAAAGTATCTTTAGGATTTTGGGGTCCATTCCTTTTCTGTTCAGTGTCTAGTTTTATTTAGCAGATATAAGGGTGAGGTTGCCTAAACTGAGTTGCCTTTGAATGAAAATGTTACTGGGTATGTTTTCAGCCTGTTGGCTCCATCTTCTCTGCCTCCTGCTTCTCAAAGACTGTCCTGTTGGAGTGTGGTAGCGGCTGCACGTTTCTAGGAGTATCTTATCAGAAAAACAATCAAGAAGAGATTTGTTTTTCACGTTAAATGTTCCATTTAAAGTTACACAGAGAAAGGAATGTTTTGATAGTAGACAATATCTGGGATGGGTGCTTTTGGCTAACTGTCCTACGTGTTTGTTTGTAAAGCTTGATTATCAAGGAAATTTAGCTTAGAAATGTAGTGATGTTTATTTGTGAGCGTATGATACCATTTTCCTTTTATTCATTTCTTTTTTTTCAAATGGTAATAGCTGGAAGCCCGGTGTTATTTATAAGCTTTGCTAAATCAGCACGGCCATGGGAAAGTAGTGTTTTGCTTTTCTGGTGGGATACTGCAAATATTTTTAATGCCAAAAAACACTTTTAAGCTGCTCTTTTAATTATTTGGAAAACAGGAAGAAAAGCTGTAGATGCGAGAAGCTCTCTGTGTTTCGTGCAGTTAACATAAGCTGCTTACAGAAAAACATAAGCTGCCGCGCACGGCTTTCTCCTTCCCCGCGTTCTCAGTGACCAGCGAGGGGTTCTCGGCTCCGGGTCCTCCGCGAGGACCTTTGGCCCTCTCCTCTTCGGGCTGCAGGGACAAGCTTGCTGCTGGCCTCTGCAATCTGCCTGCCACATCCCGCAGGCCAAGCCGAGCTCCTCAGGGCTCAGGGGCAGCAGCTGCGGCGCAGGGCTTGGGGCTGCTTGGTTTGGGCGCCGCCAGCACCGGGTTTCCCCGCAGGTGAGCAGGAAAGGTCGGGTGCAGCTCAGAGGAGGGTTCCCGGATCTGAGGTTTGTGACCTGTCCAGCAGGCTCGAGCTGCTGCCTGCTTTTTGGTCTTGGCTAGCGCCTCGCAGGCACTCTGTGCTCAGTACCAGAACCAAACCCGCGTGTGCGTAACGTGTGTAAAACAGCTGAAAGCACAGGCCATAAATGTGCTAACGCTGGTAATAAATCGCTCTGTATTATCCTCTATATACCCCACACAACACTTAAAAACCACTTAAAATATCTGAATCCCATTTTGGGGAAAAAAGATATATTTTTTCAGTTCTTTCCTCTGTGAAGATATAATACAGTTGCCTGTGGGAAAATATGACTGTAAAAATTTAAATTGATGTAAAATATAAAAGTAACTGTGAAGAATGACCTAAAATAGCTTTTCAGCGTGGAAAAATATGCTACGAGAATAGAAGCCAGGGCTGGGAATATCTTGGTTTATGCTTTCAGAAAACACAAGGTTGAAAGAAAATTCCCTGTTTTAGGCAAAGAAGAGAAATTTCGCAGCTAGGTTCCGTTTGAGCTTTTATTTGCAGCCCTTGGCAGGTTGCAAATCTCGAGTAAGTCCTAGAAAAGCTGAATTAGGCTGGAGGGAGGCACATGGTCAGAGGTATTCAAGAAATTCATTCATCACAGCTCTCTGCATGTGATTTCATGAGTAACACTGTCATGAATTTCAGGTCTGGGTTTGCAACATCGGGTATTTTCAGTTGAATTTATGTATGTACATAGCATGTCACAAAAGTCACGTAACACAGAGGTATGCATGGGTAGTACCTTTTATACCCAGAAACGCTTTTTCACGCTTTTTCACTTCCATGTTTTATTGGCTTGGTCACCACGTGTGGTTTCTGTGCAGTTCTCAGCACGTGGATTTGGCAGTGCGCTGCTGCCTTCCGAGCCCGTCCGGTGCCTGGTGCCACGCTGTGACTCTGGGCTGACCCGGTGCTCTTCTTGCCCGTTTCGTTTATCGTGCATGGGGTGGGAGGATGAGCCATTGAAGATGAGGGCAGCCCACAGACAAAACTGGCTATTTTTAGGCAGATAAAAAAGAGAAGTAATTCAGTTATCCTTTCTGTGCCTATGTAGCTTTCCCTTCCATGTGTGTGTAGTACCAGGACCTCACTCCCACTCATGAGCTCTTTTTTCCAAAACTGTACTGCTTGCCAAAAAATGGGAATGGAAAATCTCAAGGATTTTGCTATATGCCCCAGTAATTTCCCCTGAAATACTATCAGAGGAGCACGTTTACCTGGAGGGCATAGGGCAGCGGGGAGGAGCAGGCCAGGTGAGGTTTGTCAGATGCAGTGTCTGAGAACTCGGAGATGCTCAAAACTCCCAACAAAATGTTGGTAGCACCTCTTTTTCAATGAAATTGTACTGATGCTAGAAAGAAAAACACCTTATTTCGTGAGCTATTCTCTTCATTTATTTTTGTATAGTATAATGTAGGAAATTCTGGTACCGGGGAGGGTTTTTGTGGTTTCTTTTCTTTTTTTTTGGTTTCTTTTCTTTTTTCTCTTGAAATCCAGCAGTAGAATTGCTTTACAGCAAATCAACCTCAGAAATGCTTGTTTCAGTGAATTAACCTCATAGTAGTAAGTTCCCCTCATCAATAATGGAGAATGCTCCATCGTAAGAGCTACTTTTGAACCCAAAGATTTGGGTTTCTTCCTCTAAGCAGCTTCCTTCCTGGTGCTTCCTAACCCCACTTGCTGCAGGGAGTTTTGGCACTTTATTCCTACCCCTGCTCTAAGGTCCCAAACCTGTGGACTCCAGAACCGAGAATGGCAGAAGACTGAAATTTTGTTTTTGTTGTAAAACGTTTCCATGTCTAAATCAGGTTGTTTTGGCTTAGAGTTTTGGGGGAAACACATTGATGTATAACAGAAAGGGAACGTGTAGCAACGGTGATCTTAAATGTCATAGGCCACCCTGTGTGGCTGCACCTGGGGTCCTGGGGACTGATTTCTGTTGGAAACAAAATGAATATGGACTAATGATCAGAAGCAGAAGTGCTTCTGATCAGCAGAAGCGTTAGTTCGATGTGCCTGTGGCTTCGGAGAGGAGTGCCTGTCAGTTGCTTGGCTGTAGGCTTGAGCAGCTTCTGCAGCGTTGCTAGATCCAACGTTGGCTTAAATTTTCTGTATTAACTACAGCCTCTTTGCAGCATCGAGTCATTGCCCAAGGTGTCAAGGAACCAACTTGCCCCAAATTTTCCACTACAGCATGAGAATCGTATCATCTGTAGGTGGCAGGCAGCTGTCCAGCAGTCTGTCTCTGCACACAGAAAAGCCCTGAGTGCTGCTGTGCTCAGGGTGCGCGCTGCGTGGGGAGTGCTGCCTCCTTGAGAAGCCCAGGCTGAGTTTCCAGGTGGGTTATTCATGCCTGGTGCTGATGTGAACGCCTGCAGTTGTTGAGGAAGGCAGAAAAATCCAGCACTGCGAAGGAGGCTGAATTCAGGTTCTAGGTGAGGCTTGTCTCCCTCGCTTGGGTGCCCCTTTGGTTGCTTGTCTGCACCGAGAGCCCACTGGTGCCCCCCTGCTAATTTCACACCCCACAGAGGTGCTGCGGTTCGCCCCGTGTCCTTTAAAGGGATATTCTTGTGCAGGAGAGAATCCCATAGAAAAGAGATTAGAGGATTAGCTGCTCCAGCCTCTGTGTGCCGACCTGGGCCAGGAGGCCGCCCCGTTCCCTGCCTGGCTGCAGAGGAGAGCTGCTCGGTTCCTTGGGTGCTGATAGCACGTCTTTGGGGCTGTTTGCATCGGCTCAGGCAAATAGGTTGGATGCTGGAAGTAAAGAGTTTGAGTCTGAACTTTTTTTTTTTTTTTTAATTTGGGGAAAAGAGCGGTTAATGATAAACGATCGATGTATCATGGCAAGGCAGTCCCCATAATCTAGGGGTGTCTGCGGTGTGCCCCATCCATTCTGGTCTTACCTGAGGGTTTCCTGGACGTGACAATGTACCTGAAATTATGTACTCAGAGAGAGAAGAATAATCCAAAACTTGTGAAAATTTGTGCTGAAAACAAAAGATTTAAACCCAAAAGGAAAAGAGACAGTTCCAGCCCGAGTTTTACTTCGCATTTCATTTTTATTTCTTTTAAAGCATAGGATTAAGGCTTCTGAAAAATGGAAGTTATAGATAGCCTCATATTACTCAGTAAAGGAACAGAGGAAGTGATGGCCCGGCAAATGGATACACAAAATTACATATTCATCTTTAGGAAAATAACTTCTTCTCTGGATTTAAGAAGGATATTTGCTTCCGTAATAATCTCAGACTGAGTTTGTTTTGCAGAATCTCACTTGATACACAGAAAACCAAACCCCAGGCACTGTGGGCACCCCAGAACAGAAGTAATGCACTCACAGTAACTTTGGTTACTGAATGAACACAGAAATTCAGCAAGTTCATTTTTTTACTACATTTCACATTTTCTACAGCTCCCTTGCTGCAGCTGGCCAGGAGGATGCTGCTCCAGCCCATGCTAGAAGGGCAGCCCCACCTTCTTTGTGGGTGCACGAAGCCAGGCCTGGTGAGGTTAGCAGTAGGAAGTGCTCGCAGGTCAGTGGTAGCCTCCCTTCAGACCCTGTCCCAGGGTGTTGTTGTCCAAGTATCATCATGGCATGGTTTTTGATTGTTTTGTTACCGTAATCAGGCTTTCAAGCAACCTTTATAGGTCCAGACCCGTGCCTGTAGCGTATTTGCTACTTGTCTGCTGTTTGATTACATGAGGGTGTTTCGTGGACCATCTCTCAAGCAGCTGCACAGCTTTCTTTTTGGTTCCTGCAGACTTTAATTAACCTCCAACCTCGGTTATTTGCATGCAGCTGCTTTAATATGCCAAGAAGGGCTGTTGAATGCTCACACTGTCCCAGGATGTTTACTTGCCGGTGCCCCCGTCCCCCTCATCAGCCATCTGTGAGGATTTGCACTGCACGCGTTGTGACGAAGGGCCAGGTACGCGAGCTGTTGGAGATCAGAGGATTTTGGGTGACTCTGGCCTTAGGTACAGTAGCGTGAGCACTTGTAAGCGCAGGGAGATGAGAGCTGACGGTGTGTGAAGCACCACAGCTGTCTCAAAGTAAGCTCTGTTTCTTCACAAGTGCACAGCGGCGTCCAAGGAGACATCTTGGGGATGGGCTGGAGCTACCAGTGGGACCCCTTGTGTGAATGATTTCCTTGCGGACTGTTGCCTTTGCTTCCATATCCCGCCCTTAACTGCATTTTTCCAATATCCGTCATGTGATGGAGTCGCTTTTAAGCACTGACTTGTGCTCTGTTGACATGACAAGTCCTTCAAGGCTGTCTTAGGTGTCACATAAGGGGTTTTGGTTTTCTTGGGGACAGAACATGGACGGTTTTTGATGCTCTCTGTAGCGCTGGTTTTGATTCAGCTGACTGAGGCTGTTGCTCACGCACCTGCCAGTCTATGTCAGCCAAAACGGAGATGATTCCTCTTCCAGGGAAGGGAAGGATCCAGCTGGGGACGGAGGCCGAGGTGCTCTTCCTCGACCCGCCCTGTTCTCTGATGGGCGCAGGGCTGCTGTAAATCTCCCCCACTGAATGCTTCTGGACTGCTTCCAAGCCTCGAGAAATTGTACATTATCCTTCTTGTTGATGGTGCAGCTGTTTTAGTGTTTTAGGTAATGTTAAAAAAAAAAAAAGGCATTGATATTTGGAATATAATAACATGGCTTGGAAAAGCATTCAGTTGAACTCTGTGACTTCAGCTCTTGTGCTGTGCTGTCTTGGAGCTTGGTGCTAACGCTCAGCAGAGATGGAGGCAGCACTTTTCTGCCTTTCCTGGTACATCTGCTGCTAGCCAAGGCTGGGCAGCATGCGTGTGTGCGAGAGATGCTCACTCAATTACCCACGCAGTGTCAATATCCCTTCCTGAGCATTGCCTGTGGTGTGCTTTTACGTGCGTGGAACTAAGTGGGTGCTTTTCAACAAGAAAGCACAGGTCTGAGTAGCCGGTGGATGAGCGAGTCAGGGACTTCCGTACCGTGAACACTAACCAAATCCACAAAAAGTTGTGTTGAACCGCTGCGAGTGTGATGCCTGATGGCTATGTGATTCTTTCTTTGGCTTTGATTCTCCCTTTCTTGCTGTAGTGACTGTCTAATCTACATATTAAATATTTCCATCAAGGAGATAGTACAGTGGAACAAGTGTATGTGCCACGAACGTATTCTACAACATCTTGCTTAGTGTGTTTCAGTTCGTAGTTTTGATCGAGATAGCAGATAAGTGTATGCAAGAATTACTTTGGTATTGCATTCTTTGCTGGCGGCACACCCTTCAGATGATGAGGCCTCTGGGCAGTCCTTTTTAACCTTTTAGAGGGAAGTATGTGGATTTTTCCCTTATTTTTTCTTTTGGGTCACTGGTGATGTGTATCGCTTTGCAAAAGCACAGTATTGTTTGATATGGTGATGACGAAAGATCAGAAAATTGCAGGCCTGGAGTGGAAGGGATGTTGCAAAGCAAGGCCACAGCAGTAAAGCTCATGCAGTTCCTATACATCTTCCCCAGTGACTCTAGCTGGTGCTCTTGGTTTTTGATCTTTCCTGAATCATATATAGAGTTAACTAACTTGTACAGCATTTCACTTAATAACAATAATAAAATAATAATATGCTGCTAGCTGCTTTCTTAAAAAGATTACAGTATCAAAGATTGGATTACTAATATTATGTTTTACTAACAGTTTATCTCCACACAGGTAACACAAGTAGCAAGACAGCCGGGTCCTCCTGCCCCATCCCCTTACACTGCACATGAAATAAATAAGGGACACCCAAATCTTGCTGCAACGCCACCGGGACATGCATCGTCCCCAGGGCTTTCACAGGTAAGAGCTGGCATTGGAGCAGAACGTTCCCGGCCGCCCTCTTTTCCTCTTGTCTGATTCTCAGCTTTACTGCTCAAATTTGACAAATCTGTCCTGTCTGTGACCAGTACATAAAACTTGATTGATGAACGACATCTTTATATGGCTCAAACCTCACAGTGACTTAGGTAGCACTCCAGTTTATTAGCCATCAGTTCATTGTTGATTCTTTAACAGAAACTAGAAGCAACTTGAAAAATTATAGAAAATAATCATTGATGAGGAAAGTGCATCACTGTAGAGTTTGGCTGCTTTGGGGCATGGCCTGACTTACATCTTAAACTCCATAGCAGTACCGGATGCCTTCTCTGTTAAGGGTTTTCTATTTCAAATGTTCTGTACAGGTTGCCACAATTTTGTAGTTCTTCTAGGAAGCAGGACAGTAAAATGAATTGCAAAAATGAATGCTAATAAAAGAAATGAGACAAAGGACTGATTACAAAATGTACAGAGGAAGAGATAAATAGAAATTACAATAAAATGGAGAAACAGTGTTTAGTAAGATATGTGAAATAAATTGGTCTCTTTGTAGTCTTTATTAGATGAATATTCTATAGGGTTGACACGGGAGTGGAAAAGCTTACTTTAAAAGGAAGGGGTGAAAAAGACAGGTAATGGGAGCACGGAAAGAGAGGGGAGATGAAAGATAAGGGATTGTGGAAAGTGGGATGTGTAAAAGTATTAACATTTGAGGTGGAGGAAAGCCCTGTGTTTCACTCATTTAATTTATACCTGTTTGAGTAAATGGAGCAAAGGCAGCAGACGGGAGCAGAGCTGCATTTCTGAGCAACCAACCTGCTCAGCTCTGTTCGGAGCAAGGTGTCAGCAGGGGCCACAGCAAGGTGGTGGTAATGGCTTCAGGCATGTTGCAGCACTGGGAGAAAGCAAGCTTTCTGTTCTTCCTGCCAGCCTCTTTAATTTGGATGAAATATTAAACTCTAACTGACCTTTTAGACCATGAGAAGTGTGAAAACAAATGAGGTCACGTAAGGAACACTTCACCTTAATGCCACGCATTGTACATAAAGCTTAGCGATGCGTGTTTGACGGCGCTCAGTGGGAAAACTGGAAACCTGTGGTCATGTTTGAAAACGTGCAAATGCTCATCCTTTATGAAGTGAGAAATTAGAAGTATCTATTCCGGATCACAAGTAGCTTGCAGGCACTAGTCAGTGGTCTCTGAGCAGTTCCTTGCACTCTCGCTGCATGGCTGTTGGTAATAAAATCTCTGTTTTGAGGACTGAGCCTCACCTAGCAAAGAGGGAGGATGTAGCAGCATTGCAGAGCAAACCCTCATCTATTGTCTGGCTTGTGTCATGTATCAAGAAATTCATTCCTGGTAGGCCTTGTCAACAAAGGGAAGCTAATCATGTGGTAGATAAGAGGAGAAGAAAGAGAACGTTCTAGGCAGCCTCTTAAAAAGAAAATTCTAATCAAGGTTTTTTTCTTCCCTTAATATTTTCCTGTTGAGTCAGTGCGTACGTAGACAGCGGGCTCTGTGCCAAATCACCACTCCAGCCAGCCGGGAAAATGCTCGTTTCCTGTTCTGCTGGCTCTTATCGTCTTGGAAATGAGCGTCAGATTGTGTCACTCTGGTGTTGCTGGTAGGAGCAGTTTGACCTTATGTCCTCCGTGTCAGCTGAGGATCCTTGAGGGCTGTGAGGGGTTATTTGTCCTCTAACAGTATGGGGCAGGCCCTGCGTGCTGAGTGAGAGGAAGCAAAAGCAAAATCAAAGTTATAATCCAGGCCCTGGTAGTGAGGGAAGCACCAGTCATTGTGCTCTGCAGGGACTCCGGAGGAACGAGGTATTTTGATTCCATTGCCTGAGGTCTGGACAGTTTATTTCCCTAAGTGACAGGGGAAAACTAGCTACAGCTACGAAGCTGGGATTCGGTAGCAAAACAGGAAAAATAGTGATTTCTGTTCATTTGCAGAATGGGATTGCCTCTGACCAGGTGTTTTCACTGTTATGGGTTCCCATCAGTTGACCCTCACATTTGCAGCTGGAAGTGATGGTAAAGAATGAAAATGGGAGGCCCTATACCTGGGGCAGTTCTACCAGTAAGGCTTAAAAGGGGTTTGAGTCTCTTGAAATAAGCTGTTAAAGCATAGCCTGTTCCCAGAGAAAGTTTTGTGTACCCTTGAAACGTTAGAGGTTTGGGTTAACTTAAGGTTGTGGTGTTAGTTTTGTTGTTGGGTGGGTTTTTTTTTTTTGTTTCCTTTTGTTTTGCTTTTAACCCTAGAATTCTGAATATTCTTACCTATACCTTACCTCACTTTGACCCCTGTTAAATGCTGAATATCAATATTATATTATGGTAACAAGTTCTCCAGTTTAGCAGCGTGTTAGATGCAAGTGTTAGCTTTTTATTGCATCTATCATTTTTCTCCTGTTGGTTTCATTGAATGCCCTCTTGTGCTTGCATTAAGAAATGAGGTGAGTGGAAGTCTCCTGTTTCCAGACTGCTTTTTGGGGGAAATTCTACAATGACTTCATTTATTTGTTTTCATTTGGATAAACAATCAAAGCCCTTTAAATCTCTCATCACATGAGAGCTTTTTCCATGCTGTAATTGTTCTTTTCATCTGTTTGGCCCCCTTGAATCCGGCTATTTCCCTTTTGATATAAAGTGACTTGAGCTGACGTGGTGCTCCGATGAATGGTTTATTACTGATTTCTGCAGCAGCAATATGGCATTTCAAAGCTCTGCGTATCGTAACAACCCATGCTGTGTTCCTGATAGAGCACTGAGCAAAGGTCGTCTGCGTTTGTCCAGTTGTGCCTAACGTGTGTGTTCTTGATTTGAAAGAGTAACTAAAAAGATAAGGAAGAGACAGCTCCATTTGAGTTAGAATCTGATTAAGGGGTCGTTGTGTTATCCCCAGAACCATGACTCAATGAATATTCTTAAAACCGAGTCTTTTCAAGGTGGGGACTGGTGTTTAGTCAGCAGTGAATGAAAATATATACATATGGTTTTGGGCTTCAGATATTGCTATGTTCTAAAAACCATTTTGCCAGAGTGATAGCACATGTGTTACTTGTGTGGCCCCAGATCACTCTGCTTGCTGACTGTCAGTGCTGTGCTCTGCAAAGAGATCAGTCCCTTGCTCGTGTCTGGTATCTCAGCATCCCTCCTCTGGGGGCTCGGAGCTCCTGCTACGTTCTTCCAGAAGCAGTAATGTGGAGGGGAATAGAAGGTTAATAAATGCTGCGTTTCCACAAATTTCTACACATGGCATATGTCTGAACCTCCTTCCTCTCTTCAGCTTTGTGGCTTGAAATATTAGGCTCAGATGACTGGAATTGAGGGATGGCCACAGGCAGCAGAATGTGGGTATCTTCTGTTCTAGCCATCTAGATGTGAGGCGTAAGGAGCGGTCCCCTTGCTGTTCTGACAGCTGTAAAGTTGTTCCAGTAAGTTTGGGTAGTGGGAGGTAGGTAATGCCTTAAAATGCTGGTAAGTGATACAAGGAGCTACTGTCCTGTACAAAAAAATCTAGGTATTGAGGCAGCGGGACCGCTTCACAGGCCTGTGATGAGGTTCCAGGATGGTACTGGGTGTTCTGTAGGAGAACTGGGAAACAAAGCTAGGATAAGACGGATCGGGAGGATGTATGGGGTATTTATTGTCTTTTGGGAAGAAAAGTCAGGTGCAAATGTATGTTGTACCTTTGTAGCTGGCTTTCCTTTAACTTTATTTAAATAAACAGAAACAGATGTCTTGTGTGGTGCTGTGTGGTTTGGTGTTTTTCTCACTCATTCTTCTACCTTTTCCATGTAACATACCCAAAGCAGTAGAGAGGCTTGCTGTTAGGCTTCCTCTGAAGACTTTCATAATGATCAGCCTCTGGCACTTTGCTGCCCTTCAGAATTAGTTTCTGTAGCAAAACTAGAAGAGCTTGTCAGCGATGAGACGCAGTCCCACACCCCCTGTCTCTGCAGCAAGAGGCAGTGTTTCTGCTTCCCCCGACCTTCCCAGATTCCAGGGCCTTGAAATCATGCTGCTCTCTGGAATGCGTTGAACTCCGCTAGCGTTTGGGAATGCACAGCACATGTTGCCTCAGTGATGTTATGGCCAGATGTGGCCCCACGAACACAGAATTTCATATTTCTGTTCTTTGCACAGAGGGCCCCCCGTGCAGACTGGGAGAGGAGCGGCACATCTCCTCTGCCTCCTCTCTGGGCCTGCAGACTTCAGGAGGAACTCAAGACAATTCACTTTCTTGGCATGCAGAGAAAAGGAGAAATCAGCACAAAGGAGCAGATAAGTTTTTCCCTGGGCATGGCTACCGGAGCAAGTTAAGATGAGATCAGGTAGGGGAGCTCGTGGGGTTGCAGAACACAGGGCACTGCAGGGTTGCTGCTTGCCTGAGCTCTCTCATCCTGTGATGGATGTGAGGAGTCCAGTGTGAGTAGTGCAGGCAAAGAGCATTCACACGGGCAGTTAACACAAAGCAGCTGAGAAGCTGTAAATCTGCCCCCCGCTCCGGCTTTACGTTACAGTAATTTATTGTGTAGTCGTGCCTTAAGAAGGGAGTAACGATAAAGTAGAGCTCTTCCAAAGCAACCAGACTGCTACTTGGAAGGAGTCCACAGAAAAATGCTTCCCTCTGTCCACCGAGTGATCAAAAGAGGAAGAGGAGTTCTTCAGTCGTAGTGTGAGCAGGAGGCGAGGGCAGGAGGCAGCGTGCAAAGCTCAGGGCATCAGAAGACAATTTCATCTTCCTCCCCAAGACCTAGGAGTGTTTTGAAGGATCCTGGGGAACAAGTGTAGTGGATTCTGGCATTCTGGAGATGAAGCAACACAAGAGGAGAGTGGTTCAGAAATGCTGTTCCGAAAGACTCTTGGCTTTCTCTGCCTTAGCTTTGAAAAGTGTGGGCTCTGATGCGTGTGCTGACGGATTCCTTTAGTCTGGGACTACAGTTTGTAAGCGCTGACCAGCAACTCTTGGAACAAGGAATTTCCTCTGTAATCAGTGAAAGCTCTAGGTCTTGTTGTGGTCACGCTGTGTGCTGAGCAGATCAGTGCTTTGTGCCCATGGCTACCTGTTAGGCTGAAAGGATTGAGCAACCAGTAGCAGAAGACCCCGTGACATCTAACAAGACCTTCCTCTGAGGCTGTTGTAGTTATTGACAGCTGTGTTTAATAATCCCTTATCTGTTTCTAACAATGCCAAGATACACCCATAGAAAACAAAAGTGCAAGAGAACTGAACTCTCAGGATCCTGGTATACAGAGACCTTGACTTTTAGGTGGCTGATATAAATCCAAAACAGATTGTACTAGCTGAAACTTGTTACCATCTGGTTCTTTGCCTTAAGTGAAAAGAGTTTTGTGGTCTCATTCTGGTCCTCAAAAATGTCACCATAGCTAAATTAGCGTTTGTAATAGCAGTGAGACATTCCTTAGTACCTTAAGGTCTGGGAATCTGTGCCAGGAAGCATGTCTGTATGCCATCTGTGGCATGTTTATAGGCAATCCCCAAGCCCCCTTTTTTATTACCTTGGATCCTTTCTACAGGAGCTGGAATTCTGTTGTAACCATAATGTTTATTCACTATTCCCTCCCATCGTTCATTGCCCAATTTAGATTTTAGGTGCTTTTAATAAAGTTACATTTATTTATGAATTGGAATGGAAGAAGGAATGTAACTTAATCCTGATCTCACCTCTTTGCACCCTGGGGTAAGTCAGGTGCCCTGGGACGAGCTGTTTGCTCCTCGCACTGGAGGCAGCGACCCTCTGTGTCTCGTAGCCTGCAGGCTGCGCCTGACGCTCCTCTTCCCCCAAACGCAACCGTTCCCTGTTATCTGCGTCCATGTGTACTTTGCCACGAAAAAGCAATTGCTGTAAGGTCAGATAATAAACTCCCACAGTCCCTGAAGCACGAGGGGCTCTCTAATTTTATCATCTTGTTTGTGCAAACACCCTGTCCTTCATTTCTCTGTTTGGAGAACGTATTTGTGGGCACCTTTGTCAGAGTTGGTTCTCCAAGCTTGCTGCTGAACTCTTCGCCCCAGAGAGCTTTTCTGTACAGGAAGCTCCTCGTTTTGTGTAAGGTGGTGTTGTAGCAGATTTCACGCCAATTAAAAATGCACAGGGTCTCGTAACTTGTGGAGCAGGTATGGTTGCCAGATACTAATTAGCAATTGTCTGTGCAGCCACAATGATGTGGACGTAGAATGAGAGATCAAGCTCTCCTTGCGTAAACGAAGCAGATGAGGCTGGACCTGGTCAAGAGAGAAACCGGCAGCTGCATGCTGCCCATCTTCTGCCTCTGAACAGCAGATTTCAGTGTCTTGGGTCTTCTGTCCGTACCAGATATGGAACGTACCCTATTCTGTACCAGATATAGGGTACAAAAAATATAAACAGCCGGACGTGTGGTGGTGCTTTGTGTGCAGGAAACCTGCCCTCCACACGTACACACTGATGTATTTTCTTGAGGAGCCAGCGATTCCACCTCTCGTACTTCTCCCTTCTTTCCTTGTGTATGCTTCTGGACATCTGGCTCGAGCTTCTTCACGGTGAGTATTAGTAATGCAGCTCATTAATTTGGAGCTTGTAAGGAGTACATGACTTCAGGTGGAGATTTGAAAATACGAGTTATTTAATAGCTGATAAATCCAGGAGAAGTGTAATCTTCTTCCGGCCTTTGTGTTAAAGACCTGCTGGAAGTAAAACTGAACTCTGTGTTTTGTAATAGGATTAGCAGTTGTTTGATTGGGCTAATAATGCTTGGAAAATTTGTTCATATAACGTCTTTCTGTGTTTTTGATTCATCGCTGTGCCTTTTGCTTCCTTAGTTTAAACCTGTGCTGGAAACTTAAAGCGTGTCTGTGTCTCAGCACCTGCTGTCAGCATCTTTTGGGCTTCGGGATGCTTTTGGGTATGAAAGCTCAACTTTGTAGCTGTCTTCTAATTTGGGGAGTGCAGCTGTGTGTAAGAAGAGCTGCAGGCTTTTGGGGAAGGGAGATCTGGGATAGTGGGAAAGGCCAAATACAGCTTTAAGTGCAAATTGATGCTATGAACTTCAATAATTATTTAACCTTGGAAATAGTTAACATTTCAAGGTTACGACGTAGATGGGATGAATTGGCTTAAATATTTGTGCACTTAGGAAGAACTGGAAACAGCCTTTCATTTTTTTTAATAAGGAAGGTGGAAAATCTGTTATGATTTTATCACATACACGTGCAAAGCAAAGATTGCAGCCCAAAAATTGAGCCTGGTTAGGACTAGGTCTGTTTCCAGACCCAGCTCTTGCTGCTACTAGTCCTTTTTACTGCTTTGAGGGTGTTCAGTGAGAACAGCATTTAATGATTTTCTGTGTAGTCTTGTGTGCCCAGCAGGTGAAGATTTGTGTTTTTCTACTCCTTCTTGAGCTTGCTTTCTGTCAGGTGTAACCTGGCCCAGCTTTGTGTCTTCCCTGGCCTGTCCACCCTGGTGTAAATGTAGCTATTTGAATAAGAAAGCTCGCAGGTAGGTGCCTTGGCCACACAATGCATCCAGGATGCATGATCTAGACGAAGAGTTTTCTTTTGGCTTGTGATACTTTGGTGAATCAAAAGCAGTTTAAATGTTATCATTAGCTTTTGGTGGTGGTGTTGTAAGTAGCATTTTTAGAAGGTCATTGAACTCTTCTGTAGTGATTTTAAAATGTCACCGATTCCTGTTTTCAGGAGATTTCTGTGCATATTTTCTGTTATCACAGTCATGTGGACTGAGTTTTATACTGATGCTTTTCAGACTTTACTACTCATTGAAACACATTTTTATTCATAATAGAAAACAAGAAAATAACGTGAAACAACTTGCCAATTTCCTTATGTTTAGTAATTTCTATTCTCATATTCCTTCTGTAATAATACCTCCTGTTCCATACAATTTCTTGCATGCTTCAGAAAAAGACATGGTTTTAAACAAGCACAATGTTGTAGAAGGCAGTATGTCCTAATAAACACTGAAATCAACACAAGAGTCACAGCTTTACATAGTTTGCATTGGTAAACATAAAGGGCAAAAAAAAAATCCCCGTGAATAGATAAAACTGGGGAGAAACAAGTTTGTTTGCTAGCTAGAAAAGCTTTTCAAGTGGTTTGACAGTACAAAGACTCTAACAAAACTGTATTCTTGGAATTCATGAAAACCCAGCAAGTGGCTTTGTCACTCTTCCATAAAAAGCATTTCAGAGTCGGAGCCCTTGAATGACTGGCGTCCACGGTTAGCTTGGTGCCAGCCGAGGGAAGTGTTGAGCTGTAACCTCTGGAGGTGTTTGCAGCATGAGTAAGGAGGATTGCCCCATGGGGTGAGGGTTTGGGATCAATAAACAGGTTGTCCTGCGAGCAGGACTCTTGCTGAGCTGCTTTCCACCTGTGGCAAGGAGCATGAAAGTATTCGATGATTATGGAGCAGTAATTCCACTTTTAGCTCCCTGTGGCTTGAAAGAGCTGCGTCCATGTTCTCTGTAGACTTCTCCTTATGGTGCTGTTAGTTTGGTTGCTTTAAATTGTCCACATTTGCACAAGATTTTATTCTGGTACTTCTGGGCTTCAGCATAAGGCAGGAAAATTTGAATGTTTAGTCTGATTTATGCCATAGACTCGTAAAATCCAGTCCAAGTGGCTGCCGAAAGCAGGTTCAGCTAGAGCAGGTCACTGCGGGCCATGGCCACTTGGTTTGGGTATCTCCAAGGATGGAGACTCCACAACCCAAGTAACCTCGTTTCGTTATATGTAAATGGAATTTCTTGTGGTTCAACTTGTGGCCATTTCCTCTCGTCATTTCACTAGGTATGACTCGGGAGAGTCTGACTGTCCTCTGTGCACTGTCCCATGGTGTCCCCTGAGCCTCCTCATCTTGAAGTTAGTCCTGGCTGTCCCAGCTTCTCCTTGTATGCCAGATGCTCCACAACCTTAAAGATGGTCATGGCTCATCACTGGGCTCGCGTGTCCAAGTCCCTTTTGTACAGGGGAGCTCAGACCTGGCTCACCAGCGCTGAGCAGAGGAAGGATCTTTCCCTTGACCTGCTGGCAGTGTTTTCCCAAGGAACCAGTAACACTGCGGCACAGACAGGTGCAGATGCAGCTTCCAGAACTGGTTGCACTGGTTAACCAGAGGGGCTGATGCTGAATTTATGGCTCATGCCCTTTCTGTCCTAGTCTCAGGTGACATCCCTACACCACATAATGCTCATAAGATCAGCTCTAGATTTTTCTTGGGTCTTGGAAAAAAACTAGGAGGAAAGGTATGGACTAGGGCTTGCGGTGGACTGCAGGTTGTCTTTCCAAGCAGAAGTGTTCTTCCTCAAAGTTCATATTCCAGTTAAATTGGTGAAAAATTTTACGGGACAAGTGAAGAGCACTTTGTAACTCAGGGGTTTCTGCTGAGATTCAGAGGTCTGCTTCCAACAGTGGAGGTGTTGGAATTTCTGCCCCCAACGCACGTGCACACGCAGACAATACTTTTGAGTACCTTCGTTACGGGAAATACCAGTTCACTTAATTATGCAATGGTCGTTACCAGACCAACCCCGGGCTCCGAGCCATGTGCTGCAGTCTAGGTGGGGACTGGCATTTCAGTCCCTCTAAGACGCCAACTAAATCCAGACCAGTATTTACAGATGTTATGAAATGATAATCTGCTGTGGCTTTATCCTTGCCCTCGTGCCTTTGTTAGCAACAGTTTGAACTTAGGCAGATAATATTCCATGTGATGGGTTGTGATGGCCGCAATAAACAGCTGCCTGGGAGGATGACAGCTGCCTGCAGGACATCTGTCCCCCCCGATGTCACCAAATTACCCTAATTTAAATATTTCACTCTGCATCTTCAGGTGACCACAGCACTGGGGTCTGAACTTAGGCTCCTGGTTATCAGCTTGAATGTCTTGGACTTCTGCTATTAATAAATAAATAAATAAAAAGCCCAGTGATTGTTTTTCCTTCCCAAAGCTGGGTTGTGCTTACCTGAGCTCGAAGCACTGTGCCGAGGGATGCTCGCCTCCAGCGGTGCGGCTGCTGCTAACAGAACCGTGAGGGTTGTGCAGCACCGGGGTTAAAAACACAGGGTGAGCCTGAACTTCTGGGAGGCAGCGCGTCAAACAGGGACACTTTGTCTTTCTTTTCCCTTTCACCCTCCTCCTTTGTAACGTCCCTACAAGAATAGTAACTGCAGTGTCTTAAGCAGGAAGGAAAAGAGTGTGTATCTTGTGTCTGTGTGCCCTCTGCACAAACCGTCTTTGTCCAGGGAACAGGAAACCACATTTCCTTTGCCTTCTTCCCTCGGTGGGAATGTGATTTTTGATGTTAGAGTAGGAAAAATGCCTGTAGTTCTGTGGCTGCTACTTAGGGCCCTGTTTCCCTGCTCAGCTTTCTGCATTTGCTTGCTTGCAAGTGTGATGCTAAATCATGTGAAGCCATAAAAAGGTTGTTAAAAATTTAGCAGGGATGGTAATGACACAGATGAGAGACCCTGAGATAAACTGCTGCAGAGGAGTAAAGATAACAAAGGTTGAGCCACGTTTGTCAGAGAAATAATTCTTCCTGGGTCAGGATATTCTCATCCAGTAAAGGCTGAGTTTTATATTACCCAGTGCGGGGAATTCTGAAGGCTGGGCTCTGGATGAAGGGAGGAGGGAGCGAGTGGCCAGGGAGGACACTGGGGTGCTTGCCATGAGGACAGCTGAGGACAGCGACTGCTGCAAGCAGCGCAGGCTCTTCCTGCTCTGCAGTTTGGTGAATCCCTAAAATTCCCCCCCAGAGGCCAAAACACTTGTATAGAGACACCTGGAACTGAGTACCTGGTGTTTTCAGGAAATGTTTTTGAAAAAGCTGAAATACTTCAACTCACAAAATAGACACGGTTCCTTTTACTCTCTGCTTCCCTCCAAATCATAGCCATGACCCCCCCCTAGTAAATTTGCAAAGACTTTGCACCCATGAGACAAGCTTGGCCCCTTCATCAGAAGCAGGGTATTTGTGCTGCCAGCTCAGCTCTGTAGATCCAGTGTTAAATTCTGTTTGAAAGTGGAAACCTCCAGTCTGCGTAACCCGTTCAGTGTCACAGAAGAGCGGTCGTACTTGCCTCGTTGGTTTTAATGGGACTTTAAATATTCCGAGTGATAGATAGTAACACACACAGAAACAGAGTGTTTTCAAGTTACTGGTGCATCTTCGAGGCTAGGAGCACTGCCTGGGAGACAGTTGGCAGAGTAGAACTGCATTATTTTTATTTTACAGAGATGCTATGATGAGGACAAGCTGATTTCAGTGGTGCTGGATAATTTGCAAATGAGCTGATTAAAATTTCAATTAAAATTGAACGTCGTGATGTGATATATGCCAAAGAATTGCATATTTGAACACGTAGCTGTGAGGGGGGTTCTGTTGGAACAGAATAACCTGATGGTGTCTGATTAGCTGCAGTTGAAGTATCACTGGAAATAACAAAAGTCAAACCACGAGCGTTTAGAGGGGAATTGCCTGTGTTTATTGCTTTAATCGTTGTGCTATTTTTAAATTTGGGATGGTTCGGCTGCCTGTTAAAGCTGAGATAGTTTACGGGAGTAGTGCGAGAATGTTTTTATGCATTCTTTGAGAGGGCAGTGTGTAGAAAAGCCTGGGAAATGACTAAATTAAATAGTTCAGGCTTCTCCATCACTGCAGCGTTTGCAGATGAGCTGGTTCTGCATATTACATACGGTCATTACAGACATTACAGACCTTTTCCTAACTCACATTATAGAAGTCACTGCAGGCATCAGCTTCATTCTTGTTTGTCGTGATCCTGCTTGGCTGACTGCAGGGCATGTCAGGAAAAAAAGCAATGGGATTGGGATTATCAAGTTACAAAATAGTAATAAAAATGAGTGATGTTCAAAAGAAACATTGGGCAGGAGCCACATAGTTTGTGCTTAGGCACAGGACCTAACTTGATGTGGTTTCAGTGCAGGTTTCTAGGTGTTGTAGTGACATTGGTACACATCAGAGGGAACGTGTCAAGCACTAACACGGCTCACTCCTGCAGGATATCTCTCAGCTGTTTGGGCACTTCCCTTCTTCCACAGGACTTTATTCCTATACGTGCTCATTGGGAAGGCTACTAGAAGAATTGAGGTGCTTTGGTTTTGTTGCATGTTTGTCACCAAGTGGGGCATTTCTAGCTCGTTAATGTGGTTGACGCATAGTCTCATGTGGCTGTTGTGGCTTCTTGTGTTGTTGATTTCTGAGTGCACGTGGGTTAAAACATCTGATTCTTTTCTACCTGAACTTGTCCTGTAGGTTGCTAATTCACTGGGTAGGTTGGGAGCTCAGGAACTCAGAGTTAAGAAGTGGTTTTACTTTGGCTGTTGCCAATGCACCAGTTAGGTCAACAGTTGCTTCACTTCTCCTTTGGTCATCCCCGTCCTTGGGACAACAGCCAGGGACGCTGCCAGGACCAGGAGCCCTTCAACCCTTTGCTTGAAGCTGCCGGAGTTCGTAAGTCAGTACGCCAGATGGGACAATGTGCATGTCATTTCCTCATGTGGGTTGTAGTGGTAGCAATTTGGGGCTGTACTCAGATGCTCTGGCCCTAGCTGTTATTTCTGCCTCGTAATAACATCAGATTAAAAATAATCATAATAATCTTGGTGTAACATTCAGTCTTTGGAAGTTTTAAACAGTTTTGCAATCACTGGAAGGCAGCACCAGTGCTGAAAGACCACAGGAGCAACTGGTTTGGGTTTGGGGAAAATCAGAACGGCTTCTGGTAGTGCTGAGGTCACACCAACTTACACCTCTCGCTGGATTGAGGCCATTCAGAAAGTGAAGCTTGAGGAAAAAGGAAAGTGCCGGCTGTGTAGGAGGGGCAGTCTGAAGGAATACTTCTGGCATGTGGCTGCCTGTGGGTGAATTTATTGGGCAGAGGGGTTTTAAATTACCCTCTTATTTTAAGAGCTAAATGCAGAGAAGTTGCCGTTATTGGGTGCAGTACACTTGCAGTCTTTCAGGTGGTAAAACGATTTGGGCTGTAGGTGGGCAGAGTAAAACCAACTCACCAAATACATGGTGGTTCAGGATTACAAGCCACGTCTTTTCCTTCTGCGCTTGTGAACCAAGCAATGGTTTATGCTGCTGCAGGGATTTCTTCACCTGCATCCCTGGCCAAACTGCTGCTGTCCAGGCCAGTGACCCAGGGGAAAGCTTTCTAAGGCTTTTCTGTGCTGAGAAACCTCCTCAAGGGCTGCTGCATCAACACCGCCAGGCCCACGTTCCCTGCTGTTGTTTTCCTCCAGGAAAATAGTTCAACATTTGGAGGGAGAAATAGGTGTGATTGTTAAAAGTAGGGCAAGAAAGGGAAAACCGTGCTGTGAGTGATCTTACCGCTGACTCCATTGCAGTTGTCTTGTGCCTAGCTCCAGGAGCAGTTGTGCTTTGTGTCAGGCAGCTTGCATACATGAGAACTGGTAACTTTGGGGCAGGAGCCCTCAGGGTGAGGTACCCCAAGGCAGTGTAACTCTACGTGCCCACCTGGAGTGGCTTTAATCAATGTTTGGTGTGTAGCTGGGTCGGGGAGCACCGTGGTTATGAGACTGCTGTCCTTCAGAGACGCTGGTACATCAGAGGCGAAGGCATGCATCGGGTTTTGTTCAGGGGTCTCCTGGGGCCAGGGATGGAGCTTGCAACAGTTTTATCCTCAGTATCCAGCTGATGCACGCTTCCTTTACTTGATGTTGGCATAAAGTGATTCAAAATCGTTCTAAATGTCTGTGCGGTGACGCTTCCAGTCCGCCTTTAGCTGGGTGCCCTCTGCTTGTGGGTGCAGTGACAGAATCTCACCTGAGATACAAATCACTGCAGCAGGTATCATTTGTCCCACCACAGAGAATCCCATCTCCATCTGTTGTGTCCGTGCAGGAAAAACAGCCTTTGGGGTTGCTCCAGAATAGCTGCCTTTGGCCCAGCGTGCTTCGTGTTGTTATAAAATGTTTTGCTTACGCTGTCATGATCCTCCCAACGAGATTAAAGCATTTTGCTGGCATTCAGCAGAGTTTCAGCTGGCTGTGGATAGGAGCGCGGTTGCTTCCTTTGTTACTGGTGAGTAACTGGAAGTCCAAAGGCTTTCGCACCCAAGGTCACAGCAGGGATCAGCGATAGAGCGGCAGGCTCCTGAGTCACGGTCATGCGTTGAAATCGCAAGACCATTTCTCCTCCTGCTATGTAACTTCAGTAAATATAGACCCATCGAGCTTCTTCCGTGAGGCAAGGGAGGACTCGAGCAGCAGTGACGGGGCTTAACCCCTGCCCGTGCCAGATCTTGCTGGGCTGCTGAAGGCCTCAAGGAGGCTGAGGAGCAGCACCTTTCTGCCTGGGGATTTAAGAGTTTTGTTCCAACAGGAAAAATTTCCACTGGCTGCAGGAGGCAGAGAGCTGCGTGACTCAGCTTTTTCTGAACCTGATGTGTGTACTTTGCCTGTTTATTCCCAGTACAGTCAGTACTGAGGGAGTCATGTTACGCAGCAGGCACAGTGTTTATTAACCAGCTCGGGAACTGATCTAAGAATAACTTTTTTCATTTGTTTTGTTGGTAGTGATTTTTTTTTGCTTAGCGCAGCTAGCAGCGCAAGGTGGGAACTCTGCACAGAAAACAGAGAGAAAGGGTTTTCCCCAGCAAGTTGCAGGAATCCATAAACACAAATATTATTGCCTTCCCCCTGTGGATAGCCATGTCTGAAACATAAAATCACTAAGATGAAAGCTTAAGGAAAGCAAATTGCTCTGCCTCAAAAGTGGAGCAGCTCAGCAGCCATCCATTGTGTTCCAGCTCAGGGTGCTGCAATTATTGAACTTGAGGGATTTCAGTGTCAGCATTTAGACGCTTCTGGAGCAAAATTTGTATACTGAGCGATACTTGCTTCCCTGCATTCCCCTCTGCGGTAGTTTATTTAGGGAATTTTGGGAGTGTTTCCTTGCTGATCTCTTAATTTTTCACCCTCATCCTCAGTTTTTCAGCCACGGTGCATAAAAGCCACGCATTTCCAGCATGACTGAATATGATTATAATCACCTCGCATACCTATTTAGGTGCTTGGCACAGAAAAAGTCCTTTTGACAGATAAATGTGTGTGATACTTTTAATCAGCCTACTTGTCTGAAAAGCAGTGGATTGCTGTGATTTATGCTGTTGGTTGTTTTGGTGGGGCTTTTGTAGGCTACCGGGTACTGCAGATACCTACAAAGCACTTTTTTTCTTTCCTTGTTATGGTGTTTGACACAAATACCAGGGAAGGCACACCTCCAGCTGGTTTGAAGCATGCCAGGCAGAAGCATTTGTTGTTGTTGTTTAAGAATTGTGAAACATGTTTATTTAGATGATGTTTGTTGTCTTCAGCGAGATTTGTCTTGCAGTCACTTCTCAAGGCTGCAGTTGCAAACCTTGCACTCCGAGCTGTCGTCTGGGTTAGGAACAGCACTGGTTGCCCAAAACATTACCTTTTTTTGATGACAATAATAGCAGGAGAAACCCTTCAGTGACTGCTGTTTAAGCCTTCATGTGGTGATGTGTTGGGTTTTTTTTGTATGACTCCGTGCTATACTGGCTCTGATAGGGTTTAAATACTTAAACAAATTGAATACTCTGCTGCATCATCTTGCATTTGCCTTTCAGCCCTGCAAGTGTCAGAAATGACATCTGTTATCAGTGAGGTGGCTGTACTTAAATTTGGCACTGTATTTAAAAATGCCTGCTTTACAGTCATTCTGATAAAGCTCATTTTTTTTTAGGCTTAGTGATAGCTGCACTGCCTTTCCTATGCATTTCTTTGCTTGGTTGATGGAAAGAAAGCTGCGTTTTGGAGGTGGGTAGGGATGTCGGTGGTAGCATTGAAGTTGTATCTAACTTGGGCTCTATCCTGTTGTGTGCAAGTTAAGCCTCAAGAAAGCTTGGTTTTCCGGGGTCTAAAAAAGGGGAAGGATGGCTGATACCCCCCTCCCTTCTTGTTGAGAGGAGGAGCCGCTCGAACCATCTGGGGTAAGGTCTCTGCTCTCGAGGTACGGAGCAGGAGGCGCGAGGAGGTGTGGTCAGCCAGCCCGTGTGTGTGCTGGTGTCCTCCAGCACCGCCTGCCCTGCGTGCCTGCTGCCCTCCGTGAAGGGGAGCTGCAGCAGCACGGGGACTGACCCCGAGCCACCCATCTTCCAAGGGGAGAAGCCACCTGGATGTCAGAACGGGCAGAAAGTCGGGAACAAGGTAAGAGAAAAGCAGAAGAACCTCACGGACAGAAAGACAGCAGCGTTTTCCCACGTCTCGTTAGTGCTTGATTATTCTACGCTAGGGTGAGATCTTGTTGCTGTGGTGCCGTTGCCGCTGTGAGATGTGGTGCATACTGTTTATTATACAGCATTGACATGAACAGCTCAAGCAGAATCACACTTGTCAAATAAAAGGGGAAAATATTTGATGCTGCATCTGACATCTCAGAAACTAGAAGGCTTCTTGCAAATTAGTTGTTAACATGAATTAGAGATTTTGCCAGCGGTAAGACGAGAAGATTGGACCACAGAAGCTCCCGAAGAGGAGGGGCAGCAGAAAACCTGCCCTGCTTGCCTGCCAGAGGTTGCTGCTTCCATAGCAGAAGTTGATGAAAACATTGAATTACTCTTGAACCAGTCTCTTCTTCTGCTGTGTCGATACAAACTGCTGCAGAATAACACTCTTCAGCTAAATATTCTACTAAACGTGCTTTGGTATCCTAAATCACAGCACAGATCTAATGATGTACTTGGAGACAGAGATTTTTCTTATCTCTTCAACCCAAAAAGCAATGTTGAAAATCAGGGAGGAAATAACAGAACATCCTTCTGAGTTAGCTTGTGTAGTAGGAACACTCTGGTAAGTGGCTGTGTTTGTGCTCAAGTTTTGCTGTGCAGCGATGGGTTTGTCTCCCCAGGCAGCAGTCAGGAGGTGCTGCAACGGTTGGTGTTTGGGGTGAGACACTGCTGTGGGGTCATGCTCAGTCCCCTTATCCTCTGCACGTCGTGTTGGAGTTCTTATCCCAAACTGGAAAATTCCTTGGTCAGATTGTCTCTAGACTGTGTTTACCTTGCATTACATGTTGATCAGCAGGAAATTCATTGGGGATTTGATGTCCAGGAATGAATCAGAACAGAAAAAAGAGTAACGCCAAGACCCCAGAGGTCTCTGTTAGGCTGTCTGCGTGGCATGGGGCAGTTAACGTGTGCTGGGACATGCTGAGGTAACGCCTTTCAGTGGTCAGATGTGCCAAGACGCTCCTCCAATATAAGGCATACTCTTGCTCCAAGACCCATCCATATTTCCTTCGACACAAGCTAATTTTGGAAGGGCTGAGGAGCCTGAGATGTAGTAGGGTCTGTGACTTTGCTGTAGGACTCAGGTTCAGCTGAGTTTCATTTCTTCCATGTTTTTCTTTGGTTAACTTATTTCTTCCTTCCTACTGCATGGGATAGCTGGAAAGTACTTCTCTCAGGGCTGAGAGAGTTGATGAACATCAGCACAGTGGAGCAGGCTTAGCTGAAAGAGGAAAAAAGTAGACAAGGGGGATGTGCAGACATTTGCTCTCAGAACAGCCAGTGGGACAGGAGGTGACACGGGGCAGGGAAGGTGATGCACATTGAGCCTGGGAGGTGAGCAGTGCGTTCCTGCTCTCGGGGAGGCTTCTTCCCCTCCTGCAGTCCCTGCAATTGTCCGTCAGTAACTCCTGTCCGAGGGGATGCTTTCCTTAGAACCTGACATCAGGCGCTACTTGCAGCTTGTGGGAGCTGGTTGGCACTCCCTTGAAAGCCAGAACAGGTCTGCGTGTACTTGGCATGGTTTGCTAATTCAGACTCAGAAGTTTTACAGGCTTCAGCACCAAATTTTGGTACTTTGTGTCATTCCTAAACCATTCCTCGTGCTATTTGCTTGAAACAGAGCTTCAGGCTTTCTGCTGGATCGCCACACTGTGTGAATCCTGTCTTGATCGCTATGAAACTACAGTTGCTTAAGTTTCTTTCTTCTTTCTTGAATACAAACAGATTTGGCCTACCAACTATAGCTTAACTTCATTGCTTAAAATCTAATTATTGACATCAAACATAGCACAGTTCAAATCAAAGACACCTTGAAATGTGCCTGAGGGTTGGTGCAGTGAAACCTATTCTCTTGATACCACCTTATGGATTGAAAAAGTTTCCTTTTTTTCCTTATACTTGCTTTTGAATTTTAATGCCAGGGCCATAAAATTCGAAGATGAGAAGATTCTGCAAGGCTGTGGCTTGCAGTGGGAATATATAGCACTTCTGTGTTCAGGGAGGTTTGGCAATGTTTTTAATTGTATCCTCTCCCGTAATCTGTAAAGTGAGCCCAAAGACCTTCCCCTGGAGGGGACCCAAGACCTGACGAGCTCCTTTAATCATAAGGTAAATCTGATGATATGGAGCCGGAGGGTTAGTAGCGACTGCAGCTACCCTTGGTAACGCTGACATCCAGAGCTGGCACGGCGAGGTAGTGGCCATGGCAGAGGGGGCAGGAGCCGAGGAGCAGGAGAAATGGATTGTGATGGAGTCACGCAGGAGCCGCAGGGCAGCACGTAGAGCCTGGGGGAACTCCTCTTGGAAGTGAAGGCTGGCACAGACTAGAGGCTGGTTTTGGGGCCAATGCAATAATAAATTTAAAGAAAAGGTAAGCTTTTTTTGGTTAAAAAAAAAAAAAAAAGCGGGGGCGGAAGTCCTCTGAAGGGAGGAATGTCTTGTTAAAATGTGTGATCGGCATAACTACAGCTCCAGTTTATTGTTACTTTGGGCAAATAACATGGGAGAGAGCATCTGGGAGTATAAATTGTTATAGCCCATTGAAATCAACGGAACTATGAAAATTTACACAACCAATGGTCTGTCTTACATCTGTAACAATTTCAGGCAGTTTCATTGTGTTGCAAATGCTTTAAAGCAGCAGTAGCTTGTATTAAATGCATCCAAGCTTATTGCTTGTCATTTGTCGTGTTTTAGAGGATCTGCCAGCAATACCTGTGGTTCCAGCTCTCCTTGGGCTCACGTTCAAAGCAGGGTCAGGCAACAGGGCTTCAGTGACACTGAGCTGCGCTGATGTTTGCTTGTTCTCATGTTTTCTACTGTGGTGCTTCTGGAGTTTAGGGTGGTGTTGGTAAATGGTTGGGTCCTTAACAGAGAAGGCTTTCGCCATTGTAATCGCCAGATCTCTTTGTGTTCTTTATCTTAATGGTAATCAACAGTTTGTCTGATAATGTGTTCACTTTCGATCTTTTGGGATGAATCATTTGATACGCTCATTTTTTATTCCCTTTTTTTGTTCCCTGGCAGGCTCCGTACCCCTCAGGACAGAATGCAGCTCCAACCACGTTGGTGTACCCTCAAGCCCCTCAAACAATGAACACCCAGCCTCAGACCCGCTCGCCGGTAAGGGAGCCCATGTTTGCATCACCTTACATTCTTTCCTCCTCTTTTGCGTGTTTCTCTGTGTGTATGTGTGTGTCTATAACACTTGGCCAGTTCTCTGGAAAGTCTGTTTTACTGAACTGGAAGCACCTTCCAAATGGCAAATCTTGATTGAATTTTTAAATGTTATCATGGTAGGAGAATTGTCATTTTAAAGTGGCTTATCAGAAAAGAAGCAACAGACGGATTCTCATCTATGTTCAAATAACGTGATTTATTTTTAGAATAGTTGCTTTCAGGTTCACTTTACGTTAGAATTTAGATTTGTTACCAGAATCTTTCTCTTTTTTTTTTTTTTTTTTTTTTTTTTTCTTAAAGGAAGTGTTTGGTAAAGTGGTGGAACAAAGATCAGTAAATGAAAGCGACTCTGCAGCAGCACTCAGTCTCCAGTGGCCTGTGGGCTTCACTTCCGAGTCAGTGCCACTGGATCAGTTCTAACCACTTGCTGTCTAGCACAGTGTAGGTGCTCACACATTTAAAGTAGAGCTTCTGTGCACCCAGATCTTTTTGTGGTAAGCCCTTTTTCATCCAAGTTGAGGTTTGGTTGTCCTCCATGATCTTTTTTGTGTGTATTGTAATACTGCTCTGCTACCATAGGCCTTTGGTCCCCAAACCAGGCTCTTGTTGGGAAACCTCTGCTCATAGTGCAGTTCCACATGATTCTAGGAGACGCTCCTATGGCATTGCGTGCGTAGCCCTGCTTCTGCAGACATAATGTCTGAAGCCTCAGTTAGCCAAGGGAGCAGCAGTCCCTGCGTCTCTTCTGAATCCACATCTGCATCGTAACACTTCAAGTTACGTATAAAACCACTGCACCATTCCCAGCACTCTTCTCTTTTTAGAGTAAGATGAATGCTGCTGAAGCATGGCAACTGAAAGCCTCTGAGACAGAAGTCGTCTTTTTGTCCACTTAACAGGTATAGTACAGGGCAAGCTTCCCCTATGGGCAGCTGCACTGATGTGCTTGCCCCACTTCTGGAGATTTCACCTGCAGGGGATTTGCAGGAGGGTTAGTTCCGAGGCCTGTTGACCTCAGTGCTGATGAACAAGCCAATTAATGCCAGTTTTGCTGATGTTTCTGTGATGTGGACAGCTGTGAATTTGTAACTGGATCCCACCACTTCTTTAGTCCCCTGTTCTAATCAGTAATGTGGGATACTGACGGTAAAAATCTTTTCTCAGTAAGTATATTCAGCTTCTGTATCTTTTATTGTTGAAAAGCAAAAATAAATTTATATGGTTAGAACTGGAGCAAAACCTGACTGAAGAGCTGCATCTCTAAACCAGTTTTTTTGACAGCCCAGCAGAACAGTGCCAATACATTGCACAGACAACTGGAAGAGGAGGAAGGTTTTGGAACAGAGTCCGGTTTACAGGTCCCTGGCTGGAAGAGGCTGGATAAAATACTGCATTGTAAGCAATATAACAAACTGTACTCCTTCTTGCAGGCAATTGTGCCGATGGCACTATTTTATTTCTTTATTTCTTTATTTTTTTACCACATCTTTTTGTTGGCTGATCTACAGAAATGCACTGATTTGCTTCTTTGCTAAAAGCATGAGCAACCATGGCAGTTTCTGCCAGATTAAGTGGCAACAGAACGTCCAAAGTTGGCTGGCAGTCGGGAGGATCTGACCTGGTAGGACAGAGACCAGGATGACTTCGGGTTTTCCACTCAACAGATTGTTTTCAGGAGATTTGGCTGAAAATGAGTCAAATTGTAGGGATTTAGCCCTGTTATTGAGGAGATATCAAGGAAGGATTTGTCTGCAGTTGTCAGCCATTTTTCTGCAGTCACGAACGACTTTTTTATTGTTTTTAAACTCTCCTGTATGCAGTTTTTGCCATCTGCTCTGCTAGTGACCATTTTCACCCCCATTACTAAAAGGCACACACATAACATTTCATTCCACCTCCCCACCCCAAAACAAATGCAAGACAGTCTGCTCCTGAGCTACTCTTGCATTTTGTTCTGGGCTCGATTTACCTCTTTTATTTTTATTTTTTTAAATTTATTTTTAACCTTCTTTTTTTGGTGGCAAGGGAAGGGTGAAGAGGGGCTGAGGAAGGCAACAGGATGCCTTTGCCATGCGGAGGCTCCGTAGCGTGGTCCCATCCATCACGCCGCCGGTGCAGCTGGGTGTAGGGGCTGTGGCACTAACGAGGTGGCACTTGTAGAACAGCCAGAGCTTGCTCCGTGCAATTTCTGCACCAAAGGGCTATTGGCAATTGCACAGTTCGGGCTTTTCTGTTCCTCCCTGGAGAGCTGCCTTTGCAATCCAGCTGGCTCCATGGGTTGTCCCCGTTAGCTTCCTAGTGCTGCTCCGCTACCAGGAATGTCGACGTGCATTCCCAGCAGTGGGCGAGGAAACAGAATTGTTCAGCCTACTCCAAATTCCCCATTAGGTGATTTTAACACCAACCCCCCAGCTGCAGGAGGCCTGCCAAAAACCACGGCAGACAAGGGAGTTGACCCAGAAGTGGTGGTTTTCTGCTAGGCATGCGTGTGCCAGACCAGTGCCAGCAGGTAGAGACCGTGCCCTGTCTCCAGCTGTGCACGGAGCAGTGAGCAGGACCATAAGGAGTGTGGGTGGCAGAAATGTTGGACCCAGTCTTCATAAAGTTTTCCTTTTATCTACTACCTTCATCTGACAGAAGAACAAAGTGTCTATTTTAATCCGAGCCAGCAGTGACTACAGTTTGTTCTGTTGCTTACAGCTACTAATAGGAATAAATTGTCAACCTGATTATTTAAAAAAAAAAAAAAAAAGGAAAAGAAAAATTAAAAGAGAAAAAATCAATAGCCAATGGTGACCAGTACAAAATAGATTAGGGTATTTTTCACTAACTTTGAGGTTTTGTTTTTATTTTTTCTTGTAACACATTACTTTTTTGTCCACAACAGAATATACTTCAGCTTCTTAAGATGTAGGCTTCCAGCTCTTGTTTTAAACACAGGGAGAGTTAATCTTTTCTGCAGAACAGTGATAAGAGAGGTTCTTTGGCCTTCAAACTAAGCAACACAAGGTTATTGTACCCCATGATTCTTTTAGTGCTTTATTTTTCATTGGTGTATAACATGGTGTGTGGCCCCACCAGAAAGGCTTTTGCCAACCCTTCCAGGGTAAGCATTATTCCTTTTTCTCAAACACATGACATTGAAAGTGTTTTTGAGGCATTCTTCCGGAGAAAAAAAGGACTTGAAGTGCATCCCCCTCCTTAGGCTCCTCCTCCAGGTTACCATTTCTCATCGCAGCAGACTGATCAGCAGAGCCTCTGTCCTCTTCTCACTAGGAGGTTTGGGAGAAGGCCAGGAGTCTTTGAGTGCTTCTCTCCTGTGGTTGGTACTAAATTGGAAATTTTAGGTCTTTAGTCTTACGAGTTGATAATCCTTTGCATTTTCTCTTAAATGGAAGGCTGAGGGAAAGTTTTCAAGGGTGTCTGCTAGGGGTGGGGAAACTGCTTGTTGAATCAGTGCAGGTGACTCTCAACTCCTACATTAGTAATAGCCTGTGCGCATATTTTCCTGTTTCTGAAGGTTTTTTTATGACTTTTCATCCAAATGTCACAATGAGGTGAAGGTAGAAGGAATATAAGAGCACCACTGCTGTTAGTAGACTACTTGGAAATGTTGAATATAGGTGATTAAAATGTTTATAAGGGAGAAAATCACCCAGACCAGTGAATATTTATACGTTGCTTCTCATATTTGAAGAGATTAAAATAGCTGGGAAGTCGGGCTGTGAGTAAACCCCACTCTTTCTTCCTGAAAAAAATCTCTTATTAAGAAAATCAATAATTAGTAGACAGTTTTGATCACTCTTCTCATTAGGACTTTTCTACATTAGAATTTACGGTAGCCCTCAGGCGGAAAGTACAGCGCACTGAGTCCCAGCACGTATATGCATGAGCAGAGGTGGGCTGGCATCGCGTGCTGCGGCGCATGCCCTACGGTCCCGAGCAGTCCCTGGCAGCAGCAGGTAGAGGCACGTCGTGTGCTGCTGTGGCGTGTGGGAAGTCACAGCAGGATCTAGTTTTGCTTGCTCCATTTAATTATTGGAGCTATTACCGATAGGTTTATCTGCTCTCATCTTGGAGCTCTGCTGAGTACACTGAGAATTAAGAGTTTAAATACCTAACTTGGCTTCTGAATGAGGATACCTTGTCATCTTTATTTCTATTTTCCATTTCTTGCATTCATTTTTATTTCTATTTTAACAATCAGTTACTTATTGGAAAATGCTTTTAATGTTTACCGAGCATGTTAAATTCTGAATACTTTCCTCCATTTGTAAACCAGGTGGGTGGGAGGTGATTTTAATGGCCTGAGCTCATGGCTGGGAACCAGGACCTCCTGTTCTCCAGGCAAGCCCTGCCCTGCTGCATCGGGCTCCCAGGGGCACCGCGGGTTAACCTGTCACCTTTGGTTTCAGAGGAGGGTGACAAATCCGACCCCTTAAGGAGAGGGGTTGGAGGATTTTATCGTGATCCTCTGTGGAAAAAAAAAAAAAAAAAAAGACAAAAAGACAATGAAACCACACGATGCACATGTAAAGAACTGCCAGTTTGCCTTGCAGAGAGCCCGCAGCCCCCAGCCCGCAGGCTGTTAGCGCCCACCTGGCTCTTACCTGCTAGGCACCAGCCTCCATTCTCCGCTCCCACCAAATTTTTGGAACGGCTCTGAGTCCAGCTGCTTCAACCATTTACCTCCCCCTTAAACAGTTTAAAATCTTCACCGCTGCTTGTTTTAATTTTTTTTTTTTTCCCAGGCAGGGTAAAGAATGCCTGCATTCATGCCTAGAGCGCCTTTAAAATGAGCGGCAGCTTTGGCTGTATATCCGCCAGCTCTCGAGCAGCACACTTCCCCGTAGCGGTGTTCACTCGTTATATCTCAGTACCTGTCTGTCACTGTCCTGCAGCAAAGCTTTGACTGTTCGTGGTTTTTCTTGTGGGTTTATTTTGCATAGAGTGTGACATTTTGGTTTCGTTGTGGTGTTTCTGACTCTTTGTGCCTTTCCTTTTGTGTTTGTTTCTCCCGCCTTTCCTCAGTTTGCAGCGGGGCCTCGACCTGCCCATCATCAGGTACAGTACCCTGCCCCTTCATTACCATCCTAAACTAATTTGCTGGGGGAGGTGGGTGGTCGGAGGTTGTTCACCCACTAACTCAGAATGAAGGCTCGCTTTGGAAACCAGCCTCGTTAGTAGCTACTAGCACCTGCATAACCTCGCTAACAAGCTGCCTGCAACGCAGAGTAACACTTAATTCCTGTTCGGTGTCACTGCACTCATTAACCACCTTACTTACGCTATTTCCGTAGGAAAGGAGAACATGTATAAATTATTTCCAGGTATGTGTGAGATTTGCTTGTCTGTTCAAGTCACAAAAAACTTTGGCTAATATTTCCCAAAGCAGCCAGCACATTGTGTTGCCTGAGCTGAAGACTTCAACAAGAACTGGGTGCTCAGGTCCGTAAGAAAATCCTACTTTTCAAATGGAGAGCAAGGCAAATGATTTTCCAGTTCGTACATTTCTTGTGTGATATGCCTGGTTATCTGTTGTCATTACATTGCTTAATGTTTTCTTTTACTCACTGTATGAAAGCCAGACGTTAGGAATCTTCATAGTATTCCTGCCACGTGACTTGAACATTGTAAGGAATCACTTAACTCAGAAGAACGAAAATAAGGAATAGCTCTGGCTCATGAAACCCGGGGGTAGCACTTGTTAATAGGGAGGCTGACATACTAAAAGTGCTTGCTGTGTGGCAGGATGGATGCACACGTCTGTTTTGGCCTATTCATGGTGCCCAAAGCTGTCTTTTCCATCACCTCTGACATTCATCTTTGCCAAGGCCCTTTTTCACAGTTCATCTGGGGACTAATTTTGCTTCCTCTTGTAGCTTTGGAGGGGGCAGAGCTCGCCTGAGTGTAGATACGCAGAAAAGTGGAGGAGAGGCGTGACAGTGGCAGGAAAGGTCTCCCAGATTTGGTTGTTTCCGTGTCGTTCTTCTTTCTCTTCGCTTGGAAAGGAAGAGTCTGTTTTCACAAAGTTAATGGGAGGGAAACTAATCCCATTAACTCCAGTGATGTTGGGACAGGGGCTTAAGTCCTGGAAGGCTTGTTCCATGAGAACCGCATTGTTCTCACATCGTTCCTGTTAGTCTGAGCTGTTTGATGCTGTAGAGGTGTGCGCCTTCGGGAAGGTCCTGCCCCAGGACAGCAGGTAAGTGTGGTGGGCACACACACTGCCACCACCCCCCAGCTTTCCACCTCAGAGAGCAGCATGCAGGCAGGCACCCTTCCAGAGCAGGGCAGAAAAAAAAAAAAAAAAGGCTTAAAAAGTAGAATGAGGCATTTGCTGTACTTGTTTGCTCACAGGCAAACATCACGTGAGAGAAAGAACTGATTTTTGTGCCCGGCAAGGGATTGCATTGACAGGCAGTGGTGCAGGAATGTTTGCAGGATTACTGCGCAGTGTGCAGGATGACAGAATTAGTATCTTGTTTAGATACTTTTGTTCTTGACCTTAACTTGAGGTCTGTGTTTATATTACATGATACTGAAGATGCATTGCTGTTCAGAAACTCATTAGTTCTTTCATAGGTTGTTTCCAAGACAAAGTATGTATTCAGTGTGAACTGTTTAATAGTCTCATAAAAATTACCAAGTTCACCACAAGCAGAATCTGGAACAAGAGCCTTGAATCTGGAGGCAGCTCATCCTTGCAAGAAATGATTTCAGTGACTGGTGGCCTTACTGGTAGGGCTCTGCCACCCGTCTGTCGCGGCTTGGTTTAGCAATTTTGGACCCAGTTATGGCCCTCCTGGGGGTTAAAATTTGTGATTTCCCAGTTTGTTTTCCTGAATATAACACTACATATTTAATTGCGTTCCAGTTAGATTTGGACTCCATGAGGTCTGCTTGTAATTATCTGAGAGAAGCTGTCACTGTTAGAAAAACACTTCAGGCCTTATCCCAGTGATATATCTGCCATGCAGCGGAACGGGGCAGGCACAGCAAAACCTGGGCTTCAGATGAGCTCCTTGGTTCTTTGCATCTGAAACTCAATCTGTGCCCATAATTCCAACTGGGGATGGAGAAGGGAGTTTTTGCCACCCAGCCCTGCAGAAGGGTCGTGGCTGTTGAAGTGAATTCATCACACACACAGCACGTAGAACATTCGTGAGTCTGACGTAAATGATTGTTCACACGAATCAGGCAGCTTTAACATGCTGGAATACCAAAAGGCTGCGTAACGCAAGCAGCAGGCTGCCAGGCTGAGGCTCTGTAACCTAAAAAATCCAAAGTAAGTACATCGACCGGAGCGATAGTGGTATTTGTTACAGTGACATAATGTGTTCTTCTAGGAAAGCAGCAGCAAGATGAGGTTTGCAACGATTTCCGTGTGATGCTATTAACATAGGCTTCTTATTGATTCTGTGTCTTTCTCAGTCAACTAATGGATTATTCTTTAATGTTATTTCCTGTAATTATTAGATCTCTAAAGTACTCAAATTAGCATGATTTAAGCACCTGAAGTTGACTGGCAACTTCATAAGCAATTTATTTTTGGATGGAAATGCTTGCCCTGACGGTTTCAAGACAGTAGTTGCTGTAGAAGGCGTAATCAATGTCTGTGTGATAGAAAATATGAAAATGAGATTTAGGATGCTAAGAAAATATTAAGATGAGATTTAGGATGCTATGCTAAGTAAATAGTGGTTGAAGTGTAACGAAAATAGTTGTAGTGGTTCTGATTAAAAGTTAAATGTGCATAACTAATCCTTGATTCCCGTAAAGCAGCTATCGCAGAAACACTGGGAAGTCTCACTTTCTAGGAGAAAGCAAATGGGTGTTACAGCGTTTGCAGCAGTGTAATTAAATATGATGTCAACCTCTGTTTTTCTTTAAATGCCAGGCTTTATGCACAACCCGCAGGTTTAGCTACAAGACTTAGCTACCATCCTGTCTGGGGCTGGCATTCCATTTCCCATTTTGTGCATGGAGCATCCCTGTCTCTTCTTTATTTCTTTTTAAGCAAAGCTGTTGAGTCACTTTGTTGCTTCTGATCCTCATGAAATACAAATGAAAACAGCAGTTTTCTTTTAAGCTGAAGTCCAAAGCGTAAAATAACTTTTAGTTGAAGAAGCGACTTCAGGAGTATGAGAGATATTTTAAAATGGATGCTCAGAAGAGGCCAGTGTAATTAAAAACAGAAATAAGAACAAATAGAAACTCCAATGTCATTTTTCTCTTTCTGACTTATAATTGTATTTGAGATTAGTTTACTAGCTATGGCAGGCTAATTTAGTTTGAGGTTGCAGTTGTAGTTTATTCCAGTTTTAGCTTGGGGTTACTTGAGTTCTTCTGAGCGTAGCTTATATAACAGCAGGCTGGGTTCGCCCATGCACTGTTGTTAAAAAGCCTCACAATTTGAAGAGGTCAGAAATTTACTCCCTGAGTACGTTTGGTTACTCAAGTCTAACCATTTTGTAGCTTCTTGAAATATCTCGTGTTAGAAAGCAGTCGGAAAAGGTTGCCATAATCACGTCTCCGTCTTCATCCACAAATATGGAAAGGAACTACCAGTTTAAATCCCATGGTTGACACAAAAAAGGTGTTTTCTTCCCCTATTTTTTATTTATCAGTCAGTAAATAATAAGATTGGGAAAACCTGAGGTAGGAGAAGTGCTTTGTGGCCCAAGGGCTGCTGCTGAGCTGCTGGGAAGCCGAGATGCGCAGCGGGCTTTCTGCTGCAGCTCCTGCTCCTGGCACCTGGTTCTGGCTTGGGGCTGCAGCTCCTTGGCCAAGCTGTGCTGCAGGGAAAAGTGAAGTTGCATCTGATCCTTCGAGCTAACCCGGGCACTGCTCCTTCCGTCTGCAAATAGACGTCACTCCTGCTGCACTGCCAACACCTCCTCCTCCCTCTCCCAGGCCAGATTTGGGACCAACACGTCTGCACGTGACCAACAGAGCTGTCTCAGGATGCCACAGGCTGGACTGAAGCAGAGCACTTGGCTGTGCCATTTGATTTGATTGCACTGATGACACCTTCTTGAACTTCCCGTTTGCTGTCTTTCTAACTTTGGCAGGGCTTTGTGGACCCATCACAGTCGCCAGCCTTGATCTGGTCTAGAAATAAGGAGCCCAGCACCCTGCACGTGCTCTGGGTGAGGGTCTAGGGTTAGCGTAGATCTGTCTCCGGTGCTCTTAGCAGAGAACGTTACTGCTCTGTACAGCCTTTAGAGTGCACAGCAGGTGTTTCACAGGCATTTCCCTGGAAGCGATGACTTAAAAATCTGGAGTAAATAGAAAATCAATTAAAATGCAGCGGAGGTTTATCAGGAGGTTGGCACTCTCTTTGATCATTGATTTTTCTAGATGACAAACATGATGCCTCTTACTGGCTGGCCTTCAGCAGCCTTTTGACACAGGGTCATATGGGAAGAAAATTAAGTGGGAGAAGATGCCTAATAAGAGGATATGGGGATGGATATAAGGACTGATGAAAACGTAAGTGGCAGGGCAGTGCTGAGAGGGTAGGCAGGAGGTTAGTAGTTTATTTCCTTAATAATTCTGTTAATTACCCTGGCACAAAAAGCAGGTATGTGTCTGCAGCACACTCAATGAGTGGGAAGATAGAAAATGGGGTTAGCAAAGGGAAGCTGTACAAGGAGGACAAGCACGATAGAAGCAAGGCGTAATACAGCTGTGCAGAGCACAAGCCTTTACACTTCAGTGCCAAGGAGAAGGTTTTGTTAAATCAGGTATTGTCAGATAGGACCACCTGTGCAATGCAATCTTCAGATGAACAAGAAAAGTTATTTCCAGTTGAGATGGGGAGTTATTGCTGTTGTGTTAACTACTGACAAAACCCTTTCTGGAGCATGAGTGCAATTCTTTTTTTATGTTTATTTTTCCAAAACGATTTTTTGAATCTATTTTGCACTAATTTGACCACCCTGGCTATATAGCAGGATTTAATCTTTGAAGGAAGTAGTCAAGTATTGCAGTTTTCTATCAGAAGCTTTGCTGCGGCCCAGGGTGCTTTCATGGCCCTGCATGGGAACTCCGTGTGCTCCATGCTGAATCCTGCACTTTGTGGAAGAAATAGAGGCAAAATATCTCTGTTTTTAATCTCCTGGTATTCTTCTGTGGACATCATTGGCTTTACTTGAAAACGTTGGCTGTGCAGGCATCCGTTTGACCTTGCAAGATGAATCTAGCAAATCAAGTCAGAGTCAGAGTTGTCAACATTTCTACAAATGACTTTGAACATTGTTAGCTTAGTGTTGGAGGGACAGGATCAGGTATATAGCATAAAAAAAGTCTGACAATGGGATGATGTTTGTTTTGAATCATAAAACCCATGTATAAATCAATGCTCCAACACCTGATTTTCTTGAGAATTGTAATTTTACTTACAGGAACTGGAATAACTAAAAGTAATTCAAACTTTGCTGGAGACCCCTCTGCTTGGCTTTCCAAAAGCTTTGGATGGCTTGTTACTTGGAATGATGGATCTGCTTTTCTTCTTGCTATGTCCTTCCCAGAAGCAATGAGATCATCTTTGTTTTTTCTTTTTTCTTTTTTTTTTTGGGTCGTCTTCTCTAACTATGAGCTGCCTCTGCAATGGCTCGGGCAGTACAGCGTGGTTTTGGAGAGGTGGTGGGCTTTGTTTGTTTGTTTGTTTGTTTGTTTTAACCCAGAGTTTCCTTGTTGGAGGTTCTCTCTCTGCTGTAGAACAGCTTAGCACTACCCTGGTGTTATTTCTTACTTGATGTAAGAGCAAGCCTGTGTAACACCACCCATGTTGGTGTACAGAGCACGCTTTCGTTCCTTCTGCAGCTGGAAGGAGAGCTGGCTTGCGTTCCATGAAATGGAGTTTCTTCAGCGTGTCACCCCACACATCATGTTTCACGATCTTTTACGCAGCGGTTCCCAGTAACAGAAGCAAGAAGTTGTCTGTAAACCAGGAGTTTCCATTGCTGTAAGATTTTCCTCAGTCATTTCAGTTTCAGGGGTGTGTTACTCAGCAGGTTCCCTAGGTGCAGCTGTGTAACGTGGCTGGAGGAGGGCAGGCTTCTTGTTGGGCTCACGCTGCTGGAGGACTCCCATCCTCTGTGGCCAAGGCTTTTCTGTGCCACCCTGACGAAGGAGTTACTGCTGCTGCAGGGGCTGCTCTCGGGGCAGTCTGCAGCCCCTCTTCGCTCTGGATAGATACAGAATGGTGGTGGCTATTGAATGTTAGCTTTTTCTTTCCCTGTTACACTTTGGGTCTCTCCACTAACAGATGAGAAGTGGTCATTATTCAGCAGTTAGTGGTGAACGAAGGAAGGACCTGATTTCATTCACTCCCAAACCTTCGGTACAGTCCCTTTCATGGCAGACTTACTGCTGATTCTGTAGTTTTATGAGTGACTCCGAAAGTAATGAAGAGAAGCAATAATGAGAGAAAATATTTTAGATTTCTTTTTGGTGTTTCTGGGTATTGAAGAATTGCAAGCTGTAGTTAATCTCATCATGAATTCATCGTCTATCCTTATTCCATGTAACGCTCATGTAGTTGCCCTGCATCTAGGCAGCCACTTATTTTTTATTGGCACAGGAATACGGCAGCATGTTGCTCTTCTGGTTTTCTTTCTGCATCCTCACTTGCAGATTTTTACCCCCAAAACAGTTGCCTTCTCCTCATTCAGGTTACATTGTGCAGTGTGCCAGTGCCAGTTCTTCATCTGGATTAACAGGGTTGGACGTCAAAGCATTGTGGTCATTGTAATTGTATCTGGACTTCTGCACCAGGGAGTTATCATTGGCTTTTCTGGAGAAAAAATTGGTATGGGAACAACGTAGGTATCGTGGTCTTCAGGAACACCACAATGACCATTTTAATTTCATTGTCACATCAGGTATAGAGGCATCACAGGTTCCTTCTGCCCTACCTCATTCTTTCCAAATGCCAGGACAAATAAGCCCAGCTCCTTCCTTCGTTGTTTAGTGATTGCCCTCTTTTTCTCCTCTCACCGCTCGCGATGTGGTTACTCACAGACTATTTCCATTGATGCACTTCATCACTCAGCAGTCTTCAGTGTGATGTATGATGACCTAATTTATTTTTATTTTTTGCTTAGCAATTAAATACATGGCATTTCTTATCCTTCCAGTCTGGGTGCAGAAGTGGAGACCAAATCCATGATTTGAGCTTGAGTTTTACTGCTTTATCTGCTATCTTTGTGTTACTGAAAGAGACCGGAAAGGAAAAATGTTTAATTTAGGAACAGAGTAAGCATAAAGTCTTTCTGTAGTATCATGTTTTCTACAGTTAATCACAGATTATTTTTTAAAACTTTTATATTTCCATGTCAAACTTTTCTAGGAGAGTTTCTGACCCCTGTCCTGGGATTCTGGTAGAAGAGTCCTTGCACCATGTCAGTGTCTGTCATGCTGGTTCTGTAAGAGATTAGTCAAAGCAGGGTAGAAAGATGAGTGGAATTGTGTGCAGTTAGGGTGCATGTTATATCCTATTCCTTCCTATTGATCTGTAAGCTGTTCCATTGGCTTTCTTTCTGTTTCCTGCTGCTTTCTTGCTTCGTTATTGAAGGGAGGATTCAGACCTATACAGGTAATTTTAACTCCTGGTTCTGCATGGCATAAGTGTCTCTTTATCACTTGTATCATTATTCCGTTAGTGAATGCATTAATGTCTGATGCACACCTTACCAACTGAGTTTAAAGATTATTGCCAAGACTCTGGTAACTAGAGCAAGGGCTCCAGTGCCACGAGCGCTCCATACCGTGGATGCTGATGCCTTTCCCAGCGCTTACAAGCTGAGACCTGACCACGTACCACTGGGTTGCTTGGTTTCCTGGAGCTGGTCCACTTGCGTGGGGCATCACTTCATGCAAACATGGTAGAAGATTTTGGTGCCACCCTGGAAGAGGTTGCCACCCTTTTGGAAACAGAGCACAAGAGAAGTCACATGTCTCAATTGGTACAAAGAGCAGGCATGAGGCATCTCTTCATAAATCCTGGATTTAGCTGTTCTGAAGTTACACAGAAACAGTTGCCTTGATGTTTTATTTTCCTGGCATATTAATAAAGGTGGGTTTTTGGCAGTCAACCCACCTTATCAAAGCATATTTGACAGAAATAATTTTTCTGACGGTCGCTCTGAAAGCTGGGGTGTATAATTCAGTAGATACAAACTAATAGATAGACTTCAAAGTTTCACATTTACTCTTACCTTTTACTACCTGGAAAAAATTGAAGGTTATAGCATGAACTTAATTTTTACAGATAGACAGCGATTGTCCTGCAGTTTTCTGAATGTGTGGCAACCCTTTGGAAGTAGTACTGTAACTACAACATATTGTCTGCCTTTGTAATTATACTGTAATTTTCCTCCAGGAAGTTTGACCGATTCTTTGTTTTCTCTCCTCTCTCCTTCCTATGTCCCTTTCCTTCCCTAGTTTTTTCAGAGGCCTCAGATACAGCCTCCGAGAGCTACCATCCAGAACAGCAGCCCTTCCATCCGTCCTGGTGCACAAACACCGACTGCAGTGTATCAAACCAACCAACACATCATGATGGTTAATCATCTGCCAATGCCGTATCCTATGCCTCAGGGCCCCCAGTACTGTATACCACAGGTAAAAACACGTTTTCCAGACACTTAAACTGAAAAGCAACCTGTGCTTCATCTGGCTTTTCTCAAGACCTGCTTCAGCATTGGGAGAGGGAGAGATAAAACTGGTAGTTGCATATTTCAGTTCTGTGCTTCTTTATGAAGTATCTGTTGGTCTGAGCATGGAGGAAGTAAGAATAAATTTTTTAGGCTTGGCATCTTCTCAGAAACAGTGTGAAACTAAGCTCCTGGAAAATGCTCTGAATGTATTTAAGTTGATTTAATAGCTCTACAGTTACTCTAAAACCTTGGACCTTATAAAAACATGATACTACTGAAAGCAGGGGGATGACTTGTCATTGTTAAGAAGCGTGATAATCTGATCTTTATTGATTTTTGAGGGCTCAATTACAGTTTCTGTATGTAACAGCATGTCATTGCTCAACTGTTTGTAAACTGATGGTTATTTTTTTCTTCCTAGTATCGTCACAGTGGCCCTCCGTATGTTGGGCCCCCACAGCAGTATCCTGTTCAGCCACCAGGGCCAGGCCCCTTTTATCCAGGACCAGGTCCTGGAGAATTTCCCAATGCCTACGGTAAGTTCTGGTTAGAGATTTCCTGTAAGTATTTCCTGGGCGTGGTTTTCTCTTGTCAAGTTGAAGATCTATAATACCAAACTGGATTAGCATTTGTTTGAACTTCAAATAGCTGCTTGATTTGGTTGTGTCACAGCCCTTATTATTCACTCATGAAAAATTCACAGTAACGGAGTTTCGTTTGTATGAATGCTCAAGGAAAGGCTGTAACTTGTAGAGCTACCCATAATCACATGTGAGTAAGAATAGTGGCTATTTATTATTCCCTGCTAAATCATTATTATTTATTAAGGTATTGTGAATACAACTGGCAGCCCTGGTTTCCACTGGTTTCTCTCAGTATGTGCAGAGCAACAGAGCATTTAACATTTCTTGTTCCTGTGTTCCCTGTTTGGCATTTAGAAAGCGAAAAGAACAAACCATCTGGCTTAATTCACTGGTCTCATGCTGCAAAGAACAAGTTAGTCCAGTAAAAGAGTTTATAACCCATACACAGGCTGATGTTTGCCCTTTCAGGACACGGTTCCTAGTTTCACCTCTTCTCAAGCAAAGAGCTCCACTGACAGTGGTTGCCCACAATAGCTGTGTGCTGTGGTTGTTTGTTACACTATAGTCAATATATTTGACTCCCTTCCTCAGGTAATCAGGTTCAAAGACACCACTAAAAATCGAGGGGTGATCTGTCCAGCGTTGAGCATCCCTTCCATCTGCATCTTGCTGGTGGTCCTTGCCTCCTGCAGGACCTCAGAACTGCCTCTCATTTGGGTTCCATTGAGTAGACCCCATGTGTCAGTGGGAGACTCTCATTAGGTGTCCCGTGACACCTCTTCTCTTGGCAGACGTCTTTTATGTAGAAGTAATTAAGCCCTTAGTTACTTCCCTTGTGCTGCTGTGTATGATGCATATCATACTTGCATCACAGTCCCCTATAAGGTTTTCTGTGGGATCCGTCGTTCAGTTGTCATTTAAAATAAATCAGCTCCTGTAAGCTCTGTTTCAATGAGCTGTAGAAACTGGTATCTTGCAGGAATGTGCATTTTTTTCTTTTTTAATTTGTCTTGCCTTGCTCGTGTATGGGAACATTTGAAAAATCCTCAGGATGATTCTAGTAATCACCCCTATGTACTTTTTTCTTTCTTTTTCTTTTTCTTTTTTTTTTTTTTTAAAGAATTTTCGCTTCTCAATATCAAACTTGAGATATTTTGTTCAGTCTGCCTGCTAGCCGCCCACACAAATTCTGTAATCTGTTGGGGTCGACGTGTTATCAACTTTCCATGCAGCTTTAGCTGTTGGTATTTCTGAGCATTAGAAGTGAATGATTACCTTCCACCTTCCAGGCTGAACAATGATGGCCATGTGCAGTTGGCAGAATTGCATGTTTGTTCTTCACAAATTCAGTTTTATTTTAAAGGGGAGAAGAGCTCCAGTTGCCTCCCTGCTTAACATTTTGAAAGGTCATGAGTCTTTTTTTTTTTTTTTTTTTTTTTTTTGAATTTGGAGTATATAGAGCTAGTGGGACTACTTCGAAAGATATTCATGAAGTCTTCAAAGACTTCAGTTTCTGAACGAATGGAGAGACAGCAATTACGAGGCAGTTAGTTCCTGTTTGCTTACCTGGACAAATAAAGAGAATAAATATTGCAATGGCTCTTTAAATCTGATCCACTAAATGAGGAAATTGCCTACATATTTGTCATTTGAAGTTTTTCTTCCATTTCAGGTCTGCTTTCTTACTTTCTGCTCACTTAGTGCATTTGTCTTCACTTCTGTAATTTGGAAAAGGTTCCCTTCTGGTTCCTTTTTACTCTTGGAACTGCCTGGTTTCTTGCACAGCAGCTTGTAATCTTTTAGCCCCAGCTTGCTTCCAGGTTGCTGTGTCTGCACAGCATCAGTGGGCAAAGCTGGAGGCTGGGTTTGATGTCTGGATTGCAGCCCTGCCTCACACAGAGCGTTTTCCAGGCAGGGAGGGTTTAGCCAAGGAAGAGAGGGTGATTGCAGGTTTGCTTGCACTCATCCACCTTTTCCTCCTGTTTCTCCCTTGCTATTTATATAGGGCTGAAAATATTCTGTCTCTCACCAGGTGTCTAAGCATGGTGCTTCTCACAGCACTGGGAGACAACTAAATGCAGAGTACTGGTGTGGATGGTGCTGCTGGCAGCGGCCTTTCCCTTAAACCTCAGAACTTTGCAGCAAGTGTGTAGTGTGGCATGGTACGGAGTGGCTGCTGGGCATCAAACTCACTGCAGCATGACAGGCTGTAAAGGAAGTGATGAGGAAAAATACTGCAGAAGACTAAACGTACTAAGATGAAAAGTACTGATTTTTCCTAAACTGTATCTCAGTTTTGTAATTTATTGTTCCCACATATCAGTGAGCTTCTGTGATACATTGGGAAGACCTTGAAATGATGAATGAAATGATTGTGTGAAATGAACACTGACCTGAAAAGGATCAATATGTGGGGCAGAGAGCAAAGAAAGTTGCACTGAAAAATGCTCTTGACTTGTTGCCACAGAAGCTGTGTTCCTTCCCAGAAGTTACTCTTCCTTTTTGGGGTTTGATTTTTCAGAGTACTTTTCATAAACAAAGAGTTCTTCCTTGAGGTACACTGTTGGTCTCTCTTTCACATGGATCGTGTTACAGCTGTCTTACTAGGTCTGGTTTCTAGGAAACTGGAAATGAGGAAAATTAACATACTGCAGGGCTCCCAGGCTTGCTCGTGTCCTCTCATGTTACCCAACCTCGTGTTGTACACCTGGCCAGCTTGGCCAAAGCATTAGTCGGAAGAGTTTGAGGCTGCACAGCTCTTTTTCAGGAGAGAACGGGGATGCTGACAGAGGTTTTGCACCCCGAGGCCAAAGCAGATCTGAAGTCACACTGCTTGCCACGAAGTTCAAAATGAAAAGATTATCGAGTCATTTAGAGTTCCTTGATTGCAGTGTCTGGGAGTGAAGTAATGCGGCGGGCTGAGCTTTTAGCAGTGCAGTGTTAGTGCCTTCCAGTGCTTTCTGCTTTCAACTACCTGCCTGCTATTTCAGGGGAGACAAGTTCTTGTTCTGGGCAGGGAGTGAGAAAGCCTGCTCTGAGCTTTTGCTTTCTAGCTGACAGCTTGAGGAGTGCCTCCTTTGAAGATGCAAGTCCGATTGTGCTGGGCTGGGTTCGTTCACTTTCTTGGATTTCACCATTTGCTTGAGATGGTAGTAACCTCTTCTGGTTATAATGTTCCCAAAGACATCAGCACAATACAGATTTTAATTCCTATTTAAAGGTTAGTTCAGCTGAAGAATAAATCAGATTACTTGAGAGGCAAATGAAAGCAGGCAGTCCATCTAGCATCCATGCTGAGGAAACAAACAAACAACAACAAAAAAAAGCACTACATTTGCCTATATCTAGTAGTACGTAGACAAGAGACAGCTCTGCTATGCCGCTTCTATTTATGTCTGGCACATCTTGAAAGAACTCAGTCATTTTGAGCCTGTCTTTCTCCATAAAGAAAAGAAAATGAAACCATTGGATATTATGAATGTAATCAACAATGCAGTGTAATTTTGCAATAATAACCATGGTCATGCTTTTTTGTGTTGCAGCATGAGAAGAACATTGCTTTTAATTACATTTTCTCACTGGGCTTTAAAATAAGTTGCCGTTGACCTTGCAAATTCTTTGTAACTGTTTTACTGAATTTCTCTACAAAGGGGGAAAAAAAAACCCTTACCTTTTTGTCAGTCTAAGGAGTCCAAGGATGGACAACTTCTCTTTTCATGTCTTCGTGATTTCAACAGCCTCTCAGAAACTGATGCACGTGATAAGGAAAAAATGAAGTATCGACTTAATCTCTTGTCTTGCTGGAGCAGCAGCTCTGTTTAAGTGGAAGTGAGGAAGAGCAAGAAACAGACTGGTTTCCAGTTGGATGCTAAAAGTTCTACTTTTTCAAAAGAAGGGAGGGAGGAGTAGGTGGACGGTTTTATTCTCATGCTTGCTTTTCTTTCATTAGCAGACTAACTGTACTTCTCTTGTTTCTGTGTTGTTCTTTCCCAGGAACACCTTTCTACCCAAGTCAGCCAGTTTATCAGTCAGCACCCATCATAGTGCCTACACAGCAGCAGCAGCCTCCACCAGCAAAAAGAGAGAAAAAAACGGTAAGGGATCTTCATTGAATGATAAGTCCTCTCTGAGAATTGTCCTGGTTGTAATTAATGAAAATTTTAGCTTAAAAGTGGGATTTATCTTCACAGAGAGGCTCTTACCTTTCACTCCTAAGTTTTATTAAACATTGCACAATGCTGCAATGATGTCTTACTTTCAATTTTCTATGGGAACTTGCTGCTCTGTGTTTTGTAATGTCTCAGCCGGTCAGAAATGAAAATACTTCTGCTGGTTTTGTAACAAACACAAATGAAAGCAGCAGCATCTCCTTAAGCCAGAGGATCCTCATCTGCTTGTGCTGCTGTTCTACCGAAGAGCCAAGGGGGAAAGAGCAAACTTAGATCAGTTTGCAAGACTGTTGGGAATAGGTTCAAATTGACAAACCAGAAACTGTTCAATATTGTGCCTTGGAAAATGTAGAAAAGCAGCACTAGCAAGGTGGGGACGGATTTACAGAGCTTGAAGGAACCTGAACATGATGCTATGAAAGTGGGCAGAGATTTGGAGACCACATTTCCTCTCTTCCTAGTTCACTGGTCAGAATTTATGAGACAGAGACTAATGTAATGAAAACCTGTTTGTAGGTGAATGATGGTAGGGAATAGTAAAGACATAGTGGGTGAATGTAATGTTTAAAAAGAAAAAAAAAAGGGGGGGAGGACTTAAACTTGTGAATGAATAGTTGATTCTGAATGTGTGAAAGGGAATTTATTAATTTTACATCAGTGTGTGTGTGTTGCAGTGGATTGAAAACATCTAAAGAACTGTTTCCTGGCCAAAAAAAAAAAAAAAAAAAAAAAAGTGGGGAGAATTTGTACATCTTTCAAAAAACAGAATACTTGTATCTTGATTTTTGAAGATGAGCTGAGACGATGCTTGATCTGGAAAGCTGGAAAAGCTGAACAATGCGTTAGCTGGGCTTTCAAGAAAAGCCTTTCTTGTAGATGCTGTCATCAAAGGGTGATGCAACTCTTTTGCTACCTCTTCACTGTCCTCTTCAGTCCTGAGGAGTCTCTTTTCAGCATCCAAAGCATGACATGGCCAGATCATTGATACCATTTGAAGTACAGAGAAGTTCAGAAACATTCAGCTGTGGTTAAGACAGTTTAATGCCCAGAAAGCTAAATTCTTTGAAGCAGAAAAGCAAAGGCTTTTAAAAATGCTTTTGTCTGGATGTACTTTTTCAGTTTGCTAATGTTACAACTGAAAAAATAAGAGAGATTAAAGAAAAATGAAGCATGTAGACATACACAAATCTACATGCACTGTTAGCTGAGTACTACAAAGTTTCAGCGAGGGAAAACATGTTTTAATGACATTGACAAGAGGAAAAGAAGGTAGGAAATCCATCCTGCCAGCTCTTAAGTCCTCATTGCTGTGATCACCTAGATGTTTTAGTGGAAGAACACAAGTCTCTTTTTAATCTCTCAAAAGTAAGAGATGACCACGTCTTGTCAATACGCTAAGTACTGTGTGTGTGCTCATTCGTGTTCCCAACCCAAAGAGTTGAGAATACATTGCACAGTACTGAAGCTGAGAAATCACAAAGCCCTCCTGCAACTTTGCAGGAGGCAACTTGTTGCCAACTTTGTCAGTTGCCAATGGAATAAAACCACAACAGTTCCCAGTGACAGTCCCGCTCTAAGAAGGATTATACCTCCAGGTTTGCCTGTGGTTAGTGTATTCTGCTTGGTACAACAGGGACTTCTGCCTGCGTTTTATAGAGTGCTCAACCAAGAGGTTCTGAGGTTAACAGACGAATGATAGCACTGTCTTCAAGTTTATGGAAATCTGCCACTTTTATATTGAAGATGACTTTCACTAAAACTCTGTTCCAAATAAATTAACCCATACAGGTTGACCAGTTCCCATGCTCAGTGACATAGGGTTTCAAGTGTTTGTTGAGGGTTCAGATGAGCATGTTCTCAAGTGTTATATTCTGGATGATATTTTTCCTTCCATTTTTGGCACTATGAAGATGCTCAGATAATAAACTTGTTTCCTAAATGTTGATGTGCTTCATAGGACTTCTGTTTGTTCTTGCACTTTCCTTTCTTTGGCTCTTTAGTTCTGTTTGTTTTCTGTTTTACTGGCGTGATTTTTCTCAGCATGGAAGGTGAAAACAAAAGAACTGATTTGCTTTCTCTCTACACCAGCAGCTGGGTTGGCAAGGTCAATGAATTTCATATCAGGGCAGTATGTTTTTGTTTTGTTCATTTTTATCCTGCACTTTCCACTAACTGGCAAGCTTACTTTTATAGCTAGACCGTCCACTAAATTTAACAAGTTTCACTAAACTTATTTTCCAGAAGTAGAGACCACATTCTGAATTAAAGGGTCACGTACTGCAAGGCACGTATTTAAAATTGTTCCACAGTTGCTTTAGATCTGAGAGAATTTGAAGAGGTGTACATTTTTAGAACTGACTGGTACAGTTGATGAGCATTTTGATTAAATTAGGTTTTAAGATTAAGGGATGACATACCATGCATTTCAAGTTGCTGGAACAAACCATGTTGCAGTGTTCCTGCAGAGCATCAGCTCAGTCCAGGACGTATCATACTGAGTGTAAGGGAAATATGTTCTGTCCATGCTTCCCCTCCATAAGCCCCACGGACAACGTGTAATGGGAGGACTTGTCTGAAATATTTCTATATTCAATTCCATAGATCCGGATCCGGGATCCAAACCAAGGGGGCAAAGATATAACAGAAGAAATAATGTCCGGAGGGGGCAGCAGGAACCCAACGCCCCCCATCATGAGACCCACTTCCACACCTACTCCACCTCAGGTAACAAAGTGGCCACGTAGCCCTCTCCCAGTGATGTCTGCTTTGCTTTGCTGTTTGTTAGAGCCAATTCCTGAGTCTTCCATCCACACCACCAACTGCCTCACTCACCTGGATGGTCTTTTCTTTAGTTGTCCATGTTCTTCAATGATTTTTTTCTAAGTTTGATCATTTTTTATCATCCTGTAGCTTGTAAAATGTAGAACTGCGATGCTGCTACAAGTTCCCCTCCCCTGCTTTTGTATCAGCAGTAGTTTTTAAAGCTGGTGAAGGCTTTCTGAAGGAGTCAGTATGTCTGTGAGAGATGTGGTGTTTCCATTAGTGTCTTGTGCACCTGAGGAACATCCATATCATGCATGTGATTGATTATATATCTTAAATGGCATTGCTGTCCATACTAACGTCTTTCTGCTTTAGTGGTCTTGTTTTAGAGTAACCAGAATTATTGTAGCTCAGGACATTTATCAGAGAACTTCCTGATTTGGGCTCTGTGTATTCAGCCTTAAAAAGGGAAAGATAAAGGGAAAATAAAAGTCATTCTTCTAACATAAGAAAAAGCATAAATATCCCAAACTGATATTTTCCATAGTTCATAACTCTCTTCAAAAATTCTTGTCACACACCTTTGGGTTTCTGACCCTTTCTAAGCCTCTGTATCCTGCTTCACCTGAGAAGTCCACATGTGATGTCTAACAATTAAACTGAGTGGAAATCTGGGTCTGTTCTAGTCCTTTTTGACTCAGGGCCAAAAGAGCACTCAGATCTGCAGGCAAGCAGTCCTGACATGACCACAAGTCCACCTCAATGTTAACTGCTGGCTCTGAAAGTGGTTGCGTTATCTTATCAGGAAGTGATTTCTCTCTTTTGACCAACTCTTCCACACCTGCAGCAGGAGGAGATGATGTCTTCCTTGGTCTCCCCATGGATTTGGAAATGGAGAGGAGGCACACGGCAGCTGCTGCCCTCTTCCCTGCAGCCAGCTTGGTGTAGCTGCCGCTTTTGTATGTAATCTCCCAAAAGAAGGGATCTTCCAAGGGGAGATGGTGCTAAGCCACGAGCTGCTCAGCTTAAATGTTTGTGAACAGCTGGAGAAAAAGAAGCTGAACTCCACAGTTTGGCACAGGCCTTGGAAGTTGACATTGTTTTATTGGAGGTTATTGTCTGCTGCCCAGGGGCCTGATATAAAGACCATAAATATCAAGGAAGTTCTGCATGTGATGGGTGGGCTTTGGGTCAGAGCCTGGCTGAGGCACAGTTTCCTCTTTGTCCAAGCTCTTCCCTGTTTAATGTCAGAAACAAGTTTTTGCTAGTGGCTTTTTTTTTTTTTTTTTTTTTTTTTTTGTGCAACAATTGTTCCTGAGATCTGAGATGAAATCTTACCCCCCACATGCACATCCTGTGTCAGGATAGCTTTTCTGCTGACTGTCCTGTGCTGAGGAAAATGCACAGGCTTGTCCTGAGACACCCATTGCATGAGGATGTAAGCCTGAGGTTACAGCTGAGCCAGTGGGGATGAGGAATGGGGATCACTGAGATGAAATAAGAGCCTGGTCTGCAGAACTCCCCTCTGAGACAAATGGAATAGCTACGGCTTTTGGCCATTTCCCCAGTTCAATCAAATCCTTTTATCATATGAAGGCATCACCGTTAGCTTTGGGTCACCTGCTTTCTCTTCCTGGTCTCCATCAGGGGCAAGCAGTAGCAAGGCACCGTGCTCGAGCAATTCCCAGCTGGCTGTTTGTGCAACAAGGTCTGCAGGGCTCAACTGGAATAAGCCTTCTTCTGTCAGAGTGGTCTGATGATTTGTTGACTCCAGCTGGAAAGGGAGAGAGCAGAAGGCTTGTTATGTATAGAGTTGATTATAGTTCTTTCCAAGCGTTTTCCATGAGAGGAGATCCCAGTGATAAAAAATGTTTGAATGGTGGTGAGACCTTCTTCCCATTACTTCATGCTACATGATTTACCCCATTAGAAGTGTGGAAGGGTTGAAAACAGCCAAGGTTTCAATTTGTGTTTATGTGTGGTGCAGCTAATGCAGACACTTATTGGATCACTTTTGCGTTCAGAAAGCTATTTTAAGATACTATAATTAAGTCAAACAGGACAAAATAAATGCTTTTCTAGAGGAGGTTAATAAGCATGAATTTTTTATCAGCTGTAATTTGTATGCAGAGCACACCAGTGATGTCCAATCATCTGCTCTAAGTAAGGTATGCAAATATTTCATTGTTTCATATCCAGACTTTGTTTTGATTAGGTACTTGGAACCACTTTTGTTAATCACAGAAGAGCTTCGAAATAGAGCTCACCAGTAAAAGTTCATTAGTGCAGCATAACTGAAAATTTAAGCTCACTTAAGCCAGGAAATTCAAAGTTATTGTCCCAACAGCGTCTATAATTCATTTCTCTTAAGCAAGTCTAGCATCTTGGATGCAATTAGATGGTGCTTAGTGTATGCCTTAATCTGTATGTTCAGTGGCTGAATTCCAGTAGCTGTGGATAACTTTGAACTGCCTAAAATCAGGAAACTTTAAATATTCAGCCATGACTTTGCTCAAAACTTTTTAGGGCTTTTTGTATTCCCTTTCCTCAGCTGCTAAAAGCTGTGAACAATCAATGTGAGATTCATATGAAAAAGAAATACTTGCATATTGAAATACTCAGAATTTGCGACAGCTCCTGGAAGAGGTGCACGGGAAGTGTTGCTGCTGCCCTGTTCCCCCACGCCTTCCAACCAAACTGTGCACGAGGCGGTTTTGGATGAGATTGCATCTGGAGAACATTCAAAATGCAAACCCAGAGTCTCAGGGCTTGAATAAGTGTCATCTAATCGAAGCAGCTCCCTGCATGATGATGTTTATGGTGGTTTTTATTATTCTTATTCTTATTATAGACTCTAGTAACACTTACTTCACATTGACTGCCAGTATCTGATTCTGTAAGCTCATTACTTAAGCACCACAGTCACAGAAAGAAAAACTTGATCAAGAAGTGCGTGGAAGCCACTGCTGTAGACCTGTCCCTGTCAGAAATATAATACTTTTTAAAAAGAAGCCAGTTTACAATAACAAAGTGTGTTGTGTCTACAGAAACCAAAGGAAATTTTAACTGACCCAAAATGTTGATAACGCAAGCAGTAGATTAAATACGGAACATCAAAAAACACTGGGCTTGTCCAAAGCATGAGCAGTGCTGACAAGACTCGCGTTGTGTGGTTTAGCCATTTCTGTCCTTTTCGTATCTCCCGCTTTGTTTTGTAGTCAGCACCACTGACCAAGGTGTGCTTTTGCTGGAGGCTTTCCAGCACCTTTGTTGTGGTTCCCCAAGCCCCTGTGCAGCACTGTATGCTGACCAGTGAGCCGTCCCCAAAAACTGTAGATTAACCTCCAACCCAGGGAAGTGGCTCTGATGAACGTGTGCGGCTGCTCTGCATTCTCTAGTCCGTGAGAAGATGAATTTCCCTTTTTATGCCAGGATTTTTCTGAGGTTTAGTTGCTCAAATGCTTTAAACTCCTGCGTAAGAGAAATGAAGATACTATTTATACGTTTCTAGCACTATGCTATTTTTCACACTATTTTTTTTGCCATGAAGACATATAAAAACCAGGACCACATACAGAATTTGGCTACAGTATTTGCTCGGCGCTGACTCACACAGATCACCTTTTAAAGAGCAAGAAGTGCTCTTATTTTCCTGGCAAACCTCTTGCAAGTATTGGTGAGTTTGTCACGTTTTGTGTTTTCTTGGTCTACAGGCCATGGCAGGATAGAATAACAGAGCCAGTCTTTTAGCACCATAAATCACAAGAGCAATTTTGAGTGTTTTTTTTTTTTTTTCCTAGAAAGTCTCTAAATGCTTCATTTTGAAGCTGAGAGACCATAGGGGTCATTAATTAGGTACCATTTTTATTGCTTTGCAGTATGGCTTCCATAAAATTAGTATTTTCCAAAGTTCTTAAGCAAGCTTGTTTACTGACCCAAGGATCTTCAAGGCTTACAGGTTTCTTGCTCACTGGTTTCGTTTGGTTCCTGCTATTCTTATAATATTCTTCTTTTTCCCCATTGATTTTGTCCGTACATTTTCATAACATGAAACTAATGATCCTCTGAGGGTGAAGGGAAAGTGTTCTTGAAATCCACTTGTTTGTAAAATCTATGTTTTGTTTGGCTAACTTTGGGTTTGGCTGAAGGTACAGATGCAATTCTTCATTCGTCGTCCAGCCACTCTCATCAGGCTCATTCCTGGAAGAGGAGAAGTCCCATTTAAAAGTTTCAACCCTTCACTCCACCTACTTAGGTCTTCTATTTTTTTCCAGATGTGCTTTTTGCACAGTCCTTTACCTTTCTGTTGCCTGAAATGGTGAAAAATCATGTAATGAAGATAATCCTCTTTATTGTGCACTGTTCAGATGTGATAGCTGAAAAAGACGGAAATGGGAGTCCCATGAAAAGGAGCAGATTGCCAGAGTTTTCTTTTGAGGGAAATAAGTCCTACATGGTTTTCTGATACCTGGTCTCAAAGAAGGAATTAGATGCCCATGACTTTGGCATTGTGCTTTATCTTTATCTATTGTTTAGAAATCCCCATTTGTGTAAATGTTCTGCCAGCATGGGTTTGTAGCTAGATGAAGAGAACCACCTGTAAAAAGCTGGATGGCTTTTCATTTTTAGATTATAAAAGTTATCAGCTTTCTTTTTTGCATGGTCCCTGATTTAAGGGGATTTTACAAATATAAGTAGTTGACTTCCTAGTCTGTGTTCACTGTAATGTCACAAGTGCTTTACCTTTAAGTCTGAGTAAATTTGGTGATGTTGCTTGGTCTTACACAAGCTCTGTGTTAGATTCTAAGATGAGACAAGGTGGGGTTTTGCGTGTTTTTTTTTTCTTTTATCAAACCTTCACGTACATAAGTGAAGTTGTCATTTGTCCCATTAATGCTGGGGAGATAGTTAAAATACTTGGTCTCTGCAACAGGCTGTATCTTTTTCAGTCTTGTCACTTGCTGGTCTTGCAGATTGTTTTTATTAGTAGAATATATACAAAATTGGTTGGGATCCAGGTATACCTGCTCTATTTTTGATTAATGCAGAATTGTTTTTTATTTTCAGTATTACCCAGCAGGTATCATCCGTAAGTCTGTGGAAGGCATTAGGTGCTTTTTTCATACCAGCAGCACAGGTATCCTCATTCTGGGGGATGTTCCCAGTGTGACAGTAAATATTAGTATGCGAATGCATGTAGATAGATGTATATTATAAACTATTTATGCATACATACACACCTTAACTATATATCAGCATACGCATGTGTGCGTGTGTATATATTTTGGGTAGACGTGTGCGGTGTCAAGAGTTGGACTTGATGATCCTTAAGGGTCCCTTCCAACTCAGGATATTCTATGATTCTATGATTCTATGATATCTGCAGATGTTGTTGGGTGTTTGAACCAGCAGTTTGTAGTCCATTCGTGTGAGCAGCTTTTGTGTTCAGCAGAATGGCACCTTGTGGCAGTTGTACTAATATCTACAGTTTCAACGCGCTGTTTTCCGATGTTTCACTCAAAGAATATCAGCCCTTTGAACTAGCTGGTCAGCTGAGAATGGAGCTGAGCCCAGAAAGCATGCTGAAGCTACGGGGAGGTCCTGGAGACCCTTGGTACATACCTGACTTTTTGCAGACTGCTCAGAGGAGCATTGCTGCTGCTCTTGGAAGAAACATTAGGAGAATGAAGTGTATTAATAACCGCGCTGTCTTTTTCTTGCCATTGTTAACAGTAATCGTCTCTTTTTCCCCCTTTCCTGCTGCCTTTTCCTCCCTCCCTTTCCCATGTACTTTTTGAATCGGTCTGTGTATCTTTTTTTTTTCCCTGCCTTTTGTTTTTCTTTTCTTATCCCACACTACTCGTCTCCCTACTTGCTTGCTTGTGTTCCATGTTGCTAGTTTTTATGTTCGCACGCTCATTATCACCCTTTTTTGTACTTCAAATCCCAGCAGCTGTCCAGCCAGGTCCCAGAGCACAGCCCTGTGGTTTATGGGCCTGTGGAGAACACCCATCTCGCTGCCAGCACCCCTGTCACTGCGGCTAGCAACCCGAAGCAAGGTTTGTTGATGGATATTTCCTCCATGCTTATTTTTAGTCATTTTTCTCCTTTCTAGTTGTAGTTGGAATATTTTTGGCATGAAGACAAGCAGGGTAGCAGTCAGCAGCAATAGGAGGGGAGGGACTTCTTTTCCTCCAGTGGAACATTTAACAATGTGTTGCTAAGGGAATTAATTGAAATTTGCCAATGTGAAACTGGTTAAAAATAATTGTATTAGAGCTTATATGTCCTAAACATTGTTTCAGAGCACTGAGAAGTGTGAACCTCCTCTAACCCACACGCCATCCTTCAGAAACAAGTGTGTTGTCAGTAAAATGCTCATAGCCAGGGAGACTTTCTATCATTTGAACAATTTATCAGCCATAGTAATGACATGTAACCAGAACATCGCGTGGCTCATCCAGAGCCATTTGTATATCCTACAGGACACAGGAGAAATTAATTAGAACAAATGTTATTGTGTGAAGTGTCTCATAAATGGCTTACTAAATTTTGCTGACTTCAGTGTTAAACAAAAAGAAAAGAACACAGAAAAAAATTCTTTAATGCTACATTGCATTCTCTTACCTAAGAATACATATGTGAAGGGAGATATTTAACTGTCTGTTTAAAGACAAGGAAGGTGTCCCAGGAGAGAAGGTTGTGTGTTCCAACTCTCCTCCTACACTAAAATTTCATAGCCATCTAAGAGCCATTAAAAAGCTTCAGTTAATGTGTATGCTGCTGTCATGTTACTGGACTTGGTGTTGTAACCCAGAGTTGACATTCCTGTGTACATGTACATGCATATACGTTTCATACAATGTGTACATGAAAGCTGAGAGGTGCCATCTTCTATTCGCAAGCGTTTCTCATAAGCTTTGAGCCTGCTGAGATATTTCAGAGTGTTTGCTAGAAGGAAACTAAACTTCAGAGAAAGGTAGCTTTGAAAAGAGGAAAGAATCTAACACTTCAGATGCCGCAGACCCAACTAACAGTGTGGTCACTGTTTGACATTGAGCGAGGGGAAGTATCCCCGAGGCTGGTCTCTGGATTATAGAATTTAATGACAGCGTTGCTCTCTTATAGCCTTAGCGTAGACTTCAGGGCTTTTCCTCAGTGAAAACCGCTCACATCTCTAGATTGGGGCTGTTCCTGGAAGTGAATCACGGGGACACTTGGGAGATGTCTGGTCCCATCTCCCACTTGACTATCTCCAGCCACGGCTTTGGCTAGCCAAGTCCCTGTAAGCCTTCGGGGATGGGAACTTCTCAAGTTCATTCCCTCTGCTGCTGCAGATCTTTGTGCAAAAAGAAGTCTCTGTCATCTCAGAAAGGTGTAGGTACATGTAACTCCCAAAAAATGACTGCCCTAGCCAAACTCAGCTCGCAGGCACTCTGACATGTTGCTGCTCAGCTCCAGCACAGCCATGATGCATTTACCCCTTTCAGCAAATTGACACTGAACCATAAAATGCAGCACATTACACCAGCTCCATCACAGGATTTCAGCTCGGGGTATGAGAGCTTGTGTTTCCAGGACAATCCAGTCCTCTCCCCACCCCCCTTCTCCTTCCATGCACTTTCGTTTAACTTAATCCAACTGTAAGTTAACTGGAAGTAAGTGGTCTTTATTTATTTAGTTACACAGGTCTGGCTATACTGGTTTAAATATAAATCAGGACTTGAACTGGGATTTAATACTGCTGAGCTTTCCTGTGTTTATCTCCATTACATCCCGGAAAGATTCAAACATTTGTTCCAGTCCAAAAATTGCTAAAGAGCACTTTTATGTAAGCATTGCAGAGAAGGAATGAGCACTAAAATAACACCATCAGAATTTGGGTGGGGGAGAGCGGTGTGAAGCAGGGGGGTCACAGGCAGCGTGTTAGAGGTGAAGGTAGTTTAGATGCCATGGCAATTACTGATTTAAATGGAGCTGGTGGCCTGCGGGACATATCAACAAATACATGCTGAGGTAATAGAGTCGCTTTTTCATTCATTCACTTTGTACCCAACGTTGGATTCTTTTGTTCCAGAATCAGTAACAGTCACAGATAGAGTCGCATAGCAAAGAAATTGGGCGTTTATTAAAACCAGTATTAGTGCTTCCCATGGGCCCCCTTCACTGTGTTCACCCCGTGGATCAGACCTCCCTTGTGCCCTTCACCTTGGGTACTTGTTTGCATCAGTTGAAACTTGGTATAAAGTTGCCATTCTAATTTAGTGATATTCAGTGATCGTTTGGCAGTTATTTATAACTGTGTGCAGCCCTTGGCCGATTCACTGGCTTTGAGATCAGGAGCAGAGCACGTGTGCCGTGCAGACAGCCCCAGCCTCTGCTATTTCCTCTGCCAGTATCTGCAGTCCCTGTTATTTTTGTGTTTAAGCCATTAGCACGGCTGCTGAATTTGGGATTGTGCTGCCTTTAAAATCCTTGGGTTTTCTTTAAAAAGATGAGCAGCCCGCAGCCTGTATTTGTGGCTTTCGAAAGCAGTTCCTGGCTTCTTGGCCTCCCAAGTTCATAGCAGTTTGGAGGAATGCAGGAGAGGCACACCTTTGTGGCTCTGGAGTCCTGGAAACATTGTTCGGGGGCAAGCAGTTGTCGTTCCTGCAGGTGCTGGTGTGTATGGCTCAACAGGGCTGCAGCATGCAAGGATATAGCTGGAGAAATTAGGTCAAGCTGATGGCAGAGCACAGAGGAGCCTGGCTTCAGGCCTTGGCTGGTGCCAAAGTTGTAATGGGGCATAATCATGCATGGCATCAGAGCCACCCGCTTCTGCTCAGCTTGGGGAGGTAGCACAGGTTCAGTGTGATGTTTGAAGGATTACACGGTGAGTCTAACATGCACCCCAAAACTGCCCACAAAGCCAGCATCAGTGCTGCCTTGCAAGTGTTTGCATCAGGACAAAAGATGGAAAAATAGCAGCAAGACCAACAGTTATTTTCAGATAAGCACCATGAAGTAGGATTGAGTTCCTGAATCCAGCAAAACCTTCTCGTCCACCAATCTCAGCAGCCTCTGCCACTGCGACCACCTGGCAGCCCAGCTCCCTCTCTTGCTTTGATGTCTCTGCATGGAGGAGATTGCAAGCATCTGAACTGCTGAGTTTTGTTTTTTTTTAAAGTATTTCTAAAATCTTTTCCTCTTGTGTTCCTCCTGCTTTTCTGCAATTGGGATTGAACAGAACCTGCAGAGCTACAGGGACAGAGTAGTTTTGCAAGATTCGTATTTGTCTGAAGATTAAAAACAAACAAACAAACGAAAAACATTGGTGCAAACTTTTCTCCTGAACTGCCTAGTGTTTCCAGCATGTACTTGCTAAATATCACGTGAGGAACGATCTTGGCATATTTAGGAAAAGTAAGGGATCTGATTCAATTTTGATGAATTGCACTGATTTTTGTTTTGTCTTCCCAACTGTATGTTGTTTCATGTGACCGTTTCTGCAATAGCTGGCAGGGATGAATATTCCTTGGCCAGAACATGGAGATTTGTTCTCTGTGATGGTAGTTCAAGTTAAGATTTACTTTTCATTAGCCAGATTTGCTCATCATTCTTCTGAATTCTTCCCTCAAATTACTTCTCTCTTTGAATTTTGCACACACAGCCTGTATCTGGTAGCTAAAGTACTCCCCAGATCAGGTGTTTTCTGAAGAAGGTGTGCTTAAACCACTGTTTCTTAAATGCAGTTATATATTTTTGCTGTGTTTTTATCCCTTGGAATGTTTTTCTAGATACTTCAAATGAGTTTTTTTTTCTTTTTGTGAGCAATCTCATTTGACTCAAGGGAGAGAATATCCAGGCAGTTGTTTATAGCGAGCTGTAAATGTCAAGAATGCTCCATGAGTTTTCTGCAAAGGATGCTCCAGAAATCGGAGGTGACGCATTTTCTTCTCTAAACCAGTTCTAAGGTCCTTTTTCTTACATGGAGCCTTCAGAATCAAAATCAGCTGTTGGGATATGTCCTCCCATCTTTTTCTTTTTTCATGTCATCCTCATCCAAAGCCATCTCCCTGCATGCCTCATTACGTTGATAAACTACCACTTTGGCCGTGGTCCTGTCTGCTTCCAGCTGCCGTCAGCCCCAGCAGAGTTCCGAAGTTCTTCATGGCACCAGCTGTTCCTGAACACAGAGCCTGGTGCTCCAAGCAGTTTTGGATGGGCTCTCCTCCAAAAGCCCTCTTCCTTCGGAGGCTGTGCTGAAAAGCCCCAAATGGGAAGCCCGCAGAGCTGGAAGAGACCAACCAAAGCTGTGCCTGTTCAGTTCTACCTGAATTTGGATGATTTGGGCTTTCTCCTGGCCTTTGATTTCCTAACCTGAGGCTTTGTGCCTCCACATTTCCCAGAATTGCTTTTTGATGTCCTGGCATTATCCCAAAGAAGTTCCCTATCGTTTCAGAAAGCCCTGGGGCACAGCTTCCCCCATGGGGGCAGGTAAAGCTGACCTTCTCCTAACCAGGGTTGCAAACAGGAGCACTGGGTCCCTGCCACCTTTGACTGATAGCTGTCTGGTCTGGCTGGCTGAGTTGTAGCACTGGGACACTTTCCTGGGCAGATCTTACAAGCTTTAAGAAAAGATTTTACAGTCTGCATCTTGTAGTCAAATTAGAGGTAGCAGAGCAACTTTTAAGGTCCTGGCTTGTGCTTCCTTCAAAAGGAGTGGGGCTGCGTATTTTAAATGAAGTTGTGGCAGACTTTTGGGAGCTGCATGATGTGCATGGCAGGGACTGTATCACAACGTCTACTGCTAATTACAGGGACTTCTCTGTGCACGGTATTTTCCCATCCTTAGGGTTTGGTTTGATACAGGTGCATTTTTCACTGTGCTTTTCCAACCCTGCTTGACATCTCTAGAGCACAAACATCGAAAGGTAACTAACACTGCTGTTCTTTGGTGTGGCGGCTCTGCTTAAACCCGTTTTGTTTCTGCTCTCTTTGGAAAAGATAACTTTTCCCTGCTGAAATTCAGAACGCAGAAAGGGGGATTGTGCCCTTTAGTCTGGTATGCTGAAGGGGGATGGAGTTTAGAAATAACAAGTAAAAAATAAACTAACTGTATCTCGTGTGTTAGTATTGATGTGCCACGTGGCATCCATCAGTCGTGGGGCAATTTTCCCATTTAGAAGGGAGAGCACTGCTGCAGAGAGAACTTGCAGGCTGCTGGATGCTCTCGCCAGAGCCTCTGTTTGCCTGTGTTTTGGAGCATGAGTTTGCCCAGGTCTCAGTGTTATGTATGGCCCTATGCTCCTTTGAGGCAGAATCCAACTGATTTTTGTCTTCTGTAATTTCTGTCAAGAAAAATTGCATTTTCAGCAGCAGAGTGTCTGCAAAAAATCCATGCTTTGCATTGTGCTTCCATGCCTTTTCTGTGAAGGACTGCCATTTACTGCAAAGCCTACATGCAGAAAAATACTAGTAGCCCCTGCATTTCCAGATTTCCAAGCTGCAGGTTGCCCGGGCTCTTCCTTTAGATGCAGAGATGGGCTTCAGGTGCCTCTGGTTTCTTCCTGGAACATTCTTGAAAGCAGTCAGAAGGCAGGCAAGGGGATCCAAGGGAAGGAGGTTAGATACCATGAAGGAAAGTGGAATTGACCTGTTTGTAACACTGTTTTTTTTGTTTTCTTTCCCAGAAGAGAAGCCAAAACCAGATCCAGTATTAAAACCGTCTTCTCCAGTCCTTAGACCAGAACCTACTGTAGAGAAAAAAGATCAAGCTGGCCAGACAACCGAGGCCGCCCCAGTGGAAACCCCACCAGAGCTTCCTCTTGCTCCATCGCCAACCCCAGCCGCTCCCGTCGCAGTCGTTCCTGCAGCTGCTGTCATCACCGTATCTAGTAAACCCGCATTCACAGCTGACTCAGAGGAGAGATGTGAACTCGCTTCCCCAAAAGAGGAGGCCATGCCTATATCTAATGCCACACCCTGCACGGACACAGCAGACCCTTCGCCAGCAGAAGAGGCTGATGCTGAGGTGTGCAAGGAGCCTAGTAGTGTAGCATCTAGTGATATTCCAGTGACTGCTAGTACTAATCTAATTAATGAATTGAATGGAGTTAGTGAAAAAGTAACTGCTACAGAGAGCGTAGTAGATGTAGCCCAGCAGGAAGTTGCGCCATTGACTGCTGAGTTGGAGACACCAGAAGCACCTCCAGCAGAAGTGGAAAGTGTGCCATCTTCCAGTGCTCCTCACACCGCTCCCTCTCCTCCTCCAACCCCTCCTCCAACCCCTCCTCCTCCTTCTCCTCCTATTTCTGTTGCTGCTGCTGTTACCACTACAACTCCTTCTCCACCTCCTCTTCCATCTCCTAGTGCCCTCCCTGTTGTTCAGGGAGATTTAGAAGGAGAGGAGAGCACAAGAACTACTCTTAATGAAGAGGTAAAAGATACTGAAACGAAGGAAGAGACAGAAGCAGATGGGCAACTGGAGGAGAGTACAGAGGCTCAGAGTTTAAACTCTAGCAAGAGTCCTGTCCCAGGTAAGTGTTTGGCACCATGGTTGTGTGCAGTAAACTTACAGATGAAGGAAAGGGGTCTTTGGGGTTATTTTTCTATCAGTGGATTCTGTTTGTATCTGCCCCCAAATTCTGATTCTGCCACATGACCGTTGTTCTGATGTAAAATGCTAATCTTTGTTTGTGGAGGGGGAAAAAAAAAAAAGAAAAAAAAAAGATAATCAAGAGGTAGCCACCTTCGCACGTGCATCCTAGGGTTGACTGGGTTCATGTAAGCTTCATTTTGCTTTCATGGGGTCATAGAACAACATTCCCAAGCACTGTTAGCAGGATAATTAAAAAGATACCACTAGTGTTCGCTCCAAGATCAGCCAGTTGGTTCGATGACCTATTGCTTCACATTTATCAGCCTGCTCCTAAACCAGCTTTAACACTCAGCCCTTGAACTCCTTTGGTTGAACCTTCTGAACCAGCAGGTTCTGGAAACCTGTGGGGTTGGTTTTATCCAACTATAAAAATGTGTCATGGTGTTACCAGAAGTAGGTAAATGAAACAGCCCGCAACGCTTCAGTCATTTGAAAGAGCTTTTAAGTGTCTCACACCTACAGCTGCTCACCCTTAATTAATGGTGCATCTGTTTTTCTTCCACGAAAGTAACACGTAAGCAAAAATCTCTTCTTCTCCTAGCTAGGCTCAGCTGTTCGCCTCATTTCACGGTGCCTGAACTTCTCAGAAAAACAAGGTACTCAGGTTTGGGAGGCGTAAGGACTTGTTATGAGTTACTAAAAAATGAAGTTTCTGTAGTTGCCTTTTAAAACCTAGGCTACTTCTCTCAATGTCATTGTCTGTCTTTGCTTTCAGTGTCCTGGCATGTCACTGTGTTAGTGGGTTAACTCAGACAACCTGTTTTTATTTGCTGCATTTCCTATAGAAAAGTGCTTTTTCTCAGGACTTCCTGGAAATGAAACTGTGGAAAAGAGGTTAAATCAATCAATTACTTGTATTTAGCTGCTTGAGAGAGTATAATGGTGGCTATTGTGCATGCCAGCAGCGTTAAGCCATTTAAATGTATCGCATCTTTCACACCCTGTTCTGCAGTCCTTTCAGAGCCCTGAAGCTGAGGTTGTTTATTTAAATATCATTTGAATTTAAAACTGATGGAGTTTGGACAAGAAAGGCAGGAGAAACAGTAGCCTTTTGTTCAAAAAATGACATTTAAAACGCTTTCCTGTAATTTCGTTCTTTTGAATGCTTACAACCTCACAGTTTTAGGGAGGGATTCGGTTCTCGGAGCAGGTGCGACTCCTGTGTGCACTTGGTGAGGCCGGGGCACGGCTGTGCCTTGTGCTGGGTGAGCTCGGGGTGGCTCTGGTCCTTGAGGTCTTCCTCCCGCAGTGGCTGCTTCGGGAAGCATTTCCCCCAGATGCAGCTTCTTGCCTTCAGAAGATCAGTCTGCATGTGTTTGTTTGTACGTTTATTCTTTCATAAGCACATGGTGGAAGCATAATGGCATCGATAGCTTCTATTACTGTGCTCTTTTATGGGCTAAATTAAATGAAAAGCAGAGGCTGGCCTGGCTCCATGTTTGTGTGCAATGCTGCGCAGGATCAATACGCTGGATCTTGCTGATCCAGTATCTTAAATAGAATCCAATACCTACCTAGAAAAGATCAGAAAGATCCCTTCGCTATACCAAGCATAGGTTTGCGTGTGTTGTTTTTTGTTTGTTTGTTTTTCTGTTAATCTCTTTTCTCTTTTTATTTTACTCAGGTCATTTTGCTCCTCTAGCACTTACTGTTCTTCAATCTGAAATACTTCATAACCTAAATTAATTTCCTTACAAAGCAGAGAAATGGGCCTTTTTGTGTAAAAAAGGTTTTACACAGCCAGGTTCCAGCTTGCAAGGTTATTGCTTGCTTTATAGTGTCCTGTGGTTTAAATTAAAAAAAAAAGAAAAAAGGCAGCGTTTGGGGTTTTTAATTATGTAGAAGATTAATTTTAATGCTCTAATATCATTAGACCAGACAGCATGCATTAGCCAATACATTGGCTTTTGCAATACGGAAACAAACATTTCTCAAGTCGCATGAAATATCACTCGAGACTGATTACCAGTAGAAGTTCCGTACTTGAAGGAAAGCAAAATACTCTCCACGTCAGGATTTTGTACTTTGCCCATCCTGTAATGAAGCGTAACTGTATTGCGTTTCCCTGCCAACCTTTTTTGGGCAATAATTTTACAATTCTTTCTTGGAGAGAGGAAGAGAGATTTAAATAACATAACCTGAAGGTGACTGCTAATGCAGGCATCCTTTTAGGCAGCATGAGGAATTACACGTCTCTGCCAGTACACTGGAAAATACAGATGTTGAACTTTAGAAGCAAGGAGGAAGGGCTGTATTTTTTTTTTTCCCTTGGACTAAAGACTAAGAGGCTTTTTTTATGATCTGTGGAGATAAGATAGAAATTGGAATAAGGGAAACTCCTCAAACACGTGCTGGTAAGCATGAGCTCTGTGACTTTTAGCAATATTTCTTTGGGGCTTTCAGCACCGTGTGGGTTTTCAGAAGTGTGTACTTATTACAGAGCAGTTTGTTAGCTACAAATCATACTGCTTTATTCCCTTTAATGGTAGCTGATCTGATTTGACTGGGACGCTACTCAGACCAGAGACCTCTAAGAATAATCCAATTGCTGCAGGAAGTGAAGGAGGCAGCGCTTGTTATTGAGTGAGTATTGAACCCGTCCTGCACGGCGCAGAGGGCTCCAGGCTGCAGAAAGCACTGGCTGCTGCAGGAGGCACTAAATCAATGCCCTGGCTACGGACAGTTATTAAGATACTCCTGGCATTCTGCAAAAACAAGCATCTTAGCTGCTCTGCCCCAACAGATCTCTGCTTTTCATGCTTATAATCTGGCCTGCCGAAAAACTTGGGGGTTCCTGAACGCGAAGTTAATCCACCTCCCCTCTGAAGAGTCTGGGCAGCACTGTTGAGACTTGGAAACGTATCTTGTGTTTTGTGATGGAGGTGGCAGCATTTCAGGGGTGGATGGAATTATTTGCTTGTTCAGGCACTTTACAGAAAATGCCATTTTGCTCTCTAACCATTAGAAAAAACAATACTTTGATTTTTCTCTGTCAAGTTCTGTATATAGATACAAGCAAATATGTTCAGACCACAGAAGCATCTCTAATATCCAGTAGTTCTTTTTTACACTCCAAGAAAACAAATTTTGTAGTGTTTGTAGCAAGAGATGAGTTGAACAAAGCCGACCCTTTTGTGATCTGAGGAAACTGTGCTCGCTCTTTTGCACTGGCCTTAGATTTCCCCTGCATTTCCAAGGTCAAAGGATCTCTACAGGGGCACTGGTGGTGTGTTCATTGTACTTTGCTGAAACTAGAGTGTGCCTGGCTCTCTTTTCTATTTCACACAAAATATCCTGTCTGCTCTTAATGTCTGAAGTTGTATTAGGCTCCATCATGACAACAGCAATTTTAGGGATATTGATACCTGACGCTGGCTGGTTCATCTGTAGACTGCTCATTACATCTCTAGCTCCATTCCATGATGAAATCAGCAAATTCACTGAGCTGAGCCTCGAATTGTGGTAGTGCTTGCATGACTGACAAATTCTGTAAGCCCTCTGAGCTGGTCCTGGCTCTCGGTCGTTTCACGTGTTGTTGAGGCTCTGGGAACTTTCTCACTGTTTCAAGCTGTTTGCAGTGTAGTAATAATCTGGGGGTGGTGGTGAGGGTCAGTCTGCAAGGCAGAGTAGCCCAGGGCTTGATTTTCAAAAAAAAAAAAAAAAAAAGTTGTTGTTGACCTGTTGGCATAGTTGGTCCTGCTTATCCCCTATAAAATGGGGTTGAGTGTAAGAGCATCAGAACATTGAACCGCTGGGCACTGCGGATCTTTGTCCTGCATGCACGGTGTGACACCAGGCATCGCTTCTCGCTGCTGTTCCTTTGCCCAATGTTTGGAACAACGTTCACTCATCTCCATTGCCAGAAAAAAAATCAACAGATATTATCAAGAGAGGAACACAGTTTTCAGCCTGAGATCCTTACCAAAAACATTGTCCCAGCTGTAAGTCATCAATGGCATACGGTTGCTTTTGTTACTAAATTTTTCTCAAGTAGCTTTGCTGGCTGCAGTGAGAGACCAGCACTTCTGAGGGGGCAAAACAGGAAAAAAATTGTTGGTCGAGTGGAATTTATTAAAAAATAAAGAAATAAAAAGGAAAAGGCACTACCAGAGCCGTGGAGCCTTTAGGACATGCTATGAAAGCCTGCCTTTGATGTAATCTTTCTATCAAGACTATCATGAGAAGCAAAGAGGAAAATAAGAGATTGATGTCTGTCCCAGGCAGAACTCCTAGGAACATAGGAAGCTAAAATAACTTAATATGCATCGAAATTCAAAGGACTTTCTTTTGCAGAGCTAATTTATGAGAAGGATTTCAGTATAAAATAGCCCAACTGGCTGCAAGCCCCTGTGCTTCTCAGTTGTGGAGTCTGTAACAAGCAATGTGGGGCGGTAATTGGAAATATCTTGGAGAAATATCTCCAGCACCCAAAACTGGAGGACTGGAAATATAAATCAGGTTTCGCCTTTTCCTTGATTTTATGCCATATCCCACTGGAATATATTTTCTTCTTTCCCATGAGCTGTAAGGAGATGGTGAGTATCTGCTTTGTTTTTAATGGCACATTTGGCTGTAGAGAAAAAGAATAATAATAATAATAATAAAAAAAAAAAGACTGGTATTCATTTATGCTTAGCAGCTGGCACCCACACCAGAGGGGCCTGGTGAGGAGCCTGCTCCGTCTTGGCTGGGGGCCGGGGGCTGAGCCCCCTGCCACAGGCACTGCCCAGCACCAGGGCAGGCAGCCAGGAATGTGCAAGCACTGCTGGGGCCAGGGGTTTTGACACGGGTAGCAATGCCCAGGACAGCCTGGAAAGGGGGATTTTGTTACTCTTGGTGATGCTGTGGCAGTGGAAGGTTTCATTCAGTCGAGTTTTGGTCCCGCGCATCAGTGCCAACGCTGCTGTTGAGATGGAATTGTGCTCGTTTTATAACTCAGATTATAACATCAAAGGTGAATATCGAAATATGTATCTGTATATTAAAAGAGCAGAAGGAATGAAGTAGGCAATACTTAGCACGCATATCAAAATGAGACAGCCTCATAATTTAGACCATTTTTTTTCACTCCTGCCATCTCTGATCTTGTAACCAGCAGCAAGCCAAGTGCAGCTGAAGAGCCAGCAGCATGCTGGGGCTGCTGGTGGTGCTTCTCTGGGAGGAGGCTGCCCACTAACACCGCACAGCTGCCCAAGAACAAACTTGGGAAATGTGTGAGTGCTGCGAAACGGGGACCTGTGTTTGAGAAGGAATTCAGTTCTCCAGAAATGCTTGGAGACCTTCCTGGGCAGCAGAGCTGGGCACGTGCGTTTGGTGTTTCTGTGGCTCGTGGAAGTGCCCTGCGGTTTGATGCCAGGCTCGGTTTTCAGGGAGCGCAGATCGTGCCCTTGTCCTGCTGAGGCTTTGGGTTTGGCAGGGTTGTTTTGGGTTTTTGTGTGTGTTTTTGGTATTTTGGCATGGGCCCCTTTTGTTATCCCTGAGATTTCTGTAGGTAACTGCTCTCTTCTGTCTTTGGTTCTTAGGCACAAGAAACCTTAACTAAGATACCTTAACTAAGCATAAATTAGCATAAATTCTCCGATTGAGTCAGTTCCTGTAGCAGAAAGGACAACTTCACAGAAAAATCTGATCTGATGTCTGCTGTTTTAAGAGGGGAAATACTGAGCTATGTCTGCTGCTCTCGCTTCTGTACCCCAGCCAGCTCTGAGATGTGTTTCAGCGAGGGGCTGTGAGGCTGCAGGTCTCATCCTGGGCGGCTGCTGTGCCCCAGCATCATGGTGTGGTGCAGCCCCAAGGCAGGAAAAGGTTTGCACAAGTTATTCAAAAAAAAAAAAAAAGAAAAACTCAGTGATGTCTGTGCTGCCCAGTCACAGATCATGTCCTTTATACGTCTTTCTTCTGCCAAAAAAAAAGGTGAAAAACACGAACCCCTGAGAAGCGATACTAACACTGACTGCCTGGCAGCTGAGGAAGAAAACACCCCAAACCTTTGCCAACTCAAAACCTATTAACTTGTGATTATTGCTGTGCATTTAAAAACGAGATGTTAGTTTGCACCCTGGGTGTTCCCTGTGCATAGTTTGAGGTTGAGTGGAGAGAAGCTTTAAATGCAGAGTTTGTCAGTCGCTTGCACTCAGAGCTGTGCAGCTCTGCAGTTCTCAGATCTCTTTGCATAACTGCTCAACTTTGATAATCATTATTTTAAATTACTTGGCTATAGCAACACATGATTTGTTCCATATAGCACATATTACCAAAAACAACTTTTTTTTCCCCTTCTTTCCCCCCTTTGCTTTCAGAAACAAATCCTGTCCTGTACTTCAGACAGGGCTGCAACCATCCACATGTATTTAGGTCACTGTTGTGCACGGTCACATCTTGCCCCTCGTCACCTGCTGCCAGCACGATAAAAACACAGGTGGATGTGGCACCCTTCTTGAAGACATCCCCAGAACTACAGGACAGCCTTCCTGGGCAAGAAATCATTACCTTGGCACCAGCCCTGCAGCCATGGGCTGACTCTGGAAAAGCAGGGGGCTTCTTTGGCTTTCCTCCAGCTGGTTTAGTGGCCGCTTTGGATTCCTGGAGCCGTGGCAGCACCCGGTCTGTGCATGGTTAAATCGCAGTGGTTCTTGCCTGTGTGGAGTCCTGCGGCTGGTGCCAGGCTCAGGTCTGCGCTCCAGGTGCTGTTGGTGAGAATAACCAACGTGCTGTGGTGCACACACAGTACGCTTTCGATGGAAATGTGATCTTCCTGTAAAGCTGACCTCCTGTTGCACAAGGCAAACCCATTTCGCAACCCCCTGCCGTTTTGTGGGGCTGGCTCTGCCTTCCCCTGGGAGCTGCAGGGAACCCGGTCGCTCGCTGGTGCCGTGCTCAGGAGGGCTGGGTTCCTTCCCAGCTCCCCGCAAACCTCTGTGCAAGCAAAGCAGGTGGCTTGGTGTCCCCACCGGGGTGTTTGGTCTGCTTCGTAAAGGCCCTTCGCATCCCCCGTTAAAAGGAGCCTTAGAAAATGCTCCGCGTTGTCCTGGTGTAAATAGGGGTTGTAAATAGGAACTGTGTTACTCCTTAGTGCAGTGTTGTTAATGTTGTAAATAATGTTACTGTGAGCCTTATTGCCCAAGTTTTGTGAATGACCAGATAATGTTTGAATATTTCAATTATACTCCTGTTTTTATTAACGTTCACTTCTGTAGCGTTTAGCACTCTGATCAGTGAAGATAGCTCCTGCTGCACGTTGTGTTCAGACCAGGCGCTGAGTGCATTGATTCCTCAGACCACAATGTTTCTGCAAGCCCTCAGTCACCCTCAAAACAGCGAAACCCTGTGAGCACTGAGACACGGGGTGGGTGCCTGGGGCAGTGGGAAGGCAGCAGAGCCCATTTCCTCCCTGCCCATAGGAAGCCCACGAAGAATCACACTGCAATTGCAAACTTACTGTTAAGTGTCTCCAGTTGCTCTTTCCATTTCTCCGTAGCTGAAGAGCCTTTCCAAATTCTGTTTTACGGTGATAAAATACATGCACACGGTGCTTTTCCATAGTGTCTGCTACAAACCAAAGGCTTGAGCTGCAAATCTGTTTGCAGTAAACTTCAATCATGAAATCAATTCTGTTTACACTCTGTTAAATATGCATATGTGCCTAGTATCAGAATTTAAGTCGGTAACACTGGCAACAAATTACGAGCATATTGGATTAATGGTTTTCTCTCCTCTTAATATATTGTGTGGTTTCTTTTACCCTTCAGGGGAAAAAAACTGATTAGAGTAAATCACTGCTGATCTTTGAAATATTATACGGTATTTTCTTTGAATCAGTTGGCCAGGAAAATTAATGAACAGTGGAGTTGTTAACCTGCTTTTAAATTGAGATATAAATCCAGCTCAGGAGAGCTGGGTTGCTGGAGTAGAGCTGCGAGATTGGAGTTGTTCTTGTGGCTGAGACACTAGGATTTGGGGCTTGTTTATGCTTATGGCTCAGACAATAGCTAATTCTTAAAAGATGTCTTGAGAGAAATATGCCGAGCACAACCTTTGCTCCTCACCAGTACCTGATCTTTAAAAAATCATCAGTTGCTGAAGGTTTTCTTTAGCCCTACATGATGCTTGTAGTGTTGGTAAACTCCTTGCTATCAGAAGTACCATTTTGAGCTTGAATGAGCAGCTTGTAAAACAATTATCCTGTTTTAATGTTGCTCTAACGATTTTGTTATTACCGCATTGAAACAAAAAGTGGTTATTTCAAGCTGAATCCTCCGCAAGGCTGTGGCTGCTTCATTTTCCTGTATGGTTAAAACCAGCACGCAAGAGGGAAGCGCATCACCCGTGTGCCCGTGTGTTCCGTAGGATTGGTGTGGTAATAGACATACACTTGTATTGCAGCCCAAACAGCTGTAACTGCACCAAAGATGTGGAAGAAACCAAAAGACCGGACCCAAGCCACTGATGAGGTGACAGAGGCGGAAACAGAGGTAAGAGGGAGCACAGTCTTCCTTTTTTCCAAATTTAATGATGATGTTGCTCTCTTGAAAGGGTGTTTTAGGCACGTTGCTTCCTCGATCTCTCACAAGGAAGCAAGGCAGAATTTGGGGAGGGAGAAGTGTGATATTCCCCAGCATCCTTAGATAACTGGATTTCATCTATCCCCTGTTGAAGCCCTAAGTTTTCTTCATTCTTGCCAGATTGAACCACTTCCAACCTTCAAGAACATGTAGTTGTAACTGCTGTCCTCAGGTAAAATGGGTTTGAATCCTTTGAAGGGCGTTGTGTGGGGACCCCAAGGCCATGGTGGTGACATTTGGAAGATTCTTTTGCTGCACAGAGGTGTCATTGTGATGTCATGGCCAAAGGATGGTGTTTTCCTGATGGCCATCTGATGAAGAAGTTGGGAAAAGTTGATATTTCCTTGAAAAACCACCTCGCCAGTAGTTAGATGAATTGAGAACATCTCCTTTGCTGCCATGCTGGTAGGGATGTTTCAGGAGGAACCTCCTTGTTTAAATGTCCTGGGTAAAATTGCTGTTAGAATGTATCACAAAGGGGATGAGAGAATAAAAATAAAAAAAATAATAAAATTAAAACAAAACAACAACAAAAACTAAAAATTCAGGCTGCCCTGTATTGGTGCATGTGTGAAAACCGATGTTGGCCAGGTCATTACTCCAGGTTTTCTTTGTTACTCATCTGCTGTTTACTGCATAACTTTCCCTTATGACAAACACCGTGGAATCTATCTGCTACAAAAGCATGGTGCTGCAGAGTAAATCCTGAGTCTAGTGGACAGTACTTCATCCTGTGAGTGAGTGTTTGCAGTTTCTCCACTGAAAAAGCAAACAGGCTAATTTACATGTAATGAGTGGGGTACAAGTATGTGCTTTCCACTCTATTTGGGAGAAAAGAGATGCTTAAAACACTTGCGTGTGAAGTATCACAGTGCAACGACTGGTCTGTGGTCAACAGAAGAGCTCATGGTGGGGTATTGCAAGGAAATTAAAAGCATCCCTGTGCTTGTTTTCAAGCCAGAGAGCAGAGGATGTTGCTGGGCTGTGCCAGCAGGTTCTCTCTGTGCGTTTCCTTTGTCATTTGCTGGAGAATTTTCAGCTCCTGGGCCATGTGGTGTTCGCACCAATGCTAAATGTACGTGGAAGAACATCATACCATTTTACCTTGAAAACCTGCAAAAAGCATTTTAGGACGCAGTTCTCTTAGGAAAGAGGCCAAAAGGATCAAGAGCCTCTCCTGGAGCATCCCAGATTCATTATTTCTTTTGTTTAATGGTTAGATGTGCTGCGGTTCCTCCCAGGAGAAGGGCATTCCTGGCACCTTCCCTGTCTGCATTCAGAATAAGGCTGTGTCCCTGGAGAGCTCCAAAATTAACGGCAAGAGACGCTATAGAAAATGTTGCTTTTTCTGAAGCAGCCGCGGAATTGTGGCTGCATGTTACATTACCTTCTTCACTGGGATCTGCTCCAATTGGCAGTTTACGTTTAGAGAAAGGACCCCCCCTCCCCAAGCATGTGCAGCATTCTCTTCAGAGCAGCTCAGGAGCTGTGGGAGAGGGGAGAAGAGAGGTGGTCTTCCTAGGCTCAGACTGTGAGCTGTAACTCGTGGCTGCAATGCTGCAGGGCTTACCAGCTCTGCCACTCCAAGGCGCTGGGCACGTCATGGATAACGCTGAGTCTCTTCATTTGCACTAATAATTACCAGTGGGTTATCCTGGGAGCGAATCGGTGAATGGTCTGGTTATTCTGTGTGTTGTTACAGATCTACACAGCGCTGTTTAAGAGGTATATATGTTCCCGTTAGGCACAGACGTGCCATACGAACAAACAAAGAGCCGTTTTGCATGCCTCGAATTTTGGTAGGGTTTTTAATGTGACCTCTCTTTCTGTTTGTGCTTCAGTCTAAAGTAGAAGAGGAACTTTCAGGTGACAAAGTACTTGAATCTGAACAGGATAAAATGAGCCATGGGTTTCAACTGGAGAAAGACCCCTCTGAACTTACAAAAGTGAAACCTGTGGAAGAAAACGGAGAACAGGAAGCAGAACCTGTCCGTAACGGTGCTGAGAGTGTTTCAGAGGGAGAAGGAACCGATGCAAACTCAGGCTGCACAGAGAGCTCCAGTGAAGGGCCAACGTATCAATATAAGCCAGGTAAATCCTGCATCCTTGCTTGTTTTTTTTGCCTTTCTCCTTTGAGGACTGCTCACGTGCAGTGCTTCTTACCCAAGGAAAGAGGGCTGTTTCCAGTGGTGATGTGCAGGGTGTAGTGTTTTCACCACGTCCAGCTCCGCTGGGATTCACAAAAATACAGGCTCTGAGAGACCTTCTGGGGGAGCACAGGAGGAAATTTTTTTTCCTCATGCTTGTCATAATGAAGAGAAGAGGAGAGTAAGGGAACAGGGCATGACAGGAAGGGAAAATCCTCAATCTCTTGAATTTATTGCACGTGTGGATGTTGGCTGCAGCACATGGGAAATGATGGTGAACCGGTTCCCTTGTCATTACCAGCTGAGAACAATCCCTGAAATTGTGCGTAAGCAGGCACAGTTTTTAAATAAAAGCTTTGCAAGTTCTGTGTACTTAACGTGTGTATACATCTAATTACCAGGCTAAACAGTTTTGTAAACCTTCAGATTTCTGGAAGCATAAGAAAAAGAAAAGAAACAGTGCCTGGTTTTCAGTCCAGGCTCTGCTCTTGAACTATGGGCATGCAGTTTTTCTGAATAAAATAATTCAAGTGAGGACTCAAAGGACACTTGTGTTTTTGTTGCTGGTTATCACTGGATATAGCCTACCTAAGGGATTTTCTTGTTATTCATTAAGATACTTAATTCAGAGGCCTGAACCTCTATAAATTCACCTCATTAAAGAGACCTTGAGACCATCTTACTTTTCAGTTGCTACCAATTTTTAAGTGATTTCTGATTCAGGTGGAGCTTCCTCAAAATAAATTAAGTCATTTTCTTAGGAGCCTTAGAAATTAGGAGTATAAAACAAAATAAGGAAAGACCTTGAAAACCTGGCAGACAAGGTACTGGGAAGAGGCACCACCATTAAGTGATCACAGTACGGTTATTTCTGCACTGCTTTGTTCTAACAAGGACCCGAGATGCTTTTCTTTTATTAATTTTGTACTGCTGTATTGTTAGGAGAAAACACAGAGGCCTCTTGATAGTTTACCACACACTTATGATAGCTTACCTATTCGTTAGTTAAGCACATCTTGAAGTTAATCCATAATTCATCAGCCACGGCTCTGAAACACTCGATGCAGTCGGAGTGGTCTCGGTTGGGTCTGGAAGTCCTTCCACTTAGCCGAAGGGCTTGGATTGATCCTTTGGAAAGCAGCGTGCATCAGACGTGTGCTGCAAAGCAGGGCTGACCACTTGATGCAATAATCCTCGATTTCAGCTCTGCTCTTTCTAAAGATTGGGATTTTGCCTTTTGGTAGGAGGACTTGTTTGTTTGATCCCAGTCTCTCCACTCACTGAATATCTCGAAAGCCTGCTCGTGACATTTCCCAGCTGCTTTTCACGTCAGAACAGCTTGTGAAGAACTTTCCAGGAGAAGGAAGCTGCACATATAAACTGTTTCTTGTTGCTGCCGGTACTTTTCCATGATAGATGGAGGGTGGTGTGGCACGGTGGATGGGCAGCTGGCCGGGAATTCAGCTGCTGGGGCATGGCTAGCCAGCCAAATCGTTTTCTGCACTTTTAATCACAAAGCTCAGAAGAAGAAAAACGTTGCAAAGAGCTTAAAAAAATTAATTACTTTTGTGTATTTTCATTCCCAGTTAATAAAACCCACCGCTTGAAATAAGTTCCCGTTTGCAGCCTCTGCAGTGTCAAGGGTGCTGAGAACCCAGAGACCTAAAGCTGATGATCAGGCACCAAAATAAAGAAACAAGAGAAAACCGTAACAGCAAAGCTGACTGGCTGATTAAATGCAAAACACCACCACTTGGCATCGGTGAAATACAAAGGCGGCATCTCCTACAGATGTTTTCCTTCAGATAAAAACATGCCTCCCACTTAGGGGCCTGACTGGTCAACCTGGCTGATGAACAAGTCGATGTTTTCTTTTCTAACTTCAAACAAACTGCACAGCCAGCAAAGAAAATCCTGTCTCTAGGCTACCAGATGCTAATTTTCCTTGCACTGAAACGTAGGCTGTAGGTTTACATTTTGATTTGCATCAGGCAAGGTTCCTTCTGTCACCACACTACAGTTCTCCTTCCCAGAAGTCCCTCAGAATAAACGGGTGGAAAGTCGCAACTTGAATTTTATTTTATTTTTTTTCAGTTTCCACCATTATTTTCATGATGGGTTTTCAAAGGCTCAGTGTTTTCGAAGGATCTTTTTGTTGTGCATGGCTCTCTTCTCAACCACATTAGTGCCATTGTTTTATTGCTCCTTTTTATACAGAAATTGCTTCTTAAATTTCCTCATTTTCACCCAGCAACTTGAATCATCCCCTTTTCTTCATGTCACAAGAGAGAGTGAAAGTTGGAGTTAAAACTGGAGTTAGTTATTAGATCCGTATGCTGCTGCTGCTGGAGCTGACTGGGTGCTCCCCATCTTCTGTGTTCCTTTAACGTGATGTGTGTTCCTCTCCTCGCTGCCTAGTGGGCCTCATAATTAAAATAAAATTAAAATTTCCTAAGCAGCATTAGCAATCTCTTCCCTTTGGATTTAACAGAAACGTGTCTTTGAGAGCAGAGGTTTTTGTTACCTCTGAAGTTACCTCAAGCATCTTCTTTCATTATAGAGCAGTGGAAGCCTCTGGACCCGGACGGGAAGAAGCAGTACGACAGGGAGTTCTTGCTGGATTTCCAGTTCATGCCTGCCTGTATCCAAAAGCCAGAAGGGCTGCCTCCCATAAGTGATGTGGTTCTCGACAAGGTGAGAGGAGAGCCAATAAAACAGGTACGTGAAGTCTCTTTGTTAGTGAACAAAGATATCTAATGCATGCTTCCTTGCCCTTTTTGACGCAGAATTTTATCGGCAAGGGTAAATACTTGGCTCATGTTGCATCACAAAATTCTTTGAATAAAAGGTCTTGTTGACTAATGAAGGAGCACAGATGGTTTAAAAACTGAAGCACAGATATTCTTAATGGTTTCTGTCCTGGATTAAGTTTTACGGGGTTGATAAAATTGAAAATGCTGTATGATAGCCATCAGGACCAAAGGATGTTAGCAAAGCAAGAGGCAGTGTATTTTATTAGATCAGTTCTACAGTTAGAAAGCATAGAAAGCTTTCAGGCAAACTCTTCTTTTGGTCTGAAACAGTTGTGTCAGTACTTGTGAGCTGATCTAATAAAAGATCATTAAAACCTCAGCTCTCAAAAACATTTGTGATTCTTATCCAGCTTTATTACAGATGTGATTTTCTCCTCTGTATATCTGTGCTTATAGAAATACTTGTTATTGTGGAGGTGCTGCCACCAAGACCCTGTTCTCATCTCAGAATGGTGCAGTTCATTGATCTGAACGTAACCACCACAGGCTTGCTTTTAAGATTCAAGCACAGATCAGGATGTAGGCAATTCTCATGTGCAGAAACATTTCTACTCTGAATTTCATGCCCAGGCAAATTGTTAAACACATAAACACAGCTTTGGTCCCAAAATGGTTTCATCTACCTACTAGATTTCCGTGATTGCTTCTTACTGCTCAGTCTGCTTTTGAGCTGCCTTTGCTCGGTCAGCCATCTGTCTTGCTAACACAGAAGACATTTGTTTGAGGGAAGGTGGCAGTTTTGTGATCCTGAACCAAGACCATTACATTCATATTGCAGAAGACAGGCTTGTGTTGGCATAATTTTGTCTTCCATAAGTCATGTTCAGCCTTGAAATGTTTCTGAACTCCACATATTTCCACAACAGTCACCTGTGTAGGAGATATTTTAAATTAAATGTGTATGTTAGTGTAAATGGGGATGCAAAAAACTTGCATGGTTTGTTAAAAGCATTGGTTTAGGTATTGAATATGAATATTATTGTTTAGCAGAGATTGTCTGTAGGCTTGTGATGGCTGCAACGCCCTGTTTGTTCTGCTCCACGACTCAGGTCAATCAGCCAAAATTGCCATTGAGAACTCTGGACCCTCGGATATTGCCTCGAGGACCAGACTTCACGCCAGCCTTTGCCGACTTTGGGAGGCAAACCTCCGGTGGAAGAAACGTATCTGGAAGTGTGAGTTTTCCCCAGCTTGCTAATTTAAGAACTGGCCTTACTGTTGAAGCACTGATGAAGTCCATCCTCACGTTTTTGGGCGTTTTCCAATGTTCCACTGGTTCTGGTTTTGTTGGTCTGCATGCAAAGGGGATATTTCTTGGCTGTGAAAATGTAGGCAAATTAGAAAAACATTGCAGACGTTTTTCATTGGTATGTATTGGTCTTAAATGTGTTTGATCTCCTCCTTCCCCTTTTCCTGCTTGAGAGGTGTGGAAACATTTCCATACTGTGGACCTGGCAATGGCACGTGTGCGAACACACGTAATTCATACAATGACATGAGCTTTGTGTCAGCATGCGTCTTCACATTAGTCTGCCTCATAGAAAATGCCAATAGAGCAAATAGGTTTTACTAACAAACCAAATAATAATTAAAAAAGTGGATGTTCTTGCTTTCTCTACGCTTCTACTTGTTGCTTTGCTTTGATGACTTTGTTCCTAGTTTTCCCGTCTTTTCATCTGCTTTCCTTTTACGTGCTAGTCTTTGCCCTTTGTCTGGCTTTACCCAAACTCTGTGAATTCTTACTTTCTGCCTGTGCCATCACTTGTCCTGGGTGTGTGGGTGCCCCCAGCATGGTGCCTGCCGAGAGGCTAGGTCAGCCACAGCTGGGGAACAGCAGCTGCCTCAGTTAGGTGCAATCACTTCTCATTCGTCTCTCTAGGTACATTCAATTTATCTACCTGGATACATCTAATAAACTATCTATTATTTACCTTTCAAATTTGCTCGTTTCAAAGAAGTTTGCTAAATAACCTTGACTTCCAAGTGAGCAGATTTCCAGGAGGCTCGGAGCCAAATGCAGCGATTTCGATGCAGACTTTGAGTTGCTGTAATATTTCTGGTTTGAGAGTGGTCTTGTGGCCAGTGCCTCAGTTCTGGGGTGCGCGTCTGTGTCTTCGAGTAGCTTCAGTGTCACGGTTTGTCTCAGAGAACGACCCGGTCCTGAAACTTTGATGCTGTTTGAGGTCGACATCGCTTCCTATATTTAGCGACTCCACAGTGGGCTGCAGGTTGTACTCCGGCGCCTTCTGTCCTTTCATGCGCTGAATGTCCCGAGCCTCTTGGCACCTTGGTAACATCCCTATTGCTCTTTCTCTTTCCACAGGCCTGCAAAGTGCAGAGCAACCCTGGATTGCCTTCCCTGGCTCGGTGCGGTTCCCCAGCATGCCCTCTCTTGGTCTCGCCTCACCCACCATTGAGGAACCTGCCGATAGGGGTAAGCCAAATCCCCCCCCCTCCCCCCATCTTTGCACCTTTTTGTAGAGTTGTCTTTTTCCATAATGACCACTGTTGATAAAGAATGACTGGCAGAAAACTTTACAAAAAGGTGCAACATTGTTTAAAAAAAAAAAAAAAAAAGAAAAAAGAAAAAAAAAAAAAGAAACAAGACTTGCATTGTACCCCTCTAGGCAGTCTTCAGTGGTGGGTGGGACATCACCAGCTGAGGGCATGCTGGGACGTTGGCCTGAGCGGGATCCACGAGGGGTCTGCACTTTGCAGACCTATGGAAAGGGGGAGAAAAGGTAAGTCCTGCTTACCCCGTTCATTTGGAGCATTCAGCACATAACATACATCTTACATTTGCGCCTTTAAAGAGTAGAGCCTTTCTTTGCATCTTCCTCGAGGAGGGGTGGAAGGTAACCTTATTAAATACGCCTGCTGTCCTGTGATGTCAGTTGTTACAGGATGAGAGGGTTTTCAGCCCCGAACAAAATCAGATGTTATCTTCTTGTAAAGCATGGCAAAATCTGCGTGTATGCTCTCTGTCCACTTGGTCATTCCACCTCTACACAGGCCATGCTCATAAACCATTAAACCCACTGCCTATTCCTTGCCTTTGAAATAATGTCAAGCAGCTTAGTGCTAACAAGCTTTCGGCACGTGAAAATCGTTTATTTTGCTTCCTTGGCTTTGTCTTTCCTTCCTTCTTTTTCATTAAATGTGTTGTATGACTGTTTTTAGAACTAACACATGTTAACTCAAACAACATAAGGAGTATCGTTACATAGGAAGAAAATACAACTAATAAACATGTTCTGGTGTAGAGAAGAAGTTAGAGAGTTGGGTGACAAGATGCTAACAGAGAAATATGGTTGGAGAGGAGCAGTCCATTCCTGCACGCCAAGGCAGGATGTGTCTGCTTTTATCCTTCCTGACAGGTGTCTGGGATGGCTCATAAAAGTCCCTGGTGGTGGAAACTTGAGTCGCCTGGGTTCTTGTGCTTCCCTGGAAGGCAGTTGTTCCTGGCGTCTAACCTCAATTTCGCTTTCTGCTCTTGAAGACTGTACTTAGAGGGAGCAGCCGTTCTCTAGTTTTTTGGATGTTTTTAAAACATTCCTATGGCTGCGTCCTAAGAGCAGAGGTGGACCATGAGGGAGAGCACCAGGTCGTACTTTGCTGCTGTGAGTTTTTGGCTCCTTAGCAGGAGACTTGTCCGTGTCTTTCTGCTTTCCTTTTTTCCCCTGTTCATCTGGAAGACAGGTAATTCAGATTAATGTAGTAACATCTGGTAAGCACTTCTCCATGCCTTTGGTGGAAAATATTATTTCAGTGCAAGCTGTAGTGCCACAATCACAGGTGTTACAGAACTATTATTATTTTTTGGTTTGGGTTATGAAAAGGAGGCCAGGCATGAGCTCAAATGCCTCTTTAACTTGCTGCTTTGTAAATTTGGAAAAAAAAAAAGCCAGGTTTTTCTGTTAAAAGTTTATGATTTGTATATTATTTTATACACATTCAGAGGAGGCTTCTGTTCGCTGCTTTTAAAACGTAATGAAACATTCAGCTAGTTTGAACCAAGTTTATTCACACATTTTAAAAAAAAAAAAAAAAAAAAAGAACATAATCTTAAATAAAGCTTTTGTTTTATTAATGCATTTAAAGGTCTGGTCTCCAAGGCAGTCAGATTTGAGTAAGCCATGAGGACAATCTCCATCTCCCCCTGTAACATGCTGATGTTCAGGAGAGGCGTGAATGGTTTCTGCATTGTTCAATTTTGCAAGGGAAATAAAATCGTTGCCTTCAGGGAGGTGTTATTTGCTCAGAAAGCAAATGCTTTGGCTTTGTGTGGACCCATGCCCCGCAGAAGAGTCGTGCCTCTGCCTCTCTCTCCTCATGTGTTACAGTCTGGCTGTAGTTTGAAGGTCCTTCAGACCAGTGTTACCTCTGTGCAAGAGAAATGGGGCAGCTGCAGGTTGCCTCTCTTTGGCCTTGCCCATGTCCCTGGTGGAAATTAGCCCAAACCTTCTGAATTTCAGGGCATGTGGCCAGCCTGGGCTTTTTGCAGACAAGGAGTTGTATAATGAGGTCTAGTGCATGTGGCTGAAGCTGGCCACTTTCCTGTTCCTTTATTGTCTGATACTTCAGTGCGAAGGACGTTTCCTCTTTCCATGGCTGTACATTTGCTGCACGATGTGAATCTGGGCAGCACAAGTGGCTGCAAGTTGCATACAATTGCATGAAAACAGGGGCGATGCTCAGATGCAGGACTTCACTGCATCACAGCGGTGTCTTTTGAGGGGCAGGTGTTCTCAGTGGAAACAAAGAGGTTGTAGGGAGTGACTGACGACTGTATGGGGAAGGTGTCCGTCTGGAATTGTTGTGAAGGCTCCTGTGACTTGCAGACTCGTTGCACTGTCGATTTTTGGGGACTGACTGACTTGGCTGTTCCTTTACCATCGCAGTGTGTGCCCACAGAGGTCTGAGGCTCGTGTCTGTGTGCTCCAGCAGGGCAGGTGCCAGGGCAGCATGCTGACGTGCTGCACCATGTGTCCCTTTTCCGTGCTTCGCCTCGGTGTACCAAGCGTGTCCTGGCACGAGATGGTTGTCTTCCCACAGCATTTTGTTTTGATGCTGTTACCACATAATGAAGTCCAAGAGAACTCCAGCAGCGGTGGTGATTATGTTCATTAGCATTCAGCAGCAGCACGCATTTACCTCATCAAAGCCCACTGTTTCAAATTGCATATATAAGCCTAAGGAGGGTGGAGTTTTGTTTTCAGATGTGCAAAGTCATTTAAGGGATGATGCATGACATGTGAGGCACCAGCTGTGAGAGCACTTTGCCCATGTATTCAGTGAAGCTGTTTGAGTAACTGAGATGGTTTTGCCTCTCTGATGCGGGCTTGTTCACTCTGTTGAACAAAGAAATGCTTTGACTGGCCCAATCTTTCACGTAGAGGTTGCCTTCTGTCCACTGAAGAGATTAATTACTTCTGTTGAAAATAACAGGCTTTGGTAATGGGGTTTTATTGCGCTCATTTTTGCATTGAGGTAAGACATTTCTAATAAATTAGTTGAGAAATATGAGCACATAAGTGAAAAATAACATCAGTACAACATTTGATACGTTCAGTCCTTAATCAGAAGATCCCAGCTTATGAGGTGGTACTTTGTGGGTGCCTTCTGCCATATCGCTAGTACAACTGATGAAAAATTCCCCGTTTTCAGAAGTTTTTCAGGTCTGACTTAATTAGGAGGAGTAATACAGCATTGCAGAGAATTGCTTGATGCTGTTTCAGACAAAGTACCATGTTGTCATTTCTTCTTCTGTGAAGCTACAGAGAGTTTGACCCGTACCTGTCAGGATTTGCGTTTCCTTAGTGCAGGAGCAGCCCTTGGTGCTCTGTTAGTGTGTTTTGTGTAATTCCCGTCTTAAACGTCTCTGTTGTTTGAAGCAAGCTCCAGTAAAACTTAGCATTTTTGCCAGAGCTGCTAATCAATCACTACCTGATTGCTTGGGATGGCATTTTTGAAGTAAACCTGTGAGGATTTAATCCTTAAATACTCTTCGCAATAATGTCTGAGCTGCACGGTTCCTGGCTTTCAAGAGGCTGTTTTGGTCACTTGGGTTCAGTTCCACAGCGCTTGAGTAGCGTTTGGGCATCGCCAAAGTGTGGAAGCAGAGCCATGAAGGCAGTGGTCATCCCACGTCTGTGTCGGGAAAGGCTGCCTGGGAGAAACATGTTTGGTGTCTCCACGTTCCCTCTGACCAACCTGGACCAGCGGGTTGCTTTGGAGGGAGTCCTAAAAGTCATAGGATGAGTTGGTGATTGTTGATGTTGCCATCAGCATATGTTGGCTTGTGCCCCTGGAACATTTATCAAGATGTGAGTTTAAAAGGGGATATAACAAGGAATGTTTTTGTCCTAGTTGTTGAATGTTGGACCGAGGAGATCTCAGCCAGGCCAGAGGAGAGAGCCCAGGAAGATTATCACTGTGTGTGTGAAAGAGGATGTCCACCTGAAGAAGGCAGAGAACGCCTGGAAGCCGAGCCTGAAAAGAGAAAATCAAACCGAGGACCCAGAAAATGTCAAAACCCAGGTGAGAGTGTGAGCAAGCACTTCTGAGAGTACAGCGGTCTGTAACAGAAGAAAGGTGATCATTTGCCTTTGCTGTTGTGTAAGACAGTGGAAAAGGGCAATGAATTCCAGTTTGAATCGCAGCTTTCCCCTACCTGTATCTTTTTTTTTTTCATCTGTTTATTCTCAACCCAGTGTTTAAATGGCAGTCCTGTATATTAAGACAGTCTAAATAGGGAACACCAGACAACCTACTACCTCTCCTCCAGAGCTGTTTTTTCTATTGCTGTTTTAGTAGAATATTTCAGTCTCCATTCTAAAGCAAACAACCTCAGACTTCCAGCACAGAACTTGCTTTTCATCCCCTTTTAGACTACATTTCTGTGCTGAACCTCAGCAGTACTGAGGTTCCTCTGTAAGATTCCCTCGGCTTGTCCTGCCCAACCCAACCACGCTCTCTCTGAAGCTTTCTCTGTCTTTCTCCTCCTCCTTTCCTCTGTGAGGCAGCCTCTCTGGGTAGAGCTATTTGCCTGGTGGTGAAAATTCTAATTTGTAGGATAAGCTGAGGTAGTCGTGAAGGACACTAGAATTCTGTTCCCAGGGCTAACAGCAGCCTTGTTGACCTAATTATCATCAGGACAGTTTTAAAAAGAAAGCCTTAAATATAGAAAAAGTTGATTGCCCCTGGTTGAGAGAGATGATGACCACTCCCGTATTAATTTATATTTCATAGCTAAATTGATACCGAGAAGAATATTTCAGTTGGGTGACAGCAAGGCTTTGTGCCTCTGTTGTGCTTGGAAAAAAAGTGCTTGGGCATTTCCAAAAATACGGCACTGCAACTGTGAACTGTGATCTGTAGTAGCTGGTAGCTGAGTTATGGTTGGAGCTGAACTGTACACAGATGTGTGGTTATGTACCTCAGTATCCTAGTCCTACAGGACATCTTCTCTGTTCACCTGTAAAATGCCTAGCTCATTGCTCTAAGCCACCCTATGCCTCTTTGATTTGTGCTTAAACTCAAAAGTTGTCCGGTCATTCAGGAGCTGTTCCGCAAGGTACGAAGCATCTTGAACAAGCTGACACCCCAGATGTTCAATCAGCTTATGAAGCAAGTAACAGACCTGACAGTAGATACAGAAGAGAGGCTGAAAGGAGTCATCGACCTGGTCTTTGAGAAGGCTATCGATGAACCAAGCTTCTCTGTGGCGTATGCAAACATGTGCAGATGTCTTGTAACGGTAAGAGGTTTCCAAAGTTAGATGGGAAGTTCCTCAGGGAAAACATTCTGCATCTTATCCCCGAGGACTGATAAGCAGTAATATAAATGCAGCAAGGGCAGACTTAAAGGGTGGTTTCTGAACATGAATAAAAATAATTTACATCACAGATTTCTTCCTCTACATTCATTGGCCATGGCAGGCTTTGCTTGGAGTAACGCTTTTTTTGGAGTCAAGGGCACCAAGCGCTTTGCTGTGCCTGGTCGCAAAATGCTATGAGTCACGTTTGGAAGTCCAATTCCTCCCTCTCATTTCAAAGGGAAGCCTAAGGTGCAGAGCCAAGCTTTGGACAGTTAACTGTCAGATGCTTGGTTGGGACAAAACATCCCCTTCCTCCCCCAGCTGATGATTTGCTGTGCCGTACAATGAAGGAGCATAGCTTCGGGGTCTTCAGTGTGTAATAGCAGCGTTTTTAAGCAGTGGGCCTTTTTTAAAGGATTCCATGAATGGAAATGTAATCTGTCTCCAGGCAGAGGTGGCGTCAGCCAAATTTTGAGTGTGACTTTACATATGGAATCTAAAACTCCACTGGAAATCATGACATGCTGCTTAACTGTCATGGCCTTGCAAACTTGCATTGCTGAAAATGAAGTACATAATAAAATGTAATGGATAGCTTATAAAAAATCTCGCTTGTACGTAGAGTTTAGATGTATTTCTGCTGATGTTCTTCTTCCTTTTCCTACAGCTGAAAGTGCCCATGGCAGACAAACCTGGGAGCACAGTAAATTTCCGCAAGTTGCTATTAAACCGCTGCCAGAAGGAATTTGAAAAGGACAAAGCTGACGACGATGTCTTTGAAAAGAAACAGAAAGAACTTGAAGCTGCTACCACTGTAAGTGGTATATTTCCCCATAAATTCTCAGAGCCCTCTGAAAAGGATCCCTTTTGAAGATGGCAGTCAACTGGGGGGAATATTGAAGCTGAGTTTCATTCTGTCACTTTGGCTGAATGTAATTAAAAATATTTGCCTTGATTAGTGTATTTATAAGCTCTTTTTGGTTCTTAGGAGAAAAAGAGCAAACAGGGACACCAGTGACTAGGTCTGTAAAACCGGCTCTTTTGAAGAGTTCTGTGCTCTTTGAACATGCTCTTTAGAGCTGTTTTTCTGTTTTACAGCCAGAGGAGAAGACACGGCTCCATGACGAGCTGGAAGAGGCCAAGGACAAAGCCAGACGGAGATCCATTGGGAATATAAAATTCATTGGCGAGCTTTTCAAACTGAAAATGCTGACGGAGGCGATCATGCATGACTGCGTGGTAAAGCTGCTGAAAAACCACGATGAGGAGTCCCTTGAGTGCCTTTGCCGCCTGCTAACTACCATTGGCAAGGACCTGGACTTTGAGAAAGCAAAGGTAGGGCAGGATCAGAAAGGAGTAATGAGGCTGGCTGGGCAGAGGATGGAAAAATGGGTGTGGAGTGTTTTTATTGGAGATTTTATTTTTTCCTCGCAAATATTTGTACAGCATGAGGAAGTCATCCACTCTTCCATGGATGTTTCATCACTACCTGGCCTTCCTCCCCCCTCTCAGTCCCTCTCTAATACTCTGTACCATTTTCAACGGTGTAATCCAATCATTACATGTTTCCAAGTATTGCATCCAAACACATAGTCTAAACGTGCTTGACATATACCCTGTGCTTCATTTTCCAAATAGATTTTACTTCTTATCTGTAGTTTCTAAAACATTAAAGCAGTTTCTTTGCTGCTGAGGATTTGTATTACCCAGGAATTCTACCACTGAATGTATTATTTCACATTAAATCTAAAAAACACACCACCTTGTTAGCTGCCTTAAACCCCCACCTGAAATTTGGCAGATGCATTTATTTTGTGTCATCTTCTCCAGCTATGCTGGAGTGAAACAGCTGTTTTGCAACTGCACTGCTCCAGCATCCTCCTCCTGACTTCCCAACAAATGTGTGTGTAACACAGAGCATTACGCACTCCCTGAGCTTCTATTGGCACAGGCAATCTGCTTCTCCTTTGCAAAAGCCAGGCATGGGATGAAAAAGCATTTGTGGATTTTGCCAGAAATCAGTTGGATTCAGCTCTGGAAACAAACGGAGCTAATTGTTTTCAGCTGCTCAGGGCAGGGAGTTCCCTTACAGTGCACTGGGTTGCAGGGATCACGGTGGATCAGGTCTGATCTGCATAGGGCATCCTCAGAGAAACAGTTTCTCAAGCCATTTTGTGGAGAGTTGACCAAAAATTTGCAGTTCACCACTAAATTCCCGCATCATTACGTAGTAGCATGTGCATTGTTGATGCAGGTTTGAGAGTGCCAGAAGAGGGATTTAAATCTCTCCACATGCGTTGGGAAGAAAACAGGGTTTGACTTCTAAGCAGTAGCTGAGGTCATGTTGGATAAGTCCTGGACAATGTTTTAGTCTTTAGTAGCACAGAAACAGAGGAAAAGCGAACTTTTTTGGTGCACTGGCTGCTTCCACAACCCTGAGCTGCAGCTCGGTGCAGCCAGGAGCTGTGTACAGCAAGGAGATGCTTTCAGATGTTGTGTTTCTGGGTGTGAGAAGGTACCTGGGTCCTGTCCATCTGGGTTGTTATTTCTATTAAGATGGAGAGAGAATCCTTTATTTATTTTCTATTAATGAGGGAGACACTTAATTACGCATTTGTATTGAAGCTAAAATGTTAAAATTTCTGGAAAATGTCCGCTTTAAATATTTTTCCCATCATTCCTAACTTTGGAAAACTTCGCTTGCTTAGCTGAAACTTTGTTTAAGTGTAAAGAAAAGGATTTAGCAGGTTCTTTATGAAGGGAGTGGGAAACATTTTATAAAACTGCCCTGAAACTTTTCAAAACGGATGAAGCTGTTTAAAAAAGCCAAAGAGGCTTTTTAGAGCCTAGCAAGTCAAATTTAGACCTGGTGAAGGCTTCTGTAATAATACTTTGCGTCTTAGGGAAGATTTGTTTTCATTACATCATCACTTTTTGGAAGAAAAGGCATAAATAAGATGGTATATAGTGCTCGTGGGGTTTTGTACCACAGCTGAGCCTGTTAAACAGCTGCTTGCTGACAGAGGCAGTGCATCTTCCCCCACTTCTTTTGCCTGACCCCAGCTGAGATGGCTCAGGGGTAAAGCAACGAAACAGTGTCTGCAGGGTTAATTTTGTGGCTATTTAGTTCCCTTAACCAGTTTTTCTTGGGCTGAGATGAGCACGTGTTGCTGGTACGAAAAGGGGGAGCTGATAGGTAGAACCAGGACTCCTCTTACTGGTGGCAGCTAGCCAGAAGGTCGGCTTCACTGTGCCACAGAAAAAAAGAACATCCATTTCTTTAATGTATGGCAAATTTATTCTGTACATGCAGAGGGTGTAGATAATCTGAGTAATTAAAAATACAATGGAAGTGTGTGCTGAATGAAGGAGGTGTCTGCAGATTCATGCAGTTGAGCATTACACTCAAATCCAGCCTGTGGGTGCATACAAGACCCCAAAGCACCTTCTGCAGGGAGCAGATCTGGATCCCCAGCTGGGCGTCTGGCATGGAGGTGCTATAGTACTGAGCCCACAGACTCCCCACCTCAGGGAGTATGTTCACTGTCTTCCAAGTTACACTGACGATGACATTTCTCTCGTGTAGCCTCGCATGGACCAGTATTTTAATCAGATGGAGAAGATTGTGAAAGAGAGGAAAACATCTTCAAGGATTCGGTTCATGCTTCAGGACGTAATAGACCTAAGGCTGGTAGGTACCAACTCCAGTAATAACAGAGCGTGTTCCCTTGCACGTCTAGGCTGGAAGAACACTGACACAAGATCAGGGATTATGGAAGTTACAGCAACAGTGGAATGTTAGGGGGAGATTTGTGCCCTTTATCATCCCAGAAGCCTGGCTGTTTAATAAGGAGCATCTCTTTTTCCATTTTTTTTAATTATTATTATTTTTTTTATTAAGTTGTTAGACGGGTGAAATACTGTTGGGTGTTTCAGTTCATCTTATTGTTAGACACGCACACACAACAGCTTCTGATAACACCGGTCCGGCCCCACTACAGCAGACATGCCTGAGCCTTTTTCCCACGACAGGCTTTGGATGTTCCACCACGGCAGCCCCTCTGCTCCCATCTGCCAGTCATACTGCCTAGCTGCAGTCATTCCTGTGCACTCTGGGGTGTAGCTGTTCCCTGCCAGCACTAACTTGTTCTGATGGGACCAAAGCACTGTGGGATGCATGCCCCACAAACCGGGGGGTCAGTGTGGCTGTAAAACAAATGAGAGCTCTTCTTCAACATGTGTTGTGTAGAGCAATAACCCCATATTAGCCTGTATTGCTGCTACAGGTAGGCATCTGCTAGGTGTTTCCTGGCCATACCATGTTAAACAAAAGCGAATGGAATCTGTGCTCTTGTCAGAGTGCGGTGATGGTGGGTCCACACCAAACTCCTTAACTGATGAGTAGGAAGTACCCTGTCCACAGATGTCAAAACACACAGAGCAGGCACGGGCCTGCCCATCTTGTAATCCCACCAGGATTTTGAACAAAGCCAAGGTGTTAGACCTGGGGTCTCAGTGAAGGGTGTCTGCACGCCGGCTGAAAATGGGACTGCAGCTTGCACAAACATTCCTAAATAGCTGTAATTTCACCCTTACAACACGTGCTTTGGTAGCAGCGCGGCTTTAGCAGTACTAGACTCAAGACAGCACTTGACTGAAGCCCTGAGTGGGTTTTACTCTTACCTCAAATGGCTGTTTTGGGGTTTGTACAGACTGAAGTCACTGTTTCAACTACAGGGTACGCAAAGATAATGATTCAATACAACTCAAAAGTTGTATTGAAGTTGTAGCAAGATTAAGAGGTAGTGTGGTTAATTTGGGGGATAGATGGATCTGTGAAGTGTATGGTTGAATAGACACATCAAGCAGCAGAAATGTTTCGCAGAGACACATCTCCACCTCTCTGCTGGATTCTTTTCTTAGCCATCACAATCCCTGGAGTGACAAAGCACCATCTCCAGATAAAATGCAGTCACTTCTAAATTTCAGAGTTTCATGTTTTTCCTCAAGCTTGGAGGAAGGGTTCCAATGAGCACTGTCAATAATAAACAGAGTGAGAGTAACAGCGGCCCCCCTCTAGTTCATCTCTTCCTTGACCTAGGAAGACTGGAAAGCTGGAAATGTGCTAGGGGTTAATATGGATTGAATTCAGTCATGTCTCTCCAAAGCCAGGTCCTCACTCCAGCCTTCAATCCCCACCAATATACACACCATAGCCTACATACAGAGTGTATACCTCTGACCTGTGGTGCTGCAGTAACCACGTCAGCAACATTGCCCAGCTCCACAAAGCTTTCTCCAGTCCCTCTGAGAGCGCCCCACTAACACGTCAGAAGCGTGGCAGGGGTAGGCGTTGCTCACCGTACTTGGAATACCCCATTTCCAATGCTCTGCTCCCAGAAGTATCGCTGAGCACGTTTGTTTCTCTCCTAGTGTAACTGGGTTTCGCGGAGAGCAGACCAAGGCCCAAAGACCATCGAGCAGATTCATAAAGAAGCCAAGATTGAAGAGCAAGAAGAACAGAGGAAGGTCCAGCAACTCATGACCAAAGAGAAGAGGAGACCGGGTAAAGTAAAAGCCAAGTTGGCCGCTTGGCTTTTAACATACCTTAAATTACTACTGGCCCTTGAAGTTGATGCTCACCTGAAGGTCAATTTGAAGTGACAGGTGCTTCTTGGAGGCATAGGGCCAAACCAGGCAAATCTTCTTGGTTCCCGAGGCATGGTAGTCCCTTGTGCTGGCTTAACGCATGCTCCTTGCTTTGTCCAGCCACAGCAAGGCACTGTTTTGCAGCATGACTGATCAGAACGGTGTCTTCCCTTCCAAAAAGGCTGGAAACAATTTTGTGGAAGTGTAGAGTAGCTTCAAAACAAATTGCAACTAGGATGATGTTTAAATATCCAGTAGAGTACAAATAGAAATCAGGTGGTATAAAAGTGCCAGTGAGAGCAGAAGTGCACAGAGAGCTTTCAGTACGGATTCTGGGGATAAAGGCACATGTTCTAGTAAAATGGATTAGCAAGCAGGGAAAACAAAGACTGGGACTGAGGAGTGCATGGAAACGTGTCATCTTTGGAATTCCTTAATACAAAGGATTATTAAAGTGCTGTGAAAACAGGCCATAAAGAAAATACAAGAGACTTTGTTTTAGTTATTCTGAAATTGGTATCAGTAGAAGGTAAGGAACTTGTGACTACTTAGATGGGTCTTAGTTTCCTTGGATAGAAACACGCCATCTTTTTCTCCTTGTGTTGAACTTGGAGTCTCCCAGGGTCCTGCTGGGGATGAGCTGAAGGTGGTTGTGTTTGTTGTCTGGCAGGTGTCCAGCGGGTCGATGAAGGCGGTTGGAACACTGTGCAGGGAGCAAAGAACAGCAGAGTGCTGGACCCCACCAAGTTCCTTAAAATCACCAAGGTAGGTGCCAGCACAAGACTCATTCAGATGCCAAGGTCTTACCAGATTGCATCCCTCCATCTAGGAGAGACTGTTACAGTGTTCACGGGTCAAAATTTGTGATTTGGGGGTATTTTAAATATCTAGAGTTAGTGCTGTGCATAAAAAACTCACAACGGAAAACTCCATTGCCTTCTAAATGTTTCTATTCTGGTTGTTCTAAGGGACAGCAGTACACATACACTTGCCTAGGTTTGTAGTGTCCTTTTAGTGACACAGAAGTTCTCTAAGTTGAAAAAGTGCACTTTATCAAATGATGAAAAGAGAATGCAAGTTGAGTAACTGTCTGATGCTGATGCAGCACATCAAAGGACTGTTACAGGAGTGTCAAACACCTGGCAGTATGAACCCTTTGCCTCAAATACTTAAGACCCATTCTGATGCTGCTTAGTAGAAAGGATTCCACGTGCAATTTGAAAACGAGTTCTTATCATATCACAGATAGCAGCACTCCAGACTTAAAAGACTCAGGTAGTATGAGAAGAACTGTGTCCACTTTTACCGTGTTTCTAGACTTGTATTCAATGCAGTTACATCTGTCAGTATGTGATCCGATTCCACATCTATCCTCCATATGAGCACCTTCCTGTTATTTGCCTTTGGAGTGATGTTTTTGCAGCATTTATCTCAGGCTGCAAGTTAGGCAAGCTAGGCGATTATTCCTATGTAAATGGTCTTCAGAACAGCCATGGGGTTTTTTGCCAAGGAGAACTCAGTCTGACATAAATCAGGGTGATTCCCAGACATTCCTGTGTCCCAGTTAATGTCACTCTCCCTGAATTTTACTCTCAGTGCCCGGATGTTCAGAGAGCTGTAAAGTAGAACCTGGACAGACTGCAGCCTTTCTGCAGATCAGGCTGTTTGTTCCTTGTGGAAGTCATAAAACAGACTCCAGAACTTAATTACCAAGAGGGATCCAGCCTGCTTTTGTCTGGGCTTACAGCTCATCTGGGAAAAGTCCTTCTACTCCGTTTAGTGCAATTACAGTACAAATAGACCTAGCTCCACAACAGCAGCATTATTGGGAGGTGAGAAGAGCTCATACAAAGAGATCTGCAGGGTCACAACCTCCTTGTCAATAAATTCGCCTACTGAGCATTGTAAAATCAATGTTCTCTTCTTGTCAAGAGGCTACTTTTCCCTTCAAGTTTGAAACTTACTGTTGTTCTTTGCCCTCTAAATTCTGTTTGTTACTGTGCAGATTTCCCCCAAAGCCATGACTGGTAGGTGGAGTGGATACCACAGGACCATTTTACTCACCACAAACAATCTGAATGTCTTCCGGGTACTGATACACTGGACTTTTTCCTCCTTAGTGAGCTTCATAGTTCCTGGTCATTATAAATGTCTTTCATTGACATTTCGGAAGAGGCTGTTTGTAATGACCTTTGTTGGTCGTATCCTCTGTCTTTGGCTAGAGTTCAGTCTACCAAAAATGCATTAAAGTGTATTTTGGTTTTCACATGATGGGTATCATTACAAAAGAAGTAGCCTGTTTGTAAATAAGATGCAAGATTTTCCCTTGTAACCACATGTCCTGATGTGTTTTACAGCCCACAATAGATGAGAAGATTCAGCTTGTGCCTAAAGCCCAGTTGGGCAGCTGGGGAAAAGGCAGCAGTGGTGGAGCAAAGGCAAGCGAGATGGGTAAGTCAGGACAAGTTCTCACCCTCTGCTTTTCTGCCAGCTGTTCTTGCCAGGAGTGGGTTTGGATGGGAATGCTCACAAATGCATTTCTTAAATCACACTGTACTGCAATGGTAACACAACAGCAAACCCTCAGTAGGAGCATCCGTTGTTTGAGGTGAGATTGAGCTGTGTGCTTAGCTCAGAAAAGAAAAACAGAAGGTGCAGTCGGGATAGATGTTGAATGGTTGTTGGTTTGGGGTGTTTTGTAAGTAATCAGTTGCACAAGGTTCCACCACCACTAATTAGCTCTAAGCAGATGTATCCTCCTGCTTTACCTGTCCTGTGGCTCATCAGGATGGGAAAGGGGGGGGTGGGGGGGTAGACAGGAGAAGGCAGAGAAGTATTTTTTCCCAAAAGAGCTTTTCATCTTGACACAACCAGCAGGTGAATCATTACAGTAATCCAGCCTCAAAATAAAAACAGCATTCATATGGAACGCTGGCATTACCGTAAGTCTGGTATGTTACAGGGAAATCTGTGCTTGTGACTGCCTGACAAGTGGGGATGAAGTGGAGCAGGACCAGCCCCTTCCCAAGCGTTCTCTCCCCATCACTCTGGAAATAGCCATTGCTTAAATGATTTTGTGATGCTGAGGTGTCAGCAGCTACTGACCTTCTTGTCCCTTTTACCTGTGTTGTCTTTACAATCTCCCAGACTCTTTACGACCAAGTGCCACTAGTTTGAACAGATTTTCTGCACTGCAGCCTCCAGTCTCATCTGTATCTGCCTCATCTGCATCCTCAGAATTAGATTCTCGCAGGGCCTTAACAAGGTAAGGTTTGGTCCCTTCAGCTGTCTGTACACTTGCGCTTTTCACTTGCTGCTCTAGCTGCTACTAGCATGCAGAAAGAAGAGAATTTCCTTGAGTTTCCAGGAATGGCTGGGTCATTTTTCCCTCTGTGGACTTCGAATTAACTTAAAACACATTAATCTTTTATACTATCTCTCATAGGAGAGACAGGTGGTATTAATTTTTAAAGCAGCTATGGTGAATGTTTTAGTTTCCATTTCTCAGCCCCCCTTTATCTGAAGGATATATTTGTTAGTAGTTTATAACATGTTCAAAACTGTTCGGATAAAATGTAATAAATAGGTGTGAAGGTTGAACTCAGTGGTAACGTATTAAGCCAGATAATTTGTTTTGTTTATCCAGAAAACATGCCTAAAACCAAATTTAGCAAGGCTCTTCGATTTCTGTGGCTGTCCCTGACCCCTGCCCATTAGCTGCGACCAAGCCTGCCCATGCATCCACATCATGCGATGCATACATAAGGCTGCACAGTCCTCTCACTTGCCCCAATTTCACCAGGCCTACAGCCACTCCTGCTTGTAGCATGAAACATATATTAAACCTTAATAATTTAGTAACTCAAGACATGATTTATAAATGTACAGTTTACTTAGAATGTCACTAGTTCTTCCTTCCAGTGCTCACCAGCTGCCATACTGCTTTGTCAGTCTGTCTCTCTGAAGTTTTTCTCAAGCTTATTCCTTTCTTTTTAACCTAAAACTCTGTCTTACCTAGAGGTTATTCAATTTGGGTAACATTTTGCACATCTTACTCATTGACACGTTAATTAATAGGACATGTCCTTGTCACCTGTTGTTGATAGCCTTCAATATTCTGAAGATATTTTTCAATAAATGAGTAAAAATACACCTCTCAGAGTATTTCACAGTAAATCAGTGCTTTTACATCATAAATGTCACCATTCTACATTTAAAACGGGTGCTATAAGGACTTCATTGCTTTTCCACATATTCTCTAGGAAGCATTGTCTCTGCCTGTCCACTCTGAATATTTGTTCTGAGTGTGTTTATGCATCTCTGAGACTTGAGCTGATTTTGATTATATTCTGTGTAGCAACAGCTGTAAAAAGTAGAGATGACAGTCCTGCTGGTTTGCTGCTATTGTTTGTTTGTTTGTTTGTTTTCCTGCTAATACTAGAAAGCTGTCCAGTATCTTTTCTAACATCAGAATTGTGAGCAGGGGTTACTTGTACTGTAAATGTGTGTGGTTTTGTTCTGCAGTCGCGGGAGCACGGGCCGGGAGAAGAATGACAAACCTCTCCCGCCTTCCCTCTCCCGTCCCAACACCTTCCTACGGGGCAGCAGCAGTAAAGAGCTGCTGCTCGACAATCAGGCGCAAGAGGAGCAGCGGAGAGAGATGCTGGAGACGGTGAAGCAGTTAACAGGTGGCATGGAGATGGACAGAAACAGCACAGAGGCAGAGAGGAACAAAGCCAAGGAATCTGGTAAGCTGCTCATCTGTGCTTGGGGAATCTTGCTGAATGCATGAAAAGGCTTAAGGGGAGAATCTGTAAGTAAAAGTGACAGATTTCTGTGCAGTGATGTGAGTATTTGGCCCGCAGTGACACATTGTCAAGCTGTGATAGTTGAGATCTGCCTCCCAAAGGTTTGTAACGCAACTGATTTATACAGGCCTTAGAGTCATCTCCTATCGCCAACTCCTTAGGATTCACTGGAGCTGAAAGGCCGCAGATACCAGTGAAACACCAGTAAATGGCGTTGTCCTTCCTACTGATACCCATTGTTACCACTGGTCTCTGGGACAGAAGTCCCCAAAATCAAGGGGCATCTTCTCAGTTCATCTCGTATCCTAAACTTTTCTCCCGTGATAAGTCACAGAGACAAGGTTTGAAGAGAATCAGAATACAGCATGTTGGGTGCTTGGAGGGGCCTTTCTGGTTATTTAAGGGAGATTTGGGTTTGTGTCTGTTGTTTGTTAATCACCAACTGGTTACAGAAATCAGCGCACCCAGAAGATAAAATCAGGCCTAGCTCCCAGTCACCGTCTCTCTGGGGTACTGTAGCCTCCTCCCCAGGCCAGAGCAGAGGTCGGGATTGTTTTAGTGGTCCCAAGGCATAATTCCAGAGCCAAGCATTTTCAGTGCAATGCCACATGCTTTCTCCTGCACTTGCATTTCCTCCAAGTTTCTGCATGCTGCAGATCCCACTGATTTCAGCAGTGTTCATACATGCTGCAATCTACAAGGCCAAAATCCCTGATCAGTTCTGCAGTTGCCTCTTCTGTGTCCAGTAAAATCCTGTCTACCCATCCTGTACACGAGCAGCCATCTGGGGCAGGGGCAGACCATACACGGGATCTTTTTAGCGCTGCCTTGTTGCCAGCCCTCATCCCAAGCAGGTCTCAGTGCAGCGTGGTGTTAGCACCCGCTGGGGTGGCTTGTCACCTCGTCAGTGCTGCAGCTTCCGCTTTTTGATCCTGCCAGCTTGAGGTGATTTGTTAGTGAGAAAGTACTGAGGACATTTAAGATGACATTGCCTGTGGACACAGCTTTTGCAGTAGGTACAGCGTTTTGATTCTTCCTTAGGAAACATCTAGAAAGTGCTATTGCAGTAGAAGTGGCGAGGAGAACATCTTGACCCCCATGACACAGCACACTGATTGCTTCGGGAGGAAGGTTCATAAAAGACTTCATGGGAAGTGAGGTTTTGGGGTTTGGGAGCGTGACCAGGAGATTACCTGGGGTGGCTGCCCATCACAGTCAGCATGTTTAAAATTTGTAGCATACTGTCAAGAGCTCCTCTAACAGCTCAAAGCATAATAATTTAATATTGATAGTGCTTTGAAGGTGTTGCATCCCATGTCACTGCCATTGTTTCTACAAGAAGGTTGATTTGCAGCGTTACTGGGAGTTCATATAGGGGAAAATGTAACTAAGAAAGAAGCAATGCAGGCCTGATGATGAGTCAGAAAACACACCCCGCGCTTGTTATTTCAGCCATCGCATTCCTGCTTGTAAATCATCTTTGTTCCAGTTATCACAGCAAAGCTTGCTATGGACTGCGGCTGGACAACCAGCAGGAACGGCTCTGACTTCTGTTTTCAAAATGTCATCTTTGCAAACAGTTCTGATTTACCATTTCCAAATGCTTTTTTTTTTGTTTCTACCAGTCAAGCCAGAAGCTCCCCCAGCTCCAGTGCAAGAGAAGCCTTCGCTATCAGAAGAAGAAATAGAGAGAAAATGCAAATCTATCATTGATGAGTTCTTGCATATTAATGATTTTAAGGTAAGCAAAATGAGAACCTTGTGTAGCACAAAGATCTGCAGCTGTGGGGCTTGAGAGCATTTTCTCTCCAGGAACAGCAGAAGCACCCGGTTCTCAGAGGTAGCAGAAGCAGTGGGGCCTGTTAAAATTTGGGTGGCAGCAGTTCCGTGAGTGTTTTCTGCCCTGCTGGTAGTAGGAAAAATAGGCCAGTTTGTGCGTTTTAAGTAGGAAGATGTATGTGTTTCTGTCATGAATCACTGAGCAGCTCCATAATAACTGCAATTTTGGAAGCAGAAATGCTAGTGGGAAAATAAACTGAGGTTTTCATTTAGTTATCAAAGCATGTGCTGTTGTGATCTGGAGGCAGATAAAGCAATACTAAATATTGAACAAACCACTCTAGAGTATTTTTAATAAACATTGAAAATTACCGAGCAGCTGTCATAACTTCCTAGTTAAAGGTTGCAATTTTGTTTCCCTTGTAAATGGATTTTTAGCCTGTCCAGGGAGTTATACAAGAAGTATTACATTAGCTGCAGAGCCAAATGGTTTGATTTTTTGCTGAAATAAATTCTAGAAACGCACAAAGTTTGAAATGACAGTGCTAGGGTCGAGTTTGGCACCCTAAAAATAGTATTGCTTCTTGCGTTTTGTAGCCTTTCCAATTAAAATCAGGAAAGGGAATATCCTTATGGCTTGTTTGGGGCTCACATCTAGTCGTCTAGTTATCAGGAAAAGTTTGTATCAGAATTCTTTTCAGGAGAAAATTCTGATTTGGAGAAAAAATACTCTTTGATTTGCAATATCCCCAAGCTTGCTGGCTTGGCAGATCTCAGCAGGAGGAGGCAGAGGACAGCTGGGCCAGTTAACAAAGTAGTCTCCAGTCCTTTTTCTTTTTCAAGTAGACTTCAGAGTCTAACCCCTGGATGTGCAGGGCTAAAAGAGGTGCTTCAGTTTCTGGTTTCTGTGCTTGCAAATATGATGACTTCTTTTTTTATGGCTGGATGGGAATACAGTTGAATTGTGTTAGACAAGTGTCCATCTGGTTAAAAAGGACATCAGATTGAGGCAGTGCATTTGCAATAAGAAGTTACTTGATAACTTTAAAATCTCAATGCCCTTCATATGTGACAAAGTTTCTGACAAACGCAGCTTAAACTCACATTAATAGACCATATACGAGTGCTTGTGTTAATGTAGGATATAGCAAAGGAATAGTGTTGAGTTTGGTCTTTGCTATTTATCTGCCTGTAAATGAAAGCGGTTGAGCTGTACGTCAGCGCCCAGTGCCAGCAGGGCTGCCCAGCGGCATGGTCACCTCTCTGTCCTGGAGAAATGGGGATCCGTCAGGCACGTCTGATCTCTGACTGAGCATGCGGTCTGGGACTGCCGAAATCCTGACCTGAGGAAAACAGCCAGCTGGGGCCTCCAGCATTGCAGCTGGGGATGCCAGTTCTTGATAACCAAAGGCATAACCTAAGACAAACAGCAGATGATGTTTAGCTGGGAGACTGTTGAGATACATTGGGCTGAACCTAGACAGTCAATGGAAGATCTTTGCAGATGACAGTGGACATCTTTTGAAGTGTGACAGAGCGTTTCTCTGGAAGTCTGTATTTAAGAGCATTTTATTTGCTTAGGTTGCAAAATGTACATGCCAGAAAGTAGAAGCTTTATAAGGAGGAGGTTTTCCTTCACATGGTACCTGCGTTTTCTGCTTCTTTATATGGTGTGTTTTTTTAAGCAGGCATTCCTGTGCCAGGCCAGATATTTCGTCTTTTTGACTTGGCTTGATATTTTATGAAATGATAGGCATTTTGGTGGCATCCAAAAGACAATTCCTGTCCTTACACTTAGCAGCCAAGCTGTACCCTGGAGCATGATAGTTTATTCTAAAAATTTTGTTGCCTGCACAGTCTAAATTCTCATCTTTTTTTTTAATTCCTGATTGCCATTTCAGTGGTGATTTGTGATGAGGTTCCACAGCCTAGTTCAGCACCTTCGTCTTCAATAAATACCCATTTTCAAAAGAAAAATCAAAGCCAGGAGTCTCCTGACCTGCCATCAGAAAACTCCCCATCCCATACGCCAGCTGCTAAGCAGTGCACCCAAAGCTAGTAGTAAACATCCTTCTGCGCCACTTCTTGCTTTGTTTTGTTGATGTTTGCAGTTCAGGCAAATGATCCTGCATGTCGTTTGAACAGGAAGCAATGCAGTGCGTGGAGGAGCTCAGTGCCCAGAATCTGCTGCCTGTTTTCGTGCGAGTGGGAGTGGAGTCGACACTTGAGAGGAGTCAGATCACCAGGGATCACATGGGCCAGTTATTACATCAGTTGGTGCAGTCAGGAAAGCTGAGCAAGCAGGATTTCTTCAAGGGGTTTGTATTCTGCACACAGAAGCGGATACTTTTCTTGAGCGTTCATTGCAGATGAGCACTGTTTGTGTTGGCCAAGAATGATTTCCCTCTTTGCTTTCATATCCTATTCTCTCCATGCATCCTTTTTGAAGGAGCATTTCCACCTTCAAATTGTATACTGACAATTAATGTAAATATTTTAGTGTATTTTTAACTATTTCAGATGCTTTAATGAAAGTAAATATTTTTGTACTTATGTAAGTATTTATTTCTAAGCAAATATGGAGGTGTATATTTAAATGCGTGTGTTTAGATTTCCATTTTGCAATGTGTTTGTCAATGTTCGGCTTTTGGCAAATCATTAAATATGATTGAAAGGGGAGGAAAAAGATAAAAATCTACAGGTGACATTAGTGCCTGAAAGCTCCATAGTCTGAAGTCTGGAGCATCCCCAGAATGGCAGTCACCCTCGCACTGGTGAAAACTTCTGTATGTATGGGACTTCGCCCATACAGTGCCATTGCTTGGGGCAGCTCAACTTCAGGGTGCAGACATGGCCTCAGGGGTCTGTGAAGGAGGACGTGCACCAGATACGGTTTCAGATGGGAAAGGTGTTCATCAGAGAACTGAGTTTCAGTTGCTGGCTCATTTCAGCTCTCAGATGGTAACTGACTGGATGTGAGTGCTGTCCGGTTGTAAAAGGAACCCGGGAGGGATCCCTGGCACCACTCAGTCCTTGCTAGGGCTTAGAACAGGGTGGTTAAAATGGATAGCTGTGAAAAGCAGCCAGAGAACAGGGAGATGAAATAATGCTTTCAAATGCTGAGTTTCTGCATATCTTGCTGCTTTTATTTGAACCTTGTCTCACTGTGGTACTGCTGACAGCTCCAGTGGTGATCCCCGTGCTCCCACATCTGGCAGTGAATTTCATCATGATGAAATTGAGTGGCTCATGGGAAAAGTTTAGGCAGCCTAAGTTCAAAACTGTATAAAATAGCAATACAAAATACATCCCCAGGTAGCATGCTTGTGTGTGTCCATGCAGTTGCTGATGATTGAAGCAAGTTGTTTGAAGCGACACGTTCCCATAATGGGTTGTGATTAAAGCTGTCCCTGTGTTTCCTAAGGTGTGGACAAGTAGTTGTGATGCCAAATAAGTAGAATCATGATGAAATAGTAGGATGTGTGGTTTAAATATGGCATAAACAAAGTAAAATAAATAGGTCCTGAAGCTGATGAAAGGGCGAGTGCCCACCATGGTTTTCAATGGGCACATAAGAAGAACACTATAAACCACTACTATTATTCATGCAAGGCAAATTACTCTGTAATTAGTGGTTATGGGATGAGTGCTGGTCCCAGCATAGGTCTGGAGAGATACACAGCAGGAAACCAAATTCTGGCAAAAGTGCTCAGGCAAACTAAGTTGAACAGAGGACATAAAGAGACAAGTCAAGGTGATGGTTCCTGCTTAGAAGCTGTACCCCAGAATTTTTGAGCTTTTAAGGCAGAAATGGACGACAATCAGGACTGGCAGGAGAGCCAGAGAAATTACTATCTTGTACCAGGTATGAAAAGTGAAGCTACCTACAAGGCTTTTATCAAAAAGAAAAATTTTGAACAACTCTGGAAACTGTATTGGTTTCCAGAGTTGGGGAGCAGTTCTGTAATTCAGCCTGCTGCATTTTCTGTTCCTGATGACCCTTCTCTAACTGGTTTGAGCAAATAGCTTGTGGAGGAAGAATCCAACCACCTTCTTGTGTATTGAACTTTCTCTTACGTTGTTTTACTTATTCATCAACATTTTGCTGATTGCCTTACACTTGGACCTATGTTATTATTAATCCCCCTTCTGTAAATGTTTGGATTTTTTAAGAAGGCTCAATTTATTAGATCCTTTAAAGACAAAAATGCTGTTTACATATACAGGATTGTGCTGGTTAGCAAACAGCTTGTTCCTGGGATATAAGAATTACTGTATATGAAACTTTCCTGGATGTGTTGTCTCTACCTACTGGTTTTACAGAATACACTGCATTTTCCACATGCTCTGCATTACTGTATAGAGGAATTTACTCCTAGCAGTTTTGAATCACTTGAAAGCATAACACATCAATAGTATTCTTTGTTATTCTTTGTTATCTTGGTTTGTTTTAACAAAGGATTTTTTAAATGTAGACATTTACTTTGCAGGAAAAGCCTCAATTTGAGTTGTATTTAATGCTTGACGCTCTTCTTCTTTTTCCTAAAGGTTTTCAGATACCTTGGAGATGGCAGACGATATGGCCATAGATATACCCCATATTTGGTTGTACCTAGCTGAGTTGGTGACCCCCATGTTAAAAGAAGGAGGAATCTCTATGAGAGAACTTATACAGTAAGTACTGCTGCTCTTTTTCAGTGGTGGTTGAGCCAGAGCCATCTGCCTGGCTATGCCACGGTATTTTGACAACATGGTTCCCATCAGCAGATAAAAAACGTATAGTATTAAGGGCTCAGCTTCTCCTTTGAGTTGCTGCAGGGCTTGCTGCACGCTTTTTGGGACTCTAATTTGCACCAAAAGGAAAGCTGTGATGGGAAGGGAGCTTGCTGCTCTGTAGACATGGTTCAGGGGTGAAAGTTTTATCAATAAGTATGCTACAATCCTGTTTGTTTCAGTTGAGCTAAAAAATAACCTGATGTTATACAGTCAGTGTCATTCAAAAGCACGCTGAAGCTCTGAGAATTGGATTTTGTGAGAGCAAGGTATCATGCACATCTCTTTGTCTTGGAGTGTAGTAACAACTGTCTGGGTGTTGCCTTAAACATGGGCACAAAACCTTGTTGGCAAGGCTGGAAACTGATTCCAGGACCAAAGTTCCTCTATTTTGTACGTGTCCTTATACATTTGGGGATTAACTAGAAGTCAACTGAATGGTTCCCTTTTCCTGTAAGTAGTGTATTAAGAAAAATAATAGCCTTTTTCCCCCCAAAGCTCCGATCTTTTAGGGTCCTCCTACCTGAATGCAACATCCCACAAAAAATGAGTGGATTTGAACTGACTAAAAAATTAAAAAAATATATCGGTAATAAGCACTGTTGTAGCAAGTGCACTGCATCACTAACGTCCATTTTATTAGCAGTGCTAGCTAGCTCAAATCCTTTATCCCTGCCAGAAGTTAAAGCTGTTCTCGTGCCTCAGTTTGATCACTACCCCTTGCCTTGCATTCCAGACTTGGAGCGCTGTTTAATGAGAATTTAACTGTCTTCAGAAATGATTCAAAATATAAGAGAAAATATCTGTTTTTCTTCCATTCTAGAGAATTTAGCAAACCTTTGCTTCCTGTGGGAAGAGCCGGGGTCTTGCTTGCTGAAATCTTGCACCTTCTATGCAAACAAATGGTAAGTGTCCAGGTGTACTGTAGATAAGAGCTGGATGCAACAAGTGTATGTTTATGCATGAAGCCTACATGCTCACATTTCCCACAAGAAGACATTTAGGGATGGACCAGCCAGTCCAGATAACTTAGGAAACCTGCTTCTTCTTCATCCCCAGTTTCAAACCAAGCCTTGCGAGGTTCCAAAAAGTTAACTTTTTTTTTCTCATCACTTTTCCCTTTTGCAGGTACCTTTGCACCTGGCTTCTTCCAGAAGCTAGGGTGCTGAAATACTGCAAGAGGGACATTCTCAAGGTATTTCTGGGCTGACCAGAAGCAGCAAGTGCCGGAAATCTTGCGAGAGAGCTGTTCTTGCAGACCGGAGAGGTTCTGAGAGTTCGGATAAGCTCCAGATGGCCTCTCAGACTTCTGGATGCTTATCCAAACTAAACCTGCCAACTCTTAAGACTCACCCATCTCTAGGGGTAGTGACACCTTTTCACCCTGTAACTTCTAGAGCTCTCTTACACATTTCACAGTCGTGTGTACGAACAGTTTGGTGATTTCCCTATAACTCTGTCTCCATTTTTGTCTTTTTTTTTTTTTTTTTTATCCAGCTAAATACTGCACTATGGATAGTGTCTATTTTAAACCCTGTAAAATCCCTCACTTGCCTTTTTATTTTTTTTTTTAGCATGCATTCAAATAAGGGTGATTGTTCCAGGAGCATTTCAGGCTAGCAGTACAAATAGTGGCTTTTAATTTATTTTAGTCTTATGCTTGTTTGGACAGTCATGTTCTTTTTTGTTTGATTGCATTTTATTTTTCCTTCCTCTGTTCTGTGAGAGAAAAGTTGCTGTGCTCTGAAGATTTGAAAGACAGGCTTGGGTTTCTGGCATAGCTTTATAACTCTATCTTGTCCGGTCCAATACTTGGACTTGGGTATTTCAGGTTAGGTGTTTTAATGCAATAATAGTCATCTAATCCAGATCCTGATGAACTGTAGCAGGAACTATGCACGAGTAGCATTTAATAATCCACATTGTAAATTTAAGATTGTAATCTGCTTTGTAAATGGAAAATTGAGCTGCTTTTATTAGTGTTTAACCTAGGCTACACAGCGATGTCCCTTGTGCAGGTGCTATGAGGTAAAAGTTTTTGCAAAGCATTTGAGGGAAAAGAGCTGGTTGTTACTAGGATTTTTATTCTTGTCAGAATTGTGCATATGTTGTGTTGGACAGGATACCAAAACGCCAGTGCAACGTAGGTTGATAGTATATGTGCTGCAAAGAAGTCTTTCCTCAAGGTTTGCAAATTCTCAAAATTAAACAGTGAACTTGGTGTTATGTACCTGAATGTGAGGTTTGATCTCTGCGCAGAAAATAGTCACGTAAATAATTTTTTTCTAAAAAATAGCTGACTTACCAGCGCAGGGCGGAATGAGTTATGGAGCAAGTTAATGGCAGAGGCAGGAGAGAAATCAAAGTCGTCGAACTGCCAGCTCTGTCATGGCCATGGGAAACTGTGCCTTATTCAGATGTGTCCCTTCTCATAGGTAGCCTCTGGCTGAAGCTGTTGCACACCCCATATGTCACATTATGCCTTGTTTATTACCCACCACCGTGGCATTTGACCACTTTACAAGATACGTATACGTGTGGCAGGATTATGTATATGCTTTCTCTTGCACGGGATTTCCAGACATTTTCACTTCATTGCTAGGCATCTTGTTTGGTGGCTGAACGGTTCTTTATTTCTCCCAACACAGCTGCACCACTCCAGATTTTGTGAGCTCCCATGGTTGTCTCTCAAGTCTTTCAAATGACCAAACTGTTTGTGTTTCAGAGCCATAAGAAAGTGGGAGCCTTATGGAGGGAGACTGGCCTCAGTTGGAAGGACTACTTACCTGAAGGGGAGGATGTACATACCTTTCTCATGGAACAAGTGAGTTAAGAGCAAGCATCTGCTTAAAGACTTTTCACGCTGACTTTTGGCTTTCCATCCCATTTGTGGATCTTGTTCCATCCCATCCTTGTGTATAGTTGGTATGGGTCGTGGGATGAAATGTCTCCTTCATTAAGGTGAGGTTAGATGATTCCAGCATCTCTGTTCTGAACTGCCAGCAGGTTTGTCCTCTGTGATCCGAGGCATGCATCTCCCATCAGCTGGCTTCCTCCAGTAGATGTATTTCTCCTGAAGGAGGGAATGAACTCAAGAATTAATGAGAATTAATGTCCTGCAAGCAGAAGGGTCAAAATAAATGATAACAATTATTTAGTTGTTCCACCCTGCAAATGATCTCAGAGGGTTTCACAAAGCAAGGAGCCAAGCCTCATGGAGGGCACTTTGCAGCTGTTGCCAGTTGTTGCCTTATTAAGGAGGGAGCTGGAGATCTTCTTTTGGAGCCCCCAGGCAATCCACTGCCCTGTTTTGGCTCTTAGGAAGCATTGCACCGCAGAAAATGAAATGGGTTCCCAAGGCCTGATGATTGGTGGGGGGACTGCAGATCCTCTGTCACATTTTATAAGAATTGGGGCGTTAGTTGCAATTTTTTGAGCAAATGTCAACTCTAGTAATTGCAATCCAGCTCCCTGTAGTTTTAGTTGAGCAACATGGACTTTGTTTTGTGCATATGCATACTGTGCAGGGCTGGAGTTGTTCTGGGGTGCCTCATTGTGTTTGCTGGATAATGCAATTCCCACATTTGTAAAATGTTTTGTAGTATTTGGAACAAGAAAGTATGTAAATCGTTGTACTGATAGCTTAGCTTTTGAAAGATGTGGAAAACAGAATGAAGTGTAGCTTGCTGTCTCAATTTGGTATAACTCAGAGTAGGAAAGTTAATTTAACTAATTCTCATCATCACTTCTGATGTTGCAGAAGTTGGACTTCACGGAGTCTGACTGTTCCAGTTCCTCAGAAGCACTTTCAGAGAAAGAACTCTCTGCAGAAGAGCTGAACAAGCAGCTAGATAAACTCATTGTTGAGGACAAGGCGAATGATGAACAAATCTTTGACTGGGTAGAGGTATAAAAACTATTTACACCCTCCCTGCACACAGTTTATTACCTGCTTTTGTGAATGTTTTCTCATCTGAAGGAGCATCTCTGCAGTCTGTCGGGTCACTTTGCATTTGTACAGTGCCAGGCACGAGTTATCTGGGGGGAAAACTGCTGGGAGACAGCCTTCAAGACCCAGTAACTGGCACAGAGTCCCTTCCTTATTGCTGCGTTAGTTCCACTGAGGTGGGAAACTCAGAGGCATTGACAGCCCTCACCTGTATGTTAGTGGTTGAGACACAAATTATCTTCATGGTGAGCTGTCTCTCATCTTTTGTTTCAAAGGATTCCATTATACTTCCACAGTGCCTCCACACTTGCCTGATTAAGTTGTGGTGTAACAAGAAACAGCACACCTAGGCACGGTCAGAACTGAGAAGTAATTGTGATGTTGATTTTTTTTTCTTTTGTTCTCCTGTCTAGGCTTAGAACACTTAGAATAATCAGGTCTCTGCAATCACACTTCCAAAGAATTAAATTTTATATATAGTTAATTAGTTACTACAACATAGGCTTTAGGAAGAAAGATTTTTAGTTGTATTAACGTGCAACTGTGTAACTTTCTGCTTACATCCCACAGACTGTTAGACTCCAAACACACTGCTTCTGGTTTGTGATTACTTTTTAGACTGAGTATGCTGTTACATTCTTTCTTCTCAAATAATGAATTAAAAATGTCTCATTGCTTTTTGTGATTGACCTTAGCAAATGATCCCCTGCCCAACTGCATGCCCTGCCGTGCTGCAAAAATGTCCTTTGGGCGGTCATTCAGGGCACCACGTACCTTTCCCAGTGTTCTGGACCAGGCTTTGCCCTCTATCTCTGGCTGCATCCTTTAAGCCAGATTTTAAGCATTGTGCGTGTAATGATACTTAGCCTGATTCATTTAGATCTGTGCTTACAGCTAAATCTCAGTCAGCTTCATTTCAGTTATTTCTGTTGCTGGAGGAATGTATTTGAAATGTCATTTTCTGTGGCTGTTAGAGAAGTAAAAAGTGGAATGAAAGAAGCACTGAAAATCTGGGGACACCCACAGGCTCTCTTTCTAGTCTTGGACAAGTTATGTAGCCATTCTGTGAATTTCTTCTACAGAGCAAACAAATCTGTATCCAAGGAGCATTCTTTAAAATTTGTTGAAAAAGCCTAAAGCTCTTAGCAAATGTATAAGGGTGCTGTAAATGCCAAGTATTGTTGTTTTAGTTTTTCTTGAGACAATGACTGGTTGTGGGAGTAGATAAATGGAGTATTGATCGCAAGAGAACTGTTGTTGCATGTTTATGTACCTGAGATATTCCCAGGGACTGAATGAGAAAGCTGAAGTTCTGCACGGGGGTGAATTGGGTTCCAACTCAAGCAGTTTACGCTGAATTCAGCAGTGGAGTTTGGAAACAGTTGTTCTTACACACCCGCGTGTTTTTAACTGGTCCATTTACTCTTGATTTCAGGCTAATCTAGATGAAAGCCAGATGAGTTCACCTACATTCCTTAGAGCTTTAATGACAGCAGTTTGTAAAGCAGCTATTATAGGTGAGTAACTTGCAGTGTAAACACCATACAAACAAAAAATGCAAAGAGTTATTTTACAGTTGTCGGGTTTATGTCATTCCTCCCCCTCCCCAAGCTGTTTATCATCATACAGTAAGATTTTTGAACTTTGTTGAATTTTAGTGCTGAGGAGCAGGATGCATTCCCCCTGCGACAGCCAGGAACACTGCTGGTAGGGTGTTCTCAAGGCCCTGATGTGTCCCAGTGACCTTGCATGAGCAGATGTTTCAGACAACTGAGTAATACCAGATTGTTCATTGGTTTTTCTAGAGAAGGTGGAAATGTGCTAGACGTTATTAAGTTAATTAGCATTTCCACTCCTGTGTCAGCAAGCTTGCGTGGGCACTCTACCATCGCAGATTGCCACATGTGAGTTGGAAACGTGGGTTGCAGAATAGAAGCCAGCTTGAGTATCTGTCTTGTTAATAGTTTTATGTCCAAAGCAAGTTACATTTTTAGAAAGACAGTTTATATGAATTATTTGTATGTACAGCAGTTGGTTGGAAGTGGAGGAGGTGGATTCCCAAGTCAGACATGTGAGCCTCAGACTCCCAGGGGTACTTGAATAAAGCGCTGCAGACAGAAACGTCTGGTCAGTTCACATTGGTTTCTTTAATTTTACTGGTGGCATCTGGCAAGACAAAAAATTGTGCTTGTAAAGCACCCGCTTCTGCTCCTAGCTGTAAGAGTCATGCTCAGAGAAAATGGTCTGAACTTCATTTTGTTGGAAGGATGTGAGGGAAAGATGCAGGCCCGGCTCCTTTCTGCTCAGAGAACGGAACCTTTCTGATGCCACCTAGTGTTAGTGGCAAAGTGGCACAGGATTTTATGGCAAATGTTGAAGGGCTTCGTGATGAATCTCTGCTGGGGGTGTATCTGAAACATCTTGTTCTGTTTTACTTTTTGACCTTGCCTCTAATTGAGGGTTTTTTCTTTTGTTTTCAAAAATCTCTTAATTATGTTGTATGATCTACTTTAAAAGCTGCTAATTTACCCATGTTGCTGACAGACTTCTAACGTATTTTTATGTTCCTGATTTCCTGTGTTGTGTGTAGCTGATGGTTCTGTTTCTGCCTTTACTATTTTTAGGGGGGGAAATCTAAAAACTTTCTATATAGCTGAGATTTTAACTCCAGCCATTGCACCCACTTTGGACATGATTTGCACTGCAAAGTTAGGTTGTAATTTGTATATTTCAGCTGACTGGTTGGGGCCAGGAGCACTGCAGATGTTGGTTGAATTGGGAAAGCATAAAAATCAAGACTTCCAGAAAAAGCCTTTGATCTGAAATACTTCCTATTGTTTCTCATCGTCTTTTCTCTCAAAGCTAACCTGTATCTGTAATTTCTACTTGATAAATAAAGGAGATAAAAGATCCACTCCTGCTGCTATCTACCGAAGCTGACCCTATTTTCTTCTCTTCCCTTCAGCGGACTCTTCTAGCTTCCGTGTGGACACTGCTGTTATCAAACAGAGAGTGCCGATCTTACTGAAGTACCTAGACTCAGACACAGAGAAGGAACTACAAGCACTTTATGCACTACAAGCATCAATAGTAAAACTTGATCAGCCTCCTAGTAAGTGCACTGGGGTCTTGAACCCTGACAGCTTAAGGAAAAGTTGTTTCTGTTAAAGTCCAGCAATAGAGTCTGGAAGAGGATTGTGCTCTTCTTGACAATGGAAACAAAATTTACCTTTGTACATAGCGTCTGACAGAAAATAGCATACAGTGATTTCTGCTTCTCCAGATAACAGCTTTTAGAGAACTGCAGTTTGTCAAATGCTTTGCTGGAGGTGGACTTTTCTCCTGATTGATCCTATAAGCAGCCATGCAGAAGGAAGGACAAATGTCAGTGATGTAAAGAGAGATTTAAAAAAAACAGTTATCTGTTAAGGTTTACAATACCTGCACATGTGAGAGCACTGTGCGTTGTAATTGCATTATTTGCTGCATCAAAGGAGTTGGACAACTGATGTCTTGTCCCAGAAACACTGTTGACAAATGGTGTGGGAAAGAGGCAGGGGACTGCAAGAGGAACAAGGGTACCCAGGCAGTCTGCAGCACATAATGAAAGAGTGCACAAAACCACCCAACTTGATCATACTTAGCTTTAAGGGGCTAGGCATTTTTTCTCTCTCCTGCTGAGCTACATAAAATCAGGTATTGGAGAGCAGCTGAGCTGCATGGAAAGGAGAATGGGCAGTTGTGGATTGCCAGCCGGTCCCTAAATAATATGTTCTCACGGCCACTTTCCCTTTTCTGCAGAGCATATGTTATCCCACAGCATCAGAGGGACCTGTTTTCCCTCTCAGCTGTGTCTAACCAGCCAGGAAGCAATAACTCAGTGACAGATCTTCCTTTTACTTGTGTCTGCATCTCTTGCATTAAAGGTCACATTAATCCCCTTATCCGTAACCGCGTCTTTGTCTACTGACTGAAACTGTGCAGTACTAACAGATGTTCTCTCCCATTATTCCATTACTGCAGATTTGTTACGGATGTTTTTTGATTGCCTGTATGATGAGGAGGTAATATCGGAGGATGCCTTCTACAAGTGGGAAAGCAGCAAGGACCCAGCGGAGCAGAACGGGAAAGGAGTAGCGCTAAAGTCTGTCACAGCATTCTTCACATGGCTACGGGAGGCCGAAGAGGAG